>NC_090023.1:137928865-138543865 GCF_037176765.1 Anolis sagrei
ATTAACGAATCGATTTCCGAAACAATAACGAATCGATTAGTTAATGGCGGACGCAACCGCGAAATACGCTAAAAAACCTCCAAAACCTTCTGAAGCTTCCCTCTCCCTCTGTTGTTGACTGTTGGTGTGATATTATAATTTTTTTTCACTAATTAAACCATAAAACTGGCCCAGACATGCGGAAATAATAACGAAACGACCTCAAAACAATAACGAAACGAATACAATATCGAAATACGAAGCATTTACAAAACGTTTTTGAAAATTCGTTTTTTTTAATAATTGCTCCAGAATGGTTCGTTATCGTTTTGTAATTGAAAAAAAAAACGAATTATTAACGAATTACGAATTAACGAAACGAAACCGCTCAGCCCTAATACCTACCCATGATGGAATGTGTTTAAATGGTTTTGATGGTGAGGGAGCAAAAAAAAAAATAACACCAAGGGCACAGAGACAAAAAGGAGAAAAAAATAGCAAAGGCTAGTGAGCAGAAAAGAGAGAGAAGAAATAAGAAGGAGAAGAAGAGGGAGAGGGGGAGAGAGTGATAGTAAGAGAAAAGTCATTAAAAACTGAACACACTAGAAGAAGAGCCAGAAATCTTCCCTACGGTCTATACTTCCCAGAATAGGAAGCACGGGAACAGCTCCAACACAGGGGAAAACCTGACCCATCCCACAAAAGGCTAACTATCCAGAATTGTGTTTCATTCTGTTTTAATGTTTGTATATTTTTATATTTTCAACTGGCTAACAATGTTTTTATGTGGAGTCTCTTTGAGTCCCCTTAGGGGAGATAAAGCAGGGTATAAATATAATAATAATAAAGTGTCATCCAGGTAGTGATGGAAGATTTGACTGAGGAGCAAACAACACGGAGGTGAATAGGTGGGACAGTGAGAGGCCTGAAGATGAGGATGAACATTACAAGAGAGGGAGAGAGGGGGAACACTCTACTTTCCTAAGCATACATGCACTCAGGAATGTCAGACTTGGCTTGGTAATGAATTCCCAGATGGGACAGTGTAATCTCATTCTCTGCCACTAGTGGTGCAATGGATTAAAACCTTGTGCCAGCAGGACTGCTGACAGTGGTTCAATCCTGGGGAGAGTGTGTTGAGCTCCCTCTGTCAGCTCCAGCTCCCCATGCGGGGACATGAGAGAAGCCTCCCACAAGTATGGTAAAACATCAAACATCTGGGAGTCCTTTGAGCAGCGCCCTTGCAGATGGCCAAATCTCTCACACTAGAAGCGACTTGCAGTTTCTCAAGTCACTCCTGACACAGGAAAAAAACTAGTGTATGTATGAACATATCCAAACAGAACACAAGTAGACCTATTTTCTTATGAAATCCTTTGCATATGTGAGAGTTGCTTTGTGATTTTTGGAAAGGCATGAGCTTTTAGCGACCATAACCTTTTGAAAAACCAGGAATCTCCATTGCCTTTTGGAAGCATGACCCTTTTGGAGATTAATTGGCATTCACACTATTTGGAATAATCATAACCTTTTGTAAACTATGATATTCCTGAGAAGAATACTCATTTGAGTGAATCTTCTCCTTAGTGGTAAATATCCACTAGTATTCATGCAAGGCAAATTAGACTTCTCATTTGTTAGACTGATATACCTGGTTACCTCTCTGAACTGTTAGGAACAAAGATATACCAATGCACAAAATATGTAACAGATCTTCAGAAGGGTTATTTCAGTAGCCCAGAAAAAAATCTACTCTCCCATAAAACATATTAGTTTTTAAATCATGCCCTCAAGAGACCAAAAATAAGTAGTCTCTTCATTAAAAATAACATAGTAGATTGACTTACAAGCTTCATGTATTCAGCATACAGGCACATTTATTATTGGCGGAGAGTTTAAACAATCTGTTATCTAAAGCAAACTGTTTTAGTCTCTTCTTTGTTGCATACAGACTAATACTCTCTTCAGGTTAATACATTACTGAACATTGACTTAATACAGACTGACTACGCAGTGCTGCATACTAACACTGCTGACTTCATGAACTCTACTGTGCCAATTTCTAAACTATACTGCTTCTGATGCAAACTGACTTCTAAAAATGGAGTCTCTGTCTGAATAGTCCCAGAATACTCTCACCTACAACCACAAACAACATAGAGTTAAGATAAAAACTGGATATCAATGCGCGCACACACACAATATAGTAAGCAATCTGAATTGTATACATAACAAATAACTATTATAGGAGGCTTGTAGACGGTTGCTATTTCTAACAGTGATCTTATCAAGAAACTCTCATGACAGGTAGGAATCATGGCCATAGTGAGATTTCCGTTTCACATCTTAATGCCAAACAAGAAATTGGGAGGAGGAGGATGCTGGACAGCTACACAGAAAGCAGGAAAACTAACAATTAAATTAGGCTACACTGAATGAACTAGGAAAATTGCAGGCTGTGGGAGCCCCATCCTAGTTTCCTTTGGAAAGGAATTCTGTAGCATGGTAGCAGTCCCCAACAAGTGTTTCTAAAGTACACTTAGTGAAAATTTTATTACTATATGAGAGTAATGAAATTTTGTTACTATTTCATTATAGTTATTGTGCATGCGCACAATTACTATAATTGGGGAAACTTCAGGGTCTCCTATTTCCCTCATTTTTAAAGCTATTTGGATGAAACTTAGTACAATGGTAGAACACATTTACCACTACTATCCCACCAAATTGCACTTAGCCATGGAATTTTGGCAAATTTTCCAAAAAAAAATCAAAAAAAAAAGTGGGGCACAAAGTGAGTGGGGTTGACCACATTGCTGCCAGGCAAAACATCTTTAAAAAATATGGAACGCTTCACGGATTTTTTGATAATAAAGAAAATCTGATCTTGGTTTCAAAGTGTTATTTCCTATTTAATTGCGTAGTCCTTACTTTGAAAGTAGATGTTCTACTCCAGAAATGTTGCTTTTGTGGTAGAAACTTGGCTAAATTGTAGAATATTAACAAATCTATTGGAACTTTGGCTGGGAGTGGCTACTGACCAATCTCTTCTCCTCATGGAGGCTTTCTGATGATAGTGCATACTGGAAAATGTAGTTTAAGGCAGAGCCTTTTGAATACTTTGGCACAAGGTTCCTCCCCTTCCCAAACTACAATTCCCAGATTTCTGTGCTGTTCCTAAAATGCACTGCTCCTCCTTTTCTGGCCTCTTTTAATGGAGGGAGAGGAATAGCAAAACAGACAGGCAGCCTTTTTGCCTTAATGGCTTTGCTGTCTTGCACTATATATGAAACTGACTTTGGGAGCCCTCTGAGATTAACAAAACTAAAATTAAAAAAAGTACAGAATACGTTTCGATTCTTAAATATTTGGTGTGGGCCATGCAAGCACTTTGAATATGGCTTCTGACTTACAAAACTTCTGATTTTCTTACAATTTCTGACACTTCAATTTTTTTTGCACATGCCTAGTACCCATAGCTTAACAGCTGCAAGAGAATGTGGGTCCTTTCCAATTCTCTGCTGATATGTGCACCAGTGCTCCAGAGGCATATGAGGTGTGTATGTGTTTGTGAAAGGGGTGGAGGTTGGTGACAGGTAATCAATTCCTTTCCCAGGGCATGAACTGCCCCTCTGATGCCAGCTATGCCTTTGAAACATCTTGGCAGCTCCATCCCTTTCCAAATTTTACTGTACTCCAGTGCAGGTAGTTGTCTGTAATCTGCTTTGCATTCTGTGGTTTGATTTTGCCATGCAATGTGGTTTGTATTTGAGGCTCACTGAAGCATATTAAGGGACTTCTCTTGCTTCCCCTTGGCTTTGCTTGATGTACTTAATTCACATGCAGCAGGCCTTGGCAATGTGCATTTTGTAACCACTGCTGTTTGAAGGTAGCTAGCTTCACAATGGATCATATGATCACTGTAGATGTGCCCTGAATCTTTTGATATAAAGGAGCCATGTGCTTTGTGAAACCAGTTCAATTGCTTATTTTACACTTTTCCTTGCTATGAAGCTGGTAAAATTGCTCAGGTTTGAAAAGATAGGATTCCATATATTTCATGTTCCCCATTCTTGTCAAAATGCAAATTGGAATTCTGAATTTAAACTCTGATGATACATTTTTTCACAACAAAATATAAATTTAAAACATGGTGGGTTGAATATTTGGTTCAAATGGGTTGCCTTTTAAAAATACATCTTCACTATACACCAGTTTTCCTTGCAGTTCTAATTTCACTTATAGTCAATACACAGAAAATTCCCAGAACTCTAGCTGTCTATGGAAAACCCTGTAAATGCACCAGAAGACGCCTGTCTTTTAATCTTCATCAAGGGGGACATTGAAAGAAGTTCAGGCATTTTACTGTGCTGCCTATCTCCACACTAATGTAGCATTTCACAGGTTTTCTGCAATAACCATTGTTGGGGCTTCTCATAAGAGTCCTGTAATAGCCATAAATATTCCTCAGGAGGGCCAGAGAGCCTCTGAAAGGCCTATAATAGCTATCATAAATGAATAATAAAATGTATAAAGGACAAGCCACACTGAAAATGGCAAATGAATATGATGACGTGTGTGCGTCTGTGTAGTACGTGAGCTCATTTGACTTTTATTATTCTCAGAAATCCCTGCTGTTTTTAGTATATCAGCAGGCTCAGAGGAGGCAATATCATTTGTATGTGTGTGGCATAGGAAATGGGACATGGTGCTACAAAATATCCTGGAACAAATTACATGTTACACAGACTCTAAAATCTCAGGCAAGCAATGGCAATGAATTTTGTGATTTTTTTTTAAACTCAGAATGGAAATTCATAGCTACTTATGTCGATGCTCACTTCCAGTATGGGACAAGATAAAAGTCTTACTCTCTGAGGTCATTTTTCATAAAACAGTTCCTTCCTTCCTTCCTTCCTCCCTCCAACCAGTCCTACTGTAGTCTCAATGCTTTGAGCCTGTATACCCAACACATTCTGATTATTTATAGTGTTCTCTGGACTTCAGTTCTTTCAATTCTTGGTTCCTGCTGGATAGATCCTATTTGACCATTATGCCATCAACATCATATATTTTGTATTGATTGCTTGTTAACATTAATAACATTATTTACAAACAAATTAATATAAATTTAGAGAAAGAAAGATAGAAGAAGATAAAGAGAAAACAATAAGAATCAAAGTCATATAACTAAAATATAATATCACTCTGACCCAACTATAATAAAAAATTATAAGCACAAACACACAATTTCATTGTACCAGTCCAAAGGCAGCTAAATAACTACAATAATAGGTTATTACATTGCCAGTTTCTTTTATTACTCAAAAAAGTTCATAAACAGTTTCTGATTTTTTAGAAAATCTTCAATTGGCTTAATCATTTAAAATTGACCTTATTTTGGAAATATGGCTAACTTGGCAATCTTGGCAAATTATTCTTATATTGGTGGCGGTCAAGTCCATTTCCATGTTTCAAATGCTGTTGCCAAGAATTTAAAAAAGTGATTCATATTTACTCTCCTATTCTTTATCCAGACTTCCCCTTTTTCCACTTTAAAGTTTGAAAGAACAGATATTTCATTATCCTTTTCAGGTGTTATAATGCTAATCATTTGTTTTGTTTTTATCACAACACACTTTAAAACTGTAGTTTCTGTAAAAGAGAGCTTCCACTGAGCCAAGTGTAGTATGGAAGTGCTTTCTTAAACAACAATCTGTGTCAAAGGATAACCAAATTATACAGATCACCACTCTGGCATCATAGACCAAATAGAAGCAGGTTAAATTCATAGACCTAGTAGAAGCAGGTTATTAATATTTATGCACAAAAAATATTGTTTTCTATACAAAAAAATTATTATTTTGCATTAGGATAGAATATATTATTCCATTCATGCTCAAAAAGCTCAAAAATAGTATTTATAAATTGAGAAGCCACTGTGACCTTTGGAGATTTTGAGGTATTTTTTCAGGGGGCTATACTTAAACAATAGAAATGTGCATCTAATATAAGTAGTAAAATCATTACTAGAGTTGCACATTGCTTATAGCTTGTACATATCTAAACTGTAGAAAATTCTGAATAAGGAACTCCGGCTTTACTAGCAAAATGAAACATCAAATCTTTTATCTTTGGGTGATATTGGAATAGCCAAAGATTTCTGTGCTATCTCTTCTTGAGGCATCATATCCTCCTTGCTGACATTGATCAACACTGCATTTTCTTATTTCATTATCAGCAGGGGAGATCCTTGTTTTAAACCAACCAACTCAGATCCTAACAAGAAAAAGCTAGTGATCCAATGTGATACATAGATGTTGACTTACCAAGATATTTTTTTTTTGGTGGGGAGGGGGGTATTATCGGTGTCTGTATTCAATAGAACTGTACTGTAGTCTTTCTGAGTCATAAAGCCCACTTGGTCATAGAACCCATTCCATGAACCTACCACCTATGCTCCAGAGTGTGCATATATTTTCATATTTCAGCTTGCATTTGCATATCACTTAATCAAAACATTAACAGTTGAATATTATTTATCATGATAGAATTTCAGAATAGCCAGCAAAGAACACAATATGGTTTTTTCTGCCCCAAAATCTTGCTTTTAAGTTTTATCCATCCTCTTTCTATCTAATCTGAAATGAGTTTTAACTGCTGCCTGTTAACTATTAGCAGATTTATTCCTTCAATTGTTGTCATGCAGTTAGACAAAACTTGCAATGATCGATTTGCTCAAGGTCATTCATGTCTCAATTTAAAATGTTATTTTACTGATTTTTTTTACAAATCTTACACATATCCATTGGTTGCATCACTAAGACCCCCTCTACACTGCTATATAAAATCCAGATTATCTGCTTTGAACTGGATTATATAGCAGTGTAGACTCATATAATCAAATTCAAAGAAGGTAATGTGTATTATCTAGATTATATGGCAGTGTAGAAGGGGACTTAGAGTTGTTAAGATGATGTACCAGTTAGTTACAGATTTTCAGCTTTCTTTATTTTCCTCTCTTCTGTATTTATTTCATTTCTTTCTTTTTTCCAATATACAAACTTCAGAGCTTTAAATTTAGCAAAATATACAGAAAATATGATACCTAACCCAATCATGCAAGATAACGTTGTAGGCTATGAATTGCCAGTACACCATCTGAGGCAGTATTATATTTGATTATGTGAGTGAACCTTAACTTATTATCTTCAGTGAATTTTCCCATTTTGCCAGAATTTAAATGTTTTTGGACCTAAATGTATCCAAATGTTTTGAAAGAGGAATGTACATTTTAGTAAAATATGAATAATTACTTTTGTTGGGTTGCCAAAGACTGAAAGATTTGTTTTAGTCCAGAATTTAATTTTCCAATTGGCTCAATGAAATAGGATTTGTAGTGTCTTTGGGTCATTTTAAGGATTTCTTTAGTTATTCAATTATATATATATATATATATATATATATATATATATATATACACACAACCCTAAAGCATATTTAGTATTTTCTTGTTCTACATGCATATGTTCTTGTTTTGTAATATATTTTGTTACTTGTTTTTTCTTTCAATATGTTGTTACTACTCTTAATTAGTATATTAATTCAATATCCCCAAGCTTTGCTAGCTGCTAGAAACAAAATGAAGGTCTTATTTAAATAGAAATGAAGGATGACACACACTTCCTTCTTTGAAGATATCCATGACTCACAAGAAATTGCCTCATCTGTTCTTTACTTTAAAAAAAGTTATTCTCATGCAGCCTTTTGATGAGAATAGGGACATTACTGCATGAAGTCCTAAACGTATGTTCTGGTGTTGCAAATTTGCCATCACAGACAGGCAGACCACCAGGATATCCACTCTTCCTGTCACAATTGGCTAAAAGCACTTTCCAGAAGTTGATCATGCTTTCAATTTGGCACACCAACTCAATTTAATTTCTCCCAACCCATGCTAGTGTATTCTGCTGGGAAAGGGGGTGTGTTGTTTTCAGTGGCAAATCCTGTTTTGAACTTCAGGAGCTTGCAAAATCTGAACATTTTTTTAAGAAAATAAATCAAAGGCTTAGAAACAGGAAATGCTTGTGCAGAAAAATCCACATACATGCCAGGAATAACCTGCAAAATTGTGTAGTTATCTAGAATTTTTAAAATATAAAAGGAAGTGGTTGCTGGAGGTGTGATTGCTGGAATGATTGTTGCTTGGGAATGGGGAAGTGAAGCAGAAGAAAGTGATGCCCACAGCATACCCATAAGAGTATATATTGTCCCAAACTCACTGCAGACTTTTGATTTATCACACAGCTGCCAACATTGGAAGAAAGCACCTTCTGTGCCCTATTAACAGGAGCCCCTTTTATAAAGAAAAGGACAACCTAGCGATCAGTTGCTATTTTTTAAAGTGGATATAAGATGATGAGGGCCTTTGCACAATTAAGACTTGTGCGCCAACTGCGACCGTACCTCATGAAGGCGGATCTGGCCAGGGTGATCCACGCCTTAGTCACTTGCAAATTGGACCACTGTATTGCACTCTACGTGGGGCTGCCCTTGAAAACGGCCTGGAAATTTCAATAGGTCCAACGGGCGACAGCCAGTTTGCTAACTGGTGCTCCTTACAGGGAGAGGTCAACCCTCCTTCTAAAGGAGCTCCACTGGCTGCCTTTCATTTTCTGGTCCCAATTCAAGGTGCAGTTGCTTACCTACAAAGCCCTAAACGGTTTGGGACCTGCCTACCTGCGTGAACGCATCTCTGTGTATGAACCCACACGACCTCTTCATTCATCTGGAGAGGCCCTGCTCACGATCCCACCTGCATCACAAGCGCAATTGGTGGGGACAAGGGATAGGGCTTTCTCTGTGGTGGCCCCTTGACTCTGGAACTCTCTCCCCAAAGACATCAGGCAGGCCCCATCACTAGCAATCTTTAGGAGGAGCTTGAAAACGTGGTTGTTCCAGTGTGCCTTCCCAGAATAGGAAACTCCTAGCATTTTGTCCCAACGCACTTTATCAGAGATCTAGGATATCTGCATGCCCATCCCCCTCCAAACATTCTGGTCATGCCCAGCACTTTTAATTTTAATTGTTACATTTGACCCTGCCATTGTTTTTAATTGTGTCATTATGTGTTGTCAATGTTATTGCTTTGTTTTCTGAGTTATTTTGCTGTCTGTTGTTGCTGTTGTTTTTACTATGGTATTTGGGCTCGGCCTCTTGTAAGTTGCACAGAATCCTTCGGGAGATGGTAGCGGGGTACAAATAAAGGTTTAGTATTATATTTTTTATGGGAGCCCCCGGTGGCGCAGTGGGTTAAAGCACTGAGCTGCTGAGCTTGTTGATCGAAAGGTCGCAGGTTCGATTCCGGGGAGCGGTGTGAGCTTCCGCTGTCAGCCCCAGCTTCTGCCAACCTAGCAGTTCGAAAACATGCAAATGTGAGTAGATCAATAGGTACCACTCCAGCGGGAAGGTAACAGCACTCCATGCAGTCATACCGGCCACATGACCTTGGAGGTGTCTACGGACAACGCTGGCTCTTCGGCTTAGAAATGGAGATGAGCACCACACCCAGAGTCAGACACGACTGGACTTAATGTCAGGGGACTACCTTTACCTTTACCTTTATTATATTTTTATTATATGATGTGTCATCTGGAGCATTTTAAATTCTTTTTTGGAAGCTGCTAATGCATGCCTTAACTCTCAAAGGATATTATGCCATACGAGCTCCCCACCCCCACCCCATTTCTAGACATTTTTAAAACAGTAAGGAAATTATGTATGATGAAGACCATCCCACAACACAGGACTTTCCCCTGCATCCATCAAACCTCCACAACAAGTGTTTCAAAAATGTGAGGAAACAGTGGTGGGGATGGGTAGGGATTGTTTTCTCAGCTCAGGAATCACTATAGCACTGGAGAATGTGGGGGAAAAAACATGTGGGATGGGATCTGTCAAATTTGCCCATGTTGAATTGCTTCAATGATGTGAAGAAAGAGGCATTCCTATGGGCAGTCTCCTACCAAGCAATTACAGTTCTCTCCCAAAATTCTGCTTCTTGGGCCTGGCTTGGTAGCTTGTGAGATTGGGTGGAAGGAGAGGAGTCAAGAGAAGGGTGGGATGCAAATTAATATCTCCACTTTCCTCAGGAGTCACAGGATTGTAAGGGAAAGTCTAGTATCCCCAAAGTTTTCTCCCAAAATATTTTTTAAAATAAATGAGTGGGAACTGCACTTGCTTGTGTGATAAATCTGAAAATGGGTGGCAAGAAAAAACAATGCACGAAGGGATCTGAGAAACTATATGATTTGCTTTCTAATGCAACAAGACATAATTCCACAGATATAGAATGCTCCCTTCTTTCCCTTCCCCATGAGATAGAATTCATATAATAATCTCTCAGGTTGAGAGATTATAAACCAGCTCAAGAAAGAAAGAAAGAAAGAAAGAAAGAAAGAAAGAAAGAAAGGGTTCCCAGATGAGAGATATTTTACCTGCTCCTTAGGTTTCCAATCACTCAACAGAAGTAAGTGACTTTTTCAACACATAGCGTTTATCCACCAGAGCCAAGAAAATTTTACCTCTTTGCAACACTGGCCTATAACTTTCATGGCAGGGAGCAGACGGCTACTACCCCAGGGTATATGCCAAGGAGAGAAAGGTAGGATGTGTGTCAGCCTTTCACATAGTTTACTGTTCCAGCTGTCTCCCTTGAGGAAGAAGGCTATGAGGTACTGTTTGCTTCACTGACCTGCTCATAACTTTAGGGTTCTTTGTATCTCTGAGGTGCGACCATAAGAAGAAAATACACAAAACAATGAAGTGAAAACAAGGAATTCAAAGAAAACAAGACAAGAAATAAAAATGTGATTCTGCAGAGAGGAATAAAGCATGCACACAGACACAAATGCCAATAATGCCGAGGGAGAGCAAAAAGGTGAATCTCTTGCTTCACTCAGAACTGACACACTTGTCTATGACTCCAGAGCAAAGCTAATAATGCACAGCTTTTTCCATTGCAAATAAACAGTTGAGATATTTATGAATACAAGCAGATACTTTTACAACACTCTCTTGTCTAACCGCTGTGATAGCGTGCCCTTTTCTGAGTGAGCCCCCTTTTATTTTTATTTTTTTGCAGAGGAAGCACCTGTGAGAGGAAAGCAATAAACCAAATGGAGAAGAAATACTATAGTACAAGACAGGAAATTTCTTGCCTACTGCAGTGTTTAAATGCTTCAACATTTTTCTGTCTTTGTTGGGAGTACTTAATAACCATTTGATATAATGTCTGTCACTTTTTTTAAAATGCACAATTAAAAATGGGAGAAAACTAAATTTGCTGCACATGTGGATCATACAGGTGAGTGAGCTTCTTAAAGCTCCCCTCAGTGTAATTTGAAAATCATGCAAAACTTTTTCTGGCTTGAGAAACAAAACAATTCAGATAACTGTCCCAAGCCATTTTGATTTTTTGAGAGATTTTATGGTGGCCAGAAAGGGATTTGTGTTTCTGAGTTCATCTGTTTTGTTAGTATTACTGCCTGTTAGAGCAGACAAATTTCTGTTTTTTCTTGAAGTGCTTTATCGCTCACCTGGTGGGTATGCAACTAAACTGATTAGATAGACAAATTGTTTCTTTATACTTCAACACAATTTGTGGCAAGATGATATGTGAAGACATGGAGAAGTCCCCTGGGTTGTGGATCAAAAGGGAGGCTTCCGAACATACCATTCCTGAAAACAAATAGGAAAAGGCCTCATAGATCTGTGGGAGTAGGGCTGGAACGACAAAGGATGATTAAGAATGTCATTGTTTTTGAAAAAAAATCTATCATATTTCTTAAAATATGAAAGAGAGAAAGCAAAACACTTGACCTCATTAGATGGACTAACATTTGGCAGCATAAGCCAGTTCCTCTTCAATTTTGCCATGGAGCCTGATGGTTCTCATTCCCCAACATACATCTATTTCCAGCAGGGCTCCATGTCAAAACTGAAGATGAACCGGCATACGCCACCACCGCAGCAACACGGGAGGCTTCTCATGTTGCATAGAGATCAAAGGGGGAAATCCACACATTCCAGCAGCAAATGTGATGAGGTCCTGATAGAATGGGAGACAAGGCACTCTCAACCTCAGACTAATGACACCTTAAGAATGAATCAGAAAGCATTCAGTCAGGCATGTAGCCGGGGGGGGGGGGGGGGGGGCTTGAGGGGCTTCAGCCCCCCCCCCCCAAATTCTTATGGTGGTTCGTGAAAAGGCCTTACTGGTGCATTATTTAAACTGTTATGTTTATTCATATCATGATCTGATCACCATACTCAATATATCCCATATGCATGGGGGTATTGGAGTAATGATACAAAAGGTTTGCTAGGCTAGACCCTCTTTTACTAAGACTCACCCCCCCCCCCCCCCGAAACTCATCCCCCCAACCCCCCCCCTGAAAAAATTCAGCCCCCCCCCCCCGAAACGAAATCCTGGCTACGGGCCTGCATTCAGTCATTGTTGGATTATAGTTCCCATGAATAGAATAATAGTGAGATAAATCAGAGATGAACAAAAATGACTTCTGGAGAGATTCTTTCTTTAGGTCTTCTCTTCATAGCTGCATCTGTCAATTTGAGTTTCTCACAGGCATTTTTTTAAAAAAAATCAGTTATTCTCATTTTAGTATACTGAATTTGGTATAAATTCTTATACAAATGAAATGTAAATATTATTCATCACATCTGGAATGTTCTGGGAATAATTGTAGTTGACTACATATTGCCCTCCTTGTCCTAATTTATGACCTAGCTCCTGCACCTTATCATAAGACCTGTCCAAGCTCAACATTTGTTTACCATGTCAGGCTATCGGTTGGTTGTTTGATGGTTGTTTTATGTTGTTGTTGTTTTATAATGTTCTTTTATAAATTTTACTGTGTAATATTTTAACTATATTTGATCAGGCTTGTCCCCATGTAAGCTGCCCTGAGTCCCTTCAAGAAGATGGTGGCAGGATACAAAAAAAAAAATATTTTAATTATTATTACAGAACATGACATAATAATCTATTTTCAATATTTTACCAATTATGTTTTATTTAAGTCCATATTGGACTTCTCTATTTTGTTTAATTCAAAATGTTCATAAATTGAAGTCTAAGGCCCCTTCTACACAGCTGTATAAATTCCACATAGAACTGGATTGTAAAGAATTTAAGCAGACTTCAAAAATTTGACCTCATGCTTGGACAGATACTATATCATACTAAACCTTGCCCTTACTTTTATATTTATGGCACTAAGGCAGGCTCAAAGTAGAAAGTATAAGGTGTACTGAGGTGGGATGGGGAAAAAGAAATGACAAGAAAACTTACTGTCCCCATGTCTATTTATGAAACCCTAATGGATCCTGCATCCTCAGAGAAATAAAAACTCACTAAGGTCACTGTTCTCCAATTAAATGAAGTAATTCCACTGAAACAAGAACTGGACAAAGAAAAATAAGGTTGTCTCTTAGAAAAGTAGCCATATACCACTGTGAACTTTAGAGTGCCAGTTTTGAAAAGCACAAGAAAGAGAGAGCTGGAGCCTTACAGCCCCCACAGAAAGTTAGAGATTGACCTTAATGACTACTTTAGGATTAGTTTTGATGTCAAGAGTGTGACGGGGTATCCTTGAGTCCTTAAACTCTTCAATTTTCCATAGAGGTTGTCATTTAGTGTCCACTGGCCAACATCAAAAAGTTGTCAGAAAATAAGATTTTATGATGATGATGATGATGATGATGATGATTTGAGACTTTATATGCATATTATACAATTTCATTGTCAACAATAATCAATAGCAGGAAAAGGGGAGAATTTCAGTAATAGGGGTGGGGAATTTCGGGCACAGCTGTAGATTTATTTTTCATACTATTTTATTGTTTAAATATTGTTTAAAGATGGAATAGATTCTTCTCTGTTCCTAGCCCCCATCTATTTGCTCCTTTATTCTTTCATTATATCATTATTCCATATTGACTATGATAAAACATCTCAGAAATATATTTTTCCTCCTGACTCCCTCTTTGGAGAATGCAACCTCTCCCCAGATTCCTGCAAAGATATTGAGAGAAACGCCGCTGTCCCCTAAATGACGAATTTAGGGAGATTATTCTAGGTCCCCCTGGTGGTACAGAGGATTAAACTGCTGAGCTGCTGAACTTGCTGACTGAAAGGTCGGTACTTCAAATCTGAGGAGTGGGGTGAGCTCCCTCTGTTAGCCCAGCTCCTACCAACTTAGCAGTTAGAAAACATGCAAATGTGAGTAGATCAATAAATACTGCTTCTGAGGGAAGGTAACAGCACTCCATGCAGTCATGTTGGCGACATGACCTTGGAGGTGTCTACGGACAATGCCGGCTCTTCAGCTTAGAAATGGAGATGAGTACCACCACCCACAGTTGGACATCGCTAGACTTAATATCAGGGGAAACCTTTACCTATTCTAGTTCAGACCTTAGAAATGAAAACAAAAATAGCAAGTGGCTTGCAAAGTCAGTGTTGATGAAGGCATTGTACAATCCATTCCTTTCAAGGTTCCGCTGCTTGTGAACCCATGTGTCGGCCTATGGGAGGAGGAGAATTAAGCACAAATGTGTGTTAATTGCTACAAAGCTTTTATGAAAAAGGCAACATATAAATATGAGACATATTCTTATTACCAATTCTTCAATTCTTGTATAGGGGCCACACGGGCAACTACAATAATAGTAATTGTTGTGGACCAGGCTCATAGTTTCTCCACTGATTCAGGAGATGATTTCTCTCTCTCCATAAAGTAACTGGTATTATTATTTCCGTCTTTCTGTGGAGATGATGATCATATGTGTGATGATATTACAAAGTATAACAGGTAATATTGCTGTTTTATATTTTTGTAACAACATAAGGCAACTTTCTTGAAGAATTTCCATTCCAAGAAAATTATTGCAAGCCCTTGATTTCGAGAAAAGCTATTTATTTATTTGTTTGTTTGTTTATTTTGAATATTTCTAACCCGCCTTTCTCAACCCCTGAGGGGGGACTCAGTACGACTTACACCAGCAACAATTCGACGCCACAAGATAAAACACTATAACAAATAAAACATCAATTTAAAACAGTGAATAAAACATCAAGGTAAAACAGATTAAAATCCCATTGAAACACTGTCAACAATTCATATAGCCAATTTCAGTTCAATCCAAAGTGCTGTCATGTTTGCTGTCCAAAGGCCTGGTCTCAGAACCATGATTTAACCTTCTTCCTAAAAGAAAGGAGGGAAGATGCTGACCTGATCTCGCTGGTGAGCGAGTTCCATAGGCATTGGCCACCGCTGAAAAGGCCCTGTCCCTCTTCCCCGCCAAGCACACTTGCGAGGCTGGCGGGACCAAGAGCTGGGCCTCCCTGGACAATCTTAAACTGTGAGGCGGGATGTAGAGGGAGATGCATTTGGACAGGTAAGCTGGGCCAGAACCATATAGGGCTTTATAGTTCAAGACCAGCACTTTGAATTGGCAGTCCATCTATTCTGAGCTGGGCAAGATCACTATTGTAATACATGGCATTTTTCTATTTACATTACCTGAACACATACTTATATATGCATTAGCATTATTAATGTTATTGATGGATGTGGCTTTTTTTTCATTGCATGTACTCACCTTAAAGACCACTTAATTTAATTTAAGTCTAGTTTCCTTGCAGAGATTATTAACTCTGGGCTGCCATGAGCATAAAAGAGAAAATTATGGCAGGCTTCTTGCAGCCTTGTTTGAAAGGCTCTATAACAATCCTGGGGGAAAACTGAATTTGAGCTTGCTGGCAGAGGCTGAAATGACTTCCTATTGTGCCTCCGGGTTGGTGGAAGTTAAGTGGCTGGGTTCCTCTTCCTTCAGCCTTTGTTCCAGGGAAGCCTCAGGGAAAATAAATGCCCAGGCTTTGAGCCTGAACTTTCCAAGTCTGATAGCAGCTCAAATTATACTGCTAAAATGGAAATTAAATGCATTGAGGTGGGGGGTGTCTTTCTCAATATTGGATATGAAGTTGAATCTCAAACTTCCATTATCAGTGTAAATAATATGGAATAATTTCTTAAAGAATGCATTTCCCATGTTGAGATCTTTGCAGAATCGAGAGTTATGAGGCTCTAGTTACCTGCAAATACTAGAATGGCCTTTAAAAAAAAACTATCATGTTTAATGGAATTTGTACTTGCCAAGCAGGACAAACTGGTTTGTTCATCTGAGAGCGGTAAAGCTCTTATTGGCCTGGCATATTTCATTTATTTTAAATATTAAACATTTTAAAGAATAGATCAACAATTATATATGCATCATGTAATATAATATAGTTTTCAAATGCACATTTTGATTGGACTAAAATGAATTCCAGGGATAGACCAAGACACCTTGCTGCCTAAGTTAAGGAAGTAGATAATATCTCCCCCAATTCTGATTGGCATGTCAACTTCAGTTTGATAGAGGGATGTCATCTTCTCTTGAACCCAAAGGAAGTAGGCAGGGGAGAACCACCTAGCACACAGCTCTGTGTTTGAACACTTTCTTGTTGGCTCCCATTATCTAGAGGAGTTAGAGTTCACGATAAGTTTTTCGGGCTGTATGGCCATGTTCTAGAAGCATTCTCTGCTGATGTTTCACCTGCATCTATGGCAGGCATCCTCAGAGGTTGTGAGGTCTGGGTCTCACAACTTCTGAGGATGCCTGCCATAGATGCAGGTGAAATGTCAGGAGAGAACGCTTCTAGAACATGGCCATATAGCCTGAAAAACCTACAACAACCCAGTGATTCCAGCCATAAAAGCCCTTGATAATACAGAGTTCACAATCTTTGATAGCTCCCTTAAAGTTTGGAATACAATCTGGAGTATAGAAGCTGCCCTACTGTTGGCCACCAGTGGGAAGAAGAACATTCATTTAAGCAAGAGAAGAAAAAAATAAATCTTAATTTGAACCATTGGATAATTGATTATGTAAAGTAAGTATCTGTCGAATGAATTTCTCACCTCAAAAGAGATCTATTTTTAAAACAAGAGATCTTGAATAGTTTGGCCATATTCCATGAACTGACACACAGGGAAACACTTTACTTTCTGGTTGAAAGTTCTCCCAAACCCATCTGTTTCTTCAATGAGGCATGAAACCCATCCAGAGGAGATCATGCATCTAACTTTGAGTTCCAGGAACAACCAGGGCTGAGAAACACAATTACATTTATTATTCAAATCCTTCCTACATTCTTTCTCTCAATCTCTCACCCTCTATCTTCTCATACATGCTTATAAGAACCATAGATTACCCATGCTTTGAATGGGAGGGTAGTTACTTACTTAGGGGATCCCTCGTTGTCCGAATAAGATTGTCCTCCAAGTGTGGTGTCCTAGCGGTGGGTACATAGGTGTCTGTGGAGCCCTGTCCATCAGTGTCCGTGCATTCCATGTGTCCGTGCATTCCATGTTTTGGTTGCAGGGTGGTGACCCCACTGGAGGCAGCAGTCCAGTCAGTGATAAGAGAGGCAGACTATGTTTAGGGCACCTTTTCTAGCCCCTTCCCCATGTGGGGTGGGGCTAGATCCTAAGAAGGGCTGCTCAGTCATGGATCCAGCTGCTCAACTGCCTCGGACCTTGAGGTAGAATTACTGAGTCCATATTCACCGCCCATGTGTCAGTCTGTGACTAGGGGATTCCAGATTTCATAGTCCTTCCCCCATCACCACTTGCTGATCGCCATGGGACTTTTTGTTGGTTTGTTTTTATTTTTCTTGGAAGATGGCTGTGTGTGAGTTTTTTTAATGTGTGGAGGTAGGTGCACAGCCGGTCAACACACAGTCTTCACAGAGTGAGGTCCCATCCAGTGGCATGGTTAACATGACGAAGGTGGCTTCTCAATCTGTAGCAGCTTTCTTCTGCCTTCACAGCTGTTGTAACATGTACCATGTTATTCTTCACCTGCTCTGCCATTGAGGTCTTTGAGTCTTCAGATTGTGCTTGGTCTGGAACCTCCCCTGTGGCTACTCTTGGAAGTGCACGACTCTAGTTGCACCTGCTGGTTCATTGGAACATGTAAACCCCCTCATCATGACAAGATGACACGCCATTGAGAGGGATGGGAGAGTACGATACCCACAATATAAGTTACTCATGCCCCGTTTGGACCATGAGGCAAAAACAGCCAGAGCACATAATTTCCCTATAAATCAGAGAAAAGGTAAAGAAATAAAATTGAATCTTGTTACACTACTGTTGGAATTTTTTACCTAACTGACCAACACATTTACCAGTAGCTTTAACTTAACAATGTGCATCACATATGTTTTTTAAAAATGCTTTAGAAAGAAAGAAACTTTACTTAGTTAACATTAGGAAAAATGATAGCAGGTATTCAAAAGAACTGCAGGCATGAACATTGATAAAGAGAAAAAGCAAATTTAAGCTAGCAGGAGATCATATGGACTGATCAAATAGAAAAGAATGAATAGAGAGAAACAGATAAGAGAAGATTTGGGTACAGTCTGTATTCTTAAAGAGTTCCTACATCTACACTGGGTGACAAATGAATGTTGTGAAATGCTAACTTGCCACTATTCATTCAAAGAGTGTGATCAGTATGAACTGCTTTCTCATTAATGAAATGTAGGTAGTTTTGTGTTCCACAAAGTATCAGTGGATGAGAATAGAGGAGAGACTCATTGGTGTGCATTGGAAAGAATGTTTTCCTAATTTGCACAGCATGTTGTGTTTAAACAGGCAAACTGAAACAGTAATCATTTGGTATTTCATATTTTGGTTATTCAGTTTGGCAATAAAAATGTATACAGATGTATATGTTGGAAAGAGGTACAGAGAAAATGCAATTATTAATGAAAATAACATACAAATTACATTATTTAACAGAAGATTGTCTACAACTCTTTATATTAAACATGTCATATAAAAGTACATATATTAGGAAGAATGTGCATAAATATGCATCCAGATTTTCCAGTGACTCTTAAAAAATTCAAATATATGCAAAAACAAGATGAAACAATTCAAGAATGAAAGAACTTAAGAAACAGATACTGAGAAAAACTAAGACCCCTCCCAGTCAAGCTGTTATCTCAGAAGCATCTGCATTTAAAAAAAATTGGATGTTCCCGGGGGCCCATCTACACACACCCCAGAAAGTGTGCATTTTCGGGGGAGGGGGTGTAGATGGGACTTCCCGAGAGAACACACAGACACTATACCCCCTCCCCAAAAGCCCTAAAAAGCCCTTTAAAAAACAAAAGTACTTACACAGCCTCAATTGGAGAGCTCCTGAAGCTCTCCTGACATGTAGAAATGATGCCCCAGGAGAAAGGGGGGGCAGGAGTGATTTTCCTCCCCTCACCCTTTCTCCTGGCACATTATCTCTACATGTTAGGTGAGCTGCGGCATCTCTCCAGTTCTTTTGTTTTTTAAAGGGTTTTGGGGGGGGGGGGGTGGGAGGAGGTTGGGATTCCCACAGTTTTCCAGACTAATTTAGCCTGGAAAACTGTGGGAATACTGTCTGGACTGCAGTCTAGACACCATAAGTCGTGAGTTTATCCTGTGCATTTCAAGAAGGCATGGAATAAACCCGCTATCAAATTAATTCACCACAATCCAGGGTTTTCCTGGTTTGTGATGATTTAATTTGGGTTTGTGTAGGACATCATCTGCTTTAAGGAGGTTTCTTATCTGTTTCTACTCTAGGACAGCTTACAACCAGCAACTATTAGATGCCAACAACAACAATAAAAACACAGTTAAACATTAATTAAAACATCATCAAAAGTTTAAAAGACAATTTAAAAGAGACAAATTCAAGTCCAAGTACTGAAGATTACAAAAGTAACAAAATAAGTTGTGTCGAAATTGTATTTAATTAAAATCATTTTTTTCCCCCACCATTCCATAACTTTTGGCTGTAGCCATTTATTTTGGAGGCTGTGACATCCATTATGGGCTGTTATTCCCATCTCTGTCCTTCCTGGCCATTCTTCAACTGAATCACTCTCCTTCTTGGCTGCAAAATCTGAACCCTTTCTTCCTATGATCGCCCAAATTACTTTCCTTCTCAGGAGCAAAGGAAAGTCAGGATCCTTTCTCCCCAATCACACCTTTAAAAAGAAAGAAAGAAAGAAAGAAAGAAAGAAAGAAAGAAAATTAAATGAAGGAACTGCTACCAGCCACTTTCTCTATTAAATGAACATTTCCTTTTCTTTCAAGGCAAAAACATTTTGCAGAAGTTCCCACTTGTGCATGCTTCTGTCTTACTGAAAACACCTAAAAGACTTTGAAGTACACCTCCCAAATATCTAATAAACAAAATAGCAACAGTATTAACATTACAAAGTGCTTATTTCATTAAAAAAAATAAGGTGTGTATCACCAGAGCTTTGAAACTATTAAAACAGGAAAATTCAAGGGGTGAGGGGGCAGGGGGAGAGACAGCATTTAGTGGAAAAACTTCTGCAGTTCTTATCTAAAGCAAAAGCAAAGTGTTCACATCTCAGCCAGGACAGGTTTGCCATGGCAAAACCCCTTTTAGGAAACACATGTGACATAATCTGTGACTAAGAATTGAAACAAATTACTCTTTATCAACAGGGAGGCTATCAGCTACTGAATTCCTGCTCAAAGAATAATTCCATTTCTTCTGAGGTCCCTTCTACACTATCCTTCTATCCCAGGATCTGCTTATCCCATAATAAGTGGCAGTGGAGATATATTCCAATTCAAAGCAGATAACCTGGGATCAGGTCCTAGGATATAAGGTCAGTGTAGAAGGGGCCTGAGTTTCCAACAGGCTGTTCTACATTGACTTTGATCCTCAAAATTCCTGTTTTTTAAAAAATCTGTTTTGTTTCAAATTTGAAAGTATCTTTTGTATTTGTTTGTGTTATATATATATATATATATATATATATATATATATATGGTTTTTGCACATCACCTGGTGGGGGGTGTCTGTTGGGCTGAGATTCAGTAATTAACACTGCTTTAAGTATTTGAATACTAAAGTGTTACATATTGGTGAAACCTGAGGAACCTGTGCCAAACCACAAAGAAAAATCAAGAGAAAATGGTCTAATTCCTACTATTGATAAGATTCCATCCCAGATTTCTTTCTAAACAGTTTCATATAGATTCTAAATAACATATGAGGCACAATATGGCTTGATTGAGAAACACCATCGTATATGCTGTGGAGCTAAGTAGCATTACCAAAGTATTACTTTTAAAGTATTACCTATCAGATAAAAGTTGAGTCATGGGAACATTATGGAACATCTTTCAAAGACAGATAATTCTTAAGGATTTTTTTTAAAAAAAATAAGAAATTGAGGAGAATCAGCAGGGTTGCATTCCTGTTTTTGTTTTTTTGTTTTTTTCCAGAATATATTATCTGCCAAAGTGATAAATCAATTTAGGTTTCAAAATGGGAAGAGAAGCCAGACTGAAATGAGTCTTTTCAGGGAAAATCATTCTTCGTTGTAGTAGATAATGCTGATATCAACCTGCCTTTAAAAGATCATATGATTCCAAATTCTATTATTTAATTTAGTTAATAGCAACACATTTAAAAAAACATTAACCTTTTAAACCCAAGGATTTCTATGGCTGGATCTACACTGCCCTGTATCCCAGAATCTGATCCCAGATTATCTGCTTTGAACTGAATTATATGAGTCTTCACTGCCAGGTCACCTGAAATATTCAGACAATCTGGGAACAGATCCTGGAATATAAGACAGTCTAGATCCAGCTATGTTCACTGAAGTCTCAACATACTAGGAAACTGAAACTGTTAAGGAACATGCTTTGAGCAAGTCTCCCATTCCATGGTAACTGTGGCAGTAAAACAATGAATTTTAGTCAATTGTCCACATGGCTGTGCATACCAAGTCCGTGTCAACTAAGGTTTATATAGAGCAATCTGATATTTTAATGAAGTCTGCCTTTAGGCTTGAGGGAGCTGTGAGTTATCCATTACTGCCCTATTTTGCTTTCTCTTTCTTTGCCTTTTCATCAATTGTTATTAAACTCCCTCCATGCCCTTGTTATTGCCAGGCAAAGTTTTATTGTTTTCTCAGAGCTCCGAAGTAACTGTTCAAAAGGGTGAGACCAGGTAACAAGAAGCCAAGAGCAATTCATAACAAAAAGCACACAAAACTACTATTTGAAGTAGAGGAACCCTATAATTTATGTACTGAGTTTAAGAAAGACTTTAAAAAGAGCAGGGGGAAGCAAATCAATAAAATAAATAAATGAAAATATGTGCACACAGTAGTTGGCATTCTGTCCAATAGTTGTAAGATTGTTAGCTGGATGTATGATCTTGTAGCTATTGTAGATTCACATTTGTGGCCATTGATAATGGAACTTGACAACATATCTTTTCAGGCTTGCAATACTCAAATGAAAGGATTCCCAAGGATCTGTATATTAGGGCAATTGGGAGCGATGACAACAGTGTCCTTCTGGTCACAGGGCATATTGGAAAAAAAGAAACAGTTGTGGCAGGACTCCAAGAATATTTCCAACTAATTCTTCACAACATACTTTATAACTAAGTATGCACTCATATAATTTTCCAGGATTCCAATCAGCAGCACTTCATTTGATTTACTACCAGGCTAAGAAGGAAGATATTTTTTGGAGGATGGCATCATCAGCTGGAGCTACGGCAATGGATCTCTGTCAATGCAGTTATATCTGACAACATGTTGAACAGTAAAAATAATATATATAGTATAATATCTATACTATATATATTATAAAATTCCTTTTTTAGTTTTCATCAAAATTATAGATTTTTTTTTTCAAATCCACCCCAATGAATGCCACTTCTCTCTTCCTGCCACTAGCCTGGACTGGGAAGGGATGTTGTGTGACGCTGTAGGCTTAGCAGACAGCTTAGCAGTCAGCAGGAGAAGCGGTAGGAAGAGAAGTGACAGATGATAGAGAGGAAAGCTTCTGGCTGAGCCCATAACCAAATTATATTGTATCACAATTGGTTTTAGTACTGGAGGTTTTCAGGGGTAAATGGATGTTGAGAAAATAGGGATGTGTGCAATCTCCATCTTCAGATGTTCCTACACAACCAGTAATATTAGACCTGTGTCATTTGCGGAACTTAGTATTCAACTGACAAAGTACTCTGGCACCTCGAAGTTCATAGGCCCATTCAAAGAGTGCCATTTATATCTACACCTGTTTCTCAACTATCCTTGTAGCTCTCCAGACATTGACAAAAAATATTAGCTGTAGAGTCCCCCTGTATTGGGGGCTGTCCATCGCCAACATGCAGGATTCAAAGGCAATTCATTATAAGAAATTGTGAAGTCGAGGAGGAATTTAAAAGGGTCTCGCCCTGAAGGAGAGACCCTGTGGGCTCGCAACTTTGGTGAGCAAAAGAAAGGAGAAGCCACAATTAAAAGATTTCCCTAAATTCCCAAAATAATCTCACCAAAGCTGAAGGAAGAGCCACCGAGTTGATTTTATTGTGATCCATTTGGAAAAGATGCAAACTGCAATAATTCATCAAGCAAAGCATAAGCATATACACAAAGCCTTTTTTATACAGAAACAGACCTGTCAGATTTGAATTTCCTGCTCCCCGCCCCTCTGCCAGCTCAGTGATGATTGGCTGGTGCTCTACAGCTGAAAGGAGGCTTGGCCGCCTCCTGAGTGCCTTGGCCAATCACTGAGCTTCTGCCGCCTCGGCTTCCTGACCATTCAGGAGAGAGGCAGGCAGGACGAGAGGGAAACAATGAATTCTTGAGTGGATTATGGAGATATGTAGTGTCCAAATGGCCGACGAGTCCTCAGGGGGTCTTCTAGCCAGCCTGCCTATTGTCTTTGATTGGTGGCAATAAACGTTGAAGTCTGGCAAGCCTGCCAAAATCCGGATTTTCCTGGTGCCGAGTTATGGGAACAACGAGGCTGAAGTTTTAGTGGAGGAGGGTTTGAATGGGCAAACAGCTCAGGACAAAGTGTGGCTTTCTGAAGGCCTTTTTGTCCTGTTGAGATATGATCATCAATGCCAAGTGTGTACCATCCACTGGGGGACCAACTCCGAGCCCCAGGGTGGCTGTCCATTGTATTGTTCATGCAAATAAGTCTTTTGATAAGGTGCTTTTCAACAGAAGATTTCCTTCTTTCCAGGGTTACAGAGAGTGGCTTCTTATATTTTTATACATTTTTTATAAAGGGAATAGGGCAGAAGGGTCAGGCAAAGGTCAGATGCACAGGGAGAAATGTAGAAGTCATGGTGCAGAAAAATATACCCACTTATCCCTCCCACCTGAGTTCCATAGTGAAATTGATAAGAGCCCTGATCATGGCTCAATATAAGTCCATAGTTCATAATATTTATATGAAAATCCATAGATGACAATATGTCTATAAGGGGAAAGTGAGTCCTTGATGTCGGGCAAAAGAGTTCAAAAAATCATAAGAAGTGGCTTGGCAATTCCACTGAGCCAGGATATGGAGCTCTGCATTGCTGGGGCTGAAGCTTGTCCTTTGGTCCTTGAAAAACTATAATCCCTTCCAAGGACTGGAGTGAGGGTGGCAGATCCACTTCCCGAAGGTCTCATGGGGTGACCACATCAAGTTCCCCAGGTCCTGGGGCTCCAAAGTGATGAAGCAATGGCGGGAGCAGCACAGCAGCAGGAAGCCCAGTTTGACAATCAGCTGTTTCTCTTAAAATATATTCTTGAAAATAAAAAGGTTATTCTCAGAGCGCAGGAGCCCGAAATGCAAAAAGTGAGATAGCAGTAAATGTTAGAATTTGCATAAGAAAAATATGGCACCAAAATGGAGTCGTCATGGATACGGGGCCCAAGGGGTTTCTGTACCCGCGGTTTAAGGAAACGCAGATTTAGCCTCCCTGGGACGACTGGAAGGTTTCCAGGCGAGCCAGCGGCTGCCCGCGGCCCGAAAAAGGATAAGTTCATGCATTAGATACTTTTGAGTCAAGAAATAGACACAATGTATCACTATGGAGAGGTGAAGGTTACAATTCAATTAGTCTTTATTAGGGGTTTTGTTACAATGTTTGGGCTGGGGAGAAAAGCAAAAGGAGAGAGCTTAAGGTTGCAGAGAGTCCTTGGTTGAGGCTGCTGCTGGGGCACATTTCATCAGAGTTGGCCCAACGGGGCATCCAGGAACTGCGGGACTCCCTGCAGCTGGTCAGATCAGCCAGAAAGCAGGGGCCTCGGGCGGATTCAACATCAATTGTACCACTTGCATTCCAGTGTTTCCAGGGAAATCTCTGAATATATTACACTTTTTGCTTAGAACTGTTTTTATTGTCTTATGGTTACCTTTTAGAGACTTCCAAGATACACTGTCATCAAAATGCCTCTTGGGTCCTGAAAACTCAGGGATATGACTTCCTTGATAGTCTACTCCAGAACTGGCTGAGTGGGAACTGATGATATGGACACACAGCCATAGGCTGAGAGGAGATATTGGTGCAATTTCACTTCCCCAACCAAGGGTGCATCTACAAATTAATGTATTTTAAAACAACTTCAACTGCCATGGCTCAATGGAATCCTGGGAGTCTGGTGAGGTACCAGCACTCTTGTAAAACTACAACTCCCATGAGTCCATGACATTGATTTTTGGCAGTTATAGTGATGCCAAACTACATTAATCCTACAGTGTAGATGCACCCAAAACCTGCTGCTGCTACAAGAATCTTTCACCCTAACAAAAACAGGGTATATGCCCCCTATGCGGGGAACAGGTTTAAGATGTAAAGAAAAAAAATCAGTTACTAACCATGAGGTTTAGGATCAACAAACTTTCCAAGACAATAAAACTCGAAACTGCTGTATATGTTCTTAGAGTGATTTTTCTCTAGCACATTGAGTTCCTGAGTTTGCAAACAAAGCAGTGCTACACGTACTGTTCAAGTTTGTCTCTTAATCAGGTTGGAAGGACTATTACTCAATCATGTCCAGCATCAATCTGTCATTCTCAGGGAGACTGCCATCTCTGGAATCAGAAACATATTACCAGTCCTTCTGTAAACTAGAAACAATCATGCACTATGGAAAGATGAGCAAATGTTGGTTTCCCCTGGGTTGATTTCGGCATAAGGCTCTTTTCAAGAAAATGTGTAACAAATCAATCGTGCATAAAAAGTGAATGCAAACTCGTGTCCTTTAGGAGGAAAAACCTCTTGTTAAGTAAAATATTTTATCAAGGAGGAACAGGGAAATGTAGCATAAAATGTAGCAAAAGGAAGAATTGCTTCACTGAGCTCCTTTCATCTTGCTTGGCTTGGGTGCTGAGGCAGGTTCAGAACCCTTTTATTCATAGACTTCTTTGTTAACGGCATCCCAAAGTGTCTAAAAAAAAATAAGATATCAAATCCATAGAACACATTTTTAAAAATGCTTTTTATTTGATATCTGTCTCAAGTGTCTTTCAAGTGTCATGAACTGCTGCTGCCACTAACTTCGTAGATAGCACCTGGGCAAATTAAAGTTTTTGAAATTTAAGGTAGGCTGGGGGGTGGAGGTTGCAAACCTGGAATTTTTTTGAATCTCCTGAGGGCGAGCAGCCAACATTTGTAGACCAATATGCATCCCAATCCCCTTCTGATAGTCTGGGTTGGGAGTTTTTCTAATCCAGACAATTCCAGCAGGATTTACAATATGAGTGTCAGATGGAGACTGGTGGTCTTACTGCACAAGGCCAAAACCCGGGTTGGGTTGCAGGTTCACCTGAGGCATCCAAATGATACCTTGGGTTAATCCAGATTAATCCTGAATAAACTGGGATTTCCCAATTTACTCTGAATGAATAAAACACCTGGAAAGATTCAGACCTTACTGTAAGGTTTGGATCTTTCCAGTTACTGGGCCTGTGGGGTTTGACTCCCGGGACTGCCTTCTGCAATCCTGGGGGTCAATCCCCATTGCCATTCTGAGTTCTTCGGTGACACTTCAGGAGCTTTGGACATGTCAGGAGCTATCTCTGAGGGGCTAAATATGCATCTTTTGATGTGTCAGTTTTCTACAAGGAGCCTGCAGATGCAGCCAGGCCTCTCTGGTAAGTTTTTTTTTTTTAGGAAAATGGAGGTGTTTCTCCATGGTCTTCCTTGTTGACCTCTGGTCAAACTGGGAGGGCATGTAGCCAACACCCCAACAAAATCCTGGGGTTTGGGGGTGGTGGGGAAGGGCCCTGGGTTTCTATCTTTCTAGAAAATAAGGTGAAAAATTTATATCTGAGTTCTTCTATGGGGCTGTTTGGACCCCTCATTTCAGAGCTGAATCTCTATTGCTTAACACAGACACAAACACACATTGAACAGTGAATTAGTTTGCATGGTTCAGGCTCCATTTACACTGCTATATAATCCAGTTTCTGCATTCAGATTATCTACTTTGAACTGGATTATGTGGCAGTGTAAATTGGATCTACACTGCCATATAATCCAGATTATCAAAGCAGATAATCTATATTATCTGCTTTGAAATTGATTACATGAGTCTACACTGCCATATAATCCAGTTCAAATCAGATAATCTGGATTTTATATGGCAGTGTAGACCCAACCTAGACTCATATAACCTAGTTCAAAGCAGACAATCTGGATTCAGAAACTGGAATATGACTGGATCTATCCTGCCTTATATCCCAGGAACTGATTTCAGATCATCTTATTGTCCCAGAGGATCTGGCAGTGTACTGTACTCATATAATCCAGCTCAAAGCAGATAATATGGGATCAGATTCTGGGATATAGGGCAGTGTAGATTCAGCCCAAATGGCAGTGTAGATGGGACCTCAGATACCACTTTTCTTTCATAGTAATATTTGCAAATTTCTTGTAAGTTAGGAACCCTTATTTGTGAAACAAAACAAACAAAGTAAACATGTTTCCACTTCAGGAGAGGAAACCACGAGTATCTGCAGCAGCATTCTGAGAGAAGAGGTAGCTTCCGTGAATAATCAAATGTGACAGTCTGTTTGTTTTCTTTGCAGAAGATGCTTCTGGAATAGAGGCTGACATATTAAGCACAAAACTTTATATCAAGGTATATAATCGTAACCACATTACATGCAGGGAGGTGTGTCATTATAATCATTTCTCTCCCCTCAGACAGGAATGATTATTACTGAAAAGTTTATGGCCACCAATGTCATACATGTATTTGTGTATGTCTGCTCCAGTGACATTTGGAGCCCTACACAAGAAAACAAACACCTGGATATTTTTTTTTATCTGGAATACTAAAAAGATAGTGCTTCTCATGAATAGCACATATGCAGATGCTTTAGAACGGAAAGAGAAAGCAAGAAAAACCCAAGGCAATTAAAGATAAGAGAAATAATAACCTTCTATAAGGCATAATTTCACTGAATTTCTTGAGGTCAAGTGTTGCATTTGTTGTTAGTGAACACGGTGATAAATGGTGTAGTTTCAACAGAATGTGGACTGAGAAAAATGTAAAGCACTGGAATGGATAATTGCTTATTAAATTGAGGATCTGTTTCTACTTGCCTGCAATTGTATGGCATTATATTTTGTCATATCTGCAGTGGCTCTTTGGGAAGTAAAAACAAAGGGCACAATGCTGTTAGAAATCCATGAAAAAAATTATTTTTATAACTATGCTATATTCAAGTCACACATGTTTGGAAGGCGTGACACATCTATAGTAAACAGCTTTCTCCTTGACAGTTCTGTTACCTGGAACAGCAATACTAGCTTGTTTATGGAGGTTATGTGCAAGCCATGGTACTTGTAAAACTTAGCTGTCATTGCCTGGCAGTTAAAACAAGTTGCTATTAATTTATCAGATTGTTTTCATTGTGATTTACCAGAAAGGGGGGGGGGTTGCCCCAAGTTCATTACAAGAAGGCCAAAATTATTCCTTCACAATATCCTTTCAGTCATGAAGAAGATATTTAGTTTCGAGTAAACACAGATACAAATGTCTTTCTACTATCTATATGTTTATGTAAATGTGCAGAAGGTAATTTCTTAGGGACCTTGAGTTTTAATTCTTCGGGGAGGATATGCAAAGAAAACATCCTAATATCCTTTGTTTTTCTCACCTCCCATCTTTCTACTCTATTTCCCTTGAGGAAATGGAGTGTTCTAAGGCTGACCTTTTACAAGAACAATGGAATGATGCATTTCAAATCAAAGCGGAAATATTGTCTTTTTTTCCCAGACAGGAGCAATTAAAGGTCCATCTTTCTCCCAACATAGCACCATTGTGATCTATATATGGATTTCCAGATGGTCAAGTATTCAGATATATTGTCTTGTTAACAATGTATGAAGTAAAGATATACTTTTTGAGTGAATGACCCAGAATTTTCTGGTGAATGTATAAGTACATTATATGCTAATAAAACAGATTCGAAATTGGGTTGTTGTAGGTTTTTTCGGGCTATATGGCCATGGTCTAGAGGCATTCTCTCCTGACGTTTTGCCTGCATCTATGGCCTGCATCTATGGCAATCATCCTCAGACAGGAATGATTATTACTGAAAAGTTTATGGCCACCAATGTCATACATGTATTTGTGTATGTCTGTTCCAGTGACATTTGGAGCCCTACTCAGAAAAACAAACACCTGGATATTTTTTTGTATCTAGAATACTAAGATAGAATACTAAAAAGATAAATACTAAAAAGGTACTAAAAATACTAAAAAGATAGATTTGAAATTGGCATAAGGACACTTAGGACTTGATTGTATGAGGCAGGCAAACTGGCATTGACACTGCCAGTCATTCTCCTCCCTGCAATTAACCCATGCCCTGCCATTGATGTGAAAAAAGTTATCAGTATCTTACAATCCTTTAATATTCTCATTAACTACCTTGGTGTGATGATTCCATTCCACTTCTCTGCCTTACCTTACTATTCCCAAGGAGTCTGTTTATTTTTGTTAATGTTTGCATTGTTATATTTGCATTTTTCTGCTTGTCATAGCTGAAATTGCAAAATTAATTTTTAAAAACAAATTAAAAATACAGAACAGTGGAAGTGCAAGGAGGTGGGATACAATCGCACATCTGTGATTGTCAAATTTGTGCAATTGTGTGAAAGAAAACAGGTACAATATCAAAGGTGTTCATCCAGGTATGTATCCATTATTAATGATGACATGACTGAATAGAGGTTTTGTGCAATAAAGATACAATGTTTTCCCCAAAATAAGACACTGTCTTATATTTATTTTTCCTCAGGAAGACACACTATGGCTTATTTTCAAGGAATGTCTTATTTTTATTAAGTATTGTACAACAATCTAAGTTTATTCAAATATACCATAGTTAAGTCATCTTCTTCTGGAACTTTTGCTGGTTGGTGCTGTGGGAGAGAGACCAGCCTGGTTGGAGGAGGCTATGAGAGCTGAGAGTGGTGGTGGCAGCGCACGCACATGTTATGAGTGCCAGTGGGCCCCAGTTGGGCCTAAGGAAGCCAGAGGCAAAAGGAGAAGGAGGTGACCTAGTGCATGCAATCATCGAGTGCTCTGGTTGGGCCTAAGAAGTGGAGGAGGAAGCGATGGAGGAGGCAGCGACCTCGCTGGGCCCGGCTGGGCCTGGGAAAAGGTGAGCAAGGCTGGAGATAGAGGATGGAGGACACCTGGGATAGAGAGAACCTCATGGCCCAAGGTGCCCCAGGAGGCCTTGCTGTGAACCTTATACTTCAAAACTTTAAAAAGGAATTTAGATCTTCCAAAGGAGGCGAGTAGGGACCCTTAAAGAAAAATGAGGGGATGGCACCCTACGAGGAGGAGGAGGCTTCAATGAAACCACATGCCTCAAAGCCTCAGCCAGGAAATCCAAATTCAAATTTAGAGAAGGGCTGCCCATCGCCTTTACTGGTCCATACCTATCACTATGTCTTCTTTTCAGGCTATGGCTTATATTGCGTAAATACTTAGAAATCTTGCTACAGCTTATTTTATGGATATGTCTTATTTTTGGGGACCACGGTAGTAAGCGATCTCATAATGGTGCAATAATCTAAGCAAAAAACATGTGGGGATATTTGTACATTTCAGGTATGGAAAATGATTCTATGTTTGTATATCTAAATAATGAAAATAAAACAGAAAATATATTTATCCTTCCTCTAAAATACTAAAAAAATGTTTTGGCTCAATCAATGTGTTTAAGTCTTTTGGTCTGCACTGAATCATGTCTGATACATTGTGTTGGCATTTTTTTCAAAACAGAAAAGAAAGGAAGTCATCAATTTTCTTTCAAAATCTAGAGAACCATTCTGTGAAGATTATTAATATGTGCCTTTCTGTTATCAAATAGTAGTCAAATTCTCTATCCCAAGGAAAGCCCAGTGCATCCTCTCTCCTTGAAAATAACAAAAGTGATAAACTTCAACGTTGAGTTTTGTCATGTAACCATACGTACATTTAAGAAACAGAAGCCATTTTATTTCCTTTTCACCCAGCAATGGAGAGGGAAAATATATTTCCAGGTTTTACATGCTGTCTAGTTTTAAGAATCATTCTTCAAGCCTGCAGACTCACTGCTGGTATCACACAATGCAACAGTATTAAACCTACAGAATCGCAGTCCAATTTCAGGCCCAGGTACTGAGCAATTTGAAATGCATGAACTCCTTGTGGTGAAACAATCATTCCCTCCGAGAGTGCTATTGTCTCGATCACACCATGAAGGGTGTGCCTGGGGAATACACATTTCATTGCTCACTTCCTAATGCCCTGTGTGCACATGCAAAGAAATAGGAATTACTACCCCTTTCCTGATTTGTATGATATTCTCCTCATCCCAGCCGGAAAAATTTAAGATTTTGCTATCTTTCTGTGAGGTTAAGTAGGAAATAGAGTCATGGTAGAAAGCAGTGAAACCAAGTGATCTCAGGACAGAAGTCACCGATTTTACTCATTTTTAGTATCCAGGAGGAGGAATGAAAGATGGCAGTTTGAGTCTGCACATAGAGGAAGCATACTTTCTTTAGATTCGGCCTTCCTCAAGCCTTAAGTGAGAAGTTAGGAAACTAAAATTATAGGCTCCTCACATTCTTGCATACACCCTTTCTTTTATGCAGGCTCTAAAACACCATTAAGAACTGATATTTGAATCATTTCCCTCTTTCCTTTACTCCTTTGTGACTGATTTTTAATGGCATCCCTTTCTCTCTTCCCCAGACTCTCCTTATTTTTATCCCTCTCCCTTTCCTTCCTTCCTTCTCTCTCACACACACTTCCATACACATACACTTGAAGGTTCTCTGTCTATAAACAGCTATGCCCTAAGTCATGGGTTGTGGGCATTGCTCAGTCCAATTATCATATTTCATCAATGGCTAAGCTTGTGTCAGCTGTGTTCCTCTAATGGGTCAGGTTGGGGCAAAAGATAACAGTGCCTTAGGCACAAGGAAATGAGGATCCACATACAGTAATTGTTTCTTCTCTTCCCTCTGTCTCTCTTACACACACTCACACACACAGAGAGAAGCAAGCAGTATACAAAGCCACTGAAAATTGTGTCTTTTCATGCCTACACAACCTACACAACCATTAAGGAGTATGTGACTGGGAACTGCTGAGTGTATTATTAAAAACTGGGGATGATGATGATAATTTTATTTCTTATCTGCCTCTCCTCAAAGCTAGAGGCTGGTCACAACATAGCTAAAACACATCATCATTACCGTTATATAAAATATACATGTTAAAACATATTTCTATGATATATATATATAGAGAGAGAGAGAGAGAGAGAAAGAGAGAGAGAGAGAGAGAACAAAGAATAAAATATAGTAAACAGAAGACTTGAGTTTAAAATTCATATCTAAAACTGGCTGAGTAGGCCTGACAGATGGGTGTTCGGTTGCATCTTAAATTCAAACAGCAGATTTAGCACTCAGAGCTCTTCTGGCAGGTCATTCCACCGTCTTAGGGCAGCTGATGTAAAGGGTGATGGTTGCCAGTCATGTTCTGGTTGGTTGGAGTAAATGTTCCCAAAAAGGACCTTAGTGTCCTAAAGGGCAGATTGTGCATGAGAAGGCCATCCTGAAGGTAACCTGGACCAAAAACATGTAGGGCCTTAATGGTCAAAACCAACTCTTTGTGCTTTGCCCATAAACAATTTGGTCGCCAGTGGAATGACTTTCATATGGATGTAATATACTCAGATCTAGATGTTTCTGAAACTAGTCTGACTGCTGCATTTTGGGCCAATTGGAATTTCTTAACTTGGTACAGGAAAAACCCAAAGTCACAACCTAGGTATCCCCCCCCCCCTCCCCAACCTGGCCACACAAACACATACAATGGGAGCTTTAACTTCCCATAGCTTTGTTGAAAAGTACCATTTTGTTGGGAAGAGAAATGTTGAAGTAAAATGATTTCTTCCCATTACAGTTATTTCATTAATGGTTTGTAGAAGTTAAGTTCTTTGGCTGAACATATTTAGGCTGGATCTACACTGCCACATAATCCAGATTATCAAGATATGTAATACAGATTATCTGCTTTGAACTGGATTATATGAGTCTACATTGCCATATAATCCAGTTCAAAGCAGATAATACATACTTGTATAAAATCCACACTAAAGTAGAATATATGGCAGTGTAGACTCAGATAACCCAGTTCAAAGAAGATATTATGGATTATCTGCCTGGATATTCTGGGATGTATGGCTACATGGAAAGGTCACACCAAGAAATGCACACCAAGAATCTCTATGCACAGCAGTATTTTTATTGAGAAAGAAAAAATATCATGAAAATGTTCCCTATTGACTGCAAATGTGTATGAGAGGCAGCAAGATTTATGATGAGGAGGGATGCATTTTTACAATGTGTATAAAGTATGTTCATAGTACTATTATCTTTACCAATATTACAATAACATGGAAGAAAGAATATAAAATCTATTCTAGAAAACCCCTCCTCTCCATCTCTCCATTCTCTCATTCTCTCTCTCTCCTTCTCCCTCTCTTTAATTACAGAGTGGTGCATAAATCTAGATAATGTATGCTTGAGAACACAAAATAAAAATACTGTTCTTTCTATCCCCATCCCCCAATAACGTAAATCATTTCTTTCAACATTTCATGAGGAAATTTCATGTATACTGAGGGGTTTTTTTTTTGGGGGGGGGGGGATGCCTCAATAATTCATATGGGCAGCTCCAATTCAAACTTTATTTAAATCCACATTTTATATAAAGCCTGAAATAAATTAATTGGTTAAATGAATCAGTCAGTGGTACTCCACTAGCCCTTTTTCCAGGGTTAACTTCTTAAATGGAATTCACTCAAATAATCTGTGAAGCTGACAGAAGTGAATAGAACATGACAGCACTGAGAAAAAAGAAAAAGTGGGAACAATCACCCACTTAGCCAATTTTCTGGCTACATAGGCCAATCTCTCCTTAAGTTCCCAGCTTGCTATATTTCAAACGTGTAACTTTGGACAGACATGCACACATCTAAAAAACACGTGAAGAAAACTATACATTTCTAAATTCTGCAAAAGTATGCTTTGGTAGGACTTGTGAAAGTTAGATTTTGAATTACAGATCTCAGAATCCTAGGTCAGCGTAGAAATGCATTGGAATTTCAGAGTGTTGTAGGTAAAGCAGAGTCCATACTATGCGAGCGTGGAGGAGAGCAAACAACAGACCACTTACTACAGTGCAGTCTGAGTCCTGTCACATGCATAATGGAGAACCTTCTTACAGTGACACCGGAGGCACTCAAAGTGGCCAACTTATGCTCAAAGCAAATTTATTATAATGCCAAGTTTTCAACTTTGTGGTTTTTCTATACATTATAACTGTATTCTTAATTCACCTCTGACACAATAAATAAATAAATAAATAAATAAATAAATAAATACTATTATTCTTACTCATTTATACTTATAACAGTCATGACCGAGGCATCTGCTTATCTGGTTTTGTGGGATTCTTTCCGGCTTGTTCATCCTGAGTATGTGGAGGGGGTCCTTGGGGCTATGAAGGCGACCATGTCGGCTCTGGACCCTTGCCCTTCTTGGCTAATTAAATCGGCCAGAGGTGGATTGATTGATTGGTTTGTATTAATCATTAATGCATCGCTGGAGCAAGGAATTTTTCCACCTGGGCTGAAACAGGCTGTGGTTAGACCACTCCTGAAAAAAGCCTCCCTCTACTCCATGGTCTTGAGTAACTACAGACCAATTTCCAACCTCCCGTTTTTGGGCAAGGTGCTGGAGCGGGTGGTCACCTCTCAGCTCCAAGGTTTCCTGGATGACATCAACTATCTGGACCAGTCACAGTCTGGCTTCAGGCCAGGTCACGGTACTGAGACAGCTTTGGTCGCCTTGGTGGCTGGCCTCCATAGGGAGCTGGACAGGGGGAATGTGACCCTGCTGATTCTCTTGGATATCTCAGCAGCTTTCGATACCATCGATCATAGTATCCTTCTGGGACAACTCTCCAGGAAGGGCCTTGGAGGCACGGCTCTGTTGTGACTCTGGTCCTTCCTGGAGGGTCATTCCCAGATGGTGAAGGTGGGAGACATCTGCTCGGACCCCTGGCCTTTGACCTGTGGGGTCCCGCAAGGTTCCATTCTGTCGCCCATGCTTTTCAACATCTACATGAAACCACTGGGAGAGGTCATCCAGAGTTTTGGAGTTGGGTGTCATCTCTATGCAGATGGCACGCAACTCTACTACTCTTTTCCATCTAACTCTAAGGAAGTCCCTCTGGTGCTGGATGGGTGCCTGGTAGGCCTGTTTGATCAAGAAAAAAATTGTTTCTAAATTCGATTCTTAATTGGGGTGTTTTTTTGTTTCGATATTTAAAATATTTACAAAACTTTCCAAAAAAATGTTTTGTTATTTACGAAATTTTGTAAATATTTACAAAACATTTTAGAAACAAATTTTTTCTTGATCAAACAGGGAGCCAAGAGGCATGTCGAGAATGCCAAGCAACCGCATACCTTCCTCGCCTCAGCAAGGCTTTCCAACGCGCGCGCGCTCGGATAAAGAGGAACTTTTCCCAACTTTGTACGCGACACACACGAGATCAAACACGAGTGTCAGAGCTGATAAGCGTTGGGGGCAATGCTCACTCCACACCCGATCCATTTCCCGTTCACAGGCTCCTTCCACGGTGCCAGGAAAGCCGTGCCAAAAACAAGTTCCCAAACTCCGTGCGTAAAAGCGCACGGCGAGGGCGCAACGGCAAAGGCGCACGGTACCCAACATCCAAGCCCGAAAAGCACCGCTCTTTGCCGGTGGATTGGCTCACCCATCGCCTGAAGTGTAGATCCAACCCAGGACGACCCTCTCCACGGCTCCCATCCGACTCCAAGCCCTTCCCTGCCCCGACTGAGCAAGAAACGGAGCGGCTCCCCGCAGCGCCTGGGTTGGGCTGAGCCCTCCTGATTCTCAAGCCTCCAAAGCCCGGCGCGCTCTTCCCATTCGTGGAGAAGCACGTCGCTCAAAAGGAAGAGGCATGCATTGGTCTCTTAGAGGAACTACACCTCCCAGCATGCCTCAGTCTTCCAGGGCGGGGAAAATCCTCTTCCTTTTGAGCGACGTGCTTCTCCACGAATGGGAAGAGCGCGCCGGGCTTTGGAGGCTTGAGAATCAGGAGGGCTCAGCCCAACCCAGGCGCTGCGGGGAGCCGCTCCGTTTCTTGCTCAGTCGGGGCAGGGAAGGGCTTGGAGTCGGATGGGAGCCGTGGAGAGGGTCGTCCTGGGTTGGATCTACACTTCAGGCGATGGGTGAGCCAATCCAGGCACCAGCAGCAAAGCAGCCTCCATCCCATTAACGAGCGGAGCTGAAGCTCGTTAAAAAAATGGGGCTGCTGTTTTGATATTTTTAAACCCTTCCGGGTTTGAAAATATGTTTTGATATCGCGTCGGATATGGTAAAAATAACGATTTAATAACGAATTAACGAATTAACGAACTAAAATCGACAGGCCTAGTGCCTGGCCACTGTGGCTGTCTGGATGAGGAGGAACAAGCTGAGGATCAATCCCGACAAGACAGAGATCCTCCTGGTCGATTGTAAGCCAGATCGGGGTATAGGGTGGCAACCTGTGCTGGATGGGGTTGCACTCCCCCTGAAGTCACAGGTCCGCAGTCTGGGTGTGCTCCTGGACTCATCACTTATGCTTGAAGCTCAGGCGCCAGCGGTGGCCGGGAGGGCCTTCGTCACAAAGTAGATATCTTCATCCATAATACACTTGGGAGTGGGTGGTGGGTAGTTTAGCATCAATATATTAGAAAGCTGACTTTTTCAAAATAAATGATGTCCCCATTTTTTGAATGTATACCTATTATTACCTATTACTACCGCCTCTTCTGCCCAACTATGATGCATTTTAATGAAACGTGTGCCTGTTCTCTCATATTTAGCAATCAGTACTTAAAATATGACAAAAGGTTTGAAATAGATCAGTACGATATTCATTCCAAATTATGTCAGTGTTATCTTTCTGTGTGCTCATTGCCATTGTTACACTGCTGTGAAGCATTGGTAGGATTTTCCTGTCTGCCTCAGAAAAGAGAAATTGCTTGTTAAGTCGAGCCCTTACAGGACATTCTTGATAAAATATATATATATAGCCCCTTTCAATAATTTAGCTTTCTCCCCTAGATTTCTATCTTTCCCTCTAGGAGTCCCAACTCTGAGGGTCATTGGTATTGATTTGTTTCCAATGTCAAGATAAAGCCACGGACTATAGTAGGAAAAAGCTGAGCAGTGGTTGGGCCAATTACATCAGCCATAATACACTGCTGTCAGAACAAGTATTAATAAAAAGCCCAAAGAAGGAGAAATCCTATTTCTTATATTCTTTTATGTTATTTTCATTTGAGTGAATTCCCAGGTTTGCAGTCTGATGATTTTCCTTTCTCTGGAGCTTGAATCTGTCTGCTAGACAGGCAGAAGTTTTCACGCCCCCAAACGGAGTGAATCAAGAAATGACAGTACAATAAAAAAGAGAAGCTACACCTACAGACTATACTCAGTGCCTACCCATCAGGGAAATCGATCAAACACAAATATACATGTAATGTTGAGCAATGTATGAGGCAATTGTTATAGGGGTTGCTATGGCTATAGCTGGAGGCATCAAAGAAAATATAAAAGTAAACTATTAATCTCAGTAGAAGAGAATACAAAAAAGTCAGCATTTAGTGAGATACAACAGTAAATAAAGTCTTGCACACTAGAAATTCCTCCCAGGCAAAAGGAAAAGTACAAGTTCCCCTCTCCAACACCAATATAATATCATTTTGCTCCAGTGACAGGTTCTAATCTCAGATATGTGAATCTTATTATAAACGGAACTACTCAAATATCAGCTGCCTTGACACTGGGGTGGAGAAGATATAACTTCTTTCGAGATTTGTGACAAACTAGTTCTTTTGCTATAGACTCACCGAAGTCTGGTCACAAATTCACCAAGACTTGAGGAGGGAAATCTGATTTTATTTAACATGGGCAACTTCTTTTTGCATTCTACATGGAGCTGCCTTGAAGATTAGTCTGAGGTTCCAACTAGTGCAATATGCATCACTTAAGGACCTAATCACACTAGAGAATGAATCCACTTTAAATCCAGTATCTACCTCCTACAGAATTCTGAGGTGTGTAGTTTAGGGAGGAATCCTCTAGTGTGATTAAGTACTAATAAGACTGCTGACTGGAATAGCTGATAAAAATCATAGTGCACTGGAGATATAGAAGGGGCTGAGAATAATGTGGCATTTTTCTTGCCCTTAAAGTCACATGTTAAAATAGCTTAGAGGAAACCAAAAGCATAGTGAAATTTTCCCTTCCAAGGAAACATTTGAGATCATTCATTTTTCCCTATGGGGTTGCAAAGGAGGTATGACCCTTCAAGGGGCCCGTCCAGACAGTACTTTTACTGTGGTATCTACTGTAATAAAAGAGGGGCTGTCCAGACAACATTCTGGAGAGTCCCGAAATAATTTGCCACAAACCAAGAAATCCCTGGTTTGTGGTGAATCAATTAGATAGTGGATTTATTCTGCACCTTCTTGGAAGGCACACGATAAACCCAGTACTTCCGGTGTCTGGACCAAAGTTCAGACACCATTCTGACAGTTTACCAGATGAAATAAGCCTGGTAAACTATGGGAATACCTCTCCTCCCTTGAAGCCTCCAGACCCCTTTGAAATGAAATGAAAACTTGCCCGGCCTCCACTACAGGCTTGGAGCACCTCTTTTGGTGCATTGAAATGATGCACCGGGGTGGGGGGAGAGAGAGAAAAATCGCCCCCCTCCTAGTGCGTCATTTATATGCACCGAAAGAGCTGCTCCAAGCTTGTAATGGAGGCCGGGTAAGTTTTCATGACCTTTCAAAGGGGTCTGGGGGCTGCGGGGGGGGGGGGGGGTCCCAGATGTTATCCCAGTCTAGTCCTGGGAGAACATCTGGACACCCACCCCAGAAAACATGCACTTTCTGGGATGGGTGTAGACAGCCCCCCAGGAACTTCAGTGTTTTAAAAACAAAAATGGATAAAGGGCTGTCTGGAACTGCCCAAGGTGACTTGGGGAGTCATTGCTGTTCCCTCACCAGAGACAAACACTTACTCTTTTTCTCAGAGGAAGCTCTTTGCCTGCCCATATAGTTCTGGTCTGAAATCATGATATGTATTTGCAACCTAGAAAGCTGATACTTGGAGGAACATGTCTCTCCTTATTAAAGCTGTCCAAGGGTTTCTGAAAGGGTTCTGCTCTGTACCTCTGTTAATGAACATGGGCAAACCCTTCTTTCTGTGGTGCCCCTACTGTAGTGTGTCCCCTTCCCTGAAGAACTAGGTGGCACTGACATTGGCTGCATTCAACACCAAAGTCATTACATTCCAATGATTTTGCCCAGGTCTTTAATTATTTTGTTTTCATTTTTAGATAATGCAGGGTTTTTTTTGTTTTTGTTTTTGTTTTTGATTGCACAGAATATTCCTTAAAGGTAAAAATAAAGGTTTTCCTGACATTAAGTCTAGTCGAGTCTGATTCTAGGGGTGGTGCTCATCTCCATGTCTAAATCAAAGAGCCTGTGTTGTCCATAGACACCTCCAAGGTTATGTTACCAGCATGACTGCATGGAGTGCTGTTACCTTCCCTCAGAAGCAGTACCTATTGATTTACTCACATTTGCATATTTTCAAACTGCTAGGTTGGCAGAATATTCCTTACGGTTTCATTTTTTAAATATTTCTAGACTTTACATTGATTTTATCTGCATACAGTCCTGAGATCATGTAATTATAGGGTGGGAAATCGATGTTTTAATGAATAAATTAATAAATTAATGTATTATTTTTCTCTGGAAATCCACTACAGGGATGTGTATTGCCAAGATATATTGCCAACTTCATCAACATATTTTATGTCCTAATAAAAATTCATCTTGTCTTTTTTCCTGAGGAGGAACAATCAAATTGGATTCAAATTTGACATGAGATGAAATCAGGTGACAGCTTGTTAATGTGAGTGATTTTGATAGACTTAGAGAAACTTTTTCCCTCCAGTCCTTCAAAATTTACTAATTTTTGCTTTAAATTTCAGGCATTGTTAACTGTGACATATCTAGTCATTTTCTTTGATGGTCCAAATACAATCTATAATTATCAGATAACACTGGAAGAGCTACTAGAGACATCTATATTGGGGGTTAGCAAGGCTCCCTCCACCTCCTTTCTGGATGCATGTTTCTAATGCTAAATTATGAGACACTTTATTCCCCCTTAACATCTGGGATTTAGCATGCCTTGCCCAATTTACAATTGTTTTCATATCCAAAAGATATAGTTTTCAAGGAATCAAAAAAGTTAGATATTTATTTTTATTCTTTGTTTGTATTGTTTCCGCAGTTTTGAGGTATGAGAATATGAAATGCTAAGCTCCAAAAATATGGAAGTCAGACATCAGATTTTTGTTCAAATACGGGCTATTTAAAGATTTATTGTAATCTAAGTCTTTAAATCATGAACTGCTATGGCGGTACCTATTCAGTGATGGATTCTGCTAAGGCGAGGATTGTCCTTCAACCTCTACTTTTTCTTCATTTTTGAGTGAGTCATTTGGTCTAGGAAGCAGTCCAAAGAAGCTTGGTTTCTAGCCTGTCTTTTTACTAGGAGGTCTTAATAAGAAATTCCTTCTCTCAAGTGTCTCAGCCTAAAGGTAGGATATTCTCCAGACAACCCCAAGGATGATCGCCTTTCACACACCCCAGGTCCCACAATCAAAAGGGTCAATTCTAGAGATTTAAGACCTCACCAGTATGGAGCCTGCCAGAGCCCATCACATGATGTATGGCTACTTCTGGTAGAACTCCATGCAGGCTCCACGTTGAAAGCATGCTGGCAGGAAGAATTCAGTATGCGGGTGTTCTGATTGAGTAAGCCAGCGACAGTGTGGGGAGAAGCTGGGCAGTGAAAGCTTCCCCCATGTGATGGAGTGAGGGGCGATGTGAGGTGTGGGGCAACAATTTCCTCCGCTGCCCCACAGATTCACTATACTACCCCACAGATTCCTTTGCTGTCACCCAGCTTTAGGGCTTCAATGTGATGAGGTCCATAACTTCATCAAATGAGTGATTAGTGTTCACCATGCTTATGCCTTTTCTCTGTTCTTTCACACTACCCTTTCCACTATGCCAATCTCCCCTGTAATCTCACAGTTTATGTAAAATAAGAAACAAGAAAGGAGGAATCCTACTTGGTTCAATTTTATTAATTAATGAGTATACTGAACTGGCAGCAGGTGGTGGGCCAAAAGTCTCTGTTAGGAAGGATAAGGTGGCAAAGTTGCATGTGGCATATAGCACCAAACTAGAAACTTACTCACTGGCATTTTTTTTTCTTTGAAGGCACAAAGAATAGTCATCCCCTCACAGTTACACACATACAATTACAGATTACAGGCTAGATAAAAAGAAAAATTCTTGTAGTATTTTAGAATTAATTATATTCTCTTGATTAAGGGTAGAACCATAATGTTGTTGTATTCCCAAAAAGCATAACTAGTAGTAAAGTATGCTACTGAATATTATGTATTTATTATTTATTTACAGCTTTTATATTCCGCCTTTCTCACCCCGCAGGGGACTCAGGGCAGATTACAGTGTACACATATATGGCAAACATTCAATGCCAATTTTTGACATACAAACATATTCAGACATACACAGAGGGTATTTAACTTTTTCTGGCCGCCAGGGGAGCTGTCGCTTTCATCGTCCATCTGCGACGCTGATGAAGCACTTCCCCGCTGGAATGCTTCGCTGGAGTCTTTTTTATGGCCTCATAAATCAGTTAATTTAGCCTCCCCACACTTTAAGGTGATACCTTATTTTCCTACTTGGCAGATGCAACTGTCTTTCGGGTTGCAAAGGTCGACAACAGGCTACACAATTGGTTGGAAACCCACTCCAACCCAGGCTGGCTTTGAACTCATGACCTTTTGGTCAGAGTGATCTTATATCTAGAATATAATGAATATCTAGAGCAGAGGTTTCCAAACCATGAATATCTATTAATGAATATCTAGAGCAGAGGTTTCCAAACCATGTGTCATGACACACTGGTGTATCACCTGTAATCTCTAGATGTGTTGCATGAAAAACTAAGAAAACAAAATATGTTGACAGTGATGTTTGTGATGAACCATGTGGAGCAGCTAGAGAGGAAACTACAGAAGAATCAACTGTAGTACATAATAAGTGTAAAGGAATATATCTGTATCTAGTATGAAACTCTTATAAAGGGCTGGTTTAATCTCCAGTTTTCTAGTAAAACCGAATGACTATATTGCAAAAAGATGCATGTCTAAAAAGTGTGTCAACAAAATGAAAAGTTTGGAAAACTCTGATCTGGAGGGCTGCATGATTTCAACTTCTTTTCTAGATGGGTATATATGACTTGGGGAAAAAAAATTACCAGTTGCTGGTGGGATGAGGAACAACCCCTTCCAACACACTTATCATATTGTGTGTTGAGTCTGACCATACACTTTGTACATAAGATAAGAGATAAGATGACAACCCTTTTAACAAAAGCCAACTATACTGGTGGTACTCAGTTACTTGAGCACTGGTGATGGACAACATGGATTTAATCTAAAAAAATTTAAATGTTATTGATGTTTAATAGTGTTTTAAAATTTGCATATTTATGTATTTTGAATTGTATTGCAGTGAATTTAATGTTAGCCGCTTTGAGTCTCCTTATGGAGAGAAAAAAGCATATATAAATATAAATATAATAATAATAATAATAATAATAATATATTTTTCAGTTCTGAGATTAATGTAAGAGGTCTCATAACATACATAGCCCCATTCCTAAAAAAGTAGGACTGCCAATGTTCCAGAATGCATAACAAAGTAGGTGATGTCCTTCAATATTTACCTCTTCCTGAAGTAGTTGTTTCAATCTGTCTAATAGCAGGACTGGTCCTGCTATGGGGTGTTCAAGGAAGCACCACCTTAACCTAAGAGACCTGGACAAATACAAAACCTAATTTAGAATTCACAGTTCTTTATGGAGTTATCTACTACCATATCTCCTTATGAAGCTACTCTTGATATTCCAAAGGTTCGGTTTAAAGGCTCCTTAAAATTTAATGGCAGCTATTTCAGCTAGTTGTTAGGGCAGCAGTTGTTGTTTTACTGTTAGACAAAGATCACATGTTTGCAGGCGAATCCAGCAGCTGGCTTCTGAACAGCTTGCTTTAAAAGGAAAACTATGTGGACAGTAATAAGCTAACTTTGGCCTAGAATGGGGAAATAGACAATAGTAATAAGCAAGCAGTATCATTAATGTGGAACCATGATAAATGAAGCCACTTCCTACCACCACATTAGGAACAGCCTTTGAAAAGTATTTCCATGCAGGAATACTTATATATATATGTGAATGCTGTACATATTTATTTTCAAAATTTAATATCCATAGTCGTCTTGTCTTTCAACAAATGGAAAATAATGATACTACTCCTAGGGCCTGTGAAGCAAGAAATCAAAAACTCTACCTTGCAAAAAGATAAAAATAAAAAATGCATATATAGTTTTCCGGACAAATGCTCCATACAGGCAAGGTCACTTTTCTGCAAAATGGAAGTATCAGCGTAAATAACAGGAAAGGTTTCACACATCTTTAATCTCAATGCACTTTGATAAAGTTCCTAATAGCTGAATAGGGTGCTTTAACGCTGTGATAGAAAAAGAGAAATCCAATAGCCATTCAGATATGGCCAATGTCAAGAAATACTTTTATTGTTGTTGTTGTTTTTAGTGTCTTTGTGGGTGGGCTGGGTTTTTTTCCCTTCATTTTAGCTTCACTTTTCTTCCATCAATGTCAAACATAATGGGAAGGACGTTGTTAAAAAATGTAACAAGTTTTCATTTACCCTCACAAAAGCCATGAAACTCACTTCTGCAGCCACCCTCTCTTTCCTGAACTCATTTCATGGCACCTGTAGGTATTACAGAGGTCTGAAAAGACTTGTGTGATCTTATTGACCATATGTGCTATAATCCTACTTAAACACAAAAGCTGTGTAAAAATAATCTGTTAAAGCTAGGAACGACACAGTTAAAGGCTTTTCATCCCATTTCTAACAGTTTCAGACAACCAGCAGACATATTGAATGCTTTTTGTTTCTGGGAATGTTGACCCCCCCCCCCCCCCCCCCAAAAAAAAAAGCATGTATAATGATGCAGTGTTGATGTCTTCTAGGGCTGTGTGATTGATGAAAAAATGTTTCAAAACTTATTACAAAATAAGGAGACATGGCATTTCATTTCTAAAGTGCAATTAGTGAAAATTTTGTTACTATAGTAAGAGTAATGGAAGTTTGTTACTTTTTCATTGTAGTAATTGTGCAAGTAGGAAAAATTCAGGAACACTTTCTCCCTCATTTTTACGGCTATTGGGGTGAAATTTGCTACAATGGTAGAACACATTGACAGTTATTAGCTTATCATGTTTTAAAATGTTTCACGTATCCATGGATTTTTGGGAAATTTTCAAAAAAATTTATAAACAATATTTTCTTTTTTAAAAAAACTCCAAGGGTTATTTCCTTGAATTTTCTATACAGTGACACAAGATGACAGGGGATCATTCCCCCCAACTTTCAGAAATATCCCTATGTCTATGGATTTCAAGGATTTTTTTTAAAAAAAATAGACAAAAACTTTCTTTTAACAAAAACCACAACAGCTATCTCATTGAATCTCTCCCAATTTAACCAAAAGAACCTCCTTTTAGGGATTTCTTCCCAGCCCAGCACAGAGATTTACTTACTAGAAATATCAGTCAGTCCTCCTCTTTGTAGAGTCAACAGTTTACTGGAACTCTGGATGGCTGCTGGTATGGAGAGACAAAGCTCTCCCCTATCCTGATTGGGGCTTTCTGGTGCTAAGCAGAATTTTGGGAAATGTAGTTTAGGGCATGACCTTTTGAATTCTCTGGCATAGGGCTCCTCAACTTCCCAAACTACATTTCCCAGAATTCTGTGCTTTCTCAGTCTTTTTCCCAGCGAACTCTGCTTTCTCCCTGCTGCTTGCCTCTCCTAGTGGTGAGAGGCCATTATTTCAAAGAAGAAATGCAATCTTTTTGTTTTTGCTTTGCTTCCTTGTGCTGAAAATGAAACTGATTTTGGGAAGCTTCTGATATTTACGAAATTGAAATGAAAAAGTATTGGGCAAGTTTTGATTTTGTGTTTACATGGGTTCTTGAAATGGAGTCATGTGAAAATTAGTCTTTGATATTGGGCTTACCTTAAAGTATTAGTAACTGTAGACTAGAACCTGAAAGTTAAATAGTAGGCCTGGGCGGTTTCGTTTCGTTAATTCGTAATTCGTTAATAATTCGTTAATTTTTCCAATTACAAAACGATAACGAACCATTCTGGAGCAATTATTTTAAAAAACGAATTTTTAAACACGTTTTGTAAATGCTTCGTATTTCGTTATTGTATTCATTTCGTTATTGTTCTGAGGTCGTTTCGTTATTATTTCCGCATGTCTGGGCCAGTTTTATGGTTTAATTAGTGAAAAAAAATTATAATATCACACCAACAGTCAAGAACAGAGGGAGAGGGAAGCTTCAGAAGTTTTTGGAGGTTTTTTAGCGTATTTCGCGGTCGCGTCCGCCATTAACGAATCGATTCGTTATTGTTTCAGAAATCGATTCGTTAATTTTTACCATTTACAAAATTTCGTAAATATCGAACTTTTTAACAGGAAAATTTTGTAATTATTTTAAATATTGAAACAAAAAAAAAACCCAAATACAAATCGATTTTAGAAACAAATTTTTGCGTTGTTACCCAGGCCTATTAAATAGGTTAGTTTCTGTTACAGTTCCATGGTCCCCAAGAGGCTGATTACTATTATGGCTGCAATTCTACATCAGCTACTTACCACCTCATCACACGAAATTCTGGAAGCACCCTAGCACATTGCCAGGATGCTGTCTCCTTGGAGCCTGCCAGATGCCATCAGATGATGTAAGACAACTCCTGGCGGGGCTCTGTAGACAAAAAATCCTGGCAGCATGCTAGAACACTTCCCTGGGAACATGGGAGGCTTCCCATGTTCCATAGGGAAAAACAGGGGGAAGTCAGGATGTGATACTACCCCTGTGAGATAGAATAATTGGTACCATGGGTGATACAGGGTGCAGGGCAATGGTCTTCCCCCACTGCCCCACAGATTTGGACCTCAATGTTAGTAGGTCCTTAGTTACCTAGCTTTCTTAGTTACATAGCTACATAGTGTCACTTTGAATTGTGCCCAGAAACAGACTGGCAGCCAGTGGAGCTCCTGTAACAGGGAGGCTGTCTGCTCCTTGTAGCCCGCCCCAGTTAGCAATCTGGCTGCAGCTCTTTGGCCCAGTTGAAGTTTCCAAGCACTCTTCAAAGGTAGCCTCACATAGAGCACATTACAGTAATCCAAACGGGATGAAACTAAGGCATGTACCACTCTGGCCATCTGGAAGGTACTAATTTCATGTACATGTCTAGCAGACATACATGTAAGCGCAATACTTTCTTTAAGCCTCAGAATTCCCTAGACAAGAAGTCAAACTGGCATGACCTTATCATCCTTTGAATGGTGTCTTGTGCAAAGAGAAGTCTTATAATTCTGAATACTAATACTGAAGTATTATATTTTGTTTTTCTCCTTACCTGTAGATCACAGTCTACTGTCTCTTAATTTTAAGATGCACTGGGGATTTAAAAAGAAGGATGAAAAGAGGATTTCTATATGCTTTCTGTTCTTTTTATATTAGAATGACTACAATATGACTGTAGTGTGAGTCTGAATGAATGGATTGTTTCCGTTTTAAAATAATAGTAAGAACAGCTTTATTATTCATTTCTTTAAAACAATACACACAGAGAGAGACATTTTCCCTTTCACAGCAAAAGAATGATCAATGTTATTTCCATAAAACAAATGAACACATAAATAGAAATAAATAAGATTCTTTTTCAACACTTTTTAGTTCAACCTTCAACTTAAGAGGGCATAAACATTGAGTTCTCAACCAAATATTTTCAGATAGGAACAGATGGTATTGTGCCTATGTGTTTTTACAAATTTCTGTTACTACTAGGATGAGGAACAATTGGGTCATTGGCTCAGCTTGAAGAGAACATTTTATAATATTTGGCAGGTGTCACCTGTACAACTTCCATCAAATATTTTCTGAGATCCTACTGTTACTTTTTTTGGGTACATTTCCCAATTTTTCCCTTTTACTTCTTGTTATCTTTATTCCTTCAAATTATTCTTTCTCTTGATTTTTATCTGTTTTTTCTTTCTCCCTGCTCTTCTGTGCTCCACTCTCTCTCTCTCTCTCTCTCTCTCTCTCTCTCTCTCTTTTTTTTTTTTTTGCTTTCTCCATCTTCAATACAGGCCCCTTACAATAAGAAATTTCCCATTTATTTATTTATTATTTATTACAGGTATTTTTACCGTGCCCTTCTCAACCCCTGAGGGAGGACTCAGGGCGGCTTACAAAGGACCCAGGGCAGCCATTCCCTCCTTTATGTTACATTATTATAATAGAATGGAATCACCATTATTGTGACCTGTCTCACCATTGGCCATTGGCCATGTTTTTCCAAAATTACATAATCAAGGCTTAAGCCATGAAACTTCAAGACTTGCAGAAGTAGAGAAAAATAATAATTCACAAACAACCAAACCAGAAGAGGAAATCTCAAAACCAGCCTAATGATACTGGCTGGGATTGTGCACTACCCATTTACCATTGAGTAAACTGGAAAGAGAAAATAGGAGCGTGTCTCTGTGTTTTGTGATATGGACTCTGTTGACTAGCTGATGGAGAAGGAGAGTGGAGAGAATGTATATGATGTGAGGGACAGTTTAAGGAGTAGACATTTTTTCTCCTCCATGCACTCATCTGTGTTGGTGTTCCAGGTACATTGAGAAGAAAATGAGACAACTGCATTCTAATCATGTTCTCCGTGGCTATAGAATTCCCTGCGAAGGGCATAGACATTCATGGAATCTAGGACTAAAAAAGAGTTTCTTTTCGTTCTACTTCTGCCTATATTTAGTATAAGCATTTAAACAATACTCTTGATAAGCAAGAGGAGTGCATTGGCATCATATTTCAAACTAGCAGTTGCTGTAACTAGAGAAAATGACTAATGGCCACTTTGCAGTGAAATTCACACTATATCCTGCAGACCAGGATCTGAGTGGTTTACCACAATTCTCCAGCACCGCGCAAAGATGACAGACTCTTGTTGGAAGTTTGGGTCTAGGCTGAAGCTGACATGATAACTTTAAGAAAGCATACAGTGCTCTCTTGCTTTTTCGCCCCCAGAACAGAGCTAATATCTTAGAAATGAGCTTGATTTTGTTTTACTCACGACCTCTTTTATAGTCAACAGTTTTATGTGACCCCAGGTGTATAAAATAGGTATGCATATCAAACATTTTAAAATATTAGATAGTTAAATCTGTGGATACAAAGGATACAACAGCAATAACAATTAGTGCATGTTTGAGTTCCAAGCAGAGCTTCCAGTGGTGCAGTGGCTTAAATCACTGAGCTGCTGAACTTGTTGACCAAAAGGTCACAGGTTTGAATCTGGGGAGCGGTGTGAGCTCCCGTTGTCAGCCCCAGCTTTTGCCAATCTAGTAGTTCAAAAGCATGCAAATGTGAGTAGATCAATAGGTACCACTCCAGCAGGAAGGTAATAGCACTCCATGCAGTCATGCCATCCACATGACCTTGGAGGCGTCTATGGACAATGCCAGCTCTTTGGCTTAGAAATGGAGATGAGCACCAACCCCCAGAGTCAGACACGACTGGACTTAATGTCAAGGAAAAACCTTTACCTTTACCTTTGAATTCCAAGCATATAAAACCCAAACCCCTTTAGTAAAAAACAGTGGCCCTCAGTATCTGATAGGGTTTGGTTCCAGGACTCACAGTGGATACCAAAACCAATGGGTGCTCAAATGCCATGATTTACAAGGGTGTAGCACACTGATGTCCCTTATAGAAAATGGCAAAGTCAAGGTTTAATTTAATTTAAATATATATATATATATATGTTTTAATATGTTTTAAGTTATAAATGCAGAGGGCTCATCCTGTTGCAAGCTTGTGCAAGTAGATTAAGGTGCAATTCATAAACATCAAAAAAGGAAACCTAATTTCATTCAAGCAAGGGGATTTGAGTGGGCAGAAGGAAAGGCAGTAAATTCCTAGAGAGACTGGCAGGGTTCTTTCTCTCTTACCACCTTTGCCTTTTCTCATCCCACTTCCTCTCCTCTGCTTTTTCCCATCCACCCATACAGCTGGCTGTCTCTACTGGTCAGCTTTCCCTTACGTTTGTAGCCATGGCTTGGCTTTTTGCTTTTCCTTTTCCCTTTGATAGCAACCACTGCTCTTATGCTGTGCAGGGGAGGAAACCTTACATAAACTCAACATTGAGCTAAGAAGACCACATTTGGGGTCAGATCCCACAGTTTAAGAAGCTCTCTCCCAGTATAGAACATCCCCTACAATGTAACTGTATTATTATAGCAATTGATGTATGGGAGGTTATGAAATGACTGAGGATAAAGAATAATTTTAGCCATCCTCCATTTTAGTCCAATTATGATGGTGGTGGTGACCTCATCTTATAAAGGTGAAAACAGATACCATGATTCCTTGGCATTCATTGATTCAAGGATCCCTTGTGGGTACCTAACACTTAAAAATTGCACAATTTAAAGGTTAAAAAACACAATTAAAGTTATTTTTAAAAGTTAAATGTTAATATTTCAGAATAGAAGTGATCTAAGACCAAAGGGAACCCCCTGCAAAAGAGATATACCATACTGGTCAAATGCCAGGAATGATTATCCTTTTTATCCCATGTGCAAGCCAACACAGGGCTAGACCAACAAGGTAAAGATTTTCATATCTTGGCACCTGAAGACTAATAAATAAGGTTGCTAATTTCAGTCAGTTTCTATGTACTTTTTTTTCAAGGTACTTAAAAGTTGGAGTTTAACCAATGACAAAAAAAACTATTATTATCAATCCCTCATGGCTCTCGTAGTACATAGTCACACCTCAATGACATCTACTTCAAGAAGAAGTGTAAACCCAAGCACCAGGTGGCCAAATCTTTGACACTGAGAAAGAGAAATATAAGGTTACAGAGTGGCATAAATTGGGCCAGAAAGCCATTCCTGCCCACCATCAAGAAGATGTCTCAACGTCAGGGCTAACTACATTCTATTTTCTCCCTTTCCAATGGATCTAATAGATAGATCGATTATAATCTGCTCTGGGCCTTCAGGTGCCGACTTTGGGCCTATGCACCCAGACATCGCAGGGCCTGCAGCCGAGCACCCAATAAGGAGTGCTCCTTACTTGTTGTTCGGTTGCAGACCCTGTCAGGCCCAGGCATGCAGGGCAGGAAGCCTGCACCCATAAGCCCAAAGTGCCAGGCTTACAAATGTAGGCTTTGAGCCTAGGTGCCCAGGCATGACAGGGTCTGCAGCAGTCCCCTTTAGGGTTACAAAGGGCAGTATACAAATACCACAAATAAAATAAATAAATAAGGAGTACTCTTTACTCGGCACTTGACTACAGGCCCTGCTCAAAGCCTGGTCACTTTGGGCCTATGGGTGAAGCCCCCCCCCCCCACAAAAATGTAAACAAAAATGAAACAAAAAGCAACTAACTGACCTCCCAATTTTGGGAGGTTAAGACGAAAACGGAACGGGGGCCCCACTGAAAGCCGAACATGAAACAGCTCAAGGTAAGTCCCAAATGAACAAGTCTAGTAAATAGTTGGAACTAGAAATAAAGTATTTGCCACCAATAGTTCTCTTGGCAGAAATACAGAGTTCCAATGTGCTTGATTTAAGAAGCATGGAGGCAGGGGAAGAGCAGAGATAAGATGCAGTGCAGCTGTTTTTTAAAGTGCATGCCCCAGATCAAACTGCTCAAGATCTGGAGGCTGCCAATTCCAGGGGCAGGGAGAACCCAAGCTACTTTTTGGAAACCCCTGACATGAACTTGGTTTCAGCCACTCTTTTCTCTCTGTTCAACTTGAGTTGTGATATGAGTATGGTTTCCAACATCCCATGCTGGGAAATATGCAGGGTACAAAAATGAATGAATGAGTGAATAAATGAATGAACAAATGAATGAACAAATGAATAAACAAACAATTCTGAAACAATTACAACCCCTCAACACTCCTTATAATCTTTTTCCAAGATCCTGCAACATTTACTGATAGGGTGATAGATGTTGGTTGGTTTCACTGGCTTCTGCCTGATAAGCAGGGTTTGAGGGAAATCCATAACCTCTGTGTACCTCCTAAACTAAGGATCACGTAAGATTCATTATTGTTTTTGTTGTTGTTGTTGTTGTTGTTATTTATACCCCACTTTATCTCTCCCAAAGGGGACTCAAAATGTATCGTGAATACGTAACAGGTGCAATTCCATAACTCTAAGTTTTGCATTCATAACTGTACAATTTCCTATTTTCAGTTGAAGTGTTTACACTTTCTGTACAGTCACAGTGCTAAAGAGACATAGTCTTCAGCCATTATATCTCTAAAAAAAAAAGACGAAGAAGAAAATGTTCAGTCCACCAAATAGAAATGTAATGAAGGGTCAGTGAAAAGCTTCTGTGGCAAAGGTTACATCCCCATTTGAAATATCATGAACAGAAACCTAAAAAAACAGCAGGAGGAACTGAAAGAAATGGGTACAGGCAAGTGACATCCCCAGTGTTTACAGAAACTCCCAGGACATTAAAAATAATCTTGCAGTAGAAATAAAGAGTTGTAGTTAGTTCCAGAGATAATTTTTTAAAAAACTCACTAAGACAGGAAGAATATATATATGACCCCCATCCCTCTCAATACATTCAGTTTTTATTCCAACCACATCCTGGGGCTATAACTAGACATCTTCTTACTCTTTGGTTACTATGAAGATAATACTATAATATTAGTACCAAATTGAACTATGAAAGGTTTCAATGTGTGGGCACAAATTCATTTTGGAATATGTCCTGTTTTACACAGAGACACTGCAAATCTACTAACTTTCTGTAACACAGTAATACTTGGATTGCTGGTTTCAATATATGAAATAGAGCAAAAAATGTATAAGGATGAATAATCAACAGAAAGATCACAAATATAAAGGATATTGCTATACTAAGATGAAGTAAGCTCTTTTCCCTCCAAACTTAAATGGCCATATGAAGAACATATATGAATTAAAGACTTCATCCCACGAGCAGGGGAAAAGACAGGGAAAGTGTAGGAACCATCATCCTCCATTCCCTCCCATCAGACATGTAGCTGGGGGAGGGGGGCGCTTGAGGGGCTTCATCCCCCCCCCCCCCGAAATTCTCATGGTGGTCCGCAAGAAGGCCTTACTGGTACGTTATTTAAACTGTTATGTTTATTCATATCATGATCTGATCACCATGCTCAATATAGCTCATATGCATGGGGGTATTGGGGTAACAATACAAAAGGTTTGCTAGGGTAGACCCTCTTTCACTCAGACTCAGCCCCCCCCCCCCCTGAATCAAACTCAGCTCCCCCTGAAACAAAATCCTGGCTATGGGCCTGCCTCCCATTGAGGTCCTTCTTCTAGGTTGGTCAGACATCCCACATCCTTTATTTGTTGAGGTCTGTATTTCCCCCGCTTTCTCCTGTTTGGAGTCAGGCAACACCCAACTCCTCAGAAGGCATCCTGGGCTCTGTTTCTCTGTGCTGCGGAAACAGTCCCATGAGTGCCACAGGAAATGGCCTTGCATCATGTGATGGTTTCCATGGGACTTGACAGTGCAGAGAAATGGGGAGAAGACACAGAGAAGACTGTCTGATGAGGTCCTAAAAGACCCTAGAGTTCATAAATCTTTACATGCCTGAATCGGAATTTTAGACATATACTTTTTACTACTGATTGAAACAAACATAAAAAAAGCCCATGCAACATTTTCTCCATCAAAAGATTCAAGAGTGCACTAATGGATGGAAAATTGCACTGAAATAAGAACATGATCCAATTCCATTTCTTATTATCATCCTCTTTAATCTACTGCTCTTTGGGCAAAGCAAGAGAGAGAGAGAGAGAGAGAGAGTCTGAAAGCATGACTTCAGTAGGTAGAGGTATTAGCAGTCTTCTTTGGCTTAGAAAACATAGTGAAACCATTGTTTTATTAACGAATGAATGAATGAATGAATGAATTCAGAGTTAAATGTTTCATTGTCTGAACAGAAAATTGGGTATAAGTGGGTTTTGAGATATGCTACTTTCTTTCTTTCTTTCCTTTTGCTCCTTTCCCCACCCCCTTTTTTCTTTCATTCTGGCCTTCTTTTCCTTCATTGCTAGTTCTCATTAAGGCTTTCCCACTGCTCATTTCCATACCTGGGCCCCCTTTATTCAGAACAACAAGACACCCCCTGCTCTACTTCTCATTGTCATTATTGCAAAGTCCTGCAGAGAGAAAAGGATATGAAGTGTTGCTTGGAGACATCCTGAAGAAATCAGTACCTGGGTTTGTCTGCAACTTCTTTTATTTTCCTCAGGAACTGTGAGTGAACTCTTATCACCTAATAACCTAATATTGTGCTGCAAGCTATGGAAGATTTTAATTAACCAAAATAAATTAATTCATTAAAATCAAAATAATTCAAAGAAAAATACCCCCAAGGTCCCATAATGTCTATAGCAAATTTCAGGTGTCTAGCTTTTAGAGTCTGAGAGACATGACACAAGCAACAATTCAAAAATCTGTTTGCTTTTCTTTTTATGAAGGAGTTATTTGCCAAGGTGATCTCAATAGGTCAGTATTGACTGATATGTCATTTCCCCTCCTGAATTGCTACAGTTGTGGTCCATGATCTACAAACTACCAGCTAGACCATTATAACACCTCTCCTTCTACAAACCACTGTGGAGACTAAGGTCTTCCAGGGATGCCCTGCTCTTGGTCCCACCATTGTCACAGGAGCAAATGGCAGGGACAAGAAACAGGGCCTTCTCAGTGATTGCCCCTTGGCTATGGAACTCCCTCCCTGGCAAGATTAGATCAACCCCCTCCATCTTGTCCTTCAGAAAGATGGTAAAAACTTGGCTGGGGGACCAAGCCTTTGGGACAATGCAATAAGATAAGAATAGGAAACCCTATCTGGTATGGTTGGTTTGAGATGGTTTTTAACAGTTTGATTTTAAAGTGGATACAGCTGATTTTCATGTTTGTGTATATTTATGGTTTGTTTTTATTCTGGCATTAAATATTTGCCATATATATGTTGTGCTCTGCCCTGTGTCCCCTTCGGGGTGAGAAGAGAGGAATATAAATGCTTTAAATAAATAATAAATAAATATAACCACTTCAGCTTGCATTCTAATGAAAATAGTAGCAAATAATACTTTATTTAAGCCAAGCCTGTTCATCCCTTTCTTTAGATAAATCTTTGGAATAGCAAAATCGGAAGCAGGTTAATCTGCAATCCATTTTTGGAATATTCCTAATCTCCTATTATATTGGACAGCACACATATGTCATGCTGAGTTCCATGCCATCTTCATGGATAAAGGATAGGAAGAACACATGGAGACCTAGCAGAGGACTGAATAGACCAGTGATCAAAAGTTACATCTACACTGAAGAAGAAGTGTAGTTTTACACCACTTTGAGTGCCATGGCTTAAAGCTATAGAATTGTGAGAGTTGTAGTTTTCCAATGTCTTTAGCCTTCTCTCTAAAAGAGTGTTCCAACAAAGTACAGATCCCAGGATTCCATAGCATTGAGATAAAGTGGTGTGAGATTGTATTCATTCTACAGGGTAGATTCACCCTCACTCAGTATCAAGGCTGTGTACAATTTTGTTTGGGTTAGAAAGCTTCCAAGCCAGCCTAAAAGCCAAACTTTTCAATCAAAATCCCCCCAAATGGGATTATGCAGCATTATAATGTATAGTGTTGCTGTTAAAAATACCAGCTGGCATTTGGAAAGGTTAACCCTAATCCCACAATTCAAACACAAAGGAAAATGGAGGGATATTGCTTGTGTCCTCCCAGCTTCTTCTTAATTTCAGGACTTAAATGGACCTTTCAAAAGCTGACAATAATCCTATATAACCCCCTTTGTAGGATATTAGAAAGGATCCAAATACTGTATTCAAGAATGAAAAGATAAACGTAGCAATTACAGTTTAATCTCCCCAGCTACAGAACTCCTATTTGCTTACTTCCTCACACAGTATCATTGTCCATAACACCACCATCCCCTCCACAGTCACACTAATGATAAATGCAAAATGTTATGCAGATGGTTTTAAACAGCTTAAGCCTTTCAAGAATTTCATAAAAGATCCAGGGGAGGAAATAGTTGGCAGATGCTGCTTGTGGCTCCTTAAAGTGTTATTGAAGAAAATGCAATGCAAATTTTATGCCGTTTTTTCATGTTGCACACAGGGCCTACAATAAGTGAACAAATTATTGATTTGCAATAGGGAAATTATATTGAACACTTATTTTCATGCTTTCTGGGTCACTGAGCAATAAGCCCGTGATGATGGCATTTATTTAAATCCAGTCACCTTTCCTATGTTAGAGGAGCAAATGCTGAGCTTGCAGGAAGAACCAAAGTTGTTTGCTAATGCAGATGTCTTAGCACATTTCCTTAAAATCAATTTTAAGAACAATGGAACACATTCAAAGAACATGATGGTATTCTTGTTGTATGTTAATGAACCTTTCATTTGTCCATCTTTTTGAAAAGAGTTTTTGCTGTGTTATGCTTTCTTACAGCCAACTAAAGTATTGCTGTTTCTTGTGTTGTTGAAATCTAAACTGGTGGAATCCCTGCTATCAGTTCCAAGGAATGTGTCATTTAGGGAATTAAGTGTTTGGGTTCATTCCCAAAAGTGCCAATGAGATATACAGAACGTGTCACTTCAAAAAGAAAAAGATTATGGGAAAGTTCCTGATCATGCAAAATTAGAATGGGAAAGGAATTATGTTTCATGTTTCCACATTTGTGAAGATCCTCAATATATAAAAGACAGTCTCCTCAGCACACCAAGGGCCAAGGTAGTGTTTCATCCTCATATGCCCATTTAAGATGGATAGCAAAATGTCTGAATAAGGCTTACATGATCTAGCATTCTGAAAAGAGTCTTGTGTTATTTTTACAAGGGGATTTTGGATGCACCAGATTTCTCCTAATCTGGGGTGGAAATGTCTGAAGATATAGAATCATAAAATCACAGAGTTGTTAGAGATCTTGTGAGCCATCAAGTCCAACTCTGTACTTTGCACTGCTAGCTGTGTGGGCCTCCAACTCCCATTATCCCTGGCCACCTTATTCAATGATGAGGAATTCTGGGAGTTGGAGGCCCAAACAGCTGGAAGACTGCAGTGTGAAAATGCCTGAGCTGAAGCATTACTCCAAGGTACTTGTCTAGTCTTTTCTGAAGACAACTGGAGAAGGACATCACATATGTCTCTTGGCAATTGGTTTCATTACCTAACCACTGAGAATAGCTTTCTGGTATTGCTCAACCACAAATGTCCTGGTTTTCATCTGTAAAATGTTGTAGGATATGGCATACTGGTTACAAAAAAATGGGTGCCCTGACAAATTTGTGAACATCCTGAAGCTCCTCCATGATGACAACAGTCTTGGACAGCAATGGCTCCCAAAGTGACCCATTTAAGGTGGAATCAGGAGTCAAACAAGGATGTGTTATTGCCCCAACCTTTTTTATGATCTTCATTGCTATGATACTTCATCTTGTTGATGGGAAACTTCCCACAGAGTAGAAATCATCTGTTGGACAAATGGCAAGCTATTTAACCTCAGCAGATGAAAAGCCAAAACCAAGGTCAAAACAACATGTTATAGAACTCCGATATGCTGATAACAATGTTGTCTGAGTGCATTCAGAAGAAGATCTACAAGCCACTCTAAACACCTTTGCAGAAGCATATGAGAAGCTTGGCCTGTCATTGAATATCAAGAGAACCAAAGTGCTGTTCCAGCAGTCACCTGCCAATCCCTCTGCAATGCCAGAAATACAGCTTAATGGTGTAACATTAGAAAATTTTGACCATTTCCACTACCTTGGCAGCAACCTATTCACAAGTCAACATTGACACTGAAATACAACACTGCTTGAGCTCTGTGAGTGCAGCATTTTTCCAAATGAAGCAGAGTGTTTGAGGACTGGGACATCCATAGGGAGATCAAGGTGCTTGTTTATAAAGCCATTGTCCTCCCAACCCTGCTATATGCCTCCAAACATGGTCTGTCCTGTCTACAGATGTCATACTCAACTCCTGAAATGATTCCATCAGTGCTGCTTCTGAAAAATCCTGCAAATCTCTTGCAAAGACAGGCTATGTTGTCTGAATGCCCTATCACCATCTCTCAAAGCAGTTACTCTCTGAACTCAAAAATGGAAAAATGAGTGTTGGTGGGCAAGAAAAGAGCTTTAAAAATGGGCTTAAAGCCAACCTAAAAAAATTTGGCATAGACACTGAGAACTGGGAAGCCCTGGCCCTTGAGCGCTCTAACTGGAGGTCAGCTGTGACCAGCAGTGCTGCAGAATTCAAAGAGGCACAAATGGAGGGCAAAAGGGAAAATGTGCCAAGAGGAAAGCTCATCAAGTCAACCCTGACCGGGACTGCCTTCCATCTGGAAACTGATGTCCTCACTGCCGAAGAACATGCAAATTAAGAATAGGGTTCCGCAGCCACCTACGGACCCACTGCCAAGACACCACATTTGGAAAACCATCATCCTCGAGCTACGAGGGATCACCTAAATAAGTACTGGTTACCTTCTCTTCTATGTGAACTTGTCTAAAGATTGTATAGTTGTTAGAACATCACTTATCCCTCTGTTCTCAGCTGCCTCTATTTTGGAATCTTTTTCTTTGAAATCAGATAAAAAAAACAACAGCAATTGGCTATCTTGTTGGATGAGCAGGAATTGTTTTGACTAATTATGACATGTGCATACCAGTACACATAATTTAAAAATTAAGAAAAAAAAGATGGAAAATAAAGACTGTATGGCAGAGGATTGCACAAGAAGACCCTCGTGGTCCCTTTCAATTCTGTGAAGAAAATAGAAAGCACTTTCTGTTTTCATGATAAACTATCCATTGCTGATCCTACACACTATCTATTTTGATTCTAAAAGAACCAATAACATAATATTTCATAAAAAGAGAAGAACTTTGGGCAATCTGAAAAACACCCTGATGTCAGTTATGTGTTGGAATGCCAACACAGAAGCTACTGGGGATCATTGGATCAAGTAGGTTGTGGTAATGAAGCAAGATCTGGAGCAGTTTGTCATGGGGAGGTGACAGATTGCTAATGGGTTGTGAGCATTGTGCGATAGCTGGCACTCTTCTATGCCCGTTTACCACCTCCATATCATAGAGTCCCTATTGCTTCTACAATATGCAGACACTTCCTAATCATACACACTGACATGCCCTTTCTCTCTGGGAATAGTGCCAGGTAGGTCCATAAAAAAGAGAGATGAATAGACAATAAGAAGGAAGAAGGTATCAAATGAGAAAACCTCATCAGATACATTTCTGAAAGGTTTTCCAAAACCTTCCCATGACAGTAAGCACAGCAAATAATCTCTGTAGTCTGACATCATACACTGTCAAGCTGAACATAGTTCACCAGTGTAGTGTGGACCACCTTGCCCCTGACAACCTTGTACTTTTGTCTATCCAGCTTCTCAGGTTCTAAAGTGAAGTATCTTCTAGCACACTTCAATCAGACAGTTTTTATATTGCTGTGTTTCCTCATTCTGATCAATACCAAGCTTAAACTACTACAGTATGCTGGCTCTGTAAAATGTATTATGCCTTGAATGGTCCTTTTTATATGAAGTGATAGCTACGGTCCTAGTTTTCCCGTCCTTCATGCAACACTGTACATGAGAAGTTGGTCCCTCCTTAGTGGACCACAATATGAGCTACTGTGGTTTTTGAGCAGCTTGGCTGGTTAGAGTATTCTTGAATGGTTGTATACCAAATTGGGAAGTTATTCAGAAATCCGAAAAACTGAATCTCACACAACAAAATGAAAAACTGGCTGTGAGTACTTGCTTGAAGAATTCTACTTTTGAAAAGTTACTGACACAGTAGAGGCTTTTCAACAGCTAGTTTTAGCATTTGTTATGAATAGAGCTTAATGGAATTTTTCTGCGTATAATAGATTCTTTTTCCTAATGATTGAATTATCATCTCCATTTCATATAGATATAAGAAATAACTTTTGTTCTTTGCAGAGTGCTCAATGTCATCTTCCCCTTTTGTCAAAACGTAAATTAAACAGCTCAAAGGAGCTTTGCGCCAATGTGTTTGCTTCTTTATTCTGTCCCGGAAAGTTGGGAATTAAAATCGCCTCCTTTCTTTGCAACACCAAGTGTAATAGCTCCGACAAGAGCATAAGAAGGGGAGTTGTGAGCAAAGGCAGCCAAGGGGTGGGGTGTGGAGAATGCAAATAGACTGTGGCAAAAGGCCCAGGAGAAAATAATACATGCGAGCATGATGCATTTTACCATTTATTTGAAATATCACTGAAGTCATTTCAATTCCTTGACATTTACTGAAGGGGAATAATCTGATAAACTTCCCTCCCATTTTGGCATTCTCCTATCAAGAAGATGCTGTAAAAGAGTTCTTTTAAAAAAAACCCAATGCAAGCCATCATCCTTATATCAAAGGAAGAATACTACAGACACACAAATCACACCCTAAGATTTCCAGACGCGGTGATAATGAAATGGGTTGAGTGGGATGGTCCTATAGTCCAGTAAGGATGGCAAACACTTCTAGTACACCAATTCTTAATACAGGCACGGGCTATAATTTGTGAACTCAAGTGTTTGATCTCAGGGGTTTAATCTACAGTATATGGTTTGTAACTTGAAGAGTTAAAGTCCCTATAAACATGCTTTTGTTAACTTACAGGAACAGCATTAGTTTACTATTTACTGATTTTACAGGGATTGAACTCTGGTCTTAGAAAACATAGGAGTTGTTCTTCTTTTCTGTTTAAATGTTGTGATCCTGAGCCATGGCAGTGGTGAGATCATCCAGTCTGATTTAGCTTCTGCCTGGACTGTTATCATTGTTGCTGCAGTAGCTGGCATAAAACTCCAAGGGCTCCTACCAGGCATCTTTGGTGACATCGGCAAAGGCACTTATATGACCAGAGAAAAGTTGAGGGTGATCCAGGAACAGAGGGCTGGTTGCAGAGATGCTAGGAAAAAATATAGCCCAGATCTGTCAGCTTTTCCATGCATCTCCAGAGCATTCCTCAACTTCTAATGTGAGATAAAACTTACTTAACTGGTTTTATTATGTGTTACCAATTAGAGGTTGATGTCCAGGACTGAATTTTGGTTGAAATGGGAGTATAGAGCATGTGTACAAGCTATGTTTTGAGCAATATCTCTGTCATGAATTACTGGGAGTGATTTGAATATAATTCTTTACCAATGCTAAATAAATGGAGACAAGATTTGTCCCCTCACTTGTCTGAATTACCATAAAGTATATCAAGTTTACTGAGATTAAGTGCAGCAAATAATTACCATAATAATTATAATAATTGTTATAGAAATGAGGAAAACCTCATAGAATGGTTTGGGGTAAATTGCATTCTTTTTGAAACAAAGGACTGACTCATTATAACAAGACATATTTTTCTCTGAAACTAATTAACTTGTCAGTCAAATTTACTTGAACAATGTTTAAAAGTGCCTGTGAAATTCTGGAATAAGCTTTTAAGAAATGCTGGGGTAGAAAAAAAAATAATTTTCTTTCCATTTCCCCACTTCATATCTTGCTTTATATTTATAACAACAAGGGGAAAGAATAAGTCATAGTACACATTGTGTTATACCACACCTATGCAGAAGAATGAAAGACACATCAACTGGCAGTAAATTCATATTTCATGTAAAATATGGTTTGGTCCTTAATGTAGAACAACATTCCTCAACTCTGGGCCTTCCAGATTTGTTTTACTGCAATTCCGCTTCCCCGGACAGCTTGACCAATGGTAGGGATTATTACACTATGTAGCAACATTTGAAAAATGCTCTGTTCCTGGTTTGAAAGTGTTATTCCTGTTTAATTGTGTGGTACTTATTTGAAAGTCACTGTTATACTCCAGAAACTTATTTTTTGTGGCTGCTACAAACTATGTTGAATTGGTTGTGACTCGATGAGTTATTCATTGAAAAACTATAGCAAAACGTGCTACAGGATAAACCTTTCCCATGTTTTTATGATAGAACCAATTAGGAAATGACATTTATAACCTAGAAACAAAAGTTGTGTTGCATTGTGTTGTTGTTGTTGTTGTTGTTAATATCTCACTTCTTCTCTTCCAAAAGAGATGGAGTGGTTAACTAAAATCATATACTACATAGAATTGTGTGATTTATAACTCTAAACTTCTGCAAGATTTTTGGTTGTGAGTAAAAAGGACGGGGTATAAATATAGGAAATAAATAAGTATTCAATACTTGCTTGAACTTAGATCTCTTCGACAAATAACCTTAAGCTACCAGTCCTGGGGCTCACTCTCTCAATTGGTTTAGTGACCAGAAGTGGAATGGTCCAAGCCATGTGATATCCAGGAGTTCATTCTGCGCTCCTACCACTGGCCATTGATTTGATGGAGTGAAACTGGACATTCAGGTGCACAGCTAGAAGCAATGGATTCTGTGTGGGACTATGCTCACAGAGATTTAAGGTCTTCCAGTATTATAATTGTATCTTGGCTTTAGAAATCAAGCTGTGGTCTGGAAAATATGCAATACAAATTTTAGCTCCATTGTAAACTTGACCTGCATACAATGTCCTCATGACAACAATTCCAGAAAGTGGTCAAAGAAATGTGACTTCTTATAATATAACTCCTTGGTTTTTACTGACTGTTGTTAATTTCCCATCTACTCATCCCATTCATTTCAAAGGTGTTTTTTTTTTTTACTGACATTGCTGGGATTTGCACTAGAACTATTCAAGGAGAGTACAGCTTGTTAATAATAGAATAATAGTAATAATAGTAATAATAATAATAATAATAATAATAATAATAATAATGCTTTATTTATAACTCGCCCTATCTCCTCGAGGGGACTCAAGACTGCCTCCAACAAAATAAAACATGGTGGCAAACATTTAATGCCAAAGACAATATATAACAAATCAAAATAACAGTCTCAATATGATTTTATGTTTTTAAGAGCAATATTTCTTCTTTCCTGTTTTTTTTTTAAATTATGAATTATGGAATTATCATAAATATTTTTTTTACTATGCACTATATTTCATTTTATAAGTCATTATAATAACAGTGGAAGAGATGGGAACATACTGGACTAGTATGTAGTCCAGGATTTTTAAAAATAGTCCACTCAAGGTGGAAAGAAAATGAAAATAAAGTAACATTTTGACAGGGATTGCCAGAAAATAGTCTAGGACAGTGACGGCTAACCATTGAGAGACCGAGTACCCAAACTGCAACCCGAAAACATTATTATTATTATTATTATTATTATTATTATTATTGTATTGTCGAAGGCTTTCATGGCTGGAATCACTAGGTTCTTGTGGGTTTTTTCGGGATATAGAGCCATGTTCTAGTATTATTATTATAATAATAACTGTATTATTATATAATAACTGTATTATTATTATTATTATTATTATTATTATTATTATTATTATTACTATTAGATACATAATAAGATTAGTACACAGCAAAAAAAGATCACTATGCTGGCTTTTGTATTTGATCACATATTGGACACTTCCCATTGTCTAGGACTGTGTGATGTATCGGCAAATAATGTGTACAGATCCAAGTAGGATGGTCTTTTACAGCTGCCAGATGGTAGTTTTGCCAGTGTTGATTGTTTTTAAGTGCATTCCAAGGTCTTTTGGCATTGCACCCAGTATGCCGATCACCACTGGGACCACCTTATTGGCTTGTACCAGAGTCTTTGCAGTTTTTGAAGTTTTATCTTTAAATTCTCATATTGTGCAAGCTTTCCATTTGCTTCTCGTCAATTCTGCTGTCACCTGGGATTGCAAAACTGACAATCCATACTTGTCTCTCCCCCCATCCCCATGATCATGAGTATTGTGCTCTAAAATTCTGTCAATCTGAATTCAGAAGTCTCAGAGTATTTTGACATGTTCATTTTCCATAACTTTTTCAGGTTTGTAATCCCACAAGTTCCAATGGATCATCTGAGCAACTGTATTATGCCTCTGCATATAGTCCGTCTCTGTGATCTTCTTCTTATTATTATTATTATTACAAAAGCTGGATGGTCATTTGTTTTGGGTGCTTTGATTGTGCATTCTTGTGTAGTGGAAGGGGTTTGGTTTGCATGGTCTCTGGGGTTTCTGGGGTTGCTACTAGTACTGGTATTATTATTAGGTATTGTTCCATTATCCGGACCGACTCCAAAAGGGGGCCTAGACAACTCCTTCATTCCATCCCCACCCCCCATAAAATTGACTATCCTTTGTCTAGCGTTCCCCTGTGGTCTCCGCCTGGATAATGGAACAGTACCCATTATTATTATTATTATTATTATTATTATTATTATTATTATTACTACTACTACTACTACAAAGAATGGGTGGCCATGTGTTTGGGGTGCTTTGATTGTGCTTTTCCTGCTTACAGAAGGGGGCTGGACTAGTTGGCACCTTGGGGGTGTCTTCCAATTCTGGGATACTATGATTGTGTTTCCTGTGGCAGTTCCTGCCTCCTTATCTAGAAGGTCTTTTAAAGAGACAGCACCCTGGCAGTGGGGGGGGGGGGGATGAAGGAAGGGGCTCCAGGGAGAGTGAATGCAGCCTGGCATCTCTTGAACTGCCATGACTTAAGGTTAGGGAATTTTATGGGTTTTGCAGTTTAACATGGTATTTTGCTTTTCTCTCGTGCCTCCCCAAATTTCAACTGGAGGTGTTTGGGGGGCGTGCCCTTCCTTCCTTCTCCCAATGCCTGTTGCCCTCAGAGACACCCCAGAAGAGGCACAGAGCCATAGTCAGACAAGATCTTGAAAGTGACAGCAGTCTCTTCCTGCTTCTCCTTCCAAGGTAGACCCTGCCACGAGTGGAAGGTTTGTGGAAAAAGGGAAGGAAAGCAGGAAGGAGGGATGGAGGTGGCACTGAGGAGTTTCCAGCAGGTATAGAGAAGAAGGGAGGGAAGGCTGGGAAAGGGGGAGGGAGGAGAGCCCTGAAGTGGGGTGGCAATAGTTATGTGGTGGGGCAATGGTACATGCCATTGGTTTGCCACCACTAGTCTAGGATAACAAAAAAGTTATTTGTCTTGTTTCTTGTTTGTTTGCTTGTTTTTTTTTTTAAAGAGAACTACTTCAACAAGTACAATTCCAAAACACTTGACCCACCTAGAGAAGCACTTTAATGTAATTTCTGTTTAGGAAAATGATCTGAGGCTTCTAAGTGACATCCATAGGTGAGAACATTTTACCTTTAGTTTAATGGTTAATGTTTTACTACAGCTTAGCATTTCATTGAGGAGAGTTGTTAAAAAAACATATTTCTTCTCTTTTAAGTGTTTGTTCTTTGAATAAACAGGCTGCTTAGATCTTAACACACACACAAGGAAGTACTTACTGAAGAAAATTGCTGTCATAACCTTTCATGACTTTACACCAAAATCAGTAGAAACACTAATTAGCACAATGAGGGGAACACAGGGAAGAGATATTTTTTGAAACACTTCTGCAGGAAAACAAATCTAGTGCATAATACATAGAACATTGCATATATATGGATTTTCATAAAATTCAAGGAATGGGATGGAGAAAGGAATAAAATGAAGGTGTCTTTATTTACCCACTTTCTGTATTTCCTGCTCCTCCTTCTGGCCACAACCAAGATTTCCAATACACTGCCATCCCTTCTCCACTCCTCTTTTCCTCTCCTCCTCTCCTTCCATACATTCTTTTTTCTTTGACCAGTGCTGACCTACTTTTTTTGCCTGGGACTTCCTCCCACAGTGACTCATAATTAAAGGAAGAAAAATATGTGTCCACTGCAACAAGCACAAAAAGGACATAAGGGGAAAGTTCAACCCAGCTCTCTCATTAAAACAGGAATGGGGGACTTGTAAGCTGTGGGCCAGATACAGTATGAGATCTACAAGCATCTTCTGACATTACTTTGATCAGTGATCAGATGTTTGAAGGTATTTAGAGATCTTTATACTTTGAATACTCATTGAAGAATTGAATTGTACCTTGCAAGTGTGAAAACTGTTGAAAAGAACTCAGCTGAATTTTGTATATGTGATGGGGAAATATCCAGATTGATAAAAATTAGACCTGCTCCTGTCCACTTTGCTTTGGCTATATTCTGTTATAAAACTTTGATTCCACCTGGAATGATGTCTGCAACTTGTGGCATCTTAGTGTTTGTAGTTTGTTGAGGCACTAGAGCCCTCTTGCTTAGAATTCAAAATGTCCCTCCCTGAACTGCAAATCCCAGGATGGAGATATAAAAATTCTATCTCTCTTTTCCATCCAAATGCAAGGAGGCCTTTGTGGTAATAAATTGGTGTCTCTTGACAGTAATGGCCTGGATGAGGATGAACGAATTGCAGCTTAATTCAGGCGAGACAGAGATGTCATGTTCAGGCACAAGTCTGATCGGAGACTAAGCCTGTACTGGATGAGTTTACCTGAAATGTCAGGTTCATGATTCCAATGCACATTTGGGGCTCAGTTCTGAGCCTGGAAGACCAGGTTTCAGTGAAGGCTAGGACTGTGCTTTCACAATGAAAACTAGTGTGTTCCTGAAATTGTCAGATTTGACCACAGTTACACATAAATTGATTATATCCAGTTTTGAATAGTGCATGGGGCTGCTTTTAGAAACTTTTCAGAACCTTCAGCAGGTCCAAAATGACAGAGCTGATCATAGGATGCATTCAGCTCTCTTCCTGAAACAGCTTCAATGGCTACTGCTGACAGGAATTCCAACCCTTTGACAGCAGTCTCCCCATTATAATCTGTATACATTACAGAAATATGTAATACCTGGTTCTTAGTTGTTGTCACAATCCAGCCCCTAACGTTTGGGCATCTAATTTGAATTCTAATTATGCAACTGAAAAGATTAATTGTTCCAGTTTTTACAACTACATTTCCATCTTTATACCAGTTAAATAACTACCATACTTACTCAAGTCTAATGCACACTTTTTTTTTTGGCTAAATGACCTTGCCAAAATTGGGGTGCACACTAGATTCACATCATTCAGTAATATTAGTACTGAGCCAAAGCTCCTCTTTGAGAGATGTCATCTGTAATTAAATACCCATGAATGAATGCTATGCAACCCTGGGAATTATAGTTTGGTGAGCCACCAGCATTCTTTTGCAAAGAAGTCTCAAAACCTTGTCAAACTACAGCCCCAGGATTCCATAGCATTGAACCAGGGCAATTAAAGTGGATTCATTCTAAGGCACAGGTGCACCCCAAGGTTTTCTTTTCTATTGCTGGAAGCTTTGGTGTTCTAACACAATTGTTTCTAAAGAAGGAATTCTAAGCCAGTGTAAGCCACCTTGAGTCACCTTCAGGCTGAGAAAGGTGGCATAGAAGTGCAGTCAATACATAAATAATAAATAAGCAGGCAGCAACAGTAATGCACACTTTTTTTGGTCAAATGACAAAATGACACTCTTTGTTGCTGCACATTACGTTCAGCAGTAAATACCTTTTTTTGGTTTCAGGATTTTGAAAATTGAGGTGCACATTAGATTTGATGGTGCGTTAGATTTGAGTAAATGGGTACTTTATGAGAGGAATATTATAGATTAATGTTTAAAGTGCTGGATTAGGAATGAAAAAGACCAGGTTCAAATTCCCAATTGGTTATGACCTTAGGCCATTGCTATCTCTCAACCATCATGGTATTGTGGAGATTAATAGGAAGGCAATAAAGTGACAATATACAGGCAATTACATATCTTAATGTACAGGAATGTCTGTTGTACCATCATGGGATTACTATTGCTTTTCAACCACCATTTTTAAAATGATAGCAAAATGTACAGAGGCAGGTACAGAAGAGAAAGATATTGAGAATTACTGTCACATGTTTTTCAGAGTTGAAAGCAGAGCAAAATTAGACCAGTATAAGAAACCGGAACTCCTTCCTTGTAGTTTGTTTCACTTACTTCTTTACTTCTTGATGTTTCCCACTACATCTTTCCCTTTCCTGTCTCTTGGCTATACAATTGTTTCCCCTTACTCTGCACCTGTGCATCACTTTGCATATCCCTCAGACTTTTTTTCTTTCCTTCTTGCAGTCCACCACTAATACCCCCCTTCCTCTCCCTTTCCCCTCACCCTGTGCCACTGCAATCTCTGCATCCACCTCTTTCACTTCCTAACCTCTACCACTCTTCCCTAGGATGCCTTTCTTTCCCTGTAACATGCTTCCTCGAAACCCCTCCATTCTTCTTTCCACGTTTGCTTTAGCCTGGTTAAATCAGAGGTGCTGCTACAAGATAAGAGGAGAAAGAGATGAAGATAAAACTCTTGGGAAGAGGTGGTAGTTGAGGCACTGGAGATGAGAGGAAGTAATGTTGGGTGGGAAGAAGATTACAACAATCAAGATGACACCCCATCCACCCCATACCAGGCAGTGGGAAACCTAACTACCCCTTTTAACAAGGAACATGATTTTCTTTCTGAATGTTCAGGAAAATGTATAATATTACTACATGTCAACATGTTAGGAAAGGCCATTTGCTTTGCTGCATCCTTCCTCCTCTTCTCCAATGACTCCCTTGCATTCTATGTAAAATTTGTAATAAGCTCTGCAGGCTAGACTTCAACTAGATTTTCCCCCAAAACATACAATTTTCTACGGAGTTCTCACATTATTTCCAAAAACTGGGAATTGGAATTGGGCAAACAGAGGTTTAAAATGCCACATTTAGGTTGTAAGACTTAACTCATTGACTAAACATACTTGAGGGCAGGGGAAGGCTCTTATAAATCAAGTGGACAGAAGAAAGATTTTTTTGCCCCAAAACAAAACAAAACTCTTAGAATTCAGTGCAGATGATCATCCAAAACTACATTGGGTGATATGCATAGAAACTAGGCTAACCATATGGCTGGATTGCCAGTTACTTTCAGTTTACCAACATGTCTAATCTAAGTTTATCAACATGCCTAAACATAGTTCATTCTGGGAAGGAAGCTCCAGCTGTCTAAATAAGTTTTTTTAATTGTGTGCAAAGTTCTAGTTCCCAGAATCTCTGAGGGAACTTCATGGTAAAACAATTTTAAAACTCATTTCTCAACCAAATATCAATATAAACTCATATCAATATAGCTTATCATTTTAGAGCATGTTTGATGTGAGAGTTGATAACCTGAAGTCAATGCTACATAAACTTTGTGGAAACTAAACGTTTTTAAGACAGCTAAAAATATTCCATCAGGAGTTCTCCCTTCCTCCCTTCTTCTCTCTTTTTGAAGCTGATTTACTTGATCCACACATGATGAACAGTTTGCAGTTGAAAATCCACTCATTTCTGGGAAGGTTGTGATCTGAATAGCATAAAATGCATTTATCAACATAATTTTTCCTTTAAAAAATGGTGCAAACAATACATTCCAACAATGTGCGGACATAATATAGTGACTTTTTTTTTTTCAAAACATCTATTTGAAAAAAATTAAGAAAATATGTACTTTTTTCCACAGAAAGAAAATCAGTCCACATGTAAATGGAACAGAATGGACTTTGTGGTGAAAAATAAGGAAATTTAATCAAAAATGGGTAGTAGTCATCGCTTATATAGGACACTGCATGAGAAATCCATGCATGTTACCTTGAGTTCTGTCATGGAAAATAATGTGCCTTGGTGATCTATATCCACCAAAGATGGCAGACACACCTATGGATTATCTCCCAGATTTTGATGATCATTTCAATTCTTTTTGAGAAGGGAGGAGTTCAAAAAGTATGTCCACATTATGTCATATGCAAGTGGGGTAAGCAGGCACATGCAACACAAGCAAAAAGACTATTCCCTGCCCTACAGAGTTTATAGTCTTAATCGAGTCTTGTATTCTGTGACATATATGATGTTATGTAATGACATGAATAAGAAGCATATAGAATATATCCAAATTGTGCTTTAAGGGATTATATATATAACAAATCTGTATGATTAACACACCACCCATCTGCTGCTTAGCCTCAGTCGCAATGTTACCTCTTTGGTGTAATAAGACGCACTTCAGTTTATAGGAGTTGGACATAGATTTGGAGCACGCTGCATGCTGCTGCAGTGTTTATCCGATTTAAGCTTATTTTTGCTGAGGTCATTTCAATCTGTTGGAATAGCTCCTAATGCACATAGTAAGACAGACTCAACAAGAGAAAGAAAGAAGATTAAATAGTAAAAGAAGAAAGGGATTACATAAAGAGGATGTTCCATGGGAGAAGGAAGCTTTCTGAGCCTGGTGAAATGTCAGGTTGAACTTATAACACAAGTGCAGTCAAAGTTGCACTAAGCTCCACACTTACAAATATTGGCATTGTTGCATGTTCACGCCATTGACCCTAAGGATGCTAAACAGCAGAATGTCTCACTCTTCTTTCACTGTTCAAAGGCTGCTAATTGAGGAAACTTCCAAGTATATCTTTCTTTTTAATACATAGCACCTGCATCAAGTGAAAATTATCTGTTTGGATTGCTTGATTTCCTAACATTAGAGAGGCAACTGACAGCACCCATATGGCCAAGCAAATACACAGAAACCACAAGATGGTCCATTCAGGGGGAAAACAAGATGAAATATTATTCATTCTTTGAAACATAAATTGCTTATGATAGAGATATAAGCAGAAACACACTGAAATCTGCACTCTGGATGGACAAGATAATTGAGATTGCTGTTTAAATGCTTCAGGCCTTCAGAGCATTTAGCATAAGACCATTCTGTGAAAATTATTCCATAATATATGTAGATTATATTTGATTTTTTAACTGTATGTCACAAATTGCATCTTTCTTTTTGTTTTGTCTGCAAGATTTAGTAGCTATGACACAGCATGTTAAATTATCATTGCCAGCTTGGTACACCTCCAGAAATACACAAAGATACTCTCTCTCTCCCCCCCCCCCCCCCTCTATGGTGTTGAAGAAAATATGTATTTGCTTTGATTGTGTATTCTTGCATAGCAAATGGCTGGACTGGATGCCCTTTGTGGTCTCTTCCAAATCTATGTTTCTACAGCTGTTTCTAATCCTAGTGTATCCACACAACATACACAAGTTAATTTACTTTAACTCGGGTAAACCAATTAATCCAGATTAAGCCCAGTTTTTTTTAAAAAAAAAAAAAAAACACTGGCAAAGGTCCAAATCAGGTATTGTTTGTTAATCTGCCATCCCGGATCACCATGCACAATTCGAGATCTCATCCCCACAGAGATCCACTGCCCAGGGAGACAACTGACAGGGAGATGGGATGGCAGTGCCTCCTGCCCCCTAGTACCCCCATTCACACAAAAAGTAACATAAAAGCATCTCTTACCATCCATGCAGGATCTGTACTTTCTGAATCTGCATCATTCTGGAGTGACAGACCTCAGATAAAGACAAAGGAAAATCCCATTTGTATAAATCTTGACCAAAAAAAATCTCTGTAATAAAATCTGAAATGATTTGAAGCCACACAACAACAGCAATCCTAATTAACTTGACTATCTCATCAGACAAAAGCAGGCCCACACTTCCCATTAAAGTTCTGGTAAGGTTATGTTGGTTAAAATTGTTCTTCATTTTAAATATTGTACTCTTTCAAAATAAATTGTGCTATAAATCAGATATGTGCAGTGTGCATAGGAATATATTTTTTGTTTCCAAATTATAGTCCACCAAATAGGGTTTGTTACATTATTATTCATGTGTCTACACATTCAAATCCCCCACTGCTATATAAAATTATTAAAGATTATGTGCATTCTTCTAATTGTCTCATTTTGCGATTTTTCTGTTAAAAAAATCTACAAAAATAATGTTTTGCACAACAGATTTTTGATACTGTTCCATTATTTGGGCAGAGGTCACAAGTGGACAATAGAGAGAGAGAGATAGTCCATTTTATGGGGGTGGAGGGTGGGTTGAAGGAGGAAAACCATTTTCCTCTTTTTTCCTTTTATTTCCCCCACCCATGTCCCAGTAGTGGAAACAACACTTTTTTATGAAATGGGAAGGGGGGGGGAGGGGAAATAACTAGAGAAAACAGGGGAAATGGTTTTCCTCCTTCTTCTCCCCACCCCAACACATAAAATGGACTATCCTTCACTCTCTATCGCCCTCTAGTGGCCTCCACCTGAATAATAGAACGGGACCGATATTTTTGTTTGTATTTTTATTCACAAATGGAAGATAATGGGAAAAAAGGAGGTGTGAAGTGCTTGCTATTTATCTTTCAAGAAAGGGTAAAACATGCAGTTCCTTAATATGCACATGCACAGTCAATAGCTGTTCCCCAACGTATTTTTAGTATGCAGTTGTTAAGCCAACATATGTGACCAACATGCAAGTTTTAGGGGAAAAAATGTTAAACTGGAAAATCAGATGTTAGGCCGGAAAGCACATTACAGAAATATTTTTATTATTAATATACATATTTGAAAATCAAATGCAAAGGAAACTTGTAGCACCTTAGAGACTAGCTGAGAGAACAAAGTTAGAAGCATACGGTTTCCCAGACTAAGTCTACTTACTCAGATGCAAAAGCTTATGCCACCAACTCAGTCTCTGAGGTGCCACAAGATCCCTTTGCATACTGATATTTCAGACTAACACAGGGAAGTCTTTGAATTCTACCTCCATGGAAAGCACATGTTTGAAAATGAAAATGAAAGATTGCCCAAGACCTGTCAGTATTTTGTGAAGTGCCGTGGGACTACAAATTGTGAAATCATGGAAAATATAATCTTTCTATACAAAGAAGGCTAAATAGACTGTGGTCCACTGCATTATAGGATAAGTTAGCATACAGCAGATTTGCAGAAAGAGAAATCAAAGAAAACATATTTTAAGACATTTGGGAACATTTTATTACCTATTTCCTTGGAAATTATAGACCCAAAGAATAATCTGATCCAACATATTTTGATGAAAGTATGAACAATATTGATCTGTTGGTCCATATGATGATTGAAAGTGACATAAGGTGCATCTAACTATAGATTTAATGTAGTTCCACAGAAATGTACTGCTATGGTTCAATGCTATGGAATCATTAGAGTTGAAGGTTGGTGAGGAACCTGCAATATTTGGCAGAGACTGCAAAAGTCTACGACTTTCGTGATTCCATAGCATTGAGCCACATCAGTTGTGGTGTCAAATTACATTAATTCTACAATATAGATGCACCCATATATTTTAGTTCATTGGCTAGTATTCTGTATCAGCTAAGTATTTTTGTGTTTCCCCAAAAATAAGACATACCCATAGAATAAGCCATAGCAGGATTTCCGCGCATTTGCGTGATGTAAGCCATACCTCAAAAATAAGACACAGTGATAGGCATGGCTATGCAGCATACTGGCACAGAGCAGTAAAGAAGATGGGCAACCCTTCTCATCTACCCCATCATGACAGCTGCTATCTCAGACATGACTGGAGAGGTGCGGGCAGCCCCATGAACAAGGTCGGCTCCCCTTGTCAGGTGCCGGTCATTTTGTGCATTCTGCAAGATGAGGCATAAAGGGAGACATAATAAGTGAAAGTAAATGTCTCCAGTGAAGAAAGGAGGGGGATGCTCTGCTTTAGCTATTGTGTGTCCTCAGGAGAAGGACTTAACAAAATTGGAATAAATGAAGATTTGTTGTAACATACTAAATAAAAATAAGACATCACCTGAAGAAAAGCCATAGTGTGTCTTCTTGAGGGAAAATAAATATAAGACAGTGTCTTATTTTCAGGGAAACGTGGTAGCATAGTCAACTGAATATTCTTTCTTGGACTGACACCTCTCTATCTCTACATGCACACACACACAACTGATAGAAACGTAATCCACACATACACCAACCACGCATACAGAATGGATCTCCTTCTCCCAAAAGCTGATGCATGAACAACCTACAGATACACACACACACACACACATATTCAAATGAAAATAAATGCTTCTCTCAAGTATAAAACTACATAAAGGGATTATGCCAACAAATATACAAACTGAACAATAAAAACTAAACTTGCAATAATAATAATAATAATAATAATAATAATAATAATAATAATAATTTATTTGCACTGACAAAATTACCAACTGCCAACTGGAGAAGGCCACCTTATTGGGATCTGCACGCATTATTTGTCAGTACATCACACAGTCCTAGACACTTGGGAAGTGTCCGATGTGTGATCCAATTTCAACAGCCAGCAGAATGTCTGCTGTGGACTCATCTTGTTGTGTTTCAAATAATAATAATAATTTACAATATGGGATAGGGAGACATTAAGTTGAATTGCCCCTGTTGATGGAAAAAGTGTTTCTTTGTCCTACTTTCTCTAACTTTTACAGATTAAACAACTTACAGGACCTTTGAGCATGGTAAAGCAACTCCTATAGATATCCGACTTGATAGACTGATGTAGAATATTTCTGATGTTTTCACAAGAGAAATTGAATATAAATGTCTTAAGTAAATATCCTGCCAATTTAAAGAAATTCTAAAGAGGAATTCTGTGCAACTCAAAAAGATTGCATGCTGCATTAAGTAAAACCACAATTTTTCTGTCTCTGTGAATTGTGTTCTAAGAGACCACCCGGGCTATGACTTTTTGATCTCTTTCCAGGAAGAAGTTCTAGCAGATTGCATCATGCTCCTTCTCCTAATAAATTATCAACACACCATACGGTGATAAAAGCCAAAATCTCTAACCTAATTTCCATTTTTTAAAAGACCTTTTTGTAGGTCATCCAAAAGCCTGATGAGATTCAAAGTGGCAGCTCCTGCCTATCAGTCTCCTCTTGGAGAGAGGAAGGAAAGAAGGAAGAACAAACACTCACCTGCAGGCCCTCACTTATCTCTCAGTTCTATGTAGGGCTTTGGTGTTAAACACATGGGAAGCAGTGGAGTTAGTTTTACATTATGTTCTTCTCAATGCCTTCTCACAGCAAGTCGGAAAGATTAAACTTCTATCCCCAAGTTGCCTGTACTCACAACAATCCTTTTAGGCTCTCCTTCCATGAGGGGATGGGAGAGCTGCCAATATATGCTACCAACCATTTTCTCCAAAATGTCACAGAAAGGGCCTCAGATCAAATAGCAAAGAGCAACAGCAAAGTTTAATACAAGATGCAATGCAAACCTACACTGAGAAATTTTACCCTGTTGCCAAGCAGCCAATATTTTAGTATTCAAGGTAGAAAACAGCAACAGCTGAAGACAGTTGACAAGACGGTGAAGAACAGATATGACAAGATGATTTTACCCTTGACTTTCCAGGTCAAAATTGGTGTTGGGGCTGTATATCTATTGACCCACCATGCCACCCAAGGCCCAAAAGTATTGTTTCCTGATCAACCATGGAATAACGAGACCAAACACAGAAGATTAGGTTGAATGAGAATTACTTTATTTAACCTAAGATCTATTTAAGCTGTGATGACAGCTATTCTACAGACTTGAAAGAAAACTGACTCAAGGTGTTTTATTGGTGGTATATAACACCACAAAAATTAGGTTTAATGTATAAGAATGTGCTGGAAATGCGAAACATACGTGGGTACATTCTATCATGCATGGTGGACCTGTCCCAAAGAAAAATCATATTGGAAAACAATACAGGAGTTATGTGAAAAAATGTTCAGAACAAAAGTGCTGCTGAAACCAGAATACTTCTTGCTGGGAATAATGGACGAAGAATTGAAGCTTGACCAAAATAAGGATATTCTATTCACCTATCTTACCACTGCCGCTAGAATGGTACATGCAAAGAAATGGAAACAAAATGAACTTGCGTCAAAAGAAGAATGGACAAATAAAATCAAGGATATGAGAAATATGGACAAATTGACATTTGCTTTGAAAGATTCATATGGAAGACTAAGAAAACTGACTGGAAATTATTCAATGAATATTTGGCTGAATTCGAGTGATAAATGAGTCGTAGATTGTTAGATAGGATCTGAACTAAGAAAATTGTCCAGAAGAGAAACAGGAAAATACAACAGAACCAGAAGAGGGAAGGAGAAGAAGATCAGAGAGAGCATTAGAGACAGGATTGTACTCTATTGAAAGTCGTGGAGAAGGAGATTCAGAAGTCAACAATAACCCAATCACCAACCCTCCCCTCCCCCTTACTGTCCTAGGACTTTACCCATGTGTCTATTACCTCCTTTAGAGATATAGACCACCCATTACCTTCCCATTTCCTTTGCCCGCATTTTACCCAATATAACACCAATTTCCAATTTTATGTATATGAAAGAGATATATCAAATAAAAAATCACACACACACACACACACACACACATATAACCTGTGATGACACTGGAAAGGAGCAAGGGAAATGAGGAACCAAGTGTAGGATCAGCTAAGGCATGTGTCCCTTTTGACTTCAGCCAGAGTCTTTTTAAAGAAGCAGCTCTAAGCAGGCAGCAACTGTAATGCAACTGCAACTGCAATGCACATCTTTTTTGGCCAAATTTCAAAGAGTAGGTTGAGTTTGGCACCAAAAAGAGGATTCTGACAGAGTGAAAGGCTCTTAAGTCCCTTATAGCTCCACTTCTCCACCATCACCCCATTCAATGTTTGGGAGCTTCAGTACATCACCTGGCCCTTTTTTATTGGAGCTCTTCTTCACAGCATTTTGTGCCATGCAAGAACAACACTACTCATGTGTCCCCCCTGCTGACCTGTCTACTTTGTTTTAAAAACCACAGCACTGCTTACTGTCTTTACTGTTGTTACTCTTTACTCTTAAGAGAAGGGTATTTGGCAGAAAGAAAATATTGTGGCTCTGATGCCTGATGAACATATTGCCACATATCCTCCAAATGTCCAGATTTAGCATGATAGTCACAATTAATCCACCGTCATCTCACTTTTTCAGGTGATTGGCCACATGCATCCTGGTTTTCATATATTACATATTGAAAGATATGTATTTAAGGATCATGTGAGCTAAAACAAATGCTCTCATTTGCCATAAATTCAGTTGGTGGATCAGAATGTTCCTCTTTTGTTTCCTATTTTGGTTGTATAGGCAGTCCCCATGTTACAAGCAAGGTTCTGCAGATTTGTTTTTCAGCTGAATGTGTTTGTAAGTTGGTACATTTTTAAGTGTAACTCCATGTGTGTGTTTGTGCGCGCACGCGCATGTGCACTCGCACTTTGGATAGCATATGGAAAAGTTAACACACCTGTGGTGTTTATTTTGCCATCGGTGCCCCTGTTCAGAATATTTCACCTCACTTTCTCTCTCTGTGATTGGATTATGAAAAATTTGTCTTGCTGTGAAAACAAGGATTGGTTATAAAACTTCAGTAGAGACTTGTTTTCCCCATGATAACTTCTTTTAGGAATGAATTCCCCTTCCTAAATGTAGATTTCTCTCACTTCCCTCTTGTTTCACCCCATTCTTAACTTTGAGTAATTTCTAAGTTGGATGTTTGTAATTCCGAGACCTCCTGTATCTTGGTGTTTATTTATTTATTTACAGCTTTTATATTCCGCCTTTCTCACCCCGCAGGGGACTTAGGGCGGATTACAGTGTACACATATATGGCAAACATTCAATGCCAATTTTTGACATACAAACATATACAGACATACACAGAGGCTATTTAACTTTTTCTGGCCGCCAGAGGAGTTGTCGCTTTCATCGTCCATCTGAGACACTGATGAAGCACTTCCGCATTCCCCGCATGCTTCCCCGCTGGAATGCTTTGTTGGAGTCTTCTTTATGGCCTCATAAATCAGTTAATTTAGCCTCTCCACACTTTAAGGTGGTACCTTATTTTCCTACTTGACAGATGCAACTGTCTTTCGGGTTGCAAAGGTCGACAACAGGCTACACACAATTGGTTGGAAACCCACTCCAACCCGGACTGGCTTCGAACTCATGACCTTTTTGGTCAGAGTGATCTTAATGCAGCTGACACTCAGCCAGCTGCGCCACAATCCCGGTGTTGCAATTTGATGCTGAAATATTTGGGATGAAGGGATTTTTATTGTGTTTCTTCCTTTTTAAAGAGCCAGCATGTCGTAATGTTTTGAGTGTTCTCTGGAGAACAAAGTTAAAATCTTTGCATTGCAGATTTTCATAGCATTCATTGGGTGGTCTTGGGTAAGGCACAGTCTCTCAGTGTCAGAAAACCCTATGAAAAGTTTGCTTTAGGGTTGTCCTAACTTAGAAGCAACTTGAAGTAACGCAACAACAACAACAACAACAACAACAACAACAACAACAAAACCCAAACAACAAAAAGTGTTGTTGCATTATACAGTCCTACTAATAGACATTTTGTAAAGAATGGTGGAGATGGCTCAAATTCCTGTGTTACTATCACATCACCAAAATCACCAGTAGGACCAGCAGATTCGAATGGAAAAGAATGAATATGGCAGGAGGGAATGCAGTAGCTATGTGGATTGTTTGCCTGATAGAAATCAAAAATATGACTCCATGTCAGTCCTCAATTGCTCAACTTCACTTCCATTTGTCTGCTGAAATATCTGCTGATTTTTTTTTATCTACTCACCCCATAAAAAGCAAGAAAAACACATCCTATGATTGTGTTTGTCTTAGAATGCACTTGAAGGGTCAAAATTCTTTACTTCACCATAAGGATATTTTCAGTTTTGAACATTGCTGCCATCTCTAATTTTGTGACTGTACAGATGAATTATTCTCTGATTCCTGAATCAGTCACATGCAAGAAAATCTCTTCCTCTGTAAAACCAGCTCCTACTTTATGGTCCGCAGTGTTGCTGACATTTGATAATTTGGTATCCCATTTATAATGGCTTTACTGTGTTCAGGAAATATTAATACTGTATGATTTCTAGCTCACTGGCTGTGCAAGAAATATGTTACACATCAAACAGTCAGCAGCCATGCAACAATAATAGACTCGTTTACAAGCAGTGTCAACAAATGGTTCTTAAAGCTTGCACAAATGTATTCCTAAAAGCCTCAGTGTTAGAAAAGTAATGGAGAATGAGCCTGCTATTCCGCAAAGTTAAAAAGTACTTTTAAAACAATTCTGGGCACTCCTCCTCCATTAAAAATCATTAAATGATGACTTTAAGAAATATATGCAAGATATAACAGTTACAGTAACACTAAATTTTGGTTGTTGTTTTTTTTCCCCATTATGATCTACATAGTTATCTTTGCTGCAGAGGCACAACAAAATTCTCACAGTGAATTGTGTATCAGGGCACTGGCAAGAGTGTCCAGATACATATTGGCATATATTGGTGCCTATTGCCAGTTTCTAGCCATTGTCTAGATGCCCATTACACATTGGCATGGAGGTACATCAGGATAGAGGCATACCAAACCCCTCTGTACTGTGTAACAACATAGCAGCCCCTTACTATATATAGGTTTTGTGAAACTTCACAATTCAACTTCCCACAGACATAAGTCTAGTTACTATTACATACTGAATTCCAGCAAACAACAGTAGTAAGAAGAAGTGGGGGAGTGGGGAGAGAGGAAGAAATAATAGTAACTACTAGGGCCCTGCAAAAATTTCAATTGTCCATCGTAAGTAAGACACAATTAATTAAATCTGTTCATACTACATGATATCCAATGAACCGGTGTCATCCACACCAAACATTTAAGAATCGAAACTCTTTTCACAAGTTACGTAAACATTGTAATTCTCTGTGAGTCAGTTTTAATTCACAGAGCAACCAAGAACTACCAGGAGATGAAGCCAACGGGCTGCCATGCCTCTCAGCCAATCAGGGTTGAGGGAAGGGGGAGAGGAGGCAGAGGCAAAACATACCATACATGTTTTAGATCAGTATTTCTCAACCTGGGGGTCGGGACCCCTGGAGGGGTCATGAGAGGGCTTCAGAGGGTTCGCCAAAGACAATCAGAAACCATATATTTCTGGAAACCCTTTGGCAGAGAAGGCTAAAGATCTCTCCACCTGTCCTTCTCTTCCTTTTTTGAAACAGACAGCAACTTTTCCCACCAAAAGCCTTCCTCCTCTGTGATTGACTGGCCACTCAGCTAAGGGGAGGGCTGTTTCTGAGACTCCAAGCAGGGAGGGGAGAGCAGCCATTTTTGGCACATGGCAGCATGGTTTGCATGTGAGGGCAAGGGAGAGTGTGCGTGGCTGGAGGGAGGCCCGTGTCAGCAAGTCCCTTCAAGGCATGGGGATCCTGTGTGGGAAGTTTCGCCCAATTCTATCACTGATGGGGTTCAGAATGCACTTTGATTGTAGGTGAACTATAAATCCCAGCAACAACAACTCTCAAATGTCAAGGTCTATTTTCCTCAAAACTCCACCACTGTTCATATTTGGGGATATTGAGTATTTGTGCCAAGTTTGGTCCAGATCTTCATTTTTTGAGTCCACAGTGCTCTCTGGATGTAGGTGAACTCAAGGTCAATGCCCACCAAACCCTTCCAGTATTTTCTGTTGGTCATGGGAGTTCTGTGTGCCAAGTATGGTTCAGTTCCATTGTTGGTGGAGTTCAGAATGCTCTTTGAATATATGTGAACTATAAATCCCAGCAACTACAACTCCCAAATGACAAAATCAACCCCTTATCTCCATCGGTAACCAAATTTTGCCGTATTGGGTAGTTATGCCAAATTTGGTCCAGTGAATGAAAATATATCCTGCATATCAGATATTTACATTATGATTCATAACAGTAGCAAAATTGCAGTTATGAAGTAGCAAATAATGTTATGGTTGGAGGTTACCACAACATGAGAAACTGTATTATGGGGTCACGGCATTAGGAAGGTTGAAAAACACTGTTCTAGATCATCTCTTTCTGACAGTCCCCAAGATGTAGCAGTAGGATATCTTGCTTTATACTGCCAGAATACTCATATTTAACCATGTTATTATTTTAGTCTAAGGACATGATTCGATCCCTTCAATCTCCAGATAGGAATGAGAAAAAATTCTGCCTGAAAACCTGAAACTGATGAAAACACTGGCTACTCTGAGCTAGAAAGGACAGTCATATAAGTGACTTCCTAATAACAAGCAAGATTTTCCTTTTTAATCCACAAAAATATATTTCCTCTCATTGATCTAGATAATATAGAAAAACCACCTGTTTCTGTCTAGTGGCTGTCAGGGAGCTAACGGGTTAAATGGTTTCCTGGCAACAATGTGAAGAAACCATGGGGAACCTTTCATCCTGTCTCATGCATGCCAGGTTGCCTGGACATAAAATGTGAACTTTCCTGAGATTACTTCTATGGCATTGAAGACTCACATGTCCAAATGGTGAAATGGATGAATATTTCGGTTAGGCCCAATCACTTCCCAACCAGGTGACTGTGGCTTGGAAATGCGTTTACTTTAGCTCACCTAAAAAGCCTGCTTCAACAAGAGATGGTAAATAGGGATAACAGAATGGCCCGGGGAGCATCACTGAACAAATTCCTCCAGTGCACACAATATTTGGTTGACACTTAGTTCAGCTTTACCTAAGCACTTAAGGTTCATTTTAGGATATAAACCCTTTCTCCCCCTTCTAGTTTTAATCTTTTGGGAATGGGATTGCATCAAACTGCCAGGATATATATTCCCTGGGCAGGGATAAATGTTTTAACTTTATATTATGCACATCAGAAGTTTATCTAAGAGTCACACACAACTACAACTTTTATTGTAATTGAACATGAGTCAATTTCCATAGGTACCTGGGAGTTATTGCATTAACTACATACTGACAAATGGTTTGATGGAAATAAAATCATTTTAAGATGTATCAAATAGTATATTTACTCAACAGCCCTATCCTCACAATTAAGTTGCACCGGTCTGCCCATCCGTGCCCAGATATTGTTTATTACTGCAGGTTCATTGGTTGTTGTTTTGATGGTTGCTTTTATATACAATGTTATTATTTTATTCTGTTTTATCTTGTATTTTATATGCAAGTGTTTATTTTAACCATGCTTTTTTTGGGCTCGTCCCTATGTAAGCTGCCCCAAGTCCCTTCAGGGAGATGGCAGCAGGGTGTAAAAATAAAGTTGTTGTTGTTGTTATCGTATATCAATTATTTTGATATATCTATTTGGAAAATATTTGTAAAGTATTAGTTTATTTCCAACAGTCAAGATTATATCACACTGACTCCTGCAACATATCAAAAAGTCTAACACTGGTAAAACACTGTGTAAATTAATAATAATAATAATAACAGTGACTCAAAGTAGATACAGAGATGGATTAGCTCTCAAGGGTTTTATTGGACAAAAAAGGCTTTAAACATATGTCAGTTATGAGAAGGTAAAAACTGCTGTGTATCCCAGAAACAAAATCATCAAGAGAGCTTGGTAAATACTTATTAAAAAGCATTTTCATTCATATTTAATAATTTATTTGATGTCATCAGTTTGTGTTAAATGATAAAACAATTGGATTAGTTACTGCATTGTTTGTTACTTTTTCATTACTTGTAGGAGGGGAAGGCTAGGTTAGATCCTAAGATTGAAATGGGAATGGCAAAAAACATGGACAAACTACCTTGTAAAACATTAACTTGTCACTGTCACAAGAAAACTGTGTTCATCTATCCCTATTTATTACATTAACTCTGAAATATATGTTTATCACAAAAAGACTACAAAACAGGCACCTATGATGCTTGTGTCATTTTATGCAAATATCACTCCATCCCAGTAGTGACTATGACCCACTCCATTGTTCTCCATATTGATCAGTTTGGAAAAAATACTGTATTTAGGGGAAATGAGAATAAAATGTTTAACCAATTTTGACAGATACAACCTGGATCATTAGCGACACCATAAAATGGCATATTGTGAGGGTGATGGTATTTGGTAAATCTATATTACTTTCCTCATATATATCTGAACTAACAGCATCTAAACTAACACCACTGGCTTTCCAACTCAGAAGCAGAACTTGATAAAATTGCTTTTTGGAGTTTAGCTCACCAAATAAATCCCCCAGCCAGTATAGCCACTTGTCATGTTTACTAGAGGTTTCTGGGACCTAGAGTTGTTTCACAGGAATTGCTTAATTTCTAAAGGCACAAAAGGGCACAGGAAATTCAGTATATATTTTCCAAGGGGGTAATGTAAAGAACTTCAAGACAAAACAGAAAGGCACCTGGAGGAAAGGGATATGCAAAGGTAGGAGAAGTAAGACATTTGAAGAGAAAGAGAAAAAGAAACAAAACAAATAGAGGAACAAGAACACCCAGAGGCACAATCTGATGCAAACTTTCTCAGGCATCAGAGCAAGATGAAAGATCCAAGTTGACTTCCCTTCGCATACTTGAAGCAAATATCCCCAACATTTGGGGCTCCTGAAGTTTGATAATAGCAATGTGCTGAACTATACAATCTAAAAACACATATAGGTATTAATGAGAAAGATGGAGGTGGGCAAAGAGCATATAATCAGAGAAGAAATTGGGTGAAGGGGAACATTGCCCCCCCCCCCCCAAAAAGTGGCAAAGGGGTGCTTTGGGGCTCTGAATCTACTCTTAGCCACTGCTCACAGCATTCAGAATTCAAGAATATAATGAAAATCTATTAAGAGTAACGAGATTGCGGTTTTGCCCACAGCCCCAATCTCCTTGTATCCCAGTAAAATCAACAGATGCCATGAGCTTTCCATGCAGTTGGGAACTCCAATCACAAAGAGTTCCCTGATTTTGGGGAAAACCACAATCTATATATAACTGTATCAGTTATTCACAATCTTTGATTTAAATCAATTGAACATACATATTCAAAAAGTAGGAGATTAAGGCTGGATTTACACTGTCATATAATGCAGGTTGGAACGGCAATATGTAGCCAGTATAAAGCCATATAAAACTATTCAATGCAGTTAAACTACCTTATATGGGTCTACAACCAAACAGCATTATATGACAGTGTAGATCCATCCTAAGACTGGATCCAAACATACTCACACATTCCAGGGTAAGCTGTTTTTGAAGTGCCACCATGCAACTAGACAGGGCCAAGACTGGAGGGGGGAGGTTAAGGGTTCAACTCCCCCATCCCCTCAAAAATGTGCCAAGTTAAAGAAAACTGGGTTCCTCATAAATTGGTTAACCACTGTAAACCAGTTTTTTTTTAATCTGACACATTTGGCGGGGGGGGGGGGGGCGGTTAAACCCTTAACTCCCCCCTCTTGCTGCCGGCCTGCACCTAGGGTAGTGTCCCTGGATCCCTTTGGCATTCAAATGGGTAGAAACTGTGATATGAATCCCAGTGTTTTTGATGTATGGTAGTTGGATCACACTGGATCCAAGCTGATTTAATGTCCTAGCACAAAAAGGGCACTGCTATCTCCCTGGCCAGAAGCAGCTCAATATTCTGACTACAAACAGGCAAGAAATCCAGTGGAATAGATAGCTTGTTCAAATCTCCTTTTTGTGGGTTGCAACATTTGTATTTGAAAATACACAAAAATCCTTAGCACTGCATTGCTTAAGAATGAAGTTTCAATTGACAAATGTTTATTTAACAAATATGGGGTAATTAAGGTGAATTTACAGATTATTTTACACATCAACTTGGCTTGATTATCACATTTTGCAAGGAAAGGGCATGTGAGAATTTCTCAACGTACGAGGAAATGAAGCAAATATACAGACATTGTTTTGTCACACCCAAGTAAGGAAAAAAAAGTTTACAAACATTACTTTGTCACACCTGGGATGAAGAAAAAAGCCTGTTATCTTTCAGATACTTACTTTATTCTTTCCAGCTGCAGAAATCTGTCACTGTCACTAGAAACATTCTTATTGCTCTTCATATATATACTCATTACTCTATAAGACAAAACAAAGACATTGTGTGTTACAGTTTCAGATGGAACATGTTATTTTGGGGAGTGGAAATAACCAAAACAATATCATTCATTTTTGAAAACAAAGTCTACAACTGAAACTACAGTATAACCCCACATCCATGGTGGATCCGTTTAGATACCTCCTGTTGCCAGAGATACCTGAAATTTGAGATAATAGTGAAACCTATGACTATAATTTGACTGGAAGCATCACATTGGAAGATTAATAGAGAGCCAATACATCTGTGGTGGTGTCTGTTTGGACAAAGAAGTGAGCAATTGAGTGAAACTGTAGAGATCGAATCCATGGTAAAAGGTATCATACTATATAGTTCCTTTATGTGTTAAGATAGCAAGTTTTCAAAACCACAATAAAGCACTGGGTACTAATGTCTATGAGACTATAGAAGGTCCGAATCAAGTTTCCTGAGAAATTCCTCTAATGAGAATTGCAGGACCCAAAAATTTCAAAATCTCAGGGAAAAACACCTAAATCACACCCAATCTCACAATAGCAGGGTAGCAGTCATTGCAAAAGAGTGGATTTAATTGCAAGCTGTGTTGCTCAGCTGGAAAAGCAACAGTAAATACTGCCTTTGTTCACAACAGATCAACCACCATATCCACATTTGGTGTGTAATTTAGGATGGTGTGTTTAGCTGATAGGCTAAATAGGGGATTTTTGACATTTGTTTAAAGCTCTTAAAGGATTACTTTTTGGTCCTTAAGGAAATGACATCCCTTACACTACAAGGGAACTCTGTTATGTGGAATGATTATTTTAAAGGAAAATATCCCCTCTGAGGATTTTTTTTCAAGAAAAGCTAATGTACAACATAACAACTATCTTAATAATTCATATTTTGCCATTGTTACCTGGACCAGCAATAATAAATCATAATGAGTAGTGGCAATGATTCCCAATGACTCAGGATGTATCTACACAGCTTTTCTTACCATGTTTCAATACTATGGAATCATGAGATTTGTACTTTTGTAGCACAAGGTCTTTAGCTTTCTCTGAGAACAAATGCTAGTTCCTCATCCAACTACAATTCCCAGGGTTCCATAGCACTGAGTCATGTGGTGTCAAACTGTATTAATTCTACAATGTAGGTGCACACTTAGAGTTGTTTGTAACACTAAACCCCACCCACAGCTGAAGGGTAAGCCCATGAGGTGGGGGCAGGAGTGTTACTGACGCCAATCACATGGCAGGGGGTGGAGCTGAAGGCTGGTCCGCCCCTCCAGTACATTCCTTCATCCCATTTCTGACCTGCTGTTCCACTCTATGGACAGTGTGAGTTAAAACTGGTTACATTAGGGCTGGATAGAATTCCCTCCCCCAGGTTTTCCTTGAGAGGGTTTTGCCTACCTCACACTGTTTTGGCTGGATGTGGGTCATTTATATGTAAATGTCATATAAAAGATTACATAGTCCTGGTAGGCACCATGGCACCCACTTTTGTGGGTGAAGGGTGGACTTTTAATACAGTCTCTCTAGGTTTTTTTTTTGCTTGGGGAGGGGGGCTCTAAATGAGATTCCCTTTGGATCTGGGATAAGGGCTTATCACTCTTTTAAAACTTTGAGGTGTGGAGGGAGGGTCGTCAAAATAGCCCTCTACTGAAGATCGGGTGAGCTGCACAAATAATTTGGAATAGCTCTTATTTATTTATTTATTTATTTATTTACTGCATTTGTATACCACCTTTCTCAGCCAGAGGCAACTCAAGGCAGTTCACAGTTGGCTGTGATTCGATTCCATATCAGTTAAAAACAATTATAAAAACAGTTATAAAACAGTTCAACATTAAAAATATATTTTAAAAATCTATAAAAACAAATACTCAACATCTCTTTAATGGAATCATGATCCAATTGCATCAACATTGGAGGGAGCTGATCTTATATCCCTGGAGAGGGCATTCCATAGCCGAGGGGCCACCACTGAGAAGGCCCTCTTGGGATCTTGGTGCTAGTACAAGGAAGGTCCTTAGAGGTGGTCAAACAAAGTGACATTTGGCTAAAGGACATTTTCCTCAGATGGTTGACAATAAATAGTTATCTCTTACAAGTTCTTTTTCCTTACAGGTTAACTCAGTTTACAGGTTTTCACTAACAAATAAATAAATACTTCAAGAAATAGCCCTTTAGCTCCATGTTTTCTATCTGGTCTCTTTATTTCATAGTGAGAATTCAAAAGCCAGAACAGTCCCAAAATAGAGGATTCCTAAACATCACAAATGAATCAAAAAGTGAACTGGGAAATAATAGGAAAATCCAATAAAAATGACAAATCAAACATGCCTTTCTGCATGCCAGGATGGGCATCAAATGTAATTTGGCACTCTGTCTCCACCAGTAGCAAGCCAGATGGCTGTAGGTGCTCACAAGTATGGCAAAAAAAAAAAAAAAGATGCCCATGCGTAACCAAACAGAAGCATATCAAACCATTTGGATGTGTTTCTATTTGTTTTGAATGTCACAAAGATGACAAATATGCTTATCTTCCTGAAACTGACCGGGCATTTGATCAAGGAGCCAGTTGACATGCATCTTCAAAAATTATGTTTTTGAGTTTTCCCTGATATATTTCTTCTTGAAAAATGGCCAGACTGTTACTTGTCATTCTGGCTTTTTTATTTAATTTGAGCTTTAATCTAGTAATACTACTGCTGTTACAGACTATTACTGAGAGCACAAAAATGATATCCCACCTCTCCCTGTGAATTGATAGAAACTATTTAACAACTAGAATCATATGAGAGCCACTTAGCATAGTGGGTTGAGCCATAACTATGGAAACCAGGGTTCAAATCATCACCTGACCATGGAAGCTCACTGGATGACTTTTGGTAAGTCACACTCTTTCAGCATCTACACTGCCATATAATGCAGCTTCAGAATGCAATTTAACTGCATTGAACTGGATTATCTAAGTCTACACCAGCGGTCCTCAAACTTTTAAAACTGAAGCATCCAGCTATCTAATATCCACCTCATTCTCTTGTAAGTATAGGTTTTTCTTCATTGTCTCAATGCACAGAATCTATATCCACTCCCAACGCCCCTCCCCCGGTGTTGGCTGGATCTTGGTGCTAGTACAAGGAAGGTCCTAAGAGGTGCTAGTACAAGGAAGGTCCTTGTACTAGCACCAATTCCCCAGAGAACTAGTTCTGGGAATATGCAGGAACACAGACCTGGTCACAACATCATGAGAGGATAGAAGTTGAGCATCATTTATCTGGAATTCTGAAATAATCGAAAATCCAAACTTTTCCATATCGGTTTAACTATCTTAGAAGACACCCTCCCAGAATCCCAGAATGGCTTCTACCCCTAAAGAGGAACAGTGGACATGATATCTCCAAGAAAAATGCAGGGAACAAAATCAACCTCTGTACATGGCATTCATTGATGTTGCAAAGGCATTTAACACAGTGAATCACAATGCTCTCTGGACCATTCTCTAAAAAATTGGCTGCCCTGACAAATTTGTGAACATCCTGTGACTCCTCCACGATGACATGATGGCAACAGTCTTGGACAACAGTGGCTCTAAAGTGACCCATTTAAGGTGGAATCAGGTGTCAACCAAGGATGTGTTGTTGCCCCAACATTATTCTCCATCTTCATAACTGTGTTACTTCATCTTGTTGATGGGAAGCTTCCCACCAGAGTGGAAATCATCTATTGGACAGATGGCAAGCTATTCAACCCCAGCAAACTGAAAGCCAAAAACCAAGTTCACAACAACATCTATTATAGAACTCCAATATGATGATGATAATGTAGTCTGTGCACATTCAGAAGAAGACCTACAAACAACTCTAAACACCTTTGCAGAAGCATACGGGAAGCTCAGCCCCTCACTGAACATCGAGAAAACCAAAGTGCTCTTCCAGCAGTCACCAGCCAATCCCTCTGCAATGCCAGAAATACAGCTTAATGGTGTAACATTAGAAAATTTTGACCATTTCCACTACCTTGGCAGCCACTTCTCCACAAAAGTCATCATTGACACCAAAATATAACACCGTCTGAGTTCAGCAAGTGCAGCATTTTCCGAATGAAGCAGAGAGTGTTTGAGGACCAGGACATCAGTAGGGAGACCAAGGTGCTTGTTTATAAAGCTATTGTCCTCCCAACCCTGCTATAAGTCTGCAAAATGTGGACTGTCTACAGATATAACACTCAACTCCTGGAATGATTCCATTAGTGTTGCCTCAGAAAAATCCTGCAAATCTCTTAGGAAGAGAGGCGGACAAATGTCAGCATGCTGGAAGAAGCAAAGACCATCAGCATTGAAGCGATGCTCCTCCCCCATCAACTCTGCTGATCTGGCCATGTTGTCCAAATGCCCAATCACTGTCTCCCAAAACCGTTACTATATTCCCAACTCAAGAACGGGAAATGTAACATTGGTAGACAAGAGAAGAGATTTAAAGATGGGCTTAAAACCAACTTTAAAAACTGTGGCATAGACATTAAGAACTGGGAAACCCTGGTCCTTGAATGCTCTAACTGGAGGTCATCTGTGACCAGCAGTGCTGCAGAATTTGAAGAGGCATGAATGGAGGGTGAAAGGGAGAAACGTGTCAAGAGGAAGGCACATCAAGCCAACCCTGACCAGGACCGCCTTCCACCTGGAAACTGATGTCCTCACTATGGGAAAACATGTGGATCAAGAATAGGGCTCCACAGCCACCTACAAATCCACCACCAAGACACCAGACTTGGAGGATCATGCTCCTTGGGCTATGAGGGATTGCTTAAGTAAGTAAGTGATACCTTTGCTTTCTGATAGTTCAATATACACAAACTTTGTTTAATGCATATAGTTATTAAAATATTGCATACAATTACTTGGAACGTATGTGTATAAGGTGTATATGGTACAAATATAAAAGCTGTGTTCAAGCTATCTCATTAAGTATAAAGGTAGTCCCTGAGTTACAAGCATTTGACTTACAACAAAAGTGAGAGAAATCTACCCCTAGGAAGGGAAATACCCCTAGGAGTGGGATAATAATAATAATAATAATAATAATAATAATAATAATAATACACTTTATTCATAACCCGCTACCATCTTCCCCAAGGGGACTTGGTGCGGCTAAAATGAGGCCAAGGCCAAAATAATACAACATAATAAACACACAGTAACAAAATACATCATAACAAAATATAAAATAACAAAATCAACAATATAAAACAGCATATTAAAACCAGACACGGAGGGCGGGCCAAATGGGTGAGGTAAAATGTTTTAAAAGTTAAAACCGTGGGTGAGATAGGGATAAAAGTGCATTTGTAGGAAAGGAGCCCAACACGGAGGAACCATGGGATTTAGCCATTTTAAGGAGGGGGGGGGGGGGGGAGATGCTTTATTCTGAAGGCAGCTGTAGACTAAGACAACCAGATGGGTTGAATGGTCATTCTCCAAAAGCACACAGAAGAGCCAGGTTTTTAGGTCTTTCTTAAAACCAGCTAGGGTGGGGGCTTGCCTATCTCCTTAGGCAGCGAATTCCAAAAGCGGGGGGGGGGGGGGGGCACAGTGGAAAAGGCCCTCTCCCTTGTTCCCATAAGATGAGTCTGTGATAGAGGAAGGTGTGAGAGAAGGGCCTCTTCAGTGGATCGAAGAGCTCGTGCAGGTTTATGGTAAGAGATGCGGTCACAAAGGTAAGTGGGTCCCAAACCGTTCAGGGCTTTGTAGGTAATAACCTGCACCTTGAATTGGGACTGGAAAGTGAATGGCAGCCAATGGAGCTCCTTAAACAGGAGGGTGAAGCTTTATTACCAATCCTTGCTCCCACAGCAAACCATTTTTTTTCAAAATCTAGTTATCACAGGGATAGAAAGTGAGGTGAAATCTTCTAAACAAGAGCACAGACAACAAAGCAAATGTTACAGGGGTATTAAATTGTCCCTATGCTATCCAAAGCTTTAAAAGATGTATTTTTGGCTGGAGTTACTCTTAACAATGTACCTGTTCTGGCCTACAAACAAATTCAACTTAAAAATAAACTTACAGAGCCTAATATGTTTGTAACTTGGAAATTGCCTGTATATGCAAACACAACTATTTCAAAATCTGAAAAAAAAAACCCCAAAGCACTTCTGGTCTAAAGGATTTTGGATAAGGAGTACTTAAACTGGATTGTTTCTTCTTTTTTTTCATAGTTCATTGAAACAACAGCTGCATGTGCTTCTGTATGAGCTGTGAGCTAATTTACATTATTTAGTTCAACGTAGATCAGAACATAGTTACCCAGAAGCTTTGAAACTTTAGTTCCATTTTTCGGTCCTTCCTAGTGAGTCCTAAGTTCATATTAGGGTCATCCTATGACTTCATGAACACTAAATGTAGTCTCAAGATAGTCTGGAGCTGGCCATTGTAATGATTGTATCTCAAGATCCAGTCCATCAAATAAACAGTGTACTCATATCATTGTAGGTAATCCTGAGTTCACACTACATCAAATTTGTTTTGGATTACAATGTTGCAAATCTTATCACATAATGAACAGCAGTACCTGTGGGAGAAGTAGAAGAAATGTATAACTTCTAAAAAAGTCCTTGTGCAATAGTTTTACTTGTATAGCCCAAGTTAGAAAACCACCCTAGTGCAAACTCCTAGTGTTATGGTATTCACTTCAACTGTTGTGATATTGACATTTGTGTGAGTCACCAGTGTGAATATGGCCTTAAACATTTCCTGCTCAGTGCAACAGGCTCTTTTAGTCCAACATAAAGGAAGTTAAAGTTTGCATAAATTCAAGAAAAATAAAGCAATAACACATAAAACCTGCTCAAAAGACGAAGAGTGTTAAATTACTGAATAATGCATGCACTGTCATTATAATTTTTACACTACTAGTAATAACCTCACAGGAAAGCAGAAAAGTCATTGTATAAGAACCCTCAAACTAAGAGGCAAATGTGTTTAAATAGAGAACAGTAATGGGGAGGCTTAGAGATATTACATAATGCAGTGGCAAGTGTAGCAATAAACTAAAGCAGTAAAACAGAGAAATGAAATGGAAATTTCAGCTGACTTTAAGATAAATAATAAGCTATATTTCCAAGTACACAACAAACTAAAGGTCATTGAAGGAGACAGAGGGATTTCAAAGAGATAGCCAGGGTAATTTACTACCTGAAGAGGCAGACATTGCTAAAATGCAATCAAATGAATTCTTTTCCTCTGTGTTCATACAGAAGATTGGGGGACAGATGTCAGCAACAGACATAAATTTCCCAGGAGAGCTAGCAAAAAATATCCAAGGCAGATAGATTCATGCTAGAACAGGTGATCAAAAAATTAGAACATCTGAGGACTAGCAGAGCCTCGGAGCTGCGGGAAAAATATGTACGTCCCCTCAGGAATTCAACACAAAAAGGCAAGGAATGGCGGAGAAAACAAATTCCAGAGAGATCTGGAAGCCTTTGGGAATGTGGAGGGGCATCAACTTGAGCAGCATTTCCACAGTCGTGAGCCTTGGCATTCTACTAGTTTGATAAAACTTGGCAGGCGTAACAAGCAAACTTTCAGAGAGCGAGCCATGTAGCAAAACAAAACCCATCAGCTGGTTCCAGTTTCAGCAAATGTTTGCAAACTGAAGCTAGGTGTTGGTATAATACAGCAAAACAAAAATGTGGGCTTCTTCCTACAGCTCAGGAGTCCGCCTTCCAAATTCATATGCTAATCAGAGGTGGGCAGACTTCCCTGGCTCTGATTATGGAGCCAATTTCCCCAGTGACTGGGAGGGACCCTAGCACCGTGGCAGAACAAGTGCTTTGTATCAAACCTTTGGCTTTGCAGTTCAGCTTCTGTCTCACGTCTGCTCCAACACAGTGTGTAAGGACAAAGTGGGTGTTGCATTACCTCTGTTTCATGACTGGTGGCATGTCAGTGCCTTGGTTATGGCAGCTTTAATGATGTAGTCAAATGTAATGGTGTGGAAGGAGAACGTGATCGTCTACCCAAAGAGGCAGGCATTGCTAAACTACCTGATGATGATTTAGTAAATAATAATCAGTTAGCTGTGTGATGTGCCTGCTCTTTAGCTCAGGTCTTTTTTTCAGTAAAAGGAGCAGCTAGAAAGGTGAGGTGGATGAATTGCTAAGTTTCCCTAGCTCAAAGTATCACATCCAAATGGCAATGAATGAAAAGAAATGCCACAGCCCATCTTTGAAGTTAGTAATCAATACTCCAAGCATAGTCCCAAGAGAAGCAAGGCAATAGAACTAGAGACAAAGGGGGCAAAGGTAGTTTTCCTACCCTCACATGTTTACTAGACATGCTTCTGTAGCAACTGAATGAATGAAAAGACTCACTATAATCTCTAAATAACCATATTCACTCTTTTTTTAAAAAAAACAAACAAACAACCTCTTCCTTCCTTTTCATAGAATTAAAGAGCCCTCCATGCCCCCCCCCAGTCAATTTTATGGCATTCTCAGTTAAGCTGGAAGGGGGGTCCCTGGTACACAATCCTTGATCTGGGGGCTACAAAAATATTCTTGGAGTGTTGCATGTGGTCAACTGGCCATAATTTGTTCACTGTATTTCAAAGCCTTGAGTCTATTACCAGTCAAAGCAAATGGGAGGGGGTTTGAAGTCTGGTGAATTAGGTCAAATTTTCACCAAAATGGAAGATTTTTTGAAATCTCTTCGGCACCCATGATTTGGGTTCCACAATGGAGAGGTATTTTTTTAAAAAAATCACTTACCTGAGGCTGGATCTACACTGCCATATAATCCAGTTTCTGAATCCAGAATATCTGCTTTGAACTGGATTATATGAGTCTTCACTGCCATAGCAATTCTATTGCCGAAATCAGATTGCTTCAATATGAGTCCAAAGAGTAAAAGTAGTTAAATCAGCAGATGGGAAGAAAGGCCAGAATCCTGCCTTTCTTATGAGGCCTAGGCAAAAAAGTGCTGCAACCTCTCCTAGCTTGTGTGTTCTCATGAATAACTTTGACCATGTTGACTGCACTCTGGTGTTGCATGGCCACACGTGTCTTAGTTTTCATCTGTGAAATCTTGGAATGTTTGGAATAATTCAGCTCGGCCTTCTTCCTAAAATTGTATATGCAGGTGAACCATTTCCTAACTACACTTTTCTTCCTTACACTGGCTTGAGGAAACAATACAGCTTTTGCATCTCTCCAAGGAACAAGTCTGATGGAATGTGTCACAAGAGGTGAGACAACTACAGGTTGTGTATGCATTTTTTATGCCTGTACACACTCGAGTGTACAGATGTGATGTCTCCTGATGTGCCCCTTTGCTTAAACCAAGTAAACAAAGTAGAGAGAGAGAGAGAGAGAGAGAAGAGGCTTCTGCATTAGATATTCTCTGTCTTTTGATATTCTCTGCCTTTGCTCATACAATCTGTCTTTTCATAGTTTGAAGGTAAAAGAAGGGAGGTAATGGGCCTTTAAATCCCCCTTTCTGTATTTTTAAAGTCTTTGTTCTATTTTGTTTTAAAGACGTATGTTCTGGTAGAAGAGAAGTGATCAAGAGATACCCCCATACCTACATAGCATTTGCTTTTTCAAAACACCAGTGAATGAGGCATGTCTGTACTGCATATGCCAAAAGGCAGGAAGACAGAGGGAGATGTGAGAAAGAGGAACCCTTGATAACCCCATGGGGTTTCACTATGAAGCTGCAGGGATTCAGAAGCACAACTAAATCCTAAACACCCAGGTGGATATTAGACAGAATGATTGCACTAAAGAATACTTTCAGACAATCTTGAAAGTCTCATCTCCAATAGGTTGGAGAGGTCTTTGAAACTAACAGGCAAGTAACCACCAAGGAGACAGTTTTCACAAGACCAATGGCAGAAGAGCAATCCCCCTCCTGCCTACAGTTCCCCATTCAGTCTAAAATCACAAAAAACTACTCCAGGGGACTGAGAAATTTTGTAAAGGACTCAGATATCTTGGTGTTACTACAAGTATCCCATTCAATATGAAATATGGTTTTAAAATAGTGTGTTTCATTTGGAACTAACTTCTTTAGGACAAGAACTACAGTGGGTTTGTTGAGATAATTGTTACTCTCTGACTGTGGCTCCCTCAGATCGCCATTGAGTGATCAACACAAAAAATAGCTGCCACCATGCTGTCCTCCTTATTTGGGGATGTTGGCTCAATAAAGAACTCATGTACATTATTGTATGTTACATAATGTATGGTAGGAGAAAGCCAATTCCACCATTTAATGGAATGCGGTTGTCTATTTTGGACATTCGTGTAGCAATTGGACCTTTCTGAAGGGATGAGAGTAATGATGTAATGGAGTCAAGGTTTACAGAGCTGAACCCCAAGACTTTTATCAGAACTCTTGAACTTTCCTGTTCTTTTAGTCATTAGTTGCAATCTCCATATTAAATGGAAGGGAAATGTCATTTCCTAGCAATAATATATTGTTATGAGCTTTCCCTATTGTAAACCAAAGTACGTCATGGGGTTAAAAAAGTGTTCCTGGATGAGACAAAGACTATTCAAACATATGGGACCAACATATCCATTTTGGGACTATCAGGGGTGGCAGTGACAGCCTTATGAAATAAAACTAGTGGAGAAAATTGTTTTTCTTCTTTTATTCCCTTTTTAAAATGGATTTGACAAGTCTCTTTAATCTAATTACTTTATCACCAATTTTCAGATTTTAGCATAAAGGTCCCTCAACAAGCATGGACAGAATTCAGTGAACTTTTCTCCAAAGGAATAACATTTCCAGCTTCTAAGTGCTCCTAGTAGAGACTCAATTCATCTTTGGTAGCATTAAAGTCCATTAATAAGGCCACATGTCCTTATTTCTGTTTGATTATGTTGAGTAGACAAAACAACAAATATGCTGCATGAGCTATTAAGGCTTTAAAATGCTGTGCTTTTTTTAAAATAAGATGTTACCCAGGTTATTACCAAGGCTTTAATAGGTTAGGTTGACTTTCTTTTTTGCTTCTAGTGACCAGATTTTGATGTGAGCCACCAGAGTATGTAATTATATTTTTTTAATGTACAAAACAAGATTATTACCCATCAGAGTGGTTCAGACAGAGCTGTCTATAAATGAATTTTGACATTTAGAACAGATTTCTTGTTTTTTTAAAAATCTCTTTGCATAACACAGATATTGCAAACCTCACATTTACTATCACTGTGATCTCTCCATGTAACACTGGCCAGTCTGTTGTAATATAATTGTTCTTGACATGAGTTCACATGCCTAATCTGAATTTACTTTTTACAGAGTTTGAAGCCACATGTTTAAAGCTTGAATAGCATTTGTATGCAATGGGGCTATATTCTATCTACTGAATGTGTGGAAGGAGCAGTAGTGCTATTCTCCCCTCAAGTTGCATACACACAGGCAACTCAGCAAAGAGTCAATTTTACTCAGTATGAGGCAAACCTACCTAATTTGTTCTTTCTAAAGTTTTGTGTAAAGTTAAAACATTGTTTTATTTAGAAAAGAGAGCATGTGTAAAATCCAGCCTTAGGGAAAATGTTCACAAAATAGTTATGCACTGGTGTGGCAATGCATATGGAGGTGTCAGGGGAGGGTCAATTTTGATGTTTTATACTACTTTTTATCAATTGCATTGAATTGTTGGCAACACTGTGAACCATCGAGTCCCCCTCAGTGTTGAGAAGGATGGTATACAAATACTGCAAAATGGGAGCATCATGCTTTCCTCCATTTACATCTGTGCATCTGCATCTATAGATAGAGAGATTAATGACCTTATCACACTCATCAAATTCAGCATCCTAGAACACTTCCGGCCAGTTTGGGGGATGGAGCCCACACCGACCATTACACGGTGTGTGACTTCTGGCAGAGTCCCCAACCCCCAACCGGGGTGGAAGCTGTCAGGATTTGTAAGTTACACATGATTGCTTTAAATCAGTGGTTCTCAACCTGGGGTTCCCAGATGTTTTTGGCCTACAACTCCCAGAAATCCCAGCCAGTTTACCAGCTGTTAGGATTTCCGGGAGTTGAAGGTCAAAACCATCTGGGGACCCCAGGTTGAGAACCACTGTTTTAAATGATAACATGATCAGTGTCTCAGGCCTAACCACAGGTGTCATTGTAAAGGGGTGCAGTGGCCAGTGCTGAAACTCTTGTATATTGGTTGTAGTAACCCTGTGTTAGCTGGATGAGGGTAGGAGTTTGATCGATGAAGAGATAAAGTTTGTTGTACATAGTATGTTAGTATTTGTACTGTGTACTATTGCTGCAACTGATGAAAGAAAAGCATTCCAGTTGGAAAGAACAGCTTTGCGTCTGTGTTGTTCATGAGGAGACCACTTCACAGCAAAAAGGCATTTGGCTCCCTAACAGGAGTGAAGAGTTCCTTCTGCTCTACATCAGAGAATTTCATGCAGTTGTGAACCCCCGATAGAGGCATACTTGGATGCTTCCTTCACAACACGGGAGGCTTCCTTCACAACAGACCAGATCCTCTCCACACACAAAGCTCGCTGAGAGGAAGCTTTGTGTGTGGGGTGCTTTGCCTGGTCTTTGTGATAAGGTTGTAAGAGTGAGTGACAGACACCACAGTGTCAAAAACCAGTAACACTTGGGACTACAAATAGCCTTTCATAAATACAAATAGTTACAAAACTGAGAGTCTTCACTCTTGTGTACTTCAGCCACACAACTAAACCTCTCTAGGTTGGGCCTCTCTCTGCACTTGTACTTGAAGAAGCAGAATGCTGAAAAGAAGGGGGAGTCTAGCTGAAGTAGGTTTATATATGCAACTGAAAGCACTGGTTAGCAGTAATGTTATACATTAACTCAGTTCACAGGCCCATTAATGATGTTTTGAATGGTGAGATCATCCTTGGTCCTGGCACTAATTGCTGGCACTTTTCCTGGATTCTGTTACTGTAATCGTTTGAAAGCTTAAAGAAGGGAGGGTCAAAATCAGGCTGAAAACATTTACTAGTCTTATTGAAAGACTAATTTTGCCTTTTCAGGAGCCTCAAAATGTATGACAAGAAAAATAATCACCATTCCTATCAGGAGGAGAAATATTATTATTGCTACTACTAATAAAACTGCTTCTCCTTATTCTCCAAACACAATTTGATTTCTATTGTATCTGCAGTCCCAATTTTTAGGGTGCATCTCCAGTATAAAAATAATGCTTTTTGACCATGAGTTGCCATGTCTTAGTGGTATGAAATCATGGGAATTTCCTAATAGCTTTAGCCTTTTTTGCCAAAGAATGCTGTTGTCTGACCAAACTGCAAATCCTTGGATTCCATATCATTGAGACATGGCAATGATGTCAAATTGCATTAATTCTGCACAGGATATGCACCCATAAACATAGCAAAAAATCTGCATGCATTTTACTTAAGTATCATCCAACCTGAAATGCCAGTAATATTACTGTTTTTGTAGCCAGATATTAATTTATGTCTCTGTTTCATAGAAATATAGCCAATCAAATTTAATTTGATTTATTGAAATAGTATTATGTTGTAGACATTCTGCCATTCAATCTTAGTCTGACAGCTTTTTCATGAAACTGTGTTTCAAACAACATGGGCCAAATAGGAAAATGATGGACAGGAGTGGAATGAAACAATTTTCATGGTTGGGTAGGAGACAAAGATTGGGTGGCAAAAGATTCTGGACATAAGACAGTAGAAAACAAACAACAGCAAAAACCAGGGGCATGTTGCGTTAAGTAGCTAAGGCACAACACAAAGTGAGAACTGCCTCTCTCTATATGTAACCAGGTTCTGTTATTGTGTCAGTGATGCACAAGTGTGGATGTATATTCTCAGGGCTTAGCAAGTAATCAAAATAATGTAATATGTAAAAACCATTTCAAGCTGAAAGTATTAATAAACTTAGTCAAGTACACTTAAGGGATCCTAATATTAGTATAGAGAAATGCTCACACAGCCCGGGGGGGGGGGGGGATCTCCAAAAATCAATGTCCAGGTCTTGGCGCACTTCAGATATCTAAGTGCTTCAATGCTTTAGAGGTGGTAGTGGGGGGAGTACTGCATTTGAAATAGTCACAAAGACAGCTCCTTGGCACTTGTGAGAAAAACTTTCATTTGCAGCACTTCCTGCTCAGAACTTAAAAGCCTTTTTTTGTTTGCTAAGTCAGGTTTAAACACTTGCAGGAGACACTCATTGGAGTCTGCAGGCCAAAAGGGCTAGTCTGCATTCACTTCATATATTTTTAGCAAAGTAAGTAGATTTGGGTAAAACAAACCATCCATAAAAATCACAGACAGGACTGCTGCTTCTACCATCTGCAAACCCTTTTCTCCTCCCTTGTTCTGTTATCTCCTCTGTTTTTCTTTCAGGTTATATAAAAAAACTTTCCAGATAATACTATCATATCGGATGCTACCACATCAAAGCAAGCCATCATCAGGTTTTTGGGCACAATGGCAGTCTATAAATGTGTTACCTCATAAACCCTTTTTGTTGTCTTTATTGCTATTATTCATAGGTTTACTCTTCTTGTTCGAAAAATATTGTAGGACACAATATTCCAGGTGTGGTCTTATCAAGCCAGAATAGAGGGGTAGTATGACTTCCCTGGATCTAGATACTCCTATTTATTCAGTCCAAAATCCCATTGGTTTGGAGTTGTTGGTTTTTTTTTGGGGGGGGGGGGGTTGCTGCTGCATGACATTGTAGGCTCATGTTCAAGGACTCCAAGATCTTTTTCGCACACACAGCTGTTGAGCCAGGCATCCCCCATTCTGAATCTTTGCATTTCATTTTTTCTGCCTAAGTAGAGTATCTTGCATTTGTCACTGTTGGACTTCATTTTGTTCATTTTGGCCCATTGGTTATCCCACCAAGTTTCAGAATGTTACACCTGCATGTTTCTTAATAGCAATTTGTTTGCTTTAATCTAACAAATTACTAATGACTTATGAGTACTACTAACTATAGTTTTGCACAATCCTAGAAAATATGGTGTTGATATATAAGATCCATTAGCTCATATAAATAACATGATCATGTGGCAGGTTTTAAACTTTTGTCTATATTACTACATTAATGCTCACAGTATAAATATGATATTTTTGTATTTGTGTCTTTTAAATTTGTGTTGCATTGTATTGCAACCGGGTTCATTTTCAACATGGTAGACAATGGCAGTAGGGTTCTGGTTAGGGTTAAGGAGTCAGTTTCTGCCTCTGGGGCTCTTGGGTGTTGCACAAATTGTAAAAAAGTCCCTTCAATAAAGAAAGTCGGATTAACATCCTGCAGGAAGAGCAATTTCTTTTGGTAATGTAACTCTATAAAAGATATAATTCATGATTCAATTGTTGACATCTCATATATCAGCATAAAACAATATACATATTTGTCATACATTATTTTAATATGCAGACAAACTCAAACATGGTATTGTGTTAGCCAGTGTCATTTACAATGTGACAATGATCAAAACAGGCACTAAATAATTATGTCCAGAACTCTACATCTAAGTATTTTGGATGCTAAGTAGTAGCGTAGTACAGGATGCCTCTAGTCCCATGGTGTGGAATACAAGTTGTGAAGAACTCAGCTAAAACACCTCTTCTATTTGTGTTCCTTAGCCATTGATACTCTTCTGAGTCTAGAAGTTGCATGTCACCATCATAGTCAATAACCATTCATATATGTTACAACAGAGTATTCTATAGTCCATGTTTGAAGAAATATGTTCTCCTATTTAACCTGAATTTCCCACTATTCAGCTTCATTATATGATATTGTATTCTACTGTTGTAGGGAGAAGCAGAGAAACATCTATCTGTATCCACTTTCTCACCATTTATAATTTAATAACTCTCTATCATTTCCCTTTTCGCTCATCTATTCTCAACAAAAAGCTTCCAACCCTCAGGCTTTCCTGGTAGGAGAGTTGCTTCAGTCCCTGATCATGATTGCTTCCATCTTCACTTTTCAGCACTACAATATCCTTTCAGAAATATCAGGCTGAGAGTTACACACAGTATTGCAATGTAGAATATCTAGACCATGCAATAATGTCTTGCCATGGCTAAATTCAAGGAAATGCACGGCAGAGACTGCAAACCAACACATCACTCCTCATCTAATGCTCTTCAGCAGTGCTACCTCAGCACAACTGGACTTCCAGTATGAAAAACATAATCTAAAACTTTAAGACTCATGTGAAATAGTCTTGCTAAGAGCAGATCTGTCTGTAAGGCAATTCCCGTCATCCAGGGAAGAACTACTTTCTTATTGAGGCACTTCAAGAGTAACAGACTCCAATTCAGGAGCACAAGGCTCCACCAAAGGGTCCCCCCACTCTTCGTCTAAGACCAGGCCTCAACACTTAGACAGAGATCTTACCTCTTGACGTCTCTGAAGTTCCTAAGAGTTTTAACACAACTGCCTCCTGTCCTAAGTGCAAGAACTCATAGTTGGATGTACAAAGGCACCCCCAAAAGATTATGTCAGGGGATAATAGTGTAATCCTTCAAAAATAGTATAACCAGTAAAGTAATGAGGCAGGACAAATCCTTGTGATTTTGCCTAGTTTGGAAAAGTCCTCCATTAAAACAATTATGAATACATTTTCCATAAAATTAAGCCTGATAGTTTTCCATTCATTAGATGGAAAGTCAGATCTTGGACTTTATAACTTGAAGCTGCCAAGGTAGCACTGAACATGCCCCTATCACAGGATTTTATGTATATGCCATTGTTGGTATGCCTCCTCCCTGCAATTAACCTGTTCGTTGCTATTGTCACTTACCTTAATGTGATTGATCTATTTCTCTTCTGAACTGACATGCTGGCAGTAAAATGTTATCAAGAGTGCAGGATTCTTCTCCTCTCCCACTTGCCCCACTCTTCTTCCCTATTCCCAAGTTTTTATATTTCATAGTTATAATATTTACTCCTTTAAAGAAAGAAAAGAATACAAACCAGCAGAAGTGTGGAAAGATAGGGTTATGAGGGTATGTAGAAATATGATCTCAGGACCATGGATTGTCAAATCGGCATATTTACACAAATGAAGAGTTGTCTGCTATAGAAAGTGCTTATTCCAGTATGTGTTTGCAATTAATGATAGCATCAATGCCATAAAATAGCAGATTTCTACAATAAACTCTGTGTAACTTCATTTTTCTGACCATACACTGTTCATATTGGGAGTCACTTAAATGGGCACTGATGTGCAATTCTCCTGGCTGCAGAACTGCATACAATGGTTCTTGGCATCATATATGTGAATTAAATGTGTGTGTCTGGTTCTTTTTATAGAAAGAAAACTCTATTTCTTCAGTGAGCATCTGTGCCACACTAGGTTTTCCTTTCATCTCCCAGACATAATGCTTCTGTTTCGCTCAGTATAATGCAGGAATTCCTGCTATACCAATTATGCTTCAGGGATATGAACCTCTTACATTGTGAGAAATTCATTATTTTCCCAACAGTTGCTTAATGTCTAGTTACACAGACAAGGCACAATAATGCAGATATCATGCCTTTCAAAATATTTTATTGAGAAGATACTTGAACAATCCCCTGGATGCAATAGTGCTGGGAAATGGTGAAATAACAGTAACCCTCAGAAAAATAGGATCACTCTTATGATATTAATAAGGTCACCATAAGTCAACAGGTGACATGAAGAATATACACACATGCACAAACACACTCCCATCTTGTTTGGTAAAAGCGGGCTACCTGATAGATCATTGAATCATGCATCCCTACTCTTCCTCTTAAAAGTCTGATGTTACTAAACATGCAGACAGAAATCCACACTTCAGTCTCATTACACTAGAACATGGATTCCCTTTAAATCCGGATTCTGCCTTCTGCAGAATTCTGGGTTTTGTAGTTTAGTGAGGCCCAGGACCTTTCTAGCTGAGTAGATTAAAGGCCACTCCTTAAACTGCAAACCCCAGAATTCTGCAGGAGGCAGAAACTGGATTTAAAGTGGATCCATGCTCTAGTGCAGGAGTCCTCAAACTAAGGCCCAGGGGCTGGATACAGCCCCCTAAGTTCATTTATCCGGCCCTCGCTCAGGGTCAACTTAAGTCTTAAATGACTTGAAAGACACAACAATAACAACAACAATCCTATCCCATCAGCCAAAAACAGGCCCACACTTCCCACTGAAATACTCATAAGATTATATTTGTTAAAATTGTTCTTCATTTTAATTATTGTATTGCTTTAAAGTGTTATTTTTTTCACTACAAAAAAGATATGTGCACTTTGCACAGGAATTCATTCATGGTTTTTTTCCAAATTATAATCTGGCCCTCCAACAGTTTAAGGGACTGTAACCTGGCCCTCTGTTTAAAAAGTTTGAGGACCCCTGCTCTAGTGTGATGAGGTCCTTAATACATCAAATCCAAATATCTAAAATCACAAATTGTCTATTAAAAGACAATAAAAACAATAGGAACAATCAGTAGTAAATGATCAAACCATGGTTCATGACCCCAGCTCACATGAATAGAATAGGCTTTTAATGGAAGTCTACAATATGAGAGTGTGAAGAGCCAAATATGTAATGGAAAGGAGTTTTATAACTTTTTTTGCCACTGAGAAAGCCCTGAGACATGTGGTAGCCATATCAGCCATACTGCTTTGGACCACCAGAAGCAGAATTTCTGAACCTGATGTTAAATCCCTGGAAATCCTCCATTTAGATCTGTTAATCCCAGGATAACACTTTAAACTGAACCTTAAATTTCAAAAGCTTAGGTTTTTCTAGAGAACGTTTGTTTTTTTCATAATGTTTTCTGTTACAGTTTTTAGGGCTGTGCAATTTTTTCATTAGTCATCGTAAGTCGTAAGCCCTTGCCAAAAACTTAAAAATTGAAATTTACACAATAGGTTTTGTTTGAATTTTGTTAATCTCGGAAGTCTCCCAAAGTCAGTTTCATTTTCAGCACAAGCAAACAAAGCAACGGCAAAAAATGTTGCCTTTCCTCTTTAAATTATTGGCATCTTGCCACTAAGAGAGGGAAGCAGCAGGGAGAAGGCAGAGTTCTCTGGGAAAGAGACTGAGAAAGCACAACATTCTGGGAAATGTAGTTTGGGAAGGTGAGGAGCCCCATGTCAAAGAAGTCAAAAGGCCCTGTCCTAAACTACATTTCCCAAACTTCTGCTCAGCATGAGATAGCCACAATCAGTAGAGGGGAGAGATTTGTCCCTCCACACCAGCAGCCAGCCAGAGTTTCAATAAATTGTTGAATCTGCAAAGATGAGGACTGACTGATATTTCTAGTAAGTACATCTCTGTGCTAGGCTGCGAAGAAATTCCTAAATGGAAGTTCTATTGGTTAAAATGAGAGAGATTCAATGAAATAGGTATTGTGACTTTTTAAAACGTTTTTGTCAATATGTTTAAAAAAATCCCTAAAATCAGTAGATATGTGTTTATTTCTGAAAGTTGGAGAGAATGATCACCTGTTATTTTGTATATTGTATAGAAAATTCAAGGAGATAAGTCTTGTAGTTTTTTTAAAAAAAGAAAATATTGTTTATAAAAACTTTGAAAATTTCCCCAAAATTGTAGCAAGTTGCATCCCAATAGCTGTAAAAATGAGGGAGAAAGGAGCCCTTGAAGTTTCCCCATTTGCCCATTTACTATAATGAAAAAATAGCAAAATTTTGTTACTCTCATTACAGTATCTACATTTTCACTAATGACACTTTAGAAATGAAACACCAGCACCCCCTAATTTTATAATGAGTTTTGAAGCATTTTTTCATTGATAACACAGCCCTAATAGTTTCCTTGCATGTGGGAGGGGAATAACATTATACTGTGTTTTAGAGTTACGCTCAATTTTTAAAGCCTAATTGGTTAAAACCAACCAGAGTAAATTTATTGGCTTAATTGTCGAATGATTAGCCACCATGTAAATTAATCCCAATGACTTAATGGTTCAAAACTAGAGTGCTGTGTGGTTTCCATGCTGCCTTCGACAATACATGGTTCAAAACTAGTTGGGACCAACACCCCCCCCCCCCCCGCAACTTATCATTTTAAACTCACCTCTTCTTCCATAATCCAATACCATAACTACTGACTAAAGAGCACCACCTTAAACTGCGTAAGAATATTAGATCATCCAGCCCTATACTGTCTGTCTAAAATGTTAGTGATTTTCCAGGAACTTTCCCATTAGAAAGAGCTCTTCATTAATTTACTATTTAAACTTAATTTAAATTAATTTATATCCCACCTAATGAAAGGCAGCATAAATACTTGTGTGACCAACCCCCCCCCCCCCCCATGTTGTTGGACTGCAACTTCTTGCAGATCTAAGCAGCATAATTAACAGTGGAAACTGTGGGAATTATAGTACAGCAACATCTGAAAGGCTGTACAATTACTATCCCTGCTTTAGGTGATACAACTAAGGCTAAATCACCTGCATACAAATAATATACTCTACTTTTTGAGCAATCCTACAATCCAGAGTACCTGTGACTCTTTCTGCACTGTACCAGGAAAAATAATTGACCATTGGCCATGTTAAGTAAAGCTGATGGGAATTGTAATCTATAAATGCTGCTCCAGAGGATGGAATAAATTCTAATGGTTTGAAGTCAGAGGATAAGAGATTTTAATATAACAGTAGATGAAACTTCTGGATAGTAAAGCAGTTCAGCAATAGAACGAATTGGTTAGATAGGTGGTGGAGTCTCCTTCTTTGGACATCTTCCCAAAATAGGGTAGGTATATACTTGCTGAGAATGTTTTAGCTGCAGATCCTGCACTGAATGGAGCATGAAGCTCTTTCCAACTCTTTTCTTTGAACGTATGTGCTTCCAAAGTACCGGCAGGTGAACAACCAACCAACCTTTTATTGCCCATGGGTGCCATATTCTGACAGATTATTTGGGACTGAAATTAAAAACCAACATTTGCCAAGACCCATCAGATTTCATCCCTAATCTGCTGGGTTCTTCTCTATTCCAGATCTATGTCCGCACTGGTTCTTCTTGCAAATTATACAATTTACTGAACGGTATTGGCCAGATTTAGTTTCTCCCTTTTACCCTTTTTTCTGAATGACACAAAACTTCTGAAATAAAAGGCTACAAATTATACAGGAGTCATTTGTCCATAAACTTTTGTATGGTATTTCCTTCCTTTGATAATTCTTGGGAAAGAGGTATAAGTGAGTATAAAGAGCAGTATCATCCGAGACACTATTTTGTAGCCTTGAAGTATACTTTAGACTGTCCCAGAGATGTGCCCACACTTTCTCCTCGGCAATGGTATACATTAGGACGAGGGATGGTGATGGCAGAAGACACAACAGCAAGACCAACCAACAAAGCCAGACACGTGGGATCTGCATTCATCGGTGCAACTCAGCCAGCCCTTAATAAATTGTTTGGAGGCTAGAAAAGTTCAGAGCCAAAAATGTCTGATTTCCCTGGAGCCAATCAATATGAGAAGCATGCTGGTGCAGGATCACAGCTGAGTGGGTTTCGTCCTTTCATCACTAGCTGCAGATGGCATGTAATTTAGGGATGGCCGTTTGGTGAAATTTACTAGCTTCTCTTGAGATCACACATATGGGTTTGCATTTTTTTAAAAAAGAGAAAAAACTTCTGTACCACACATAGCATGTAAAACAACAGTGGTGCTAACTGAAAAAGGATAGGCCTTTGTTCAATTGTTTTGTCCCTTTGTTTTTAACAAATAGGAGGTGCATCTACTCATAGTGATACCACCCAAGAGATACTGAACTGTATGTATTGAAGCACTCTGGACGTCTGCTATGAACTTCACACACATACACAAAAGAGAACCAAAAATAGCTATGAAATCAGGGTAGGCAATGCGTGCCAAAACTCCTAATTTAGATGTGAGAATGTGTCTACAGTTTATGGTTTTGCTCTTCTGGCAATGAAGCCTCTGACACCAATTGGCTGAGCTGACATAATGGCTCCGAATGTTCAGTTGCTCAGGGGACTCACACTGTGTGTAGACCAATTTCAGAGATGGAAGGAGTATTACCACTGTGGCGGCTTGGAAAGTCGCTTTGTTTAACTAAACTAAGCTTAGCTTTCTTTAAAAGTGATATAGTTCTATGATGAATTATGCCACGGGGGAAAATGTATCTATAAAAGCTACCCTACCACTGTGCCTATTTAATTTGTGGATTCACCCAGGTGAACATCCCAAGAGAAAGTAACTCAGCTTTCTCTGAGGAGGTCCCCATGAACTGTTTGTTGTCCCTTCTGAAATGCATTTCAGGAAAAAAATTTCTAAATTTCTAAAATTTCTAAAGCCATTCTCAAGTGGGTATTGGTACTATTCTGTTTGTCTACCAACCCCCGAAGTAAAACATGAGAATAAACGACACAACACCAATATTTGGATTGAAATTGGGCAACTTTTATTTAACGTTACCTATTTAACTTCTTAACTAACTTAAGGGTTCCAGGAACTGGTGAAAAACTAACCCAGGTAGCCACGCTACCCACCAATAATAATTTCCGGGCGAAGCACCTGGGTTATCCGGTCTTAAAACCAGACACCATGAAGGGAAATGAATGAGGAGTCTGTTTTCCCAGCTTTCGCCTCCCGACTCCTCTTCATTCGAGGCCATTTAACAACACTTCACCCTTTAACGGAGGTGAATGTTCAACTTAATGACCTGTCACCCCTTAAAGGGGTGCCCTAGGTGCACACCGACTAACAGGAATTTCCCTAACTATTTATGCCTAACCTATTTATCAAATACCGCACCGCTCTGTCTAGCCCCTAAACAGTATAGGGTAGGCAAAAAACCCCCCCCTTAAAAATCAAGAAGGGGGAAAAAATTCCTACCCGGTTCCGCAGGCAACCGCAAATTATACTGTTAATGGGCGGGAGTGGTGGGCCAGCTTCCAAGCGCGGAATGCGCCTGTTGAGGGCACGCCTGCACAGCAGGCCACGCCCTCCGCCTCCTGGAGGGTTCTAAGTGTCCCCTCCCTCCCTCGTGGGAGGCAGACAAACTGTTTTCTTCTCTCCCCACTGCTTGGGGAGAGGAAAACTATTGTCTACCAACCCCCGAAGTAAAACATGAGAATAAACGACACAACACCAATATTTGGATTGAAATTGGGCAACTTTTATTTAACGTTACCTATTTAACTTCTTAACTAACTTAAGGGTTCCAGGAACTGGTGAAAAACTAACCCAGGTAGCCACGCTACCCACCAATAATAATTTCCGGCCGAAGCACCTGGGTTATCCGGTCTTAAAACCAGACACCATGAAGGGAAATGAATGAGGAGTCTGTTTTCCCAGCTTTCGCCTCCCGACTCCTCTTCATTCGAGGCCATTTAACAACACTTCACCCTTTAACGGAGGTGAATGTTCAACTTAATGACCTGTCACCCCTTAAAGGGGTGCCCTAGGTGCACACCGACTAACAGGAATTTCCCTAACTATTTATGCCACGGATTGGGGTCAAATGTCTATTTCGACCCCATCCCCCACCAATTCCTCCAACACCCTCTGAATACCTTCTCGTAAATTCAACAGAAACTGTTGGTTGCCCAATTCAGAAAGGTGCACCCCATCCGCACGGTATAGGGATTCGTCATCACGTGTGATGCCTGGGTGCTCAATGTAATGACCCCTCTGATGAATCATGAAAACACGCATGGCCCGGTTCACCCGCTTTCTGGCCTTTTCCAGCCTACGCACGTCGCCTCCACCTAGCCATCTACGACGTGGTATAATAGCAGACCACACGACGTGCACCCGGGGCCATGTTCGCCAAATTTTTCTAATGTCAGCCCGCGCTTGTACAAAGAGGGCTTTGCCTGTTAAAAGGCCCAGATCGTTACCACCGAGGTGGATAACCACAACATCAGGAGGGGGCCCGCTCCTGGCATTAAACAACAAGGGGCACAAACCGTCCCAACGAAGGCCTCTTATGCCTCTCCATTCCACCGTTGCAGTAGCCGCGAGGCTCAAGTGCTGGCCATAGGCAGTCCTCTGGGCCTCTCTCTTTGCCCAGAACACATAACTGTGTCCGCAGACCAGGACCCTCCTTCTATGAACCAGCCCTACTCGACCTGCAACGATAACAACAAGTTATGAGGAAACTCCCCGTATGTAGCCTTTAAAAGCACCAGACTTCCATCTACCCAGGGCCTTTATTTCCTCACTCCTGTATCCCATAGCTACTGCTGCGGAGGCCGCTCCAATCCTGAATGAGTGGGTCCCAAACTTAAGGTGACCCAAACCCAGGAGGTCCAGGGCCTTGGCTGTGATGGCCCAAAACTGGAACTTTGTCAACGGTTTCCCGTCCTGGTGGCAAAACAGGTAGCCTCCGCCACTGCCCCGAAGTGCCGTGAACCGCGTCATAGCCATCACAGGGCAGAGATCTTCCTCCCCACATTTGAGGAGCCTGAGCACCTGGCCTTTCGAGCCCTGGTCCGTCTTGGAAGATCTAATTCTGATTTCCATAGACTCTTGAAAAATCGTGACATCTGAAACTAACAGCGCGCGGTGTGAGGTATCTTTTTTGGATAACGCCACCAATTCGCTCACCCGAAGAGCTGCAAAAAATGCAGTCAACGCCGCCGCATGGAATAAAAGCTGTTCATAGTGTGTTGTGCACAAACTGGGCCAAAGTTGTTTCAGACCCCTCAGAATTACCGGTGTGAAGGGCTGTCGGTCATCCTTGGGATGTCCGCGCTGTCTGGCCCATCCGGTTAAAATTTTTTGGAGGCGAAAGTCGTCGGTGCTGTCGCAAATCCCCTGGGCCTTAAACCAGTATGCGAGCGCCGACAACTTCGATCTAATAGATTGTGCTGCCAAGCCCCTCCTCTTGTGATATACACAAAACTGGGTCAACTGATCATAAGGTACTGGCATGATTTCCGGTAAGTTGTAGTGCTTTCTAAAATCCAAAAACTCCTGTACGGCCCTGGCATATGATTTTCGCGAGCTAGGGGCTAGAGCCAAATTCATACCTAATGCTGCTTCGTCACTCCAGCCTTCCAGAGATGGTCTGGCATGCGTTCCGGGTAGGCGTCCGCGGCGGGTGCCAACAGTCTGAACCGCTCCATCTGCATACGAGACAGAGCGTCAGCCAAGGCGTTGTTAATACCCGCGACATGGAATGCGCGAAACAAGACATTAAATTTAAGACATTGCAGCACAAATGGCCGAATAGCGCCCATGACCCTACGCGATTTGGATGTGAGTGTGTTGATAACTTGTACTGTGGCCATGTTATCACACCAGAAGTGGACCGTGGAATTGGCAAACCTATCAGCCCAAAGGTAGACCGCTACCAATATGGGAAAAAATTCCAAAAAGGTCAGATCCGATGTAATGCCTAGTGTATGCCACTCCTCGGGCCACTTCTGGGCACACCAGCGTCCTTCAAAATAAACCCCAAATCCAATTGCACCCGAGGCATCTGAGGCGACTTGTAAAGCGTTCTGTATCAACAACTCCTGGCGCCAGAAGGAAACTCCGTTAAAATGGCGCAGGAATTGTAGCCAGATGTCCAAATCCGCTTTTATTTCTAACGTCAGCCTGATGCGATGGTGGGGCAATGCTACGCCGGAGATGGCATCGCACAGCCTCCGAAGGAACGCCCGCCCTGGTGCTACAACTTTACAAGCGAAATTTAAATGGCCAATTATTTGCTGGAATTCTCTAAGGGTGGCTTTTCGTTGTAACATAAATTGTTCTATTTTGTCGATTAAACTTATGACTTTTTCGACCGGCAACCTGGAAAACTGGTTAACAGTATCCAGTTCTATTCCTAAAAATGTCAACGCCGTGAGGGGACCCTCTGTCTTTTCCTCCGCTAAAGGCACGCCCAAAGAGTGCGCTAACTGCTGAAAGGCGTGCAGGAGGGTGAGGCAATCACCTGAATTGCCTTCCCCTACAAACAGAAAGTCGTCCAAATAATGTACGACACCTCTAAGGCCCGATTTTGTTTTGACTGCCCATTCAAGAAACGTACTGAACGCCTCAAAGGTTGCGCAGGACACCGCGCACCCCATGGGCAGCGCCCTATCGAAGTAGAACAAACCTTGGAACTGAAAACCCAACAATTCAAAGTCAGCTGGATGTACCGGGAGCAACCTAAATGCCGATTTAATATCGCATTTGGCCAACTCCGCTCCCAGCCCATAACGCCGCACCAGTTGCACGGCTGCATCGAATGATGTGTAGCTAACCGAGCATTGCTCATCGGGAATGGCGTCATTCACCGATCTCCCTTTGGGATAGGACAAGTGGTGAATGAGGCGGTATTCCCCGATGGCTTTTTTGGGGACTATCCCCAACGGTGAAACCTTAAATTGAGACGTGGGTGGTGCAGCAAAAGGACCAGCCACTCTACCTTCTTTCAGCTCTTTCTCGATCTTCTGTTTAACTATGTGTTCAAAACCAAGCAAAGACTTTAAGTTGGGTGATAAACCGGGGGAACGTGGCCCATGGGCCGGGATTCTAAACCCTTCCATAAATCCATGAAGCAAATAAGTTGCAGCGGCTCTATTAGGGTACCTATTTAGCCACCAGCTAAGGGGCCCCACTTTAATTGGACTGGGGCCCTTTTGGAACGCTAAGTTGGGCTGGGTTCTTTCGGCTGAACTGGGCCTCTCTTGGTGTTGTTCGTGTGGGTTTTCCCTTGAAACAACTCTTAGCTGAGTGCTTTCCCTGACAAATGGTGCAGGCATGTTGGAATTTGCAATTCTTACGTGCGCAGACACCCTGGGCCGCAAATTCCCAGCACATACTTTTTTGCTTTTGCATCTGCTGTGCTGGGCTTCCCTGCCGAAAGGGCTGCATTGATTTCGCATTCTGGATGGTGTGGCCGCTATCGGCCTTCTCACCAGATACTGATCTGGTTGAATTCATTACCTCCATCCACAGCTGGCTGTCGATGAGGTCCCAACGCTTATTAGGCTTTGTGGCGGCCTCAGCACGAAAACGGCTGTCGTAGACCAGCCACGCCTGTCCCGAGTAATTGACGTAGGCCCCATATATAATATTTTGATACTTGAAAAGGGACTTGGCTCTGTAAGGGTGAGCTTCTACCAACAATGAAGCATATATTGTGTAGCACGCTATCCAATTCCTCCAATTTTGTTCTACCCTCCTTTTTTTAAGTTTTTCCTTCCTTTCCTCATCTAGATCCTCTTTTTCTTTCTTTTCCAATTCCCTAAAATATAGCGAAAAGATGTCAATGTATTCGTTTCTAAGAATCTTATCTATGGTCTTTTGGGACAAATGAGAACCCAGGGAAGCCGAGGCCGCTGTTGTGATTACCGGCAGCACCCATTTATCCGTTCCCCAGAATTGATTCGATTCGCCCGTCCTTGCTGTTTCTAAAGATATTGGGGCCAAAGTGGCTTCCTGAAGCCCAGCTTTTGCAGCTGAAATCCCTGCAGTGACTGTGGCCACCTCAGTGCCTGTAAGTGTAATGTTCTGTGTCTGGTCTCTGCCCCATGGCCAGACCGGTGTGGTGCTGTTACCTGAGGACGTAGAAGGTCCATCCAGCATCACAGCTTGAGGTGCAGCATGGCTCGACGTAGCTGCCTCGCTCCCTCCCAGTGGTACAAGATGAGCTGGCAACTCGGCCGGCGTCGCCAAAGCCCTGGGCTGTTGTACCGCCCTGGCTACTTGACGCCGCGACGTCACCTGGGCCGGGCCAGGCAAGACTGATGGACCACCAGCCGCAGCCTCTTGACCTTCGTTCGCATGTGACTGGGGTAAAACAGGAGCAAGGGAGCCCTCCTGGCTCTCCACAGCTCGTGGCAGAGGTGACTCCGGAGCAGGGGGATCTTGTTCGCACTGAACGATCTCTGATAGGCTGGCATGGTTTCCTCGTTGAGCCTCGGCTCCTTTTCCGGCTTCTAAAACAGACATGCGGGAAAGCAAGTTGTTAAAGATTAGCTTCCTGCTGGCCCTACGCGCAGGGCGCGGCCCAGCCTCCCGCACAGCCAAACCCCTCTCCCTTTCAAATTTGTCCATTCTGGCAATTAAGGTATCAAGGTCTTCTGCCGAAATGCCATCGTCCTCAGATGACGAGGCGCGCGGCGAAATGGGGCGCTTCGCCGAAGTCTTCTTTGCGGGTCCCTTTCCTTTAGGGCCGCCAACATTCTTCTTAGGTGCCATTCCTGCAAGAAAATTAACAATGGCTTCGTCATCCACAAGTACTTGTCAAGTAGGGGCTAAGTGTCCCTTTTAAACAGCCTAATTCTGCCAGGATTTAATATGACCCTGACTTTGTAAGCCAACCCTAACTGTCAGCTGGCACACACCTGTGTTTAGGCACCTCACCAGCCCAGCAAGCAGTATGGGCACATGTCAGTATATAACCCGTGCCCCCTGTGGTCTACTGAGCTACTCATATTTTCATTTTGCGTTTCTCCTTGTACTTAATAAACTGTAGTACATAACCCACGCCCCCTAGGGCCTATTGATCTATTCACATTTGCATTTTAAGTTCCACTTTGAACTTGATAAAAACTGCAGTCTACGACTGGAAATATATATATATATGTCTCTGTATTCATTGGCTTATCGCCGCAGTTCGCCTTAGCTGTTGGACACCTAAGGCCTTCTGGGTTTAGTCTCGTCATGTTTTTTTTTTTTTTTTTTTTTAACTATATATATATACCATCTATTAGTGTCCACCTATAGTAATATAATCTTCGAGCAAATAATAATCTTAGTTGATAAATATGGCGCTGGCAGCTGCGTGTATGATACAAAATGGCGCCCGCTCGCGCCGCAACAAAATGGCGCCCGCCTGTGTCGACAGATGGCGACAGATCACGCCACAACAAGAGAGGGAAACAAAAATGACGCCTGTTCGCGCCGAAAAGAAATGGCGCCCCTCCGCGCCAAAACAAATAACAAGACACCGTGGCGCCCGCTCGCGCCAACAAAATGGCGCCCGTTCGCGCCAAAAAAAAAAAAAAAGAGAGCGACCCAAAATGGCGCCCGTTCGCGCCGAAACAAAAATGGCGCCCGTTCGCGCCAAAACAAAATGGCGCCCAATAACTGGCGGCCGTTCGCCCGGAACGGAATGGCGCCCGTTCGCGCCCAGTAACTGGTGCCCGGTCATGCCAAAAAGCCGGCCCAGTCGACGCGGCTACCTCGTTAAGACCAGCACACGGCCTGCAGCTCGCAGAGCAGCCCCTCGCGACCAAGGCCGCGGCGGCGCCGCCGAGCTGCTCCGGTCAATGACCCACCCACGAGCAGCACCTTAGCCCGCGAAACGGGCCGCCGCGCGCGCCGCGATGAACGGAGGGGGGAAAAACTCCCCGCCGTGCACGCGGGGGAGAGAGGGGGGGGGAGGGATGGGGTCCGAGGCCGGAGCCGCACCTGGCAGGCCCCCGGCTCGAAGCGCAAACGTGAAGGCTGGACCGCCCTCAACAACCCCGCCGGAGCTGAGCACCCCGCCATCCACAAAGACCAAGCCGCGGCAAGCGGCCGCCACCCAAGAGGAGGAGGGGGAGGGGGGGGGTTACAGGGGCGAAGCATGACCGCGCGCCCCCAAAACAAACCCCAAGCCCGCGGTCGAGTGCCCACCCAGCCTCCGCCAAGCCAGGAGCTGGGTGAGCGAAGGGGAAAAAGTAGGGCCCCGCACCCGCCCTAAATGTCCCCGACTAGCAACCACTCCCCTGAAGGAGATAAGGGGGGGGGGAAAGGCAACGAAACCCCCAACCCCCCATCGCCGCAACAGACCTGCAGGTATCCTCCACGTCTGCCGCCGGCTCTTCCTTCTCCAATCGACTTATCTTCTTCTCACTGAGGTCTTCTCTCTTCTTCCTCCCTTGGATCTTCCGTTCTCGCTCTTCGTCTTCTTCTCACGCTCTTCTTCTTCCTTGGGCCCTTGGTCCCGTCTCCCGCGCACGTCTGCCTCGACCAGCTTCCAAGCGCGGAATGCGCCTGTTGAGGGCACGCCTGCACAGCAGGCCACGCCCTCCGCCTCCTGGAGGGTTCTAAGTGTCCCCTCCCTCCCTCGTGGGAGGCAGACAAACTGTTTTCTTCTCTCCCCACTGCTTGGGGAGAGGAAAACTATTCTTTACCTACTGTAGTTATTTAACTTTTTTTTTTTTCATGTCAGGAGCAACTTGAGAAATTGCAAGTCACTTCTGGTGTGAGAGAATGTTCAGTTGCCCAGGGGACGCCATCCTGTGGGAGACATCTCTCACGTCCCCACATTGGAAGCTGGAGCTGACAGAGAGGAGCTCACCCCATTCCCCAGATTCGAACCACCAACCTTTCAGTCAGCAGTCCTGCCAGCACAAGGATTTAACCCATTGCACCACCAGGGCCTCCTATTTCAAGGGTTTATTAAGTGCTAGTAATTTTATACTGTCAAAAATGATGGATTGGCACATTTGTGATAAACTTTCCATCTCAAAGGTTGCATGCAACCTTTGAGATGGAAGTGAGAGCCACGCTTAACTTTCAGTTAAATGTGATGAAGCTCCTGTATTTATGTGCTGTTGTTTATTTGTCCAGTCATTTCCAACTCTTCATGACCTCATGGACTAGCCCACGCCAGAGCTCCATGTCAGCCATCACCATCCCCAGCTCCTTCAAGGTCAAGCCAGTCACTTCAAGGATACCATCCATCCATCTTGCCCTTGGTCAGCCCCTCTTTCTTTTTCCTTCCATTTTCCCCAGCATCATTGTCTTCTCCAAGCTTTCCTGTCTTCTCATTATGTGGCCAAAGTACTTCATCTTTGCCTCTAATATCCTTCCCTCCAATGAGCAGGCAGGCATTATTTCATGGAGTATGGACTGGTTTGATCTTCTTGTGGTCCAAGACACTCTCAGAATTTTCCTCCAGCACCATAGTTCACATATGTATTAATATATGTATGTGTCTGTATAACACTACATGTTGAACTTCCCATTTCAGTACTTTTTTGTGACATCCTGAGAATGTAGGACTTCATGCAATCTTACCTTGATCATTATTAGCTGATCATGTGTAATATGGCCTCTATGCCATTATAATGCTGATTAAACTCAATTATATGTGTAGACTCATATAATCCAATTCAATGCACTTCACTCTGCATTATAAGAGTATACACTAGCCATATACTGCAATTCAAGCTGCACTATATGGCAGTGTAGATGGGACCTGTCATGGGTGCAGTAAATTTGCTCTGGGTTTTATTTCAAATGTTAAACCTACTATCCAAGCTGGTGAAGCTATTTGTGGGAAAGAGTAAAGCACCTTTTAAATGTCTAAAATAAAGTCCAAATTGGCTTCACTAATACTTCTGTGATTCTTTCCCCCTAAGTAGCAAGTGTATTAAAATGCGGGAAATTGTGTATTGTTATGACACAAAGTAACAACACACAAATAAATGGTGGCAGAGGGAGTTAAATGCATGGCTATCATTTTCATTGTTGTTTTTTGATCCGATTTAATACTTGAAATAACACAGCAACGCTAGCTCACAACTATTCTGTGAATGTTTTCTCAAATGTATTGTTCAGTGCAGCTTATTTCTGAGAAAACATAAGCAGAATTGGACTGTAATGCTTATCAGTAGTGTGAAAAGAATTGGGAATAGATATAAAATTATGCAGAGAACAGCCTCAATGTGTCCTGGCAAAGTATGCCATTGTACCTGATTTCCATTTTTCTATTCAGGTGTTAGCGAGCACATATGCTGAAGAGAGGGAATCAGACCAGGCTTTCCTATTCAGCAATGCAATCTGGTCCTTCTGTTCATTCTGCCATCACATATGGAAGGAAAACATAATTAAAAGATTGGTCTTGTCCATGAGGCTTTTTGACACTGATTGTTTCTGGACTGCACAACATTCAGTGCTTTTCTCCCAGACTCTCAGTGTAAACAGCCTGCATTGCAATATGACATGCAAATCATAGCCTTAACAAGGAAGATCTTATGAGTGATTTTTCCCCTCAGTTGTTTTTGAAAGGCAGGTATTTGGAATGAGTAGGCATGGTAGAGATTTCACTTTGTAATGTGGGAAGAAGGCTTGTTGTTGTAGAAAGCTGTTGAAGAGGAAGCAAGTTCTCCAAAATATAATCAGAGACTGATGGCCAAGACAAATCAGGACTTAGTCACATAACCCACACGGAATGACAAATGCTGGCACCACTTCCAGACTCAGAAAGCAATTCTTTTGCTGCTCACTGTGAGAATTCTGAAGAGTTGCTTCAGCATGGAAGGTCTTGTGCATGGAAGGTCTTGTGCAGTGGCATTCAGAAAGCCAAGTTGCACACAGCCCTGAATGTCTGACCATTTCAACTTACAAATATTGTTAGATCCAGAGAACAGACAGTATGCTGGCTGAAAACTTACTTTTTGTACTACAATCCACTGGTCAACTGTTGACAGGTCATGCTGCTGTTATAGGAACTGTAGCTCAAATTGTAATTATCCATAATGCTTTATGCTTGTATGAATGCCCCTACTTCATTCTGTTGAAGGAGGTTTATGGAATGTGGGTTTTCTTCATGCCACTCCATTAATCATATGAGTCTACACTGCCATATAATCCAGTTAAATGCAGGTAACCTGCATCCTGAAACTGCATTATATTATATTATATTATTTACAATATTTCTATCCCGCCTTTCTCAGCCTGAAGTCAACTCAAGGAGGCTTACAAGTTGGCAGCAGTTCAATCCACAATATACAATTAAAACATTTAAAACATTATAAATGCCATAAAAAACTATTAAAACATGTAATAATCAATGTCTTCCTGTTAATCACATTTTCCAGTAGCATCATCTAACCTGTTCCATGTCTCAATCTTACATAATTCTGTGTTTGTCTATTGCACTGCAGTGTAGATCCAGCCTAAGAGTTATGAAAGGGTGTTGTTATTATGCAGCTATTTCTCGTGATCCCACTATCATTTGCAAATTATCACAACTCACCAGGTTTTCTAAGGTCCTTCTTCACACAGCTCTTCTACAGAAGTGTGAGAATCTCTGACAACAGTTGGCTTGTCAGTAGTGTCCAAAAGAACAGAGTGTCCTTCCTGAAAAAGCTCAATTAACTACAACATACTCAAGACCCCTTTCCCTTCCACTGCAAAGCATTTCAACAACATTTATCTGATCTCCAGAACAGTTTGTGGCTGATTAAAGTGTTTTGCAATTTTATTTTGTAAATTATCTTAAAACATATTAAAAAAATAATACGCTAGTTCTGAGTCACCTGGCTTTCAGGGGAAAGGGCCACAAATCCAAAGGACTATGAAAAGATTGTGATATTGACTGTCCCACCACAAATTGACTGCAAATTCTCACTTTTTGGGGGAAAATAGCTCAGAATGGAGAGTAGTTCTCACTATTGACCTTCTACCCAAACTATAGCATGCATGGGGAACTGATGGGTTGGCAAGTGCATTAATATCCAAGGAACCTTGCAGGATCACATATAACCTCTTAAATCTTTTATTTAAACAAACCTTTGGCTGCAAATACATTCAGAGCAAGCAATTCTGAAACATTTTCAGACGACTTTTAGGTGTAGGAGAAGCCTTTAAAAAGTAGAGCAAAAACAACCTTGAAATGACTATAAGAGTTTAGGAAATAACATGGATGCATATTAACCTTTGATTATTTCTTTCCAAATCTTGCAGTCAATATGGCTAATGGTCATGATGCCTGGAGGATTTTTTTGCATTACAGTTCCCATCAAAAAATGAATGAATGCATGATCAGTGCAAACTATATAGTGAGGTAGTCCCAGTAATTTTCCCTGCACTTTGGACAACTTTGCAATGTGCAGGATAAAATGACTAAAATAAATAATTCAATAAACATAAGGGAAGCCTGAATGCCAAAACAATCCCCAAGGATTTGTTATGCATGTGCATAAAGTTAACAAATATTAATGAAGAGATTAAATGAGATTTCATTTGGAACTTGGATCTGAAATACAGTTACTTCAAGAGGTTTTTTTTACATTTTTTCACGTGTGAATGTGGGAATATGGGATTTGCGTTATGCAACCAAACCATGTGTTGTTTCACTGCTACATTTTTATTCTGATTGCATTTCATGTCAGATGCATCAATGAATAGTTGAAACAGGCATGAATTTCTCAAATTTAACTCTTTATAGAGAAATTGCCTTATGCTTATTTGTATCTAGTTAGAGTTGCTTAGAGTTCAACATTTTGGCCACATACATCCCCAAGGTTGTAAATAACATTAGGAGACAGATCAAGATTTGTCTTAAGAACATTTTAAACTTCAATTCTTCAGGAATCACCCAAGACTGGGAGTACAGTGAACAATAGGTGGAGGTCATAATGATGGTGACTAAATCTGTCTGTCTCAGGCACAGAAACAACATCAAGTATCTGGTCTTCCTTTCTGTATTTCTATATCTTTAAACAAAACTTCTATTGAACAGAACATCAAGTATGGAACTCTTTTCTCACAAAAATTCAATTAAAAGTCTGTCCTTTGTAAGGGAATGCACAGAAACCTAAATGCAAATGGCAACTAAGGTATCAGACTAAACTAATTCTACAGTGCAGATGCAACCTCAGAAAGGAAGAGTGGAGGAGATGGAACCTTGTTCTCATTAAAAGGTATAGCCTTTAGGGGTGCACAAAGCTTCGGAGTTCCGTTTTGTAATTCAAAGATTCTTATCATTCATTAATACGAATCTCTGAATTACTAATCAGAAAGTGACACATTACGAATAAAAACACAATCCTCTGAGATGAGAAATTTGTAAAGATTTGTTATTTCAGAGCATTTTTTTTCTTTCAAGTAACATACCTCATCATCCGTAATTGTTTGGAGTGGGAGGAGATGTGGACTGATGTGATTTACAAGAACAGCTGCATGCTTTTTTTTTCCTTGTCGGCCAATCAGAAGAAAAAAAGGTAAGCATGCAGCTTTCTGCAAAGCTGGTCTCCTCCCTATAGCATCTATAGCATCCAGTCAGCCTCGCGTCAATACCAGGCAAGATTCTGGAAAAGATTGTTAAGGAAGTGGTCTGCAAACACTTAAAAACAAATGTGGTCATCACTAATAGTCAACATGGATTTATCAAAAACAAGTCATGCCAGACTAATCTGATCTCTTTTTTTGATAGAGTTACAAGCTGGGTAGATGCGAGGAATGCCGTGGATGTAGCGTACCTGGATTTCAGTAAGACCTTCAACAAGATCCCCCATGACCTTCTGGCAAACAAACTAGTCCAATGTGGGCTAGACAAAACTACAGTTAGGTGGATCTGTAAATGGTTAAATGGACGAACCCAGAGGGTACTCACCAATGCTTCCTCTTCATCTTGGAAAGAAGTGACGAGTGGAGTGCCACAGGATTCCGTCTTGGGCCCGGACCTGTTCAAAATCTTTATTAATGACTTAGATGAAGGGCTAGAAGGCATGATCGTCAAGTTTGCAGATGACACCAAATTGGGAGGGATAGCCAATACTCCAGAGGACAGGAGCAGAATTCAAAACGATCTTGACAGATTAGAGAGATGGGCCAAAATGAACAAAATGAAGTTCAACAGGGACAAATGCAAGATACTCCACTTAGGCAGAAAAAAATGAAATGCAAAGATACAGAATGTGGGACACCTGGCTCGAGAGCAGTACATGTGAAAAAGATCTTGGAGTCCTCGTGGACAGCAAGTTAAACATGAGCCAACAATGTGATGCGGTGGCAAAAAAAGCCAATGGGATTTTGGCCTGCATCAATAGGAGCATAGTGTCTAGATCAAGGGAAGTAATGCTACCCCTCTATTTCACCTTGATTAGACCACACCTGGAATATTGTATCCAATTCTGGGCATCACAGAGATATTGACAAGCTGGAATGTGTCCAGAGGAGACATGATCAAGGGTCTGGAAAACAAGCCCTATGAGGTGCGGCTTAAAGAGCTGGGCATGTTTAGCCTGAAGAAGTAAAGGATGAGAGGAGATATGATAGCCATGTATAAATATGTGAGAGGAAGTCACAGGGATGAGGGAGCAAGCTTGTTTTCTGCTTCCCTGGAGACTAGGACACGGAACCATGGCTTCAAACTACGAGAAAGGAGATTCCATCTGAACATTAGGAAGAACTTCCTGACTGTGAGGGTCGTTCAGCAGTGGAACTCTATGTCAAGGAATGTGGTGGAGGCTCCTTCTTTGGAAGCTTTTAAACAGAGGCTGGATGGCCATCTGTCAGGGATGCTTTGAATGCAATATTCCTGCTTCTAGGCAGGGGGTTGGACTGGATGGCCCATGAGGTCTCTTCTAACTTTATGATACTATGATTCTTTGTCTCTTTGTGGTGTTTGCAGGAGAGAGAGAGAAATAAAGAGCAGAATGGAGTGTTTAGAGCTCAATTCTGTTTGTGTGTTTCTTAAAACTTAAACCTATAGTAACTTTTTTATAATTCCGTTTGTATCTTTTCTTTCATATCCAGTCTATAATCTTCCTCTGTTGAAATAATCCAACCCCAAACTGCAGCCCTATTCTTCTGGCACATTCAGAATTCTGGGAAATGTAGTTTGAGAAGGTGAGGACCTATGTAGGAGAGTATTCAAAAGGCCCTGTCATAAACTACATTTCCTAGAATTCTGCTCAAACCAGAAGAATAATAAGGGTGACTATGTTAAAGCTCCAGTGTAGGTTAATCACATGTGCTTAACTTGAAAAATTCCTAAAAATCAGTGGATAGACTGATTGTTTTAAAATTTGATAGACTTGCTGTACTGCTCATGATGTCTCCCTGTGCTACAATTTGAGGGGATACCTCTTGTAGTTTTTTTTCTAATTAGTTGAAAAAACTTTAGAAAATTCCTAAAAATCAGTAGATGAATCTTTCTGAATCTTCCTGCTTATTATATATATATATATATATATATATATATATATATTGTTTTTTATGATTGTAACATGCCTCCTTCTGGTTGGAACTAACAATTGGATTTCCAGCTACCCTAGAAATCACACATATGCCCTATAACTCTGGAGTGTGGTCAAAGAATTCTAGAAAGGAGAATATCAGAATTTTCCTTGTAACTATAAGGCTGTGTGTGTACTATATTTTGTGGCCACACACAAAAGGTAAAACATGGCCTATACATAATCTAAGACAGTGATATGTAAATATGTATATACATGTGACATATTTCTATTGAAAGTCTAAAATGGAAAGAATGAAACTTGCCTCATAACAAAGTGTTCTTTGTCTAAGAAAGCCTTGCAAAACCTGTGTGTCATCATAAATCAACAGGCGCCTTGAAGGTATGCACACAGACAGAGGTCAGTAATTTCTGGCAGAGTGAAAACCAGCCAGTACAGGAAATATAATTTCAACTGAAGGAGTATTTTTTGTTTTAGTCTACAAAATTTGAGATAGTGGGACAAGCATTTCCTGTAAAACTACAACAATAATGATTTATACTTCCAGAATGTATTTCTCTCCCCTCACACACATATAGCAAAGGATGGAGACTATTAGTTGATAGCATCACCTGGACATATCTTCAAAATGCAAGAAAGGAAGCAATACATGGAGCATGTAGTCTTCCTATTATTGAACATTACTTTCCACCAGCCCTAAAAAAAACATAGTCAATGGTGAGGAAACTACAGTTCAAAAACATCTGGAAGGCCAAAGTAACATACACATAGAAAGATGAATGTAAGGAAATATGCAGTGAGCCCTCCATATCCACTAGACTTTGGTTCCAGGACGTCTTCTGCCAAAATTTGAGGCTCAAGCCTTGTTATATACAATGCTGTACTACAATGGTGCCCCTTATATAAAATGTCTAAATCAAGCTTTGTTGTGAGACCTTGGATCTGAAGATGCAGAACTTGTGAATACAGGGACAAAGTGCAACGAAGAGATAATAGAGAATTCTGTCTTACCATGGATTTTATTCTTCCAGAAATTGGACTCAGGGAGCACAGATAATAATATGGCATGAACTACTATGTCTATATATGTTCACTCTCTAAATAACTTTGCATTAGTCCAAAGTTTTCCAAACTGTGTGTTGAAACACAATAGTGTGTTGCTTATCATCCCTAGGTGTGTCATGTGAAAAGTGTCCCGCCCCATAAACAAAAGCTGGAGCTGCTCAAATGTAGGTACTGTTATAACTTTTATAATTTGCACAATTTGTTAACTGAGTTGCAGTAATTGCCACTAAAATTGATAAGTTTTGAATGAAGAAAAGAAAATATGTTGTCAATGATGTTTGTGATGAACCACATGGAGCAACTATACAAGAAAAACTGTAGTAAATAAATTTTAAGGGGAAAAATGCCAAACCTCATTTATACACTAAAGATTATATGAAACTTATTTATATTAGCATTGTGTTTTATGTGTATGTATCCCTATAACTAGATATTTATATAGATATATTTCTAGATCTATATTGTATGAAACGTTTATAAAGGGTTGGTGTAACTTCCGATTTGCCAGTAAAACCATATCATAAAAGGATGAATGTCTACAAAGCATGTCACCAACATGAAAACTTGGGAAAGCTCTGTATTAGCCTCTTTTCTGCAGAAATGTGCAAGAAATAAACTTTCTAGTAAATGTCCTGTTTTCAAAACTTGGTAAATTAAAAAAGGGGGGAAAAATCTCCTGGTGCACAATAATGTTTCAGTATGGAGAAATAACGGTGCTCTTATTCATGCATAAAGTCCATATCATAGTTCCCTAGATGTTGTAGCAGACCCAATTTTCCCATGGGATACATCATGTATCCCATGTGCAAATGGACTTGTAGATGCTTAGATGGGAAAAGGATGTTTCTTGTTCCTTCAATGCATTAAAGACTTTCTTTCCAAGAGGAAACAGAAGAAAAGAACTGGCAACACATTTGAAAGTCTGTGTTACTGTAGTGCTTTCTATTTCATGCCTAGAGAAAAAAGTGCGGGGAACGATGACATCTTTCTGAAGTACTTGAACCTAGAGCCTTGGTGCCCAATAGCAGCTTATTTTCATGATGAAAGCAGCCCTTCTGCATATTGAATAAAGATAAGATATTTGTGAAATGAAATATGCCACTGTCCTCTTTAGTTTCTGAAAGAAATAACTTATTCCCATGAAAAATCTGTCAACATGGTACATTTCTTTCACCATAGTGTTAGCATATTTTCTTGACAGTTTATTAAAGTTTCACACAGAAGTCATGCAGATTAGTCTAAATATCTTATTTTGCCTTAACACCAGTTTCCTGGTTGGCTTTTTTCCAGTAATATATATAAAAAAACAAGAACTAAGTCTTCTTGTTCATTCATCATCATTTGGCTGTGAGCTTGCAGTATGCCAAAAATAGTAAACACTTGTGGAATCTATAGTAATTGAAAGCAACAGTAAATTACATTTTAAGTGCTCATCAAGGTGAGAAGGAGGCTCTTCAGCACCTCCTCATACACTCTTGTTAGGAAATGTGCCAAAGCAGGTGAACGCAAAATACTGCCAGTTCCCAACCTTTTTTTTCTCCCCTCTTCATGGAGTTCAAGACCAGAATGAGGCCTAGTTATGAAAACAACACAAGAAGAATATAATACTTTTCCGTCTGAAAGGAGGACATGCCCTTATTTGGAACGTATCAAGTTCAGGTATTTCTGAATGTTCCATTTTTTTTTGGGGGGGGGGGATTTTAGGAAATGTTCAGTTTTGACTTTGAACACTCAAAGTGGCCAAGCCTAGCACATAACCAACCCTTCCTGCTAGATTTCTTCCCGCTTGAGCTAACGTACCTCTATTTCAAATACACAGCAGTCATCTTTCCTGATGGAGCCAGAGACATAGCTTTAAGCACTACATGGTGGAGTTTGACTACTGTCCTAACTGCTTCGATAACTACTTATCTGCTGAGTTGTAATGTACTCTAGGTGATTCTATCTTTCAAAAGTTTTAAGAAATGCAGGCTGGTCCAGGGAAGCACTTCAGTTGTTATTTGATGTGAGTTTGCAGAAAGCAATGGCTTGACTTCCAAGGAGCTTCTAGTGAACAATTCAAAGAGCCAGTTTCAAAGCACGTAAAACTCTTTCCAAGCATGTGAAACTCTCAAGAAATAGCCTACTAGCCATGGAGTACATCCTCCTAGGTGCTTAACAATCTGTTCCATGATTCTAAAAATCCAAAAACGCCACAAAGACAGGTTTATTAATATTTTGGATTTTTTTTATACATGACCAGTGAGCCATACTTGGCACAGTCATGACTCAAATAACATGCAAGTCAGATTTGTAAGGAGCATTAAAGGATAAGCCAAAAGTAACTTACCACTTCATCACATTAGGCAGGGAAGTGTGTGGCAGAGGAGAGCAGGGAAGAGCTCAGTCTTATTCAGTATTGCAATGAAACAGATGTTTTCCCTACCTTCTATCATGCTGTTAAATGTCTCTCAGTTTCCTTTCAGTATTCTTTCACTGCAGTTGCTTTCACAGGGCAGAAATTTAGCCCCCCCCCCCACCACCACCACCACTATCCCTCTCCCTGCTCATTGTTGAAAACTGGGAGAGAGGGAGGAAAGCAGTGGTTCTCTCTCTGTCTGTCTGTCTCTTCCTCCCTCCCCCGCTCTCTCTCGGTTGCCCCACAGAGAAGGGTGTGGACCTTGGAAAACTATAACTCCCAGGACTGCATATTATGGAGCTATGGTATTTAAAGTAGGGTCCAAGAGCATTCATTCCATAGTGTAAATGCACCAAGAGAAGGGTATACACCTTGGAAAACCATGACTCCCAGGACTACACAGCATGGAGATATGGCATAATAATAATAATAATAATAATAATAATAATAATGGCATTTGAAATGGGTCCTGACTGCATTTATTCTTCAGTACAGATGCAACCAGAGAAAGGTATAGACTTTGGAAACTATAACTCCCAGGACCACTTAGTATGGAGCTATGGTATTTAAAGTGGGGCCCAAGAGCATTCATTCCATAGTATAAAAGCACCAAGAGAAGGGTATGGACTTTGGGAAACTGTAACTCCCAGGACTGCACCGCATGGAGATGTAGCATAATAATAGCAATAATCCTTCTCTCCCAGCTTTTCCGTGCAACACAAGGCACATGGAGGGGAGGGGAGAACCCAGAAAGGCTATTTTTTCCAAAAAAAAAAAAAAAGAAATTGTTCTGGCAAAGTAAAAACATGGTGGGCAAAAAGTAATGCTTTCCCTAACAAGGGTCCTTTTGACTCCTCCCACAATTTCCTCTCCCACAAATTGGGGAAACATTTCATAGTAAACCTGGGAGCAACTAATGCCATCCCATTACAGAAATGGCCAAACATCCAGAAGATTTCAAAAAAATCCACTTCTCCACCATCTCATAAAATGCTTTAAAAGAATGCTGGCTCTCATGCTTAAATTATGCAAAGAATGCTCTATCCTACACTTGAAGCCAAACTAATGTAATGACAAGAGTGGCTTTCCTGATTTTAGGTGTAGCACTTATAAGAGCTAGTGGCAAATCTTCAAACTTCTTCAGGTCTACTCTAAATGGGATACTTCTTTGACACCCTTCCTATACTGTCAAGGGCATTAAAAATAAGCTGCTTGACATATACGCCTTCAAACTTATTTTGATGACAAGGAGGGATACTACTGCTTCTTTTCTTTAAAGTCATCTTTACTTTCAGTCTAATGGACTCAAAAGGACAATGTTAACCATGCAGAAGTTCTTTTCAGGCTTTAACAGTCATATAAAATTTCATAACAGAGCAATTTCTATGAGAAATGTAGTTTAATTTTAAACGGGATTTGAAGACATTTAGTACTTACATTTAACTGAAGCACCTGGGTTTCCAAAAGAACTGTATAGGTCATATAACAGAGTTTCCAGAAATTTGACATATTCTGCATTCTACTATTCAAAGACATGACTATATTAGTCTGGAATACCAGTATACAAAGGGATTTTGTAGCGCCTTACAGATTAAAAACCTCTTCACACACGCTGCCAGAATCACAAGTATTGCCGCAGAACATAGTAATGCTGGCAGCACCTGTCCAAGGGCCAGGGGGCCCCCATGCCCTGCACCACCCCAGCTTCCCCCTACCTCAACACGTGGAGGAAAGCCTCAGTAAACTGACTCAACACATCTTTCCCAATTGATAAACAGGAAGCTTCCCACTGTGCACCGCTGGCAAGGTTTCAGCAGCAACAGAGGGTTTGTTTGCACTTTCATCTCTGAGCCACCATGGAAGTATGGAAGCAGATATCCCAGGACCAACAGGTCTGTAGGTGGACCCCTCCTGAAGTTCTAGGATTTTTTTGCCCCTCACTAAAACCTGTGATTAGTGCTATCTGGAAGCGCCCTCAGTTAGCCTACAAGGTGTTCCAAGATCCCTTTGCATACTCTATTTGGCTACTTTCAGTATGGACTGTATATCACCTTTTCTCTGTCACTGAAACACTATATTGTTTTGAAGATCACAGCTGTATGTAGTTTAAACTTAAAGTGAGTTTTCTCAATCACCACCCATGTAAATATTACTGACATATGCTGAGGGTGTTCAGAGGGACCCTTTATGTGTTTGTGACAAAGTCCACAGGGATTTTTAACAGCCTCTGATTTTGGAATTAAACCTGCCTGCCAGTCCAAAGTACGGAGTATGATATGCCTATGCATCTGTCTCAGAGAGCAAATAACCAGATTATATGTATATTATACAGATTAACTGTAGATATGAGCACAGAAATGTAGCTCACTTTACAAAAAGGACAAAACTCCTTAGCAATTGCCGCTTTTAAAAAAAGTAGTCTCCCTTAGTCCAGAAATGGTATTAATGAGTTCTGGAATCCACAAACTCTGAATAGTGGACCCCACATCGTGTGTGTGTGTGTGTGTTGGCACTTCATAGGAAGTTCGCTGCTGCATTGGTTTTGGGAGGCAGATGTTATTGGAGAGTGCTATTGCTCCACTTCCTCTAAAGACCCAGGGCAGGGTGACTACCTTCTGAAACCCATGAAGCAAAAGTGGTTAGGAAGAGAGATTGCTGGTGCTCCACCCACCTAAAGCCTGAAGCTACTGTGTCTACACAAACTGCAGCCCTGGGTGTTGGGAGGTGTTTGGTGGCAGCTGCATTACTAGTGTCTCCTCCTCTAGCAACCTAAGGCCCCATCTACACTGCAATATAAAATCCAGATTATCTGCTTTGAACTGGATTATAAGGCAGTGTAGACTCATATAATCTAATTCAAAGCAGATAATGTGGATTATCTGCTTTGATAATCAACTCCCCCCCCCCCAGAGCTGGGGGTGGGAAGTGGCTTGGCCACCTCCATCCAGAAGAGAGGTTGGCAGGGATGGGTCTTATCCAAAGCAGCCGGCCCCCTCTTCTCAGTCGCTTGGAAGACGTTGACCCACCCACCACCAATGTATAACAATTTGGAGGGTTTTTCACCTACCATACACCCTATAAATGGCAAATTGGGAGGTGTGGCCACTTACTAGGCCATAACAAAAACATAAGGGTCTGACATCTTTGGTGTATACCCAAGGCACCTCATTTGTGTGTAGGTCAGAAACAGAAACCCTCACCTAGGGTTCAAACCACCCAGGTGAGGGGGAATGATAGTAGCCTGTGAATGGGAGACTATGACCTGAATTTATCCTTGTGGCAGAATTCTCCATCACATTTCCCTTTAGGCCATCCAGGTTTAGTTCAGCCAGGGTCCTTGTGTTTTTCCCAAATTCAGCTGAGGGGTAGGTTGGAAAGGACCACTACCTGGACTTTATGCCACACCAAATTCATAACCCACTTTAGAGTTAGCTTCAAGTACAAGTTACAAAGTTTTAATTAGGTAACAATTAATAAAGTTGCCCATATTTGAACCCATACCTGTTGTGTTGGCTCCTTATTTTGGCGGGTTGGATGGCAATCTAGATTTCATGGCAGTGTAGAATGGGCCTAAGGCAGCGGAGACACATATAATCCAGTTCAAAGCAGATAATCTGGGATCAGATCTTCGAATATAGAGCAGTGTAGCTGTAGCTTTGGGGGGGGGGGGTGTCTTTACTGAACTAGTAACCAGCCCCCAAATAATCTTATTTATGAATGTCAAACCTGTGAATGTAAGGACTAAATATATCTATCTGGGTTGTGTATTTGGGGTAAACTTTGACCTGTTTTGTGTCCCAGCTTTCAGTGGGGGCCCTGATCTGTTTCTTGGGAGCCTCCTGAAATCGGGAAGGCAGATATCTGTTTTCATTCTGGGTTGCCAATAGATCCATTTTCTGTTGTCCCATTATTGGGGAGGGGGGCTTTCCACCCAGGCTCCCTTTCCTGACACATGTTTTAAGGAGGTTTCGTCTTACTTGCTAGGTCTACTCTGGAGGAGGTACTTGCCTGCAGGCACTGGCAGGTGCATGCGCTTTCTGGGCCTGCACACCACACACACACATTCCAAGGCAAGGAGGCAAGTTCTGTTTCTTACTCTAGAGGAGGCACTCTGCTGCAGCCATGAACTCTTTCTCTTCTGGGCTACACCATGCCAGCCAGCCATGCACACACTCTCCAAAACATTTTAAAGAGGCTTCCCACTTCCAAATAAGGAAGAGCGATGACCTCCTGGAAGAGGAGAGTAGGTTTTTGGGAATGAAGATTTATTTTTTTGTTTGCTGTGAGATTAATAAAAAAGATTAAACTGTGATACCAAAAAGCAGGCTTGGAGTCAGTATCTGCTCCTGCTTCCTTTCATGTCAAGCTGATTTTTTACTGGGAGGGGCCTTTTCGTTACATGCTCCCAAATTACCAAAAAAAATTTGAAAGAAACAGGAGAAACAAATTCTGCACACAACTCTACTATCTACATGTATATGCATGAATGAAGGTATGTGTTTCAAAAGATGCTAGATGTGATTGACTCATCATCATCAAATTCCATGACTAGATGTTTCTGCCTTTTGGTTTGAGTGGCCTACAGCTTATGTTTCCAGCTTGTTTGTTTTTTTTTTTTTTTTTAGTAAAGTCTACAAAGAACTGGTCCTCAACTCTAGGGTTCTTAGTTTTAACTTCATAGTTTGCAAACCATCAAATGATAGGTTTCCTGGACTGGATGTTGTTGTATAAATCAATTATTCTAATGTGAGGGGAAATGGCTTGTTATTGAAGGATGTTGGCTTTATCCCAATTCTTTACTGAAATGACCTACAAGAAATAGGACATAATCATGCTTTGCTTTTCATATTAACAAAGTAGAAAGGTAGAGCCAAGGATTGTGGAAATCACCAGTAAATTACAAAATATTTGTGGTAAATGAATGCACAAATGCAATGGGTTTTTTTTATGCTACCAGTTGTTTGTTCTGCCAAATATTGGGATTTTGCACAATTCCGTGGCTATCTAGTGCTCAAAATGACTACTAACACACTTTTTGGTGAACGGATGTGAGACATTTGCCATTTCTATAGCCAATTTTAAGATTTCCAAAGAGACTTACATTTATATATCAGTCATCCCAGCAACACTGCTCTTGTCTTTGTCACTGTTGCTGTTTCTATTTTGGCTAGAAACTAATCATTTGTATACAATAAAAATGAGGTGTTGGCATGGTGAAGATACTTTGGGATCCAGATCTTTTTTTAGCTTATTAGACTGTAGAGTGTGGACTACAATCTCACCTTAGCTCAGCTGAGTCAAAACATAAACTTTCATACAACTATAAAATAAAGAAAAAAATGGAGGAAAATAACATCCCCAAACAAATAACTTGTGTTGAAGCCCTTTTACACAGCGGCATAAAATTCAGAACTGGATTATATGGCAGTGTAGACTCAGATAATGCAGTTCAAAGCAGATAACATGGATTATCTGCCTCCCCTGGGCTACACCATGCAGGCAGCCACACACTCTCCAAGGCATTTTAAGGAGGCTTCTCACTTCCAGTTAAGGAAGAGTGATGACCTGGAAGAGGAGAGTAGTTTTTTTGGGAATGAGGGTTTATTCTTTGTTTGCTGTGGGATTAAAAAAGATTAAACTGTGATACTAAAAAGCAGGCTTCGAGTCAGTATCTGCTCCTGCTTCCTTTTTGTGTCAAGCCAATTTTTGTACTGGAAAGGGCCTTTCTGTTACGTGCTGTTACGTGCTCCCAACCCCCCCCCCCCCCCCAAAAAAAAAAAAAAGAAACAGGAAAAATGAATTCCACTACCATATGTGGAATTATATGGTAGTTTAAAAGGATCCTAAAGGAATCCTAGGACAGAAATGGTTGAAAGCTACTATTGAAACTACTATTGAAATCCCATGGTATGCTAGCATAACCGGCAGCCTTGAAAAATGATCCAAAGACACAATGCTTCTCCAGTCATATTGATTATTTATTGGTGAATACTTACTTACTTACTTGATTATTCCAATAGGATCTCCATCCAGCTTACTTCGAGAAGTGTTGCCTCTTTCACAAAGTGCTGGGTACATTTAGTATGCGGTTCAGGCCTGAGAAGGAGTGTGTAAAAGAGAATAACTGTAAGATTTGGCTTTCCAGCTGGCTACAATTCCTTTTCAGAGAGGATTTCTTCCTTTGATTTCTTTTAAAGGAAAAGAGCAAAGATGTTTCTGTTCTGTAAGACTAACAGTAGCATTCAGGTATTTCTCCTCTAGAAGTTCTTTACTTCTATATCAGAAAAAAAGCTTCACCTGCTGAACATCTGTTTGATAAGTTGTCTGGTTTGCACTGTGTTGTGCCCCACCTCGAGCCTCAAGGAGAAGTGGCTTATTATTATTATTATTATTATTAATAATAATAATAATAATAATAATACATTTTAAAATCTAGCAGCAGAGTTAGTGGAGAGGAATGTAGCAAGGGAGTCAGATGATTTTTGAAATTCTTTAGATAGGTTTCAGACAGTCTAATTATAGTAGCTAGACTGTGAATAAAGAGGCAGTTATTGATTACTTCTTGAGTGTTGTCATTGTTTTATGGATATGTATTTGGGCATGTGTGTTTCCTTGTAAATTGTAAGATGACTTCTAGCCATAATGGGAAGAAAAAAATTAACAAAAGAATTTAGACGCCTTCTACATTGCTATATGGATCCATATTATCAAATCAGATAATCCACATCATCTGCTTTGAATTGGATTATATGAATCTACACTACCATATAACGGCCTTAAGGAAGATAAAATGCCTTTGGAATTGCATGCATCTTGTAGATTTATAAATAAGACGCACTACATTTAAAGGGATTTACAGAACATATACACTGATTTTTGAATCAATATCGATCCTGTGTGCTGCCCACCAGATTGGCCCTAAAAAGAATCTGCACAGGGTCTCTCTTAGGCCCTTTCTACACTGCCATATAAAATAAAGCTTATCTACTTTGAACTGGATTATATTTATTTATTTATATTTCAAACTTATATGCCGCCACTCCCCTATGGCTCGGAGCAGCTTACAAGAACAAACTAAAATCTAACACAAATTAAACAACATATCAAGGATCAAAAGCCTGTCGAAACAAATATGTCTTATAGAAGTGTAGACTCATATAATCCAGTTCAATGCAGATAATGTGGATTATCTGCTTTGATAAACTGCATTATATAGCAGTGGCGAAGGGGCCTTAGCAACAGCCAGGGCAGGAGGGAGTAGCTACTGGGCAACTTGCCTACATGTCCACCATGGGGGAGATGCCATGGGGGTAATCCAAATTTACATTGAGCTAAGTGGTCAGTTTCAATGCGGGCTAGAATTTCTAGGGCGTCTTATACACTGCCATACAACCCTGATTACCAAGCAGACAATCTACATTATCTGCTTTGAACTGGATTATATGTGTCTACACTGCTGTAAAGGAGCCCCCGGTGGCACAGTGGGTTAAAGCACTGAGCTGCTGAGCTTGTTGATCGATAGGTCGCAGGTTTGATTCCGGGGAGCGGCGTGAGCTTCCACTGTCAGCCCTAGCTTCTGCCAACCTAGCAGTTCAAAAACATGCAAATGTGAGTAGATCAATAGGTACCGCTTCGGCGGGAAGGTAACGGTGCTCCATGCAGTCATGCCGGCCACATGACCTTGGAGGTGTCTATGGACAACGCTGGCTCTTCGGCTTAGAAATGGAGATGAGCACCACACCCCAGAGTCAGACATGACTGGACTTAATGTCAGGGGACTACCTTTACCTTTACCTTACACTGCCGTAAAATCCAGTCAAAGCAGATAATCTGTATTTTATATGCCAGTGCTGAAACAGCTGCTGAAAAAATTAACAAGCTATTTCTAGTGGATTATTTCTCAAGCTCTGGAATGGACAAATGTGAGATAGAGGTTGGTGTAACCAATGGTGTAACCATTGGCCCCAAGATCCTTCTGCACAGCCATATAACCCAGAATATCAAGGCAGAAAATCCCACAATATCTGCTTTGAACTGGGTTAACTCAGTCCACACTGCCATATCTTCCAGTTCAAGGTGGATAATGTAGGATTTTATTCAGCTGTGTGGATGGAACCCTGGTTTTTGAGAACTTTGCTTTGAAAGCCATGCAGCCATATGCAGAAAGGAGCTCCTTCTATTATTGTGGAAGTCTGCTACCTCTTTCTCTCAAGGTATCCTTATATGACCATAGACTAGGCTGCACTGGCCTTGTAAGCAACAGAAACTTTACCTCACATGACCTAGCATGAGTTGAGGAAAGCACTGAACTCTTCCCACAGAATTTTTGCATATTCTAACTCCTAAGGTTTAGTCCTTGAGAACTGTATGAGGACCACCATGAACTGTTATGTTTGTTCTCCAAACTGAGTGGATCAGCTTGCTGAAGGCTTGACTGTCTCATGCTCTTTATTTTATTTATTTATTTATTTATACCAATTCTACCCCGCCCTTCTTACCACCGAGGGGGGACTCAGGGCGACTAACACAGGCAGCAGTTCGATGCCACGATATCAGTAACATAATATAAAATCATCATACATAGCAAAGTTGAAAACAGTAACATTAATTAAAATCACATAATCACAAATCACGATGTCACATAGCCATTTCCAATTGTCGCGTAACAGTCCTATGGTCCGAGATCAGTGTTTAAAGTGCTGCTGTGCCCACTGGCCAAAGGCCTGGGTCCAAAACCATGATTTTAGTTTTTTCCTAAAAGAAAGGAGGGAAGATGCTGATCTGATCTTGTTGGGGAGCGAATTCCCTAAACAGGGGGCCACCCCTGAGAAGGCCCTGTCCCTCATCCCCATCAGACGCATTTGCGCAGCTGGTGGGACCGAGAGCAGGGCTTCCCCTGTAAAGCTTAAATTACGAGGTGGAACATAGAGGGTGATACATTGGGACAAGTAAGCTAGGCCGGAGCCAAGAACAGCACTTTGAATTGTGCTCAGAGGTTGACCGGCAGCCAGTGGAGCTGACATAACAGTGGGGTGGTAAAGTAGTAAAGGTTGGTGCAATACTGCCAAACTGTATTGACCCATTTGGTTCTGCAGATGCAGAGCAATGGGGATTATCTTTGTGTTTCATTGGCACAAGCCTCAGTTTACTCTGCCTTTAGTGGTTATTTTCTGGAAAACAGCATTCTATCTTATTTTCAAACTAATGTATGTGTGGTTGAATCAGAAGATTGCCTGCCTGAACGACAGGCCCATCTTTAATCCTTTCCGCAGCTTCCGTTGCCCTTACAGGTTTTGATTTCCCAGCTCCTATTTAATATTCCACTCACTCTAGACATTCAATGTACTTTTGCAACAATATCACTTTTCATCTTTGCCTAGACCTTGAAAGTGAGAGAGGAGGATATATGCCTATTAAGTACATTTTTTTTAATCTTGACGGAGTCCCTCCATCTTCTCCAAAATAATTGCACCGTTACACTCATTCACATTCTCCTATAACTGTCAGGTGCTGGTTTTGATATGTAGCACAAGACAGGCATCGGCTATAATCAAGAGCTTTTTTCTGTACTACGCAATTTCAAATAATTTGAGAATCATTTGAGCACAGGTCAGTTCCTTATTTTCAATCCGGACTAGTAGTTGTGATAGGCCAGGGTTTTTTTTTTATTGTATTGACTTATTAAAACAATACTCTTTAAGCAATGATAGTTTTACTTTAGGCTATGTGGAGACTAACCTAGTTGCATAAGAAGTTTCAGTTACACCGAATGTTATTGACTAATGTATGTAATGAAGTAATAAAGCTGCCACATTGGCCTGAATTTGTTCAGTTGAAAATAGGTCATTTTACCTATAAAGCTGGCAACAAGAAGAAAAAATGCGTACAGACAGGAGAGCTCTGCTTAGTTATCCAGGGCTATAGCACAGATTTGGAGAGTATCGTTAGGAGATGAGGCCCCCTCTACACTGCCATAAAATCCAGATTATCAAAGTAGATAATCCAAATTATCTGCTTTGAACTGTGTTATTTGAGAACCCTCCCACACAGCAATATTACCCAGAATATCAAGGTAGATAATCCACAATATCTGCTCTGAACTGGGTTATTTGAATTCACATTGCCATATAACCCAGTTCAAAGCAGATAATGTGGGATTTTATACAGCTATGTAGAAGGAATCTGAGGGCTCATCCAGACTGTATCTTTATCCCAGGAGCTTCTACAGCAAACAGGAGGGTGTCCAGATGACATTCCCAGTAAACATGAGAGCAATCACTACAAAAGGCAAAAAACCCCACAAGATTTTCAGGTGTGGGAATATTGCGGTTTTAAGATGAATGTGAGGATCTTCGCATGTCTGTATGTTCCTTCAATCAGAAATCATGGGATGTTTTTATCTGGGTTTCTTCCTGGGCTTTAAATATTTGTTCCTGATTGGTCGGTTCCTAAAAAAAGGGGGACACTTGAGTAGAAGGTAAAACCTTCATTTGTGTGCCAAAAACTTCATGAAAGATGTTGAGGGCACATTTTCTTTGGCCAGGACAAAGAACGGAACTTTTGCAGTGAGTTGCATATTCATATCTCTGCATATCCACATATTTTAAAAAAAACCACTGAAGTTTAAGTCCCACAGCAGCCATTTTTGGACCCTCTAAATATCGCAATTAAGCATCAAATCTGGACAATGGAGGCAGAAATCCCGGGACCAACAGGTCTGTATATGGACCTCATCTGAAGTCCCGGGATTTTTTTGCCCCCGTTTAAAACCCATGATTTAGTGCTGTCTGGAAGTGCCCTGAGTCTACACTGCCATATAATACAGTTCAAAGCAGATAATCTGGATTTTATATGGAAGTGTAGAAGGGGCCTGAGGCTTCAGATCTAACTGTAGTGGGTTCTGTTATATTTCATTGTAACCAGTTTTTGAAGACTGATAGTCTTTGAACTTTCTAATTCTTTGAATGCTTTTGATATAAGGCGGAAACAGTTAGTACAGCTGTAACTGAGAAGATATATCTTGAGTTTAAATTGTTTATTATATTTTTATCACTGTTTATCCTTTCATATTTTTGAAATGTGGATGCTATAAGCCATATGATGATTGTGATTTGTTTGAGTAACAAGACATCTTGTATATCTTCTATTCAACTGTGGACATTTACCAATTTGTTTTAGTAGTTTGCATTCATTTTATTGCTCATTTCACATATATTATTTACTTACAGTGCTCCAGGGAAAAACCATTTTTCAAATGGTTCAGAGACAATTTGCCAGTAACAATAAATTACAATTTATGAAAACCAGTTTGAAGCTCTGCCTATTTTCTTAGTCCATTCAGTGAGTCTCTGAAAGTAGAGGCATTCTCCTTTGAATGACAATTCCCAGTATCTCCTGACCAGGATGGTCACTGGACCATTCTAGATTGGGGGGGGGGGGGCTGGGTTTATAGTCTAAAAGGCAGCTTATACAAAGTTTGGGTGAACAGAGTTCAAGATGGTCCTTCAGCTTGATTTGTTTCTTCACATTCCATTGGTTCTTCCTTACTTGACCATGAACATTTCTGGATTCAGCTTTAACCAACCATTGCTTATAGATCTTTTTCTTCTTTACACTGTCTTCCACCCAATGGAATCAATATTTTAGTTCAGATAGAGGTTACCAAAATTTGAAACAGTGTCTCTGCTGTGTCATTAACAGCCGCAATTATGATATGACCATCTTTAAGTTCATGCTGTGAAAATTTTCAACTGGTACTGTCTCTTAACCATTCTCCTACTAAGAACACAAGAACCAGCATAGCTGCTATATATTTGCTTGTTTACAATGCTTTGATATATTTGTTACCACCGTATTTTTATAATATAGAGTTCTTCAATATTTTTTTTGTAATCTGGTATGTTCCTTCATTGTCATGGAGCTCTCTTTCAGAAAACTGTCAGTATCTGACCTAAATATAGCCTCAATTCAACACCATCTCATTGTAACATGAAGATCCCAAGGTGAATTATTATTAGTAGTAATAATAACTTTGATGTTACATTGACCAATATGCCCATACACTGGGCTTTGATGTTACATTGATGTTACATTGACCAATATGCCCATACACTGACTTATTTTAAAGCACTGAAGCCACCTACCATGAACAATTCATGCTTCAAGTTGAGCAGACAGGATCCAAGAAGATTTGGTTACCTTGTCCAAGTGCAGCTAACCACTCCATCATGTTTGCTACCTCTTGATTGATTTCAGTAAACAAGAAGGCGGGAATACAAAGGAGGGCTGTGGAATTGAGAAGTTCAAACAACTTAGAACTGCAATAACTACATTTTATTATGGCTCCTTCATCTGATTTTGATTCAGATTTGGAAGATCTAAATTAGGTGCCATCCTTTTAGTGAGAATTTCTGGATTTTGTTGAGTAATTGGAGTCTTTATTCAAATGAAGTTTATTAATTTTCAAAGCAAACTAATGCAATTTTATCTTTTGTATGAAAGCATGCACACACTGACTATCCTGCAATCAGACTTGGGACAGAGTTTAGAAAACAAAAGAAAAGAAAAAAAGAGAAAAGAAAAAACCTCCTCACTGTGGAAATTACACTGGTATAGTCTTGGAACTGATTAATCGGTTTTCTATAGCCACCCTGTTGAATACAGATGGTCTTATCTCATTCAGGGTGAAACTTGGTCCTTTCCTGGCCTTTTTTAGCATTACTTAACCTGCTGTCCAGGTGACTTGTTTATGTTTACCTCCATTTTGTATTTCTTAGCAGGGGATTTGTAAGGATAGGAAAGCAGCTTAAATTCAAGTGCTGTGCTTTCCCATTAACAAAACAAGCCATGTTTTAATACATACTGCCACTCATGCACATAGAAGGAGCAGAGTATGAACAAATTCTGACATTAATTGTAGAAATTCACACACATGAAAAAAAGAGAAAACAAGGCAACTTCCAGTCTGTTTAAGGTTAATGTAACAGACAGGGTTGTAGCCAAGGTGTGGGGGGTGGGGTCAGGTGTTAACCCCCCCCCCCCCCAATTTTCAGGTTAAAAAAACCTGGCTTACTCTTGAATTTTAACTGGTTAACCAAATCCCCATGCTAAGTCTATGAGAAGCAAAAATCAAACGAGTCCCTCCAGAACTGCAAGCACTACCTCAAGCAAATTTTGACAATTTATTCACAGTAATTACTTGTAACAATAGGTGATATAGTGGAAACAACCAAGTTGGCCCACCTATAACTGGCAGGCAAAGCTTAAGGCATGAAAGGGAGTTGAAGTCGTCCCCCCCCCCCCAATGAAGGAGACCAGAACATAGATTTAATTAGACCTATATAAAATATAGAATGAACCATACTATTTAAATTATTTTTTTTTGTTATGGAACTGCTATTCATGATTTGCTTAAAAAATAATAATTTCACACACCCCTCATTTTTTTTCTGGCTATGGCCCTGGTAACAGAAATTCCACCCATTCTTTCTGGGACTCTTTTTTTATGATTATGCTGGTTGCAGATCAATTGTAGCCTGTGGTTTCTGTGCCAGGTGTGTGATTAAAAATCCCATGGTTTTATTCCAGAAATTAAAAGAAGAATCCAATGTTCTAAACAGATCTGCATCAGTCTTACTAGCATAGTCAGTGGTGATGCATGGTAAGAACTGCAACCCAAATGAGCTAGAGACCTGTACATGTCAACACTACCGTCAAAATACAGGGAAAGAGGAAGTTAAAATGCAATTAAATATTTTTTTAAGGGTTTGAACAGAAAGTGAGTTCTAGAGTAGAATATATTCCACGTTTTATCTGGCAGCTGAGTTTACTCTGCATTGTGGAGCCTGCACATTTGTGAAGAACCCCATAAAGTAATGGGGACACAGAGCATATATAATGTTGGGGGTAGTTATTCTTCAACTTGGTATTCTTGTTCTTCTTGGATATTGTTCAGGCACTGAAATTGTGGAAGAAAATACTGATTAGAAGAGTCGAATGGCAGTGGCAGAAAGAAAGATTAAAGCTTGGATCAGTTTCAGTGAATCCAAATCCCAGCAGAAGTTTGGCAGATGACCAAGTTGGTTCCTAGGATGCCAGCACTGGTGGCAAAGTGCCAAACTCTAATCCTGGATGCATGGCATGTGCCACCTCCTATCACAATTAAGCCATGTCTGAGGTTCACACAGGCACAGTCGCCGATTTTACAAAGCACATATGGATGCCGGTGCCATGCGTAAAAGATCCTGTGAACCCTAACAAATGTTTCCTTGACAAGATAATTGCTTTTAACAATTTGGAAGACATTTTAAAAGGATATATCTAATGGATACATCTTCCCCCTTTTTATTCTTTTTCTCTTCTCTCTACCACATGGAAGCCCAAGTTACCTAACAGAAAGAAAATTCAAGTTCAGAGCAATAAAAAGAGCACACAAAGATTTTCTGTCCCCACTCACTTTTCCTTTTTTCCTTCTATGATATACACTGGGCATTAAAAAAAATCCTAAACTCACAAGTATTTATTCTTTAAGCTAATTCTGCACATTGTAAAACAATGTGGAAACTGCCGGCTAGAGAGAAATAAAGAGTGCCGGCAAAGCAGAACTCGATTAGAAAGTGTGATTTGATTATCTCTAGCTTATTTGCATCACAGTGCTGCTTCAGTCAGTTGTACCTGACTGGAATATCTTTGCTGCTGCTCAAGCCGGAATACAGCTGAAGGACACGAATCTCAACATCTTCATAGTGGAACATTCTGGCTTAACTTTTGATTATTATTTTGAAATGCAGGTTGTGCTTCTGTGTGTGTATCTTTGTGTGAGTGCTGGTGTGTGTTCTTTCCCCTGCATGATCTTATCGATGGATTGCTTGGGGAGATCTCCACAAAGATGAGGTTGATCTTAAGGATGAAAAATGGTGGTGGGGGAAAATGATAAGGAAATAAGAGCTGGTGTACAAATGGATTGATGCAACCTCTTAATTTACTGTAGCCTCAAACGATAGGTACTTCATCCAGCAAGATGAGGGAGACCACAATCAATCAGTTCCTGATGGCTTTAAAAGTCACAATAAAACAGAAGACAGTTGTATATTTACTGTCTGAGAGGCACGGAGAGAAGCCCCGCTTCTGCAGCAATAATTACAAAAAGCTAAAGAGGTTTGCTTGAAAAACAGGGAATCAAAAAGAAAAGGGGAGGGGGGGGGGAGGAAAAAAGAAAAGGCCTGACCTTTTTGTTCTGAGAAGAAAGCCCATTAGTTGGATGATTGATTTTGTGTGTAACTTCTCTTTTTTTCCTCCCTTCTCAGCATTTATTTTACCTTAGTTCTCTCTTTTTCTTCTTCACCAATGCTACTGAAAGTGGTGGTCCATGAACCAGTGCCAGCCCTTAAGACATCGGTAGCTGTCCCATTGCTAGTTTCAGGGAATGAAACAGCCATAGCTAAGGGGCACAAAGATGGCAGATTAGGGAGGAAAATGCCAGTCTTCTGCAGCATAAAGTTGGAGTAGCATTGCTTTACATCACTGGAAAGCAAGACAGATAAACTGGGTTCTACAGACCAATGGATAGTCCACCACAGACATCAAAAGAGCTGCAAGAACAAGAACAAGCCATGAGAGTAAAGACAAAGATCCACCCAAAGGAAAAAAGTGTTCTTAACATACATCAAGCAAACCACTGACCCCATAGGGAATCTGATGAAAGAACACAGCCTACAACAATCTACAGACCCACTAAGAAAATCCAACAAATGCTACATTCAGCAAAGGGTAAGAGGGATCATCTCACTTCTGCAGAAGTCTACTGTATATCATGCAGCTGTGGACAAGTCTACAAATGCAGCATCACCCAAACACAAATCAAGGAACATGAAAGAGACTGCAGACTAACTCAACGAGTGAAGTCAGCCATAGCAGAGCATCTCATGAACCAACTTGGACACAGCATATTATTTGAGAACACAGAAATGCTGGACCACTCTAACAACCACCATGTCAGACTACACAGAGAAGCCATTGAAATCCACAAGCATGTGGACAATTTCAACAGAAAGGACCCATAAAAATGAACAAAATTTGGCTACCAGTATTAAAAAAAACTCTTTTAAAAATCAGGACAGTAAATACAAACAACACTCAAAGGGGAAATCCAGACAAGAAACAATCAGGGTCAGCTAATCACCTCCCAAGAAAGGATCCCCCAGGCAGGAAGCAGCCAAGCTTTGAAGCTGCAAGGCTATCCAATGCTAATCAAGGTGTTTAATTACAATGTTCAGACTTGTCTCAAACAGACAAAAGTTCTTAGTCCCACGCTGAACATTCCACAGATATATAAACCCCACTTGCCTAGTTTCCAACAAAACTCACAATCTCTGAGGATGCCTGCCAAAGATGTGGGTGAAATGTGAGAAGAGAATACTTCTGGAAAATGGCCATACAGCCCAGAAAACTCACCGCAACCCAGCAAGACAGACACTTCCTGAACTACTGTCTAGGTTATGAAAGGTCTTTCAAAGGCCTCTTTATCCTGTGGCCCTCCAGATATTTTGGACTTCAACTCCCAGAACAAGCTGGCTAGGGTTTCTGTGATTTTGAGGAACAAATACCTGGAGGGCTGTGGTTGAAGATGCTTACTATATCCATTTCTATGCCTTCCCTTGATTACCTTGGTGTTCCATGTTTTCCACTGAAAAACAGCCATAATTTGAATAATATTTTAGTTAACAACTAAGAGAAAAATATTTTTTCTTACCTGATATAGAGAAAAGTTGAAGGAAACTGGGGAATAATAGAAGTAAAAGATAAGTCAACAAATATAAATACCATTGTTTTTATAAACTTGTTAGTGAATAGAAAATGTTGATCAATATTTCTACAGTGCGTTTTTGGTTTTGACTATTATTCTGAGTGAACTAATTTGATATTATGTCATTTTTACTTTTTTTTATTTACCAAATAGAGAGCTCCTGGTATTTGTCAGATGTCACCTCTCCTACTGAACATCTCTCCATTGCTCAGAGAGGCTAATCAGTAATCCTATGAGCAGGAAGAAATCAAATTATAAATTAACTACTTTAGACAGCAGATTTCCTTGCCACTGACCAAAACATACGGTTTGAGTAAAATTAAACAGCAGCATCATTTGGCCCAATTTACCATCTCCATCACGGGCATGAAGGGAGCATGTATAACACAGATTAAATCCAGGAGGGACAGAAATCTCATTTTTTTCATTGTCTCAGAATATTGCCAACCCCCTCCTGTTTTCATTATACCAATGTAATGCCAACCATTTCCTGTTTTCATTAGACTATTGTAATGCTAGACTCCTACTGTTCTCATTAGTGCAGGACTCCGTAATGGCAACCACCTCATGTTTTCATTATAACTTAACTGTATGGTGCCAGCTGCTCCTTGTTTTCCTTTACAGAATTATATTTGACCATAGAACAAGGAATTGTATGTGGACAAACTGAAAACTGTGTCAGTTTTTGGAGAAATAAAGATAAAATGAATGAATGCTGCTTCAAACTTGAAGTCTTGGAAGGAAAGGTCTTCTGAATACCTGGGAGGCACTAATGAATATTGGACACAAATGACTACTAAGTTCTTCTTGCCCAGTATTGGTTGTTAGCTGCTTTCAGCTGTTCAGAAAGACTTCCCAATCCCACCTTCCTAGGAGGCAACTGAGGACTTTGTACTTGCAACATAATACTCTACCTAAGAGTCAACACTTATTTCCAGTTCCCTCTCCCTGTGCCAAAAAGAGAGAAACCTCTAGAAGTCATAATGAAATGTCAAATGCCATATTATAATGCCAGCGCATTTGAGTAAGAATGCTGGTGCTAAAACAGATGACAAGGGCTCAGATGCACTGGCCAAAGGCCTCAGAAGGGACAGCCAAATCTTCCCTCCAGGCCATGTAGTAGACAGCATAGGGACACAATCCTGCTGGCAATTTTATATGACAGATGGAGAATTCCGAAAGGCAAACAATAGCTTGTACAGAGCAATATAACAGGCCAAGATTTGAACCTGGGACCATTCTCAATTTAAATCATTTCCAATTATTTTGGAAGTTTAAACAGTCCTGAAAAATCTATTAAAACCTAGATTTCCCATTATTTGCTTTTTGCAACTCTGCTGATGCATGTTTGATTAAGTGACAACAAATACACATCCCCAGACTTCAAATAATGAAGCTTTATTATCAGAACAATCACAAGTTTAGGCACCCTGAAAGCTGTAAAGCCTATAATTTATTCATCACCATATATAATTGTGCATGAGACAATCGCATGTATAGGTTGAGAGAAGGTTTGAAGGCCAAAGTTATGCATTTTGATATGACTAGTGGATAAATCACAGGTAATTTCATGAAGGTCAAGGCATCACTTCGCTCAGAGAAATTAATAGTTCCATATATATATATATAGTTAAGTATTATCTCTTACCAGAAAATAAAGCACCCCTCTCTGAGTAAAACAAGGAAAGGTGAGAACTTAGTCCATCCCAGGTCTTACTTACTTACTTAGGAAATCCCTCGTTGGACGAGTAAGATGGTCTTCCATCATGGGTTTCCTTGTGGGTCCGTAGGTGGCTGTGGAGCCCTATTCTTGCTCTGCATCTTCTTCCGCAGTGAGGGCATTGGTTTCCAGGTGGAAGGCGGTCCCGGTCGGGGTTGGCTTGACGCACCTTCCTCCTGGCACGTTTCTCTCTTTCACCCTCCACTCGTGCCTCCTCGAATTCTGCAGCACTGCTGGTCACAGCTGACCTCCAGCTGGAGCGCTCAAGGGCCAGGGCCTCCCAGTTCTCAGTGTCTATGGCAGAGTTTTTAAGGTTGGCTTTGAGCCCATCTTTAAATCTCTTTTCCTGCCCACCAACATTCCATTTTCCGTTCTTGAGTTCGGAGTAGAGCAACTGCTTTGGGAGACGGTGGTCAGGCATCCGGACAACGTGGCCTGTCCAGCGGAGTTGATGTTGGAGGACCATCGCTTCAATGCTGGTGGTCTTTGCTTCTTCCAGCACGCTGACGTTTGTCCGCTTGTCTTCCCAGGAGATTTGCAGGATTTTCTGGTGGCAGCGCTGATGGAATCGTTCCAGGAGCTGCATGTGACGTCTGTAGACAGTCCACGTCTCACAGGCATATAGCAGGGTTGGGAGGACAATAGCTTTATAGACAAGCACCTTAGTATCCCTACGGATGTCCCGGTCCTCAAACACTCTCTGCTTCATTCGGGAAAATGCTGCACTTGCAGAGCTCAGGCGGTGTTGTATTTCGGCGTCTATGTTGACTTTGGTGGAGAGGTGGCTGCCAAGGTAGCGGAAATGGTCAACATTTTCTAATGTTACACCATTAAGCTGTATCTCTGGCATTGGAGAGGGGACGGCTGGTGACTGCTGGAACAGCACTTTGGTTTTCTCGATGTTCAGTGACAGGCCAAGCTTTGTGTATGCTTCTGCAAAGGTGTTGAGAGTGGCTTGTAGATCTTCTTCTGTATGCGCACAGACGACATTGTCATCAGCATACTGGAGTTCTATAACAGATGTTGTTGTGACCTTGGTTTTGGCTTTCAGTCTGCTGAGGTTAAACAGCTTGCCATCTGTCCGATAGATGATTTCCACTCCGGTGGGAAGCTTCCCATCAACAAGGTGAGGTATCATAACGATGAAGATGGAGAATAAAGTTGGGGCAATAACACATCCCTGTTTGACACCCGATTCCACCTTAAATGGGTCACTTTGGGAGCCATTGCTGTCCAAGACTTTTGCCATCATGTCATCGTGGAGGAGCCACAGGATGTTCACAAATTTGCTTGGGCACCCGATTTTTTGGAGGATGGTCCAGAGAGCGCTGCGATTCACTGTGTCGAATGCCTTTGCAAGGTCGATGAATGCCATGTACAGAGGTTGATTTTGTTCTCTGCATTTTTCTTGGAGCTGTTGTGCAGTGAAGATCATGTCCACAGTTCCTCTGGAGGGACGGAAGCCGTTCTGGGATCCTGGGAGGGTGTCTTCTGAGAGGGGCAGAAGGCGGTTTGCAAGGATTCTTGCGAGGATTTTTCCAGCAGAGGTTAGAAGGGAGATACCTCGATAGTTTCCGCAGTCTGTTCTTTCCCCTTTTTTGAAGAGGGTGATGATGGTGGCATCCTTGAAGTCTGCTGGGATTTTCTCGGTCACCCACACTTTTTCTATGAGCTGGTGGAGTTGGTGTGTCAGTGCAGGTCCTCCCTCTTTAAAGATTTCAGCAGGGTTCCCATCCGGTCCGCTGGCTTTGTTGTTCTTTTGTTGGCTGATGGCATTGCTGACTTCTTCCAAACTAGGCAGTGCTGCAAGCACATCCCTGGTTTGTTGTTGTGGGATTTGTGAGAGGACCTCTTCGGCCACACTGGAGCTGCGGTTTAGGAGGCTTTGGTAGTGTTCTTTCCAACGTAGTGCAATTGACTTTTGGTCCTTCAGGAGTTTGGTTCCGTCTGATGAGCGTAGAGGATGTATGCCATGGTTTCTTGGTCCATAGATGACCTTTGTGGCTTTGAAAAATCCTTGAGCATTATGGGTATCTGCCAGGTGTTGGATTTCTTCAGCCTTCTTTGTCCACCAGATGTTCTTGAGTTCTCTTGTCCTTCTTTGGACCTCAGCTTTTGCACTGGCGTAGATCTTTTTCTTAGCAGCACAGTTGATGTCTCTCTGCCATGTTTGGAAGGCTTTCCTTTTCTTGTCGATTAGCTGTTGGATCTCGATGTCATTTTCATCAAACCAGTCTTGATGTTTCTTGGCTTGGTATCCAATAGTTTCTTCGCAGGCTTGGATGATGCAGGTCTTCAGTTTGTTCCAATGTTCCTCAACATTTTCGGGGTGTACTGTGGGTAGATGGTCCTTGAGTGCTGTTTGGAGATGGGCTCGCTTGGAGGGCTCCTGAAGGGCTTGGGTGTTCATTTTGTGCCTTGTCTGAATGAAAAGTAATTCCTCCATCTTCGTTACTTGGGTTTGGATGGGAATATTTTAATAAATCAAATGTAGAAATAATCTTTGGAAAGTGCTCTTTAACTACCATTATTCACTTTTCCACATAATCACCAGACAATTGGATACATTTCTGCCAATGATGAACAAGTTTTCTGAAGCCATCATGGAAGAAATCAACACTCTGTTTCCGCAACCCACCGTGCACAGATCTTCTGATAGCCAAGCAAAGCAATAATGTGAACATCACGTTTTTATGAAATGCCGATTATGCTTGAAATTTCTCTCTGAGTGATACAATGATCATCCTGAATCAATCTGTCAACCTTTCGCTTGTGAAACTCGGTGGTTGCTGTCACAGGACGTCCAACTCTTTGTTTGTCAACATCTTTAAACTTATTCGCCAAACGATGCACAGTACTCACATCAACACAATCACCATAAACAGCTTGCATCCTCTGATGAATCTCCTTTGGGATGACACCTTTTGCTGTCAATTCAATGACTGCATGTTGCTTAAGTCGCATTGACTGACCATCTGTGCAGTGTTCCATACTTCACACTTTAACAACACAACCATTCAATGCTAAGGCTTCCTGCCAAAATGGAACTGTAGAGGAGAGTCTACTGAACAAGCCAGTACCTGCTGCATACCAGTACTGCCATCTGTTGAGGAGTTATGAAGGTGGAGGCCTTACTCTTCATTCAACCTTCATAGAAGCAGCATTGACCCTCCCTACTTTTTCAGCATTCCTGTAATGGAAAGCATCAAAGAGCACCATCATGTTCCTACCCAGATATTCAGAAAGGCCAGAAGTGGAGAGGGTAAAGGAGGTCTGAGTATTCTAAGGCTCTCCTGGGACAAACTAAATTCTAGCATTTTGCCACAGAGATGGTTCTCTTTTTGATAAATCTTTTTTATGAGGTACAGTAAAAACATTAGCCAACTTTCTTTTTTCTTTTGTTTTTGGGAGTGGGGTGTCAGTTTTTGACTGGAATATCTAGACTTAGTATATACAGTACTTATTTTTATTGCATTTATATCCCATATTTCTCACGAAATAGGATTCAAGACAGCTTAAATAATTTACAAAAGATGCACCTGAAACATAAGTTTAATCAATGTTAAAAATAATTAAATGTCATAATTAATAAATTTCATGCTTCTTGGCCGGGGGTTGGACTGGATGACCCAAGAGGTCTCTTCCAACTGTATGATTCTTTGATTCTATGATTCTAAGTACATTAAATCATTATTAAAGAGAGTTTAAAACACTTAAAAGAGAAGCCATTGTTTCAAACAGTGTAGCATTTACACACACACACACACATACACACTAGAGTTCCATAATTAAAATTCACATTTCAAAATAAAACTGTCTTTACCTGTTGGTGGAAAGAGGGTCAGGGAGGAAGCCAACCAGACCACCCACAGGGGAAAGTTCCACAGTCTGGAAGCAGCCATGGAGAAGGGTCTTTCTTCAGTCCTCACCAGCAGTGCTTGTGAAGGTGTGCAGACCTTAATACTTCTGTTGGATTATATAAAGAGATAATGTCTTTCAAATAGTCTAGACCCAAGGAGTCGCTGATATAATGTGTCTAATTCTGGGCACCACAATTCAAGAAGGACATTGACAAGCTAGAAGGTGTCCAGAGAAGAGCAGCCAAAATGATCAAAGCTTTGAAAGCCAAGCCCTATGAAGAATGGATTAGGGAATTGAGTTAGATTGGAGAAAAGAAGGCTGAAACTTGGCTGGAAGCCATATTTAAATATTTGAAAGGATGTCACATTGAGGAGGGGCCAAGCTTGTTTTCTTTTGCTCTGGAAACTAGGACATGGAGTAATGGTTTCAAGTTGCAAGAAAAAAGATTTTCATTTAAATGTTAGGAAGAATTTCCTGATGGTAAGAGCTATTCAACAGTGGAATTCACCATCTCAGAGCATGGTAGAGTCTCCTTCTCTGGAGATTTTTAAGTAGAAGTTAGATGACTATTTGTTAAGGGTGCTTTGATTGTGTTTTCCTACATGGCAAGGGTTTGGACTGGATGGCCCTTGTAGTCTCTTTCAGCTCTATGATTCTATGATATACCACAACATCTTGGTCTTGTTAGGAACAGTCTATTCTATTCATTATGTCAATGAAAAGCAAATTTCTAAGTAGCTCAGATCCCCAGAAGGGCCAATACCAAAATGTCACTGACTCAATCCATTAGCACAACAGCTGTGCTTCCCTTCTAGCAGGGAAAAGGAAGTATAATTAAGAAAAACCCACATACACACACAGTATCATAAAAGTGCAAAATTATGAAAGAAAGAATTATAGTGATACTTATTAATAGTGATTAATAGTGATACTTATTAAAATTATTAATAGTGATACCTATTAAAATAAAAAATTGAATGGTTTCCATTCAAAATGAAAGCTCAACCCTACCCACACATCTTCATAATAAATGTTCAGTGGCTTTTGATAGGACTTCAAGAGCAGAGTTGGACAGAAGTCTTCCCTTGAAAATCCCATAGGTGATGTGTGATGACTACGGACATGTCTAATGCATTCCCTAAACTCATGAAGTAAAAAAGCCTGAGAACCAATATTGCATTGAAAAATGACAGAAGAGGTGCTCAAAGCTGTCTTGCCTGCCCTTTCTGTATTACAAATTGCTAATATGTGCATGTGGAAGCAGTTTCTGTCCCATAGAATTGCTGTGTCATAGAAAGTAAACACGTTGCCAATGGTACTGTAATATTCTTGTTAAAGACAATTAAGGAAATGGTAACTTTCTTTTTTCCCCTATTTGGTTTTATTGTTAAAACCTGTTTTCCATTAATTACAGTCACATCCATTTTATGTGTTCACTAGAAACAATTCATTTGTTTTATCATACCCATTCATTTTTATATTGTCATTGCTTTCAATGGCATATCAAAGTGCTCCGCTGTTGCCTGTAATGCTGTTGTTTTTCTACCCAATTAGTATGACATTTCCAGGCATTTACTACCCCTCCATACCTAGACAAAGGACAAAAACAGCAACATTTGAGCCAGATAAGAAAAGGCGGTATCCATTTTATAGGCAATTGTGTCAAAAACAACAAAAATATAAAACTGGTGAAAAGGATTGGGAGGGGGGAAACACTATGAGGACTTAAAAAAACTGCTTTACTTTAAAATAATTGCCATTCACAAGATAACAGTGAAACTGGAACAATTTCCCCCCTAGAACCTGCAAATGTTCCTCCTAAGAGAACAAAAACGAAATGAAAAATTTGCATGTCAGGACCAAACTCTCTCACACTTTTGGATACCATTCCCATGTGATTATAAATGCAGAATAGTCCTGTAGAGGAAGAGGATCTATCAAAAGACCACAAACTGAACATGAGTTGGCAATGTAATGTTGCATTTGAAAGAGCCAATACAATTCTAGGCTGCATCACCTGGAATATAATGCCTAGATTGTGGGAAGTAAACTACCATGCTCTTTGAGACTGGGGCCCCTTCTACACAGCTGAATAAAATCCCAGAGGCCATTCCCTGTAAACGCGAAAGCAATCACTACAAAAGGCAAAAAAAGTGAGATTTCCAGGGGCAGGAATAATACAGTTTTGAGCCGAATATGTGTATTTTCACATGTCTGTATGTCCCTGCAATCAGAAATCATGGGATTTTTTTCTGGGTTTGTTCCCAGGTTTTAGATGTTTGTTCCTGATTGGTCAGTTTCTAAAGATATGGTGGCACAAAGGCAAAAGCTTTGGGTGCCAGAAACTTCATGAAATGTGTTGAGGGCACATTTTCTCTGGCCAGGACAAAGTTGTGACCTCCTAGTCAATGCTGTAAATCTATTCACAATAAGAGTAATCAGGAACAGCTATGTATAACCCAGGAACAGCATCCTGTTGTTTGATGCCACAAGTACACAACCAAATCTGTCTAGCCAGATGGCCAGGCAGCCAGGCTCTAAAAAGTGTCAGTAATGACAATGTTCTGTTCCTGGCTTAAAAGTGTGTGTTCCTTTTGATTGTGCAATGCTGACTTGGACAGAAGTGATCCTGCCCCATTAGGTTTCTTTGTGTGGCAGATACTTCATTAAGTTTCTCTGGCAAGGGCAAAAAATGAAACTTTTGCAGTAATTCCCATATCTGAATCTCTGCATATCCACATATCCGTATCTTGAGGTTTTTTTTAAAAAAATGCTGAAGTTTCCGGTGGAAGTCCAGCAGCGGCCATCTTGGGAGCCTCTAAATCTTTTAACAAAGCATCAAGTCTGGACAATGGAGGCAGAAATCCCAGGAGCAACAGGTCATATGTGGACCACTTCTGAAGTCCTGGGATTTTTTTGTCCCTGTTTAAAACCCGTGATTTAGTACTGTCTGGAAATGCCCTCAGATAACCCACTTCAAACCAGATATTGTGAGATTTTCTGCCTTGATATTCTGGGTTCTAGGGCTGTGTTGAAGGGCCCTAAGTAAGTCTTTCTTGGAGAAAAAAGTCTTGAAGGGGACATGATAGCCATATTTAAATATTTGAAAGGATGTCATATTGAAGATGGACAAGCTGATTTTCTACTATTCTGAGACTAGAATATGGAGCAATGAATTAAAACTCTATATAAAAAGAAAGAGATTAATTGAAACATTCTTCCTTCTGGCATGAGCTGTTCAACAAAGGAATGAACTTCCTCAGAGAATGGCAGAGTCCCCTTCTTGGATTGTCATCTGTCTGGAGTGCTTTGCTACATAGATGGCCCCTGTAACTTCTTTCAGTTTTGTGCTACTGAAAATTTCTAAAATGTCAGTCACATTGGCTACAATGTTTTCAGTACAGAGACATTTGACATTGTTTTGTTCCTTTTCTGCTCTCAACACTGCCTTGTTATTCTAACTTGAATGTGGCCTCTTCTAGAAGAAATGGAGTCAAAGACTGTTATTTTTTGCCTTACTTCATTCTTCTTGCATTCATTTCAAAATGAATAATTAATGAATGGAAAGGAGCCCATTTGCTTCAATTTTTAAAAATTCGTCACAAGATATATTTAATCTCTGCATAAAATGTCACCACAATTTCTTCTTGTTGAATTTTTCTTAAACAGAAGCAAGGAAGAGCAAGACAGAGAAAAGGAGAAGGGGAAAAGAAGGAGGAGAAATAGGAAACCCATCAAGTTATATACAGGCTGTCGCTGCCACACCACACCATCTTGTGCATATTTATTCAGAAGTTAATCACATGCTGTCCAATGGCACCTACTGTACCGCAGTTGTGGTTTGTAATTGTGTACCAACATATTTAGATGTAAGACTTCTCACTCATGCTCCAAGAAGATAATGTATATCTCCATATCTCAATCAGAGACTTTAAAGTTCCTGTTACTCATACTTACAGTCTTTGAGAATATACTCATTGCCATCACATACTGACAATGTAACCTGTCTTAATTGTCATGTTGTTTCTCACTTTCACAATTTTTCCTATCGATTATAGGACAAAAAGTCATACTATCTAAGACTGATAAATTAGAGGCATACAAGTTGAATACCAAGCCATGTAAAATTTCCTTTGAAAATAACTAAGTAAAATAACGTCACATTATTTAGGGTGCATGTACACTTTTTTTTGTCGTGTCAGGAGCGACGTGAGAAACTGCAGGTCGCTTCTGGTGTGAGAGAATTGGCCGTCTGCAAGGACGTTGCCCAGGGGATGCCTGGATGATTTGATGTTTTTATCATCCTTGTGGGAAGCTTCTCTCATGTCCCCATATGAGGAGCTGGAGCTGATAGAGGGAGCTCATCCACCTCTCCCTGGATTCGAACCTGCGACCTGTCAGTCTTCAGTCCTGCTGGCACAGGGGTTTAACCCGCTGCGCCACGGGGGCTCGTGCATGTACACTAGGGGTGGGCAAAAGCTTGTGCATTTTCAGTGTCCAGTTTTTGACTGCCCCCCCCCCCCCCCGTTCCATTTTTAGAGAGCTTTCCAAACTCAGGAGGGGTTTCTGTTTTCATGCCAAAAAGATTTGGTCAGTTGCAGCCAATGGGGAAGCTAGAGGCTCATTCTCCATCATTTTTAGCCCTATCAGTCACTTGTAGGTCCCATTTACAACTGCAAGCCTGCCAATTTTCAAAATGTTTTACTAATGCACTATTTTTTTTTGAAAATTTTAAAGTATTTACCGTAACATTTTTTTAAAGCCCACAAGAGGGGATTGAAGTCCCAAGCACATGCTATAAGAGAAGAGGAGAATGGACACAGTCAGCCAAGTCTCTGAGAAGCACACAGAGAGAAAAACCTCAACTTCCATCATGGCTTGGGAAGGAACACAAGGGTCCTTCCATACTTGCATAACACAAAGTGCTGTAGGGAAAGAAAGTTCCCATTTGCCTCAAGTGGGCATGGGGGGAGGCCTTTGGGAAGGGATGGAGAAGGCTACCAGGGAAGAAAGTAAAGGAGGAGCATCAGCTTTTCTGATTGGAGAGGCTGCTCTGCCCACACACTGCTGTGCCTGCCGCAGGTAGAGTGATGCTCACTCAGCCCCATTGGTTCCTATTAGCCCCCATTAGCAAAAAAGATCTGGGTGCTGTGATTTGTTCTGGCTAAGGTTTTGGCTGTCCCTTACCTGCCTTGTTTCCATGGATTTGGCAGCCAAATCCTCCAAACCATCTGGAACCTGTTTTTTAAAAACTGAAATGTGCACAGCCCTAAATTGTACACTGACCACTTTAGTTAGTGTCAGGTCAAACCAGATTGCAGGTGCCTATAAAACATATGCAGGTTGATCTGATTTAATGTAACTTCATCAGAGGTTTAAATAACACAGGCGAAAGGGGAAGAAGGGCAGGGTATAAATATAGGAAATAAATAAAGTCCAAGTCCTGTAGCAGGATTCAAGCTTTCCCCTGCATTTAGGTAACACAAACACTCACTCCTGATTCTTATGTGGACTCAGGGGTCTGTGGTTCAATAGCCTTTCCATGCTCCCCAGGCTTCTTATACCCTCCACTCATTTATTGCCCATGATAATAAAGTGGAAGGAATTGGGGGGATCACTCCTTTCAAACTTCTTTGCCAGTCACATGGCAAGGAACAAGGAAGAAGAGCTGCAGAAAATAAGGTACATGCACTTTCATTCTTGTGGGCAAAAATGGGTGACAGGGAGTGTGGAAATTGGACCTATGCCCAGCAGTGCTACCTCAGCTGGTGCCCCACCATTGAGGCAGCTTAGAGCACCCTGTTGGGCCATAATGCAGGCCAAAATTGATTTTTTTCAAGTCGTCCTAGACTTCATTATCTTCCCACATAGAGCCAGTCAGTCATGGAGTTTATTTCCAAGTGCTTGTATGCATACATACATGCCTGTAAGAAAGGTTCATTAGAAGTTCACAAAAGATCTTCAGCCAGCTATCATGCAAAACTTCTACAGCAACAAGCAAAACTTGAAAGACTTCTTTCTTCATTCAAGGTGTCCATTACTTACCCTGGTATTCTGGAAGATTACATCCCTGTTAAAAGACATTCTGAGATTCATGATTATATGACTTCCAGGCCCGTAGCCAGGATTTTGATTCGAGGGGGGGGGGGGTTGAGTCTGAGTGAAAAAGGGTCTACCCTAGCAAACCTTTCGTATCATTAGCCGAATACCCCCATGCATATGAGATATATTGAGCAAGGTGATCAGTTCATGACATGAATAAACATAACAGTTTAAATAATGTACCAGTAAGGCCTTTTCGCAGACCACCATAAGAATTGGGGGGGGGGGGAATGAAGCCCCCCGAGCCCCCCCCCCCCAGCCACAGCCACATGCCTGAAGACTTCCTTCTCCACTATACCCTGGATCACAATAAACATCTGTGTTAGATGTTTGTGTGGAAGAACAAAGTGAAGGTTCAATAAGCACCTGCATATCACAGTACATAGCAGGTTGGTTGTTTAGCTTGATGGGTTGGAAGTCTGAAGCATGATCAGAATATGTTAGGTGTGCTATATAGATATTATTTTGCATTTTTTTCAAGCAAGCAAGTTGAGTTAAAACCAAAATGTAGACAGCTCCTCATATCTTGTTACAATCTTGATGTAGCAGGGTCTGTTGCTTCTTCTTCTTCCTCCTCCTCTTCCTCCTCCTTCTCTGCTTCCTCCTCTTCCATTTGTGACTTCTGCTTTAATTACATCTTTTGCATTCTCCATGATTTCTAGTTTGATTGGGAGAGACTCAAGAAACCTTCACACCTGCCACTGAACCTAACACATCCCTGTTATTATTAGAAAATAATGTTCCTTTCAATCATTTATTTGGATGAAGAAAATATCTTCCTCTATCTTGCAGAAAAGAATATTCTGAACCTTCTTTGTCATTTTCCAATTGCAGTATTAGTAACATTACAGAGGGAGTAATTGACAGATGTGTATAAGTTTGGTTCAAATGATTAAAAGCTGCTGAAAATCATAACCTGTCAGATTTTCCAGAGAAATAAAGACCCATCCATCTGCTGGGGACTCTGAAAATGAGTGTAATGAGTCACCTTTAAAATGACAGCTGTCATCTAAGGAACGAAGCCTTGAAGCTGAGGTAAAATATATAATAAATTATGCATACTCTTGTCATGTAGGAAGACTGGCAATGCTGGGAAGGCCATCAGAATACAGACTCTTAGACCCAAAAGTCAATTGCTAATTTTGTGCTATTTTGATCTTTTTCCTCAAGGTAAGGAGTAATACCTTGTAACATTATCTGTGATCACTAGCATTTGGGCTAGGCCCAAGTCAATAACAGAATAGTTATGCTGGAGTGATGTTATGGTTTGATAAGGCACAGCGTGTCATTTTATATCTTTGCGGTTGCCTGTCACATTGCATGGAATGATTGTGGTTTTACCAGGAGAGAAGTTTAAAAAGATGGTATCGCACCTAGAAATTAATTCTGCTGAGCTGCTACCCCAAGAAAGATGGAAAGGAATATACTTTTTTGATGATGCCGTTGTGCTTTCCCCCAGTCCTCCTTGAGAGAAGATCTCACATTCATAATTAGGTCAAAAAGGATTTCCCGAATGCTCCCCTCCTTTGCCTTTTATTTAGACTAGTAATTTTCATCTCTAGTTCTTGATGTCTTATGTGAAATAGGGCAGGTGGAGCCATAACATTCTTTGTGAAATAAAATGCAAATTTTGCTATGCAAATGGACCATTAAGAAGTAAATTAGATTGAACAGCGGTGGTAAATCAGCAATTATATTGTTGTTATTGTTGTTCTTTAAAAATTATAGTGGTATTCCAATGCAAATAAAACCGGCAATGTTTGCAACACATGTTGGGGATGGTAATACAAGTCGCCACTGGAAAAGGTACCCTAGGGCTGCTAGTGTTCATTTTTGAATTGGGTGGTGAACATTTTACTGCTGCTTTTGATGCTGTCTTCAAAGGAGAGGATGCTGAGCAAACTGCTTCTAGACTGCTGGTATTAATTACTGTTTATAATAGCTCCCATTTTGACATAATTGTTGCATATTTGGGCACATTTTGCCAAAGGATATCCTCAGCATGGGCCGGTGATTAGTATTAATATTTATATTGTATTTTAAATGTGCAAGGATTATTCTTTCCTAGTGAGTACTCTCTTATCTTTCTAGATGACCCAGTACAGAGTTGGGGCTGTAATAGGAGTACAGTGTCTACACATGTCATAGAACGTTTCCCATTTTGTTGAAGGTTGCTTAGAGTGAGAAAGACACCTCCTTGGTCCTAAGCACAAGTCGTGATGCCATGGAAGAAGAGATAGATAAGTAATGCATCATACTGGTGGATATATGAAATTTACAGAAAGGCATTTAAAGACTTCATCAAATGGAAGTTTTCCTCTGTTTTCTCTCCATTTTAGTACACTGGCAACATGGAGTTCCATGAAGGCCATTTCATGATGTGTGGCCACTTCCAGTGGCTATCTTTGGGAATCTGTCTTGCCAGCATGCTAAAATGGAGATAAAACTGTTTTCACATAATACCTGACTCCTGATACAAAAAAGTGGGAAGAAGTGCAAAGAAGATGGGGAAAGGACATGTGATGCCTGGCTATCCTCTAAGATGGACTTTGCTTGGAGAAAATTGGGTAAGACAGGTTCCCACTTTTCCCAATGCTTTCCCCGCTTACCTCCCATCTGTCTGATAGGTATATGAACAATTTTGTTTTTGTGTACCAGATCTAAATGATTCAGAGGATTCAGCAGCCGAATGCATGACAATGAGGCTGGTACAGGGCAGCCAAAGCCTTAGCCAGAACAGATCACAGCAGCTTAATCTTTTAGGCTAATGGGTCTAATAATGGGGACCAATGGGGCTGAGTGGGACTCTACCTGAGGTGGAGGTGGTGGCATGTGGGTAGGGCAGCCTTGCTAATCAGGAAAGCTCCTCCTCCTCCATTTCTTTCTTCCACATGTGGGCAGACTCCTCCATTCCTTCTCGAAGGTCCTCTCCAATGTCTGCTTGGGAACTCACTTTCCCAACAGCACTTTGTGTGGCGCAAGCAATGAAGGAGACTTGTGCTCCCTCCTGGGGCATGTTGAGAGTTGTTTGGCTCTCTGTATGCATCCACTTTCTTTCTCAAACAATCAGAGGCCTGGTTGACTGTGTCCATCGATTTCAGACAATTTCTCTATCCTCCCTCTATCTTTATGCTGTCTCTGACATTTCACTTTGGGCCCAATTTGAATGTTGACTTAACATCTTAATAATGCAGTTTGAAATCACAAAAAAGGGACAATAATGGTGGCAGTCAGTCGGCAGCTTTACTTCTTTTCTGCAACTAACAACAAAAATACTAGCAATTCACACAGCACATTTCAACTCCAGAAAACATTTCCTGGACCTAATTTTGGTAATCCTCTATAAACAGTGCAAAAATATGGTTTGATTGTGCTGCTCATTTGTCTGCTATGGACTTCAACAAGTTCACTCCTTTCTCTGTCCAAAAAGCATACTAGAATTGTTATCCTCTTTTTAAAAAAAATAGGCTCTCTTACAGCTGCAACAGACAGAGTAATCACTTAACACCAATCTGTATGCATCATTCTTTATCCAAGTATGAAACATAGCAAAGAATCCTGTGTATATGACCTCTAGCTGGATTGGGTTGATTCATCTCTAGCTGGATTGGGCTGAACAGCAGGGTATCCGCAATATTTTTTCCCCATTTATTTATTTATTTACATACATTAACAACTTACAGTGTAAACAGAACACAAAACAGAGAACATTTTACAAACGCATAACCCCACCACCAAGGCCTGAACTAGTATCCTTTCCTTTGCCATATATTTATAAGTCAACCCTTATTTAAATGTCAAATCCAAAATTCCTGACCAACAAGGTTATATTGTTTTCCATTTTCGCTCTCCAAAGCATATTTAATAATGACCGACCAGTATGCCTCTGCAACATTTTTGTTAAATCTATGAGATTCCCTTGCAAAGAACAAGAATGTTGAAATTTTGCAAGAAAAATAGATATATTCACTTTTATGTTTCTTTATTATTTCTCCCTATTCTCTTCCCCTACTTTTAAAGTTAATAAAAGTGATCATTAGGACTTTGCCCTAGAGAGTAGGTGTTGTCGCCTTTAAATTCAGCTAAATATCTGCAGAAAGTTGTAGGACACTTTGCATACAATGTCACCCTTCATCAGCTGCCTCTGGTGGCTTCTCACTGATGCATGTTCTCTTTGCAGGCCGAGATCTGGAAGTAATCCAAGCCTGAGGGTGATGTGAGCCGCACCTCAGACTGAAATAATCTCCTGTTATCAGCAAAGCTGTCTCTGCTTTACATTCTTGATCCCACATTCAAGCTGGCAAGCATCCAGAAAAGCTCTTCAGACATGATGAGAGCTTATCTCAGATGTTCCTCATCCACCTCTGTCTAGTCTGCTTCCCTCCCTTTCAGACAATTTCTCTACCCTCCCTCCATCTTTATAGTGACCTAACAAGTCCCTGACATTTCACTTTGTCTGCAAAAGGTGTCAGGAACACACATCTCCTGTTTCCCAACAGTGGTGCTATCTCTGACCCTGAATCTCTTCAGCTCCATGTAAACATTACATGAGGGCTGTAATGGGCTTTTAGTGCTATTAGGACTTACCAGTTTGGTGACAATTGCTTAATGGGCAGGAATAGGGCAGTCATTTGGGGGAGGAAAAAAATCAGTCCACTCAGTCCATTAGTGCAATATTGTGTCTATCTTTATCCAGGTATCATAATAGTTGTAGACTGATTTTTTCTCTATATGATGCACTTAGGAAAATGTTTATAAAAGTCTATTTTAATGCTTTTGGAGAAGTTACATTTTAGGAAGTTGGGACAGAAGTTCATGGGTCTAAAAACAACAGCATGGAGCTCTAGAAGGCTTGGGATTGAGATGATGGGTTTGTTTCATACGTGCTGGCCCACATATGGAACAGACATCTTAGTAGAATTTGCCAGCTTTAAAGGACTGAGGCAACTTTGAAATATTTAAGGGTGTCTGATCCGATTTCTGTGATCTGGCATAGAAGTGGGAGGCAACTTATTGGCTAGATGAGCATAAGCAGCTTATCTTGGTGCCAAAGATAAAGACTTATTAATAGTTGCTAATCTACTGCTAAATACCTATTGAAGCAACTTGTGAAAACAGACATCATTAAACCCTTTCCTTTGGCACCAAGATTTTATGTTCCAGGTCTAAACCAAACAAAAAAGGAGCCACTGCTTATAATTGACCACTGAGACACACCAATTTTTTCAAGGCTATTTCTGTACCCCTGAAAGACATTATTAATGTACTTAGAGAGAGACTCTGTGATATTTTTTTCTTGTTTATCAAGATAGAAAACAGGCAGAGGCTTTATTCCTAATCACACTCTCCCTTGCCACATATACACTTACTATTCCTATTCTGGGGAGTTTAAACAGTAAATCCAAATTATCAGAGGCCACCCAAACCTTTCTTACAAGTAGATTTGCATGAAATTGAGTCCATGTTTATTGTATAAATCTTGGATAGGTTCCTGTTGTCATGTTGAGATTATTTATTTATTTCATATATTTATACCCTGCCCTTCTCACCCCCGAGGGGGGACTCAGGGGGGCCTCACAACAAGCACCGTACAATGCTATTACCATTATGAACAATCAACAAATACATTAAAACATTAAAACAATTCATTAAAACAATAGATTAAAATGCCAATTAAAACCAAATCCAAGTCTGGGTTAATTCAGTGTTGTGGGTTTCCTAAGTCTTCTTCCATTTGCTACTATTCATTAGTTGAACGCCTGGTCCCAAAGCCAAGTCTTCAGTTTTCTTCTAAAAGACAGGAGGGAGGTGGTCAGTCTGATGTCCCTGGGGAGAGAGTTCCACAGACGGGGGGCACTGCTGAGAAGGCCCTGTCTCTCATTGATGGTGGTGGGATCGAGAGCAGGGCCTCTCCTGATTATCTTAAACTTCATGATGGTTCATAACAGGAGATACATTTGGACAGGTAGTCTGGCTCATGTTTAGAGCTCACTCATGTTTAGATCTGACCATGGTATGAATGTGGTCTGGAATAGGAACTGATAAGTTTCCAAATTAGGTTAAAAATCGAGCTACTTACCCACGGAGGTTTTGAAAAAATATACAGGATTTTGAAAAACCACACAACAAAAACTGTGCAACATTCTGAGGCAAAAAAAACAACAACAACAGAATTCAATTATGTTGTTTGGAAAACATACAAAAACGTGCAAATTAAATTGAACACAATATTTCTGTACTAACAATGTGATGGCAAGTTTAATACCATGGCTGAAGATTTTCCTGGTTTGAATGTTGCTCAACTGAAACATTATACAGCAGGAAAAACAACTTTGGGAGATTCAAACTGAGGCCTTTGGCAGCTGAAATGTTGTGCAGTTTCCTTTTCATGATGAAAACTGCATGGTTTTTAGGAAAGGTCACACAGTTTGCAGGTTAAATTGCATGTTTTTGAGAAACTATATAGTTTTCTGAAGCAGCTGTTTAGTTTTTGTAGAGATTTCCAAAGGCTATTCAAATTTCAAAACTTATTTTGTAAAAATGTATACATTTTCCTATAGAGAACATTTTTGTGGATGAATATTTTTTGTAGAAAATAAAATTGCACACAAAAGCAAAGAGTGTTTGAGGATCGGGGCAATCATAGTGTTACCAAGATGCTTGTTTATAAAGATATTGTGCCATCACACACAGACACTTTAAAGTTAAAACTAAGATGTGCTTCTCTTTTTATCTGGGTGAACCGCGGGTGCCTTTCTTAGAAGCTCAAGATTCCTAGCAACTGAGGCCAGTCCAGATTTGAACATCAACAGGACATTTATTTTTCAAAGTCCTTGACAGACTTGGCACAGCTTGATGAAGTTACAAATATAAACAGTCAATTTGGGAAACCATATAAATGTTCTTTCTTTCCTTTTTCCTTCATTTGCTGAGTTAACTTTTCCCCAATGGTAGAAAAATCCTGGGATCTTTTACCCTAACCCTGAGCTGTTATCTTTCCGAAAGAGCAGGTCTTCCCCTATCTAAGCTCAAGATTAGTTTTGGAAATGAAGTAATGGAGACTCTCTTAATGGCAGAGAAATCCTGAGATATTCCCTGCGCCAGTGCTGAGCTATTGTCCTTTAGAAAGAGCAGGTCTTTCTCTATCTGAGCTCAGCACCAGTTTCAAAGGCGAGAAGGTAACCTTAACCTTAACTCTACTCACAATGGCTTGTCTGAGCTGCCTAGCTTGGCCACCAGCACATCTGAGGCTTTTTCTATACTAAAGAAGGCAGGAGAGCCTTTCCAAAATGGAGATCTCATCCCCAGGAAAAAGGGCGGTCTCTAGACCAAAAGGATACTTTTTTAAACCAATAGCTGCAAAAGGCTTGCAGGCTGGCTTCCAGACCCTGTTAATGTTTGACCTCTAGGTGTCTCTTTAGGTCAAAGTCACATGACCTGTTCCAGTTCCAGCTGACCACAATAATTTTCCCATTGCCTTACAGCTGGAAGAACAACGTAATCCAATTGGGAATATGATATATCATCAAACTTGCAATTTCTATCCAAACAAAGTAGAGTGGAAAGTCCTGATTTATATATGATATATAATAGTCCAACTCGAGGGAGAAAAACGGGATCTAAACAAATAAATAAATAGTGATCTTTGTTGCTATACTTTCTAAATATCATTGTTACGGCATGTTCTGAAGATCTCTCTTGACACTCTAATGTTTGCAATCACGTATTTGCCATGATACTCACCTGGCAAGCCTTAATGAGAGTGGCGAAGGCCCTTTGCTGAAGCCTAGCATGAAATATACAGCACTGAACAAAGTGACTGAGTCGAACAGAGGGTTAAGTGCATGTAAACACATAGCTAAAACCATGAAATCAGTGGCCTTGAGCATACTTGGCTCTGTGGTGGATTTTGGCCTAAAAATAGATACTAACTTTCAATGGTTTTAAGAAACAACTGGCTTTTGTGAGAGTTTGGTTTTGCTTTGTTTTATGGGCTATTCTTTATATGGTTGTTGTATAAATCAGTCAAAACACTAACATTTGATAGTTCCATTTGTGGATCAGATTAAGCCTAATTTGAGAGCTAAATCTAGGTGACCTCCTGCTTCTCTGCGTCTTAAAAAAATCCTGCATATTTAAAGATGGAAATGTAATAACAAAAAAGAGAAAATGTTGAAACAAAACAAAATTTGCTTGTTGTATTTCCAGAAGAAAGAAGGAAGAGAAGCCTGGAATGTCCACAGAGGGAAGCATTTGTCTTCAGCTTGAATGAAAGATGCTAGCAAGCTGTCTTTGTTCGCATATGCATAAGGCAAGATGGGGAAGGCTGTATGATTATTATTTCCTTCCCAATACTGCAAGCATCATGAAAAATATGTCTCAAAAGGCTTCAAGATGGCTCATTAAGTTCCTGATCCATTTCTGCACACGCGACTGCTACCATGCTGACCTTTTACAGCTCAAACTGCAGATGGGCATTGCCCCATTACTGTCAGTGAAATTCAGCCTGTAGGGATACATAACCAATGGAAGGAATACACTTCAAGCTGTTTTTGTTTCTCAAACCCAGAAGGGAATGCTGAAAGAACCTTTGTCCCATGGATGAACACACGCAGACATGCCTGCGCACAACGATGCACAAACACACAGAGAGCACTCTAGGTGCTCAAATTTCAGTGGGTGTTAGAACATTTTTTTACTGCTACTTTGCAAACTCGAACTCTGTGAACTCTGGATTCTGGGAGGAATGGGAAGCAAGGAGTATTTTGCAGTGTTCTTCATATAGCACAGAAGCAGCCAGGCTCTGAATTGTAAAGACGAATGATAGCAGCAAGGCACCGAAACCTCCTCATGTCTAACAAGGCATATTCTGGCAGGACTTCTCACAGACAGTCGCTTGCTGGAGTCTGGAAGGCAGTTTATTGAAAGGCAGGCAGATGCAGCTGAAGGCAAAAGGGGAGAGACAATGGGCCTTTTGCTTTTCTTCTTCTTTCTCTGTGTCCAGGATAGGAGCTAATTAGCTACAGAACAGTTTTGTTTGTGTGCCTTACTGCAGTAAAAAGAATAGGGTGTATAGATGGATGAATGGGCTTCCTACCTGTAGCTCGGCAAAGCTCAGACGCAGACAAACCAACAAAAGGTTCCAGCTAAAGTAATAATTAGGTGGGAGGCACTTCAACACATTGGCCCAATGTTCTCAGCACTATATAAGCACAAGCATTGAGGTTTTTATTTCTCAGAATCAATTGTGTCGAATCACTGCTCTGTTCCAGTCCAAATAACCACTTTTGTGGCTTTCCATTCATTCATGCACATACATTTGTTCCTGCAGATTTTATTACAGTCTTTCAAAGGATGTCAGTCCTATCATCTCCACTGGTAGATGTGAGTCCAGGGCTGGGTCCATGACTTATCAATACCTATCTAAATCAATGTTGTTGTTTGTTCCCATACTTTCAGACTGAATGTACTCCTTTAGCCCGGATCAACATAGGAGACATATGCCCTTCTTTAAATTATTTCTTGAAAGACACCAACAAGCATCTAGACAAAGAATGTTCATGTATATGTGTGCACACATACATACACATGCAAACACAGAACAACTTCTATTGTCATTGTTACAATCCATTTTGAATTAGACAAAACTTAGTTAGAGACTAGGACGCGGAGCAATGCCTTCAAATTACAAGAAAGGAGCTCCATCTGAACATTAGGAAGAACTTCCTGACTGAGAGCCATTCAGTAGTGGAACTCTCTGTCCCGGAGTGTAGTGGAGGTTCCTTCTTTGAAAGCTTTTAAACAGAGGCTGGATGGCCATCTGTCAGGGGTGCTTTGAATGCAATTTTCCTGCTTCATGGCAGGGGTTGGACTGGATGGCCCATGACATCTCTTCCAACTCTATGATTCTATGGTGATCCAATGTATCCTCCAAAGAACAATTGTCTACATTGCTAGAACTTTGGTTTTATTCCATGTGTCTCTACATGCAATTCAGAATTCATTAGCTACACTGTTAGTAGCTGGATTTGTTCTTCATGGGTGGTTGCATTTCAAATTTTTGGTTAAGCCCACCTTGTTAGACTTACTATTGTTTTTAGCGACATGTTGTTGAAATAACATTAATCTCTCTCTCTCTCTCTCTCTCTATATATATATATATATATTCTAGTAAATGAACTATGCACATTAGAAACTTTGATATGTTGTGGCTGCTCTTGTCTACATGAGGCTTAAATGTCTTAAAATTACCAGCTCCTATCAGATCTGGAAACTAAACAAGATCAGTTATTGGATGGAAGATCACAAAATAATAGGTCCTATACACCTCATTTGGGAGATCATGAAAAAATTGTGCACTTTGCCACCTAGTGGCTGTTTTAGACATTTAATGAATCTGTTAATAGCATCATGCAGCAAATGCTTCAACTATGCTTCATAAAGAGAGGATAATCACCCTGCCTTGTTCAGCAAGCCTTGCAAATACTGATGTTGTTGATGGCTATCTTTTCAGTTTTAAAATACTTATCTTCAAAATTTGATTTAAAAAACTCAATTGGGTTCATATTTAATTGAATTCAAAAACACCAGGCACCTGCCTTTAAAAATACAAGAAGAATTTGCCTGTAGCCTGTGCAGAGAGAGGAGGATTAATACTACCTATTTGTTTTTTGAGGGAGAAAATGATATGAATTGCATGCATGTATATGGACAGACTATGATGGGATCAAGAGTGAGATGGGCATGGGTCCATTTCAGACACATGACCCACTCTGCAACCTAGGACCTTTCAAATTGGGCCCTAAAAATACTCCAACGTGGTCCTCCAATTGAGGACAAAAATAGATCCAACAGAGTATATTCTGCCACTTCAGGCAGCAAACCAAGCATGCCAGCATGGCAAGAAAAATATTGAATATGCTTTATGTCCTGCAGAACCAAAGATTCAACCAAGATTTCATTCTTTATGTAAAAATAAACAAGCACACCCATCTCATTAGTAAGCAAATTTACTTTCATCCTTAATAAATGGTAAAATGCTATGCATAGTAAATAATGTTTTAAAGTAAATGCCTTTATGGTAATTATCAGTAAAAGTTTGATTTCTATACTTATTTTATATACCTATATGCCCATGATCAAATAAAGATTTTTGGGCGAAAAGGAGGTGGAAATGGAAAAATGTTTAAGAAGACATTTTCCCTTTTGCCCAGAAGAAGTAAACCAACTCAGAATACAACTTTCCTAAGAAAACCTTATCAAATGTATGGGTCACCATATATTGACAGGAGTCTTGAAGGTACATACTAGAAATTAGATAGGAATTTGTCAGTTTCCCAGATGTGTTTGAAATCAGAATTTCTAATCACTTTGAAAATTGGTCCATGATGTTCCCACAGCTTTCTTCTCCCCAGCCCAAAACTGTATATCTTTCATTGAAAAGGTTTTAGTTTTCCAGATGACACTGGGCAATGTTTTTTATTGTTGTTGGTTTTTTTTTTTTTTTGCCATTTTTCTTTCCTTCTGTTCCTCAAGCCCCAGTCTTTCGCTGAATTCCTGACTAGAGGCTGTGAAAAGTCAGTTCCGTTTCTTCCCTAGACCCAGCTGGTTTGACAGATGAATTGTCTTTTCACAGTCCTTAATTGAAATTGAGATTTGAGAGGACAGAAATTCTAGGGAAAACAAAAACTGGATTGTCAGCTGCCAAACATTCACAACTTTACACTCACACCCTTTACAGAAATCCTGTTTCGAAGCTAAGAAACAATATTCAATTTCTTCTCCCAATCCTTCTCTTGGTTACACATCTGACACATTTCTTCAAAGCTTCTAGTAAGGATTTTTGTGGAAAAGAAGAGGAGGCAGTTGCAAAATTTATTTTATTTCAAGCATTTATATCCCATCCTTCTCACCTCTGAAGAGGGATTCAGGACAGCTTACAACAGGCAGCCATTAGATGCCAATACAGTAAACAAAAACCACAATTATAATTAAACACAATTAAAACAATTACATTCAATTTAAAATAGTTTGCTGGTTTAAAATCATAGTCCAGTTCAATCCATTGTGGTCCTTTAACATTCTCTTCCCAGATGCTCCATCTATTGATCAAAGGCTTGATCCCAAAGCCAGGTTTTGAGATTTTTATGAAAGGGCAGGAAGGGAAGGGGCAGATCTAATATCATTGGGCAGGGAGTTCCACAAACGCGGACCCCCCTACGGAGAAGGCCCTGTCTCTCATCCTCACCAGTCGCACTTGTAAAGGTGATGGGACTGAGAGCCCCCCACGGAGAAGGCCCTGTCTCTCATTCTCACCAGTCGCACTTGTAAAGGTGATGGGACCGAGAGCAGGGTCTCCCCAGTTGATCTTAACCTCTCTGGTGGTTTGTAGAGTGAGATATGTTCAGACTAGGCCATAACCATTTAGGGTTTTATAGGCTAAAGCCAGCACATTGAATTGTACTCAGTAGCAGATGGACAGCCAGTGGAGCTGGCATAACAGGGGAGTTGTACACTCCCTGTACCCCACTCCAGTGAGCAACCTGGCTGCCATTCGTTGGACTAGCTGGGGCTTCCGAGCAGTCTTCAAAAGCAACTTCATGTAGAGTGCATTGCAGTAATCTATTTGGGATGTAACAAGAGTGTGGACCACTATGATAAATTCAGACCTCCTGTTGTGACTCAGCTGGAATCACAGACTGATGGAACTCAGGTTCACAGTTTGGTTCAAGATGTCCCTGTTATAGATGCCCCTGTTATAGACAATGAAGAAGTGCAGTTTCCCACAGCAAGGCATGAGAGTGTTGATGTTGAAAATAGCCAGGTGCAGGTGCAGATTGATTCAGTCTGATAATGAGCAAGCAGGGAAACAGGCGGACACTAATGAACAGACTGACCTTGACGAAATGGGAACCTTAGATCGGGCTGACCGTTTGGAATTCCAAGTCCGAAGGAGTGAAATGATAGCTAACAAGAGGGAGGCCAGGGGCCAAAGAAACGCCTTCATGTTTTGCAAAAGATATTAAGCCATGTGTGTGAGACCAAATCTTTGTCAAAGCAACTTTGCATTCTACCAAGAAGTTTGCCTATGCTTGTCTGGATTTATCTTGCAACTTTTGTGTTCATGGTTTCAGGACTTTATCATGTTCTCTTGGGTTTTTGCTTTGCTGGTGCCTTTTTGGATTAAGTTTCAGGTGCTTTAAGACATTGATCTGTTGGAACATTAACCTTTGCTTTTAAGAACTTTTTACCTCTTATTTTTAATAAACTATAAAGACTTCTGGCTGTTTGTGGTTTGGTGTCTTCAGCAAGGTGAATCTACTCTGAGGTACAACACCTCCTAAGACATGGGCACAGTTGGCACACAAGTTTTAACTGTGCAAAAGCTCCTCTGGCCACCACTGAGACCTGGGGTTCCAGGCTCAGCAATGAGTCCAGGAGGACTCCCGAGCTGTGAACCTGTGCATTCAGGGGGAGTGTAACCCCATTCAGCACAGGCTGTAACCCTATATCCTGTTCGGTCTTTCAACTGACCAGGAGGACCTCTGTCTTGTCTGAATTCAATTTTGATTTGTTCACTCTCATCCAGTCCGTCACAGCTGCCAAGCACTGGTTCGGGACCTGAACAGCCTACTTAGTAGAAGGTGGAAAGGAGTGATAGAGTTGAACTTCATCTTCATACAGGTGACATCGAACTCAAAAAAATCTGGATCATCTCCCACAACAGCTTCATGTAAATGTTAAACAACATGGGAGACAGTATTGAGCCCTGCAGGACCCCACAGAACAATGGCTGTGGGGCTGAGCAGGTGTCATCCAACAACACCTTCTGGGAATGATCTTCCAGGAATGACTGGAGTCATTGCAAAACAGTACCTCCAAGGCCCATTCCCATGAGGCATCCCAGAAGGATACCATGGTCTATGACAGGGGTCCTAAAACTTTTTAAATAGAGGGCCAGGTCACAGTCACTCAAACTGTTGGAAGTCAGATTATAATTTGAAAAAAAAAATCCTATGCACACTGCACATAACTTATTTGTAGTGCAAAAAACACTGAAAAACAACGCAATAATTAAAATGAAGAACAATTTTAACAAATATACATTTATTAGTATTTCAATTGGGAAGTGTGGACCTGCTTTTGGCCCATTCAATAAGATTGTTGTTGTTGTTGTTGTTGTGTGCTTTCAAGTCATTTTAGATTTAGGTTGACCCTGAGTAAGGGCTGGGTAAATGACCTTGGTATCTGTCCCCCGAGCCTTAGTTTGAGGACCCCTGGTCTATGGTATTGAAAGCCGATGAGAGGTCCAGCAGAACCAACAGGGACACACTCCCCCTGTCCAGTTCTCGGCATAGATCATCCACTAAGCCTGGGGTCCCCACATGTTTTTGGCCTTCAAACCCTAACAGCTAGTAAACTGGCAGGGATTTCTGGGAGTTGTAGGCCAAAAACATTTGGGGACCCCAGGTTGACAACCACTGCACTAAGGCAACCAAGGCTGCCTCGGTACCATGTCCCAGCCTAAAGCCAGACTGTGCTGGATCTAGATAATCTGTGCCTTCAAAGAACCCCTGCGAGTTGCGAGGCCACCACATGTTCCAGGACTTTTCCCAAAAAGGGGAGTTTGGAAACTGGCTGAAAGTTGACAAATTTAGTGGGATCCAGTGATTGTTTTTTCAACAGCGATTTTATTACAACTTGTTTTAAGCTGACTGGAATGTTGCCTTCCCATAGAGAGGCATTAACCACCACCTTCACTCAAAGATGTTGCCAGCTGGTGATCTAGTCTCTGTTTTTCCCACACCCTTTCCCAGTCCTTCACATAAATCCTGACAGCTTAAACAACTTTTCACAGCCTCTTGTCAGGATTGGGCTTGGAGGATGGAAGCTGTAGGAGAAACAGAAACTAGATCATCAGCTGCCAAACACCCACAATTCCCCTAAATACAACTTTCCTCCATAACCCTCCTCTACCCCAAGGTTTTGCAGAAATCCTGGATAGAGATTGCAGATGTCAATCATGAGCTATCAACTTTCTGGCACTTTTTTTCTTTCCCTCAGTTAGTTCAAAAGCTAAAACATCTTTTCAGAGCTGACAATTTGCGACTAGGGGAAAGAAAAATTGGGAAGTTGCAGAAAAACAGTATCTGGGATATGTCAGTTATGAAAGCAGTGGACATTTCAATTGAAGCTTCCCAGTTTCCAGAAAAAGTTGTGCAGCATTCTGTACCTCCAGACAGTGTGAGAAGGATAATAGATGGCTTTTTTCAACACTCATTGTTGAGAGGGAAATTTAAACAATAGCAGAATAATTTGTCCAAATTTCTTTGGCAAAAGGACAAAATGAGAGAAATATTCGAGGGGTCTTAAAAACTGCAATTTTTATATTTTTCTTGCAAATGGTGAAGGTTGGAGTGGTAGTAATTGGTCATGTCTGAGAATGTCATGTGATTAGTCTGTCTGGCAAGCTGGCTGGCCTTGCAGTTTAATAAAAAAGTTGCCACACTGTGGTAAAGATGGCTGTAAAACATAAACAGCACCAAAGAGGAACAAGTGCAGCACATTATTGGATTGTGCAGTTTGCAAGAAGGTAAAAGTAAAAGTTTATCCCATGATTAAAGAAAGTAAGGTTATCACAACCAAACCACTTCAGGTTGTGAATGCTGACTTAACAGGGACATTCAAGGAGAGTGAAAACAAGTCCAAGTACATTTTTTGTGATAGTGGACAGATATATTTTTGTTATAGTTATGTTTACCTGTTAAAAAAAAGCATGAAGCATTTTTAAAAATCGGAAAGTGAATGAGTATGGTGGAAAGAGACTTCCCATACAAAGTTTCATGTTTGACCATGGATTTTGTGGTAACAATATCCAAAACTGGCCGAGACAAAAAAAAGCGTACAGCATAAAATCACAAATCCATATTTCCCTTCAGAGAATGGGCTGCCAGAAAAAAGGATAGGAGTCCTTCAGTCCATAAAGGAATGCATGATGATTCAAATGCACCTTCTGGTATGTGGGGAGAAGCTGTACAGACAGCAAACCATGTGTTAAACAGAATGTGGTGTTCAAGTGTGAATCAAACACCTTATTTTATGCTGTATGGATTTTTTTTTTTTGCTGATGACACTAAAACATTGGAATAACACTGGGAAAAATGTATTACAAAGAAAGGTGACTATGGCCCCTTCTACACTGTCTTATATCCCAGTCTGATCCCAGATTATCTGCTTATGCCAGATTATCTGGCAGTGGAGATCCATATATTCCAGTTCAAAGCATGTAACCTGGGATCAGATCCTGGGGTGCCTTCCACACAGCTGAATACAATCTCTCATTTTCTGCTTTGAACTAGAATATATGGCAGTGTAGACTCAGATAATCCAGTTCAAAGCATACATTGTGGGATTTTCTGCCTTGATATTCTGAGTTATATGGCTGTGTGGAAGGGCCCTGGGATATAAGGACAGTGTAGAAGGCACCTATGTAGAAAAGTGATGTAATTTCTTCTCAAAATTCTTAATAGAGTTTTTTTTTTAAATGTTGAAACTTTTTGAAGAACTCTCATAATATATTGTAAGATAAGAGGGAAGATGGGGAGGGGGTTAGACTTACCTAAACTGAAATAATATTTTGCTGCTTGCTGTTTTGTGTACTTAAGAGAATAAATGGTACTGAGAAATCAGAACAAGAATTAAAATATCATGACCTGAGGTTTGAATGGCATGGATATTTATGGTATGATAAAGTAGATGTGAAGGCAGATTTTATGTGAGATGTGCTTGTTTATAATATGGTATAGGTATAAACATGAGCAATGCTTAAAATATTTTCATAGGTCTCAGCAAGATAACTGGAAAAATTTTAAAATGTATTTAATGTATTGCAGGAGTCTACTGCATACCATGCATTTGTGGACCAGTCTACACAGGGACCACCAAACACAGCACCCAAACATGAATCAAGGAACATGGAAGGCACTACAGACTACTTCAACCAGAGAAGTCAGCCATAGCAGAGCACCTGATGAACCAACCTGGACACAGAATATTATTTGAGAACACAGAAAGGCTGGACCACTCTAACAGCTACCATGCCAGGCTACACGGAGAAGCCATTGAAATCCACAAACATGTGGACAATTTCAACAGAAAGGAAGAAACCATGAAAATGAACAAAATCTGGCTACCAGTATTAAACTCTAAAATCATAACATTAAATAAAGAACTTTCAAAAACTCCAGAGAAGAAACTATCAGGGACAGCTAATCACGTCTTAACAAAGGATTCCCCCAGACAGTAAGAAGCCACACCTTGAAAACAGCTAGGCCATTAAATGCTAATCAAGGTGGCCAATTGAAACATTCACACCTACGTTCAACAGACAAGAGTTCTTTCTCCCACCCTGGACATTCCACAGATATATAAACCCCATTTTCCTAATTTCCAACAGACCACACAACCTCTGAAGATACCTGTCCTAGATGCAGGTGAAAGGTCTAGAGAGAATGCTTCTGGAATATGGTCATACAACCCAAAAAACTTACAACAACCCAGTGATTCTGGCCATGAAAGCTTTCAACAATACATTAAATGTATTTTATGTTTTTTAGGATGTAGCATATTTGTATAGATTTTCCTGTGATGTGTTTTAAGTGTGTATGCAAAAATTATTATTAGATACATAACACGAGTAATCAACACCAAACAAAATCACTATCTTGGCTTTTGTATTTGATCACAGATACATTACACATGTCGGACTGTGTAATGTATCTGTGAATAATGCGTGCAGATCCTAGTATCCTTTTGCAGCTGACAGACAGTATTTTTTTCAGTGCCAATGGTTTTTAAATGCAGGCCAAGGTCTTTGGGCACTGCATCCAGTGTGCTGATCACCACTGGGACCACCTTTACTGGCTTGTGCCAAAGCCTTTGCAGTTCTATCTTCAAATCCTCATAGAGTGTAAGTTTTTCCAGTTACTTCTCATCAATCCTGCTGTTGCCTGGGATTGGAACATAGGCAATCAATACTTCTTCTTTTTTTTCATGATTGTGAGGTCAGGAGTATTGTGCTCCAAAACTGTGTCAGTCTGAATTCGGAAGTCCCAGAGTAATTTGATGGATTTCTTTTCCATAACTTTTTCAGTTATTATGATTGTTGTTGTTGTTGTTGTTGTTCAAGTAGGCACATATTGGAGAAGCAGTCTTCAAGACACCTTACTGCCCCAGGACTATTTGCCGTTTCAATTTATTTCATCTACAGCTAAGATTGTTTCTCTTGTAGTAGTGCAAGCTGCTATCATGGAGAAATGTTTTGGTCACTTTTGTGAAGTGTAAAGTGTAAAGTTCCATAAACATACTCCTCTAGCAATATTAAATCGACGAATGTTCCCTCTTCTGTCATGGAATTATTTGGAGATGTAGGTCCAATCCACAGAGCCATATAATACAGTTTCATAATGCAGTTTAGCTGCATTGAACTGCATTATATGGCAATATAGACTTATAATTCAGTTCAATGTAATTATACTGCATTATGAAACTGCATTATATGGCAATGTAGATGGGGTGATAATTAGCATATCTCATTTTATGAGAAAGCCCATCTAGCCATCTTTTTTCAGATCCAGCACAACCCTAGGCCTAGATGCAAGGCAGGCTATCCAATAAAGGGGGGAAATAAAGAAGACAAAACAAGGACTCAAAAATATTAAAACTGAAAATGTTTTTGCTATTAGTTTAGCACTCTAACAAACCTTGAAAGAGTTGCTATAGAAATCAATATGTGGATGGATTGCTATTCTCCAATAAAACACTGAGGATAGACTAAATATAAATTTACCTTGCAATGTCTAAAGAATATATGAAGGAGTTATTTTTTCTGTTAAAAAGCATGAAGAAGTCCAGGGTCATTGGCTTCTCTTCCCCCTTTAATGCTGGTTCTCAATTGTTTTCTGCTTTACAGGGACTTTTTGCTAGGCTATAAGCCTTTGCAATTAAATATAATTTACAGTAAGGATTTAGTGAGTATACTTGCCACCTACGTAGAAGACCAAAGCCCCTTTATTGCCATGCCATATTCTTTGTGGCACAGAGCAAACAGCAGAACTTTTACCACAGATATGGCTTAGAATACAAACTTACCCAGCAGGCTGGGAAAGCTGCCGCTGCCTTCCTGTCAAGAGGGAACCGTTACACATTCCTAATGAAGGAAGCAGGGACTGTCAACTTTCTTTTTCTTTTGGCAACCCAGCAACTAGATGCAACTGCTGCAATGTCACAGTTGCTTTTCCTAATTACCATTGGAGTCTCCATGGTGTGGGTTTTATGCCTCTTCCATATTAATGAAGGCAGGAGCAGACGAGGCCAGGATGGTAACTGCTTTATTACTACTTTACTCTTAGTAGCTGTGGCTAGTAGGCCTGGGTAACAACAGAAAAATTTGTTTCTAAAATCAATTCGTTTTTTGGGGGGTTTTGCGTTTCGTTATTTAAAATAATTACAAAATTTTCCTTTTAAAAAGTTCAATATTTACGAAATTTCGTAAATGGTAAAAAATTAACGAATCGATTTCCAAAACAATAACGAATCGATTCGTTAATGGCGGACGCGACCGCGAAATACGCTAAAAAAGCTCCAAAAACTTCTGAAGCTTCCCTCTCCCTCTGTTCTTGACTGTTGGTGTGATATTATAATTTGTTTTCACTAATTAAACCATAAAACTGGCCCAGACATGCGGAAATAATAACGAAACGACCCCAGAACAATAATGAAACGAATACAATAACGAAATACGAAGCATTTACAAAACGTATTTAAAAATTCGTTTTTTTTAATAATTGCTCCAGAATGGTTCGTTATCGTTTTGTAATTGGAAAAATTAATGAATTATTAACGAATTACGAATTAACGAAACGAAACCGCCCAGGCCTAGTGGCTAGCATTGTGAATGGCCCCGTTTTCCAGATATGTCGTATCATGGTGATTATGACAATACCATAAATCTTACCATGTAGATTGCAGCATGTTGATTTGTAAGGTTCACTAGATGTTTGTTCTTACAGTTTGTATTGCATGGGAGGCACACATTTGTAGATGGGAGTTGCAGCCTTGAAAGATGGAGTGAGCCAAGATATCTACCAGGTCTCAGCTGATGATACATACTTCAACTCAGCATATCTTGATAGCCTGAACCCTTCTGAATTAATGCACTGATAAATGCTCCTGGATGTCATTTTCTATAATTAGTGATCACAAAAGGATGTGTGTTATTGCCAAGCATTAAACCACTTGTTGACCTCAGCAACTTCTACTCCATTAGGAAACAGAGAGCCTTGAAACTGGTGAGAACAAAATAGTAGGTTCCATTACCAATGACTAAACAGCTTATATAGACGCAGTGTTGTTTCCAGGGAGGGATAATCTCCTGCTTGTTGTTAATTTAGTAAGATGATTTCTTGCAATAGAGCAGCCAAGAACATCCTCTTTCCCCCATGTAATAAGAAACCTCCTAGGAAGGTAATCGTTCCTTGACATTAGATGACAGACACCTGTCATTGCTAAATTTCTTGATATCCTTACAGGAGTGATTTCAAACCTTGTTAAGTTATTCACATTCCATGTTGTGTGTGTATGTTGCTTATTAGGCCTTTATTTGTATAACTAATTGTTGGTTGTTTGTGTAGTGCAGTCATCCTTCTGTATCCAAAAATTCTGCATTCACAGATTTGGCCATCCAAGGCTTTCTTGAAAAAAATCCAACAAACATATTTTAATTTTGCTATTTTATGTAAGGGACACCATTTAACTAGGCCAGTGTTTCTTAAACTCCAGGTGTTTTGGACTTTGGCTCTCAGAAATCCTGGCCAGCTTACCAGCTGTTATGAATTGTGGAAGCTGAAATCAAAACATCTGGAGGAACACAGTTTGAGAAACTCTGAACTACGCCATGGTATGTAAAGGGATCTGTACACTCATGGAATTTAGCATCATGAGAATTGGGGTGTTCTGGAACAAATATCAAGGGCCTGCTATATACATAGAATTGTGATTTTCTTCCTCTTAATATTATTTATTTCAAAGTAGCATGGCTATCATTTTATACTATAGTAAACTGTTCTAGTATATCCTATAAACAAGAAATAGTTCAGACGTTTCAGTATGTTGGGAGAACATGAATTGTGTTTCCTCGCTGCTTTCTTCTTAGGGATACCCAAAATTACTGGGAGGGAAGCCTAGAAAAAGGCAGCAGGGGGGCAAGGAGACCACCAGTTGTTTATGCTTTATCAGTACTTCCTCAGAAAGAGATATATCACCATTGGTATATACAAGTGGTCTTATTGCAAAATTCAGTGTGACATGTATTATTCCATCCTCCGAGTTGATACTGAGAGATTGGAGTGTTTGTTTGTTTTAAAATTCAATTATAAACATAAGGTCTTGGGTGACACCATTTGTCCCAGATTCATTGCTAATCAGGATCACCAAGTTATTAGGCAGGTCCTCTAATCAGCTTATCTACTTAGATTGCTATCAGTACCAGTTTTTATCTTCTTCATTCCTTCCTTATTTTTTTTTCAAATTTATGGTAGAGACATTACTACAACTTTCTTTCCCTTCCATTAGAAGTAACAGACTATACTGTTGAACTCGCTATACAACCAGTTGTCTAAGCTTCTTGAATAGTTTCCTGATTTTTTTAAAAAAAAAATTGTTCAGGATATAGATATGCTGAGATTAAGGTGATAGTCAATTATGCTACAGTATGTTCATGTTTCTAGTCATGACCAAATTCGTGTTCACAATTCAAATACCTGTATTATCATTCCAACTCAAAATATTTAGATGAGAGAGAGAGATTAAGCATATTTACTTAGGAGGAATGCTTTTTTACTAATAGGACTAGGGCTATGCTTTGAACTTTTATACCTAAGTAATTTCCATGATCTTGCATGTAAGACATATTCTCAGAATTAGTTATGTTTTTCACAATGCTGATTCCATTCATCTTGCACAAGCTAAATGAAATTAATTTTGCGCCACACTCAGGCCATTATCTGCACTTGGCTCAATTCCATTCACACAAACAAACAATGCTAGAATAATGATATTTAAATCATTGTTCTGTTGTGTACTATTTTTTTGAAAAGCTGAATTCAAAGAAGGTGAGGCTGTCTTAGTAGCCTCCAGACACAGAATGCCATAGTAATCTAGCTAGGTGATCATGCTCATAATATGTTCACAACTATCTGAAATGCTATTGAGCATTACCTGTCTAGCTGGAATCAATACATAAGTAATTGCCTAGTCCATCCTCCAGCTATGATTGCTTTCCTCATGTGGAAAGTAGTCAGTAAGTCTGAAGAAAATTTCCTCAGTTGAGTTTAATCTTGTTTCTAAAGCTGATTCAATTATGCTCTGGATTGGCCCCAGCACAACCATATGGGTAGTCACATTCACTAGGCTGGACCTGGTACAGCACCAGCTGATCCAGCCATGTAAAGACCATATCAGTCCAGCTATCACCTGTAGTGTTCATCTAGATCATATGTATCAAATGCAAGGGCCATGGGGTTGAATCTGGCCTGCCACTTCATTTTACTTGTCCCACAAGGCTTTGAATTACAGAGCAATATTGTTACATTTATACAGTCTTATAATTACAAATGCCCCTTTAAAAGTAACCATGGTTGATGTAACCCTTAGCAAAAATCAGTTTGACGTTCCAGATCTAGATCATTGTTCAAATGAACTAAATAGTCCTGATCCACTTGTGTAGATTTGTAGTGAAGCCTCAGGATACCCTGGAGTTTCCAGTAAGGTCTGGAGTATTTCCCAAGTATGGCAAAAGCAGGCATAATTGTATTAAAGCAAGAAAACCTGTGATGCTGTGCATCATGACAATAGCCAGTGGTCCGTACACTGTAGGTATGGGGAGCGGGTGGGGGGGGGGGGGGCTTGTTTAATGTAGACAAGCCCCTCATCATATGAAAGCACTCCTTGCAAGCAAAGATAGTAGAAAATCAGAGTTTGTGCTTGAGTGGAGACTCTCCATGTGGAAAAGTATTTCTCTTCTGACTTTTCACATTCCACATGAGGAAACAAATATGGGGTTGGAGAGACTTCAGGCTTTCATGTGCTGGTTCAAACCAGGTCAGTCACAGCTGAAGATTTGTCTGTTTATTGTTTCACAGATTTCAAAATGTTTTCAAACTCTTTACCTGGTCAGAACATTTGTGTGCAAAAAAATGTATTTTTGCAAGATAAAATCGGCCCCAAATGGCTTCACTTGCTTCCCAGTAATCTTTCATCGAGTTTCAATTACAAAATACCAATAATATATCAATAAACAACACTTTATTCATTTATTGATCCACATAGTTGAATCTGACCTACTCTGACTGACCATGAGCACTTTGTACAGAGATTTGAAAGGTGACCTTTTGGACTAAAATCCCCCAAATCCCCAATTACTGAGAATTCTGTAGGTGTAATTTGAAAAGTAATTTTTACAAAACTCTGCTCAAAGAGTCTCAGATGGCTGAATTGCTTGAGGAATCAATGTTAGAATATCAAGGGTCTCATGCTGGGTGATGATGGTGGTGAAGTACAGCATATATATGCACACCCTTCCCAAATGCTACAGTCCAGGTGCACTTCAGCAGGTGTGGATATGTGTGTGCATGGGTTCCTACTCACTTCTACAAGATAAAGGATTTGTTCCAGCATTGCCAAAGGGCAAGCAAGCACCTTTCTCTCTACCACAAGTGTTAAAGTAGAACTGAATGGGCTGTGGAGAAGCTGGAAGTTTGGATGAGGAACCAATGGAACATATCTTCCTTGCAAGCCTGGGGTTCCTTATGCATGTAAAACATGTGGTATGTTATGATCCTTCTCTGAAATGAGATGAACATCATTCAATTTCTAGTTGATATACCTGCATCTTTGAGAATGGCTCACTGAACCCAATGAAACTTACCCCTTAGTGGACTTGTTATGTGATGTCATTGTAAACATACCTGGAAATCTTCTTGAATTAGAATCATAGAGTTGGAAGAGACCTCATGGGCCATCCCTCAAGAATTATCTCTCAAGAGCTCTGCTTTGTCATAATGTTGATGAATCACATTCCAACTTCACATAACAATGTTCCAGATTCACACATAATACTATTGAGACTACCTACCTTTTCCATTATCACCCAAATGGTCCAGGCTCTGTAAGTCAGTAAAAAAGTGTTGTCTTTATGGCTTAATTTCAAATGGAATGATGCTTGCCACTACAAGCAATGTAGCATAGTTTGTAACCCCTTTCCATCTCTTTGGAAGTGTATGGGGAACTTTGTGTGATGGCTCCAAAATTCCATAGGGAAAAAAATGAATTTAGAAGGGATAACTATCCATTAGGTAACTAATCAAAGGATAACAGTGGGGGAAAAATTCCTTGAGCCACTGTCATAGAGGAAGGATGATCCAATGATCTAAGAACATAAAGCGGCTCCATTATTCTGCATATAGCAGTACAGTGGTATCCTTGTATCTCATCATCTGGTATCCCAGCATCTGGTCTTCTGCACTTGAAGACTACAGGACATGAGATGGGGCTCCACAGAATGTGCTAGACTTTGTTACTTCATGCTGGAGAAAAGCAACACAATAAAGTGGAGCGAGGTCATTTAGTTTGGCTTGAAATGAGGTGTTGTGTGGAAAACTTCCTGTTTCTATGGTAGCAGGGATATTCATGTCACCATGAGTGTAGCATGACTAAATCATTCAGAGAACCCTCCATTGTGAACAGGATAGAAAGTTCAGAGGCATTTTGTTTTCACCTCTCAGTTCAGCCTAAAATGAACATCTGAAGTTGAAGAAATGTACTGTACTAGAGAGAGGGTGGCTAACCTTTCTGTAGGAATAACCTTAAAAGAGAGTTTGCAACTTTCAAGCATCCTACCTCTTCAGACTGTAGTCCAATACATGAGACCTGCTGATTCCAGGTTCCATCAGAATGGTGAATAAGTTCCAGCAGCATTGACCGACCTGTGATGGCTCATCCACACATTGAAGTTATTGATTCCTGGTCTTTTGTTCAGTAAGTGATTGTGAATCTCTGGGAACCAGGTGCGGTATGCTCTTACTGTACCACATTCTTTCTGCTTCTCTTTTTCCAAAGCATCATGAAAGATATCACTCAAAAGCCTAGTAGCATGTCAGCGCTCTTTAGCAGCCAGCTACTGACAGGTACATTAAATAAAAACAAGGTTGCCTAAACCCAGCCTTTCAGCTGTGAGTCCCAAATGTTACATTATACTGGTAAATAAATAAGCAGAACTAAATACAGATAATGTGTTAAACTGTTAGAGCTCGTAAATCATCATCGGCAGAATGCCTTAAGCGAAATTCCTTTATTTACATGGATAAAGGGCCTACTTGGAGCACTTTATAGAATGTGTGTGTGTCCATGTGTGTGTGCTTATGTCTCCAGACACATAATAGTAAGCTTTACAATTGGTTAGTTAGTGCAGAAACCATTTAGAAACTATGCATGTCTCCAACACTTAACATCACTTATGCATCCTAGTTTAGTTTTTGTGGAATAATGATATTGCTGGCAGAATACTACATACTGAGTGCGCAACCATTTCTCTGACATACATAATGCCATACTTAGAATATTTGGCATCGGGAGTGGAGGAGAGGGGACCCCCTCCACCTCTCAAATGACATTGGCTATATTTTAAGAGGCAATGTAGCTTCCTGTTCCACCTCAGACACTAGAATGTTTTGGGTCAGTCTTCCAGAATGCTAGTCTTCTATGTTGAAGTATATAGATGGAGGACAAGAATGGCTTCAGGCTACCTCTTCCACTAGAACTAGCTTCCAGGATTTCACACAAGGCCAAACCAGTATCAGGAAAGTGCTGAAAGGAAGCTGTTCTTAGCCCTGATACTCTGCGACCCATGTTGCATCATTTTCTTATTTCCCATAACTCTGAGGACAGGTTGGGTGCATTTTTGCCAGTCCATATCTCTAATAAAAAGTCAGCCGTAATTCATTCAGGCACTGGGGGTACTTTGGTGCTGGGTGTGGTTTAAGTTCACGCTGCCTTGCCTTTGTTGGCAAGGAGGCCTGGTTCAGATAACTCTTTGGTTTTCCCACCCTTTCCCCCTTTCACAACTAGAAAAGGCCTTGACCATCAAACTCTTACTCTCATAGTCTAGACAAGAAACACAAAAGCTCTTTTCTTTGCACCCTCTTATTGCCTGCATCTAGGGCTGACCACTGCTACTACTCTGCCTTGGTACACCAGTGGACACATCTCTTGAAAATATGGAAGAGGGGATAAAACTATATATATGCCTTCCTGGCAGAGACATTTAAAAATCACACAAATTTGAAGATTCCTGTTAAAAAATAAGATATTAATGGATAGTAGGTATTATACTTGAGAACACGCCACCTTCCCAATGTATAAAACTATGGAAAGGACCTTCAAGGATCAAATAAATAATCATTTAATTAATATCAATTTTCTGGTTATGATTCAAAATTCTTCTAGTCATACATGAGTGCTTCAAGGACATGGGCATGTGTAGAATGTCACTAAAAGTAGGTCTTGATCTCAGATTTTCATACCCACTGACTATAAACCACACTTTCAAAAACCCATAGTTCAATTCTCTAAACTATCATGTTGCTATTAAGTAGTTGTTGTGGGCAAAAAACGGGTAAAAGGAAAGCACTATACTGATGAGTTACTATCCATTTGGCAGTTCTAGTCTATTGTTGGAGGTTTGAATCATATTAACAGTTTCTCATGGTGGTATAGGTGTACATCATTGTAGCTTATCTATTCCCATGATTGTGTTTTTAATAACAATTTTGTGAATGGTCAGCATTAATGGTGTAATTGACACTGTCAGTAATTTTCCCATTCATTTCGCCTCACTATTCCCAGTCTACAAACCCCTTCCCACAGCGCAAAATTTGGGATAACACTTTGAGTCCTTGATCACATGAATGACAGCTGATAAATTTGTGAAGGTTTTATTAGTCTTCCTTGGTTAGCTGTCTCTTTGTGTTCAAAGTTGCTCACATGGACAGTGCTAGCATGAAAGTCTGGGGGAAAAATGCAAAGGTGTGACAAATGCCTTTGTTTTAATGCTAGGGATATTACCAGAAGGCAAAGTCAAAGAATACTCATATAGGTCACATCACACTGAAGAACTTGTGTATATGAATGCTGCTGATTTTGAACATAATGTAGCAAATATTATCTTCATACTAGATGTTTTAAGATTCCAAAGGGAATTATTTTTTACCCTTGCTTTTGTTTTTTTCAAGACATAGTTATGGGATTTCTTTTGTGCCACTACCACTCCAGATTAATATGTTGATAGCTTATTAGAGCTACCAAAGCATAAAAGAACAGCTTTTGTGGAGTTTTAGATTGGCCAGTCAGACTGAACTTTGCTTTTCATATAAGGATATTTATATGATCATTTCATGAACATGATAGTTTTGGGTTTAACACGGTAACAAGAGACCTTTGTCCCAAACAAATGTATTAGCACTATGTTGCACAGCTCACCTAAAATACAGATATGGGGAAGAAAATGAACTAAGGGATTAAATGGATGCTTTATGAACATTTATATCAATAATTCCGATGCTTAATTGTGCTTATACAAATGTCAAAGAAAACAATGAATTTGTGCTGTAGTTTTGTAAGACTCAAATGCAGAACAGCACATTGGAAAGTGTGTGCCAAGAATAGGATAGAGAGAAGGAGAGAGAGAGAGAATGAATAATGAAGGTTGATGGGAGGGATAGAGGGCAGCTTGTGAGCGCACACTGAAACTTTAGTCAATGTAACAGCTCTTTCCAGAAAACCAGACAAAAGATTGTTTGTATCACATGGGCACCAAAGCATTTTCACGCTCTATGAACCAAAGACTAGTATTGAACTTTGAAATATTAGGGTAATTTGAGAATTCAACCATGACCATACTATCTAAACAGACTGGTCTGTGTCTTTGTGAATGACTGAGCACGCTCAGTAAAGAACAAGGAGGTTCCAGGTGTTGGTTCAAGTGTAATTTTTGTTATTAAACATGGGTTGCGACAGAAGCTTCTACAAGGACTTGCACATAACCATGACTGATGGATGTATTCGTCGGCCGTTCAGTTAGCTCCATCAACTCACTCAAGACACATTTTGAACAGATTATGTACTGCGGTACTTGGTAGACCATACATTAAACAAGAGACTTTGCTCTGAGGCCCTGCTTCCCACACTCCGCGGGGAAAAAGGAAAAGGAAAATGAAAAGAAAAAGGAGAGAACAAAACTCATAGAGTTCAACAGCTACTGAGGCAACATCTGCCATTTACATTATAAGCCCAAATATTTCTTTTTTGCAACACAACTATATATTAATTTAATAAAATACACAATATAGCTCTTATACACTCAACAATTTGGCTCAAATGCACTGAATCTGCAATAAATCAATAAAAATATGTCATTTGATGTAAACACATTGAATCTTCTTACATTTGCACATTTAAATGATTTATGTGGATTTGCGTGGATGTCTGAAATGTTTCACTCACTTGAGCTATTTTAGTGTCCACAAATGACTTACAAAAGGTGTTAATAATGTTAATTTATCTCCTCTATTATTACCCATCAAAGGATAATTATTATTTGTGATCTCATATTATGCCTCAGGTTTACAACATACTGCTAGCCTAGAGTTCTGCTGGACACTAAAGTCTCTTCTCCCTCTTCTTACCTTGTGAGTTAGTTTATGCGTGTGCAGGACAAACATGGACTCTACCATTTTACATTTAACTTTAATATGACATGAGCTGAATTACTAATGATCAGAATATTTTTGCTGAACAATGCTATGGAATGGGATCTTGGGTTTCTTTCTCTCTTTTTTGTTTGTTTTTCTTTTCTTTTGTGTGTGTCTATGTGTGTGTGTGGCAGATAACTTTATACAGAAATGGTTATCACAAATGACTGTTAATGCTTGGTGTAGCTTGGTTGACTACAGGGATTTTTGAATGTTTACTTGGTTTCTGATTTTGGGATTTTCAGTAGAAGCATGTAATGACTGCTGGAAACCTATCACAGAACTATTCCACCCTGCTTTTTATGGGGTCTACAGGTAAACAGTGAAGTCAACATCAACTATCAGTCTTAAAATAACAGGTTCCATTTGTCTTTTTTCTACAACTTTCTATTAGATTGTCAAAGTGGCACCAATTTTCTGTCTTTCCTTCCTTCCTTCTGTCCTTTCTTCGTTCCTTCCTTCTTTCCTCACTTCCCTCCCTCCTTCTTTTAACATACATCACACTGTTCTAATGAAAGTTTGGTAAAAAACGAAACCAGTGTTATCTGAAAAAGAAAGAGCAGTGAAAAGAACATACTTGTGGGCACTTCAGATGTTCACTAAAAGCCTTAAAGCAGCATTGGTCTTCGTTCATCCCTGTATAAATTTTAGAACCAGGGGAGATTTTTTTTTAATTCAGCAGAAGAAGCAAATAAATGCCAGGCTGTCTTTTGTTTTCTTTTGTTTCATTTTCTCACAGCCACAGGGTCATTTCCCCGACAGTCCTGTAAAAGCTTGTCAATCTCCCGGACTACTTCCTCTGCATCCACTGACTCTCTCCCTAGTTCCCTGTTTGAACGGTCTATCTGCTCCAACACAGCGTCCATCTCAGAGGAGTCTCGGCTCACTCGGGAATGTACCTCAGCAAAGACCCTAGCCATCTGATCAGATGCAATGAATGCAGCGTCTCTGGACTGTTTACTAGGTGATAGGTACTGACTGTCAGTAGCTGTCATGTACTGGCTGCTGGGTTCAGCCAAGGCTCCTGGTTTGACTTCACAACTATCCAGTGGTCCTTTTGTCGAGGCGCAAGGCTCAATACAGGTCTTGGTTGGGCTGCTTGATGCTGAGGGAACCTCTTGGAGGAGAGGACTCAGGGCACGTTTGGCTTTGAGATAAGGTTTCACATTGGCAATGAGAATAGTGTGCTCTCTCTTGTCTTTCCCGAATGTACAAAAAGTCTTTTTCCCCGTGGGGTTCACAGTTTCGTAAGTCTCAGTCTCAACATTAGCTTCCACTGTGGGGACAAAGAGATTTGTTCGATAATCTGCATTTTCAGCCTGGTTGGCAGTGGGGAACTGGGGCATCCAGCATCTATCAGAATGACCAAGCACTCGGCATTCATCTGTGCAATTAATGCACTCTTCTTGTTCTGCAAAATAAACAAGAAACAACAAGGCTTTTAAATCATTAATCAGCTCCCTTCATCAGATTACAACCTGCTCCCTTGGCCACTGGAGTTCTTCATTATGAAAAGAAATCACAGTCGGACATTTCAGGAGCATTGCATAAACCAACCAGTTGAGAGAATAGATTTATTTAGAACTATTCCCAAGGTACACCCATAGCTATACAGACCAGAGGAAACAGAAATGGGATCATTACAGACTTCCACTCAGTAGAACTGAGCATCAACCATAGACTAACCTGGTGTAGAAATATGTTGGGCTTTGTTGTGCTAAAACTGTTTGAGAAAAGGTAGTCACAAATACCAAGAATTATTTTACTCCTAACAAATCCAATAACTGGATAATGCCTGACTCCACACAAATACAAACTGTTCATAAAAATTAAAAAAGCTTAGCTCCATCATGAGGCTTCTGCTTGTTTGTAATTGTTATGTTGCATGGCAGTTTGTGTAATGAAAGGAGTTTCTTGAAAAGCTTTCTTTCCAGCGAAGAATGCAGAAATGGAGTTTTCTACTATTGTGCATTAAGTATGAGCTTGTCAAGAAAGGCATTATTGCTGTTTTATTTGACATGAGTATGGATTGTGTAATTGGTTTTTTCCCCTTTTTTCTTTTGTTTGATGAAAAAAATGGGAAATTGATTTGTGAAATTCATACTATTAGGAAGGATGTCATGCATTTACATTTTCGTGAAATAGATAATATTTCCAGTCAGGCAACTTACTTTGTTTTCTCAAAGTGATTGCAAAAATTGTTAATGAAGCAGGTTTCCTACTTGATCAACAAAGGGTTATAATAAGAAGCAAAAAAAAGTATGTGGTTATAAAGAACTGTCCGTTCATGCACTTTTTGTACTTGTGCATAAAACATGCTTTGGATGACCTGTGCATAGGCCATAGGGATCTCTCTGGATGGCCTCTACTGCTAGGAGCATTAAGTAGACATATGTGTTTTTGTATGTATGCATGTATGTATGATCCCACCTTTCTTCCAGCACAGAATCAACGTCTTAAAAGCACAGTATAATTTAAAACTCAATATAAAAGTAGAAACACAATTACACTTAAGTTATGTACAAAACACAAATTAAAAACAAGTTAAAACAGCATTAAATGCAGTTAAAATATAACATTTAAAGACACTTAAAACATAATGAAATACAAACACTACAACCCTGTTTAAATCCTTATTTGCTACAACAGACTGAAAACTCAAAGCTTCCTTTATAAAATAAGTAACTCCTACAGAAAGACAGCATGGAGGGGGCCAACTGGACCTTCTGGGGAAGGAAGTTCTCTGGAAAAAGCCGCCAAGTAGAGCATCTCTTATGTCCTCACCAGACAGTAGTGGTGGGACTGAGCAAAAACCTGCCTCTGCAGATCTTCAAAGATAGGTAGGTTCACATTGGGAGATTTTTTTTCAAATAGTCAATCTCTATCTTCCTCCCCACCAACACAGCACCTTTTCATCTTCAGAATCATGCAAGTGAGGCAAGTGTTACAAAAATGCAGAAAATAGTTTAGTTGAGTTTATTAGTTTAATCATTAATCATTGCCATGAGAAGAGGGGTTTGTGACATTTCCTGTTATAGGTCTCAAAATAATTTAGCAGGCATTGTGAAGTGTATAAATTTGACAGGAGGGCATGTAACATTTGGTTTGTGACACTGAGATGCTTGGATGACATGGCTAGGCAACTAGTGGCCATCTTCTTTTTATTTGTCAATAACTTATCATTCACCACTGACAATTCTTTTTTAAATCTGCTTTGAGTGTTGACTTTATTGTGCAGGCAGGGATATGACTCCTCCCAACATATGATGTTCCCATCTTCATGCATACCCTCACTTTATATATACTGTATTTCTTCAACTGTAAGACATTATCCATTGTAAGATGAACCAAAATTTCAGTACCACTACTCAAAATACATAAACTACACCTGCAATTCTAAGGTCCCTTCTACACAGCCATATAATCCAAATTACCAAAGCAGATAATCCACATTGTCTCCTTTGTACTGCATTATAAGAGCCTACACTGTAATCCAGTTTAAAGCAGATAATTTGGAGTTTATATGACACTCTGAAAAGGGCAATAGAATGGAAGAAATATAGTATATAATCTGATCAATTTTTATAGTTTGTAAATTTGATGCTACATACTCCTTGCAATATTGTATTATGACATTTTTGAAGCTTTGGTGTTAACATATAATTTTTTAAAAGCACTTTCAAATATGGAAACTTTTGGTGTATTTATTAGGCATTTTGAAGATGTACTTTAAAGTTTATTGGCTTTTGTAATGAGGAAAAAGGCAAAAACATGTGAGTGGGAAGTTCTGACAAATTGTTGTTGCCTTCCAGATTTAGGAATTTTCTTTATTTTTATCTTCTCCTTTGAAAAGAGCACACTAGCTCTTTGTAAAGAAGTGGATGAGTATTTTAAAAAAGGGGTAATTGACAGTTGTGCAAAAGATGACATTTCATTCAGTGAAACTTACATGACATTATCTCCGAAATTCTGAAATATTCTCTCCCACGCAACGGTCATAGTACATGAGGCCACACCTAAGTATATGGTACCATAAAATCTAACAAAAAAAACATTCAAAGAGCATCCCATCGAACACAGACTTGTAAAGCCCATTGGCGAATCTGTTGGGAGCTTCTCTTGTACATGTTCCACGTGGTCATGTGATTATGGTACTAATCCAGGACATTGCCACTTTGGGTTGGCTCCCGGATTCAGTGGGGCTCTTTACATGCTCTACCTTCAAGCTGTGACAGCCGTGAGGAAGAGAGTCCAGACTCTCCAGTTGGGCTGTTCCTAATATAGTTTATCTGGACAGTCACCCATACATTGGATTGTTGATACTGTCACTGCAGCAGCCAGCACAGGGTTCTGCAGAGCTCCCAGCTGCCACTGAGACATCAGCAAAGGCACCTGTGCAACTAAGGAGAAGGAATGAGAATCACCTCTCTTTTTTCCTTGGTCAGGGGTCTCCTTTGCTGATGTTAGCAACAGTGCCCAACAACAGATAGGAGCTCTTTGGAGCTCTCATCACAGGAGCCCTCTGGAGCTCTCATCTGACCACCAGGAAACAGGAAGGATGTGACACTGATCTGACAGTGGGCTGGTTCAAATTAGAGCTAACCTGGAGTGTGTGTCTGCTCTGGAGTTTTAGTAAAACACCAGAACATTCCCCAACTTCTTTTAATGTGTGATAAAATCAGTGTAGATAAGCTCCAAGAGTTGTTCACTTGTATGCCTCATCTCTTAAAAGAAAAAAAATGCAAACACTTACAGCCCATCTGACCACCTAGATGTATATAATACCTACTCAGATCACCCTCTTTTATGTAAAGTTATTGTGCCTAAATTGCTTCTGAAGTATTTTCAGGGATTAAATGAAATGCATGCAAAGATAAAACAATGGATTAGACATGCAGACAAAGTACAGTAGACTCTCGCTTATCTAATATAATTTGGCCGGCGGAACGTTGGATAAGCGAAAATATTCGATAATAAGGAGGGATTAAGGAAAAGCCTATTAAACATCAAATTACATTATGATTTTAGAAATCAAACACCAAAACATCATGTTTTACAACAAATGGACAAAAAAGGCAGTTCTATACATGGTAGTGTTGTGTCGTAATTACTGTATTTACGAATTTAGCACCAAAACATCACAATATATTGAAATAGCTGTGGATCCAGGCAGGAGGCAGACTATGTTGAATAAGACAGAACATTGGATGAGTGAAGGTTGGATAAGTGAGACTCTACTGAAAGTGTAGCCATGCTATTTCAGCCATCCCAATTTGGGCTGAAGCACTCACATATCCTGGAACCTATTGTAATGTCTTGCACAGGGAAGGGCTTTTCATAGCAACTGCAGCCATAATCAGGTCTCAGTGTCCCTGTGTGCAGTATTTCTTCCTGGGTGAGAATATTCTTTCTTTCACTCCCTTTCTGCCACTGTCAATGGTCTCCAAAATCTTCTGAGGCAACCATCTCACCTTGCCTGTTGTATATCTGCTGCTAGAGATGACCCCCATTTGCACTTGTCTATTCCTCTAGCCATTTCCGAGTGTGTACAAAATTCACAAGGTTTGTATTTATGCTTGTGGTATTGACTAGGCTTCCATTTAAGCTACCTGGGATTCCTAGCACCAGCTGAATTAAATATGAAGCAAAAGGGAGAGGTGGGGGAAGAGCGAGTGGTTTTATGAGGAAATCGGCACATGTTGACCTTGAAGGGAAAACCCACCAGCACTCCAAGCCTTTGCATCACTGTGCTAGAAGGAAGGTGAAAAAAATCAGCAGGTTTCTTCTCCCCTCCCCATAAAAACTCCCTCTTTTATGTCACATCACAGAAAGCAGATTTGAAGTATTGATTATCATATATTATAAGCTGCTCACCTCACCATTAGCCTGCAATTTTGACTTGCTGCAGCTAGCAGCTGGGGAAGAAAATCGAAGAAGTACTTTTGTACCAGCAGAAAGAAAGAGGGGGAGGGCTGTAAACACAGAGTAAACTATCACAACCCAGGTAGGTCTAAATTAGTATTTATGAGAATGTGGAATCAATTTAAAAGGTAAGAATAAACATAGAAAATGGGCCCACATCTCGCATTGTGCTGCAAAATGCCTTGGGAGGGTGACAGGCATGATTGGTCTTTATCCCAACTCAGGTCTACCTTCCTCCAACTGAAAATAAACCCTTCGCAGTCCAAGTGTGTACAATAAACAGCAGCAGCCTTGAGGCTTTTGTCAGTCTCTGGAGGCTCTGGGGTAAACAATCAGAAGCGCTTTGTGCACGTTTGGGAAAATAACACCAAAAATAGAGCAGAGAAATTAGCAGCTATAGAAAGCCAAGGAAACAAGTGACTTAGAATTAACCATGGCTGGTAAGTTAGAGGAAGGGTTGGGAGACAAGAGGCAGGATAGTTGTGGCAGAATTCAAAAAGGAGGTGGCATAATAGTGGTTGTGCTGATTTTGCATACAGATAGGCAACACTCTGCACCACCTAGAAAACATTAACAAAGGAAAAGGTGATTTGATTTATTTTTAATAACATAACATGCAGCAATAGCTAACATTTGTTCTCCAATTGTCTCAATTTGGTAGAAATTAATCCTTTTTTGTCCCACTTTTTAACCTGTTCTTAAAACGTCCCAGTTTCTCTCTCCCCACTTTTACCCTCTGTTCTCAATATTACTTCAGTTGCTGCAAAATGAGTTAAAAGTACAAAAATAAATTGCACTCCTTTAACTCAGCAGGGAGAAGTGGAGATGAGAGACAGAATCTTCCATTGCCTGGAAGGTTCAGCTAAAAGCAAAGTGCTTCAGCCTCTTCTAACTTAGGCTAGAGCCATGATCGCTGGTGCTGGCTGAACTGCTGACTTGACTGTCTGTGGTTCAAATCCTCAAAATGGGGTGAGCTCTCATCTGCCAGCTCCAGCTTCCCACGCTGGGGCATGAAAGAAGCCTCCCACAGGATGGTAACACATCTGGGTGTCCTCTGGGCTATGTCTCTGCAGACAGCCAATTCTCTCACACCAGAAGTGACTTGCAGTTTCTCAAGTTGTTTCTGACATGATAAAAAAAATTAGGCTGGATCTACACTGCCATATAATCTGAATCCAGATGATCTGCTTTGAACCAGGTTATATAGCAGTGTATATTCATATAATCCAGTTCAAAGTAGATCATCTGGATTCAGAAACTGGATTACATGGCAATACAGATCTAGCCTTAGGAAGTCATATTTTTAAATCTATTGCACACGTGGAAGGTGTTTGTCTGCAATACATTGGAAGGTGTGCTAACATTACTGACACTGACACACCTGTGGTATTGTGGGGATATATGTTATCCTGAGAATTATGTCTAAGCTGAATTCTGGGGAATAAAAGGGCAATCAAGAGTGGTTTGATCATTATGCAAATTAGTTTTATTTTGGTACATGTTTAATATGCATGTTGAGGTTCTATTACTTTCTGGATCAATACACATTGGGCTTAATGCGTTTTTTAGAAGGCGTGACTGAGAGCAAGAGAATGGTGGCACTTTGTCTACATTATGAAAATACTTTGGATAACTGTAAATTATATTTGCAAGTAAAATGAATTTAGAACCCCAACTCCTTTTCTTTACAATATGAAGTCACTGAGAAACACTAAAAGAAAATATTGTCTTTACTCTGGAATAAAGCTGATGTTTCCCAAATCGGTCCAAAGAATTGTGACGTCTTGCAATATAGCTCCTTTGGTTTTACCTGCTTTTGCCAGCTGTCTCTTCCACATTCTTTTGGGGATTTTTTCATAATTATTTCTTAGATCTTGAGAAGGGCTTCTCCAAGAGATTTTTAATGATGATAATAATAAACCCAAGGATGTATTTAGCTATGGTGATCATACAGTTTGAAGAACACACATCATCATCATCATCATCATCATCATCATCATCATCATCATCATCATTATTTCTTAGAGTTATAGCAAAAATGTACTGCAAAAGTATCATTTTAATGATGCACCAATACACAAAGAGAGACAATTTTAAAAAGAGGAAGTGATGAGTCTTTTCATTCAAATGTTTCCTGGGTTCTGAAAAGAAACTCACTCAAAGCCCTGAGAACCAAATCAACATGTTTTGCAAGCACTCTACACATTTTTCCTGCCTGGAAGAACCCAGTGGTGCAATCTGCAGTATGTTGGGATCCCTTCTCCCTGGAGGCCATGTGATACTACCTTGGGAATAACTGTTTTATTTGTCCTTTGCCTATCTGTGCTCAAAATTTAGTGAAGTGAAGTGGGATGATGCCGTTGGGCAAGCAGATGCTTCCAGAATGTAAACTAAAAATAACTCCCTGTCTGTGATTATTATTACTTTTGGGCTCATGAATAAACATATGCAGAGGTCACACATCTGGCAGGAAAAACCCTATATATATATATATATATATATATATATATATATATATATGAGAAAAGGGGACCATAACTTGGAGGAAAGCAATTTGACTCCAATCTGCAGCCCTCCACATGCCAATGACCTTGGGGCAAGTGTAGCCACATAAAAGATGTACACATGTTAAAGGAGCTCAGAAGAACCCATGGATCAATGCTGTTACCTTTCTTCCACTCACCCACTTCCTTCCTATTTGTCATGTATCCTAAAAACAAGAAAGAAAATTGTCTAACCTCCCATATCACTAGCATCAGGGCAGTGGACAGACTAAACTTTTAAAAATGTATACATGCATAAGATGTGAAGTTTGCTACAAAATGCTTTAAAATTAATACTGATCTAGATCAGGGCTTTTAAAACTTTTCCCACTCACAGTCCTTTTTGCCCAAGAAAATTTTATGTGACCCCTGGTATACGGGTATATAAACTAGATATAAAAAACTAACGTTTACTGAAAAAAAAATCAACCTTTGCAAGGTTGCTAATCAGGCTGATTTTTCCTTTATGTGGAATATAGTTGAAGCCTTTTCTTCAGTCAACACTGCACATTGTTGATAATAGATTCGTTAAAATGAGTGACATTCAAAAACCCTTTACTGTCCTCAATTTTGGTGACCCCAACATTGAGCTGAAGACCTCACTTGGGGGCAGATTCCATAGTTTAAGAAGTAGTGATCTAGAGCAGGATTTATTTTTGCGGGGACTTACAAAATGAATAAATTGAAAATTGAAATCATAAATTAATGCACTACATGATTTTAGTTGCAACAATTCTTTATGCTCAACTGGAAAAATACAATTCCGCTGTTGATACAAGATTGCATTATAAAGATGATAGGAATGGCTAAAATGATAAAAGAAAAAACAACATGTGTAAATGACTCAGAACCTTTCATGGCTTTTATAAAGAAAAGGTGAAGATTTGGGGTTTTGAAAACGAAATAGACTGGATACAGGAGTTTTTCAGAAATAGATCCATTTGTATTTAATAATAATATGAAGATAATGATTGTACCAAAATTTAAGTCTTTAGGGAGATAGACAGGAAGGCTTTTTTCTTATGTTTTTTAAGCATTATAATAATTTTTATAGGGAATACGGGGAGTGAGGATGGATCTTTCTTAATAGGTGGAGAATTTGTTTTAGATAAAAATCAGAGTGTGGTGATTTTAGAAGATAACTAAATAAGAAAATTGGTTTATAATGTATAATGAAGCTTATATTGCATTTTTTAAAATTGTATGTTGCGTATTTTGATACCATTTACAACCTCTTCTGATGAGCTAAAATTTGGTGGCATATGCCGGTCCCTCTTCAGTTTTACCATGGAGCCCACCAGCTCCCATCCCATGATGTACATTATTTTCATCTGGGCTTTGTGGCAAAACTGAAGCAAAACCAACATACGTCAGGTTGTGGCAACACAGGAGGCTTCAAGTGTTGTATAGAGATCAACAGGGGGAAACCAGACAGCGGATGCTTCCCCCATGAGATGAGGTAAGGAGGAAGTTGGGTGATGTGGGGTATGGGGCGGCGGGTTCCCCATGCCGGCCACCGCCAGATTCGTTACAATTCATGGCGATTCCAGTGGCAAATGTGATGAGGTCCTTAGTACCGAACATTCGTAGTCTTACTGTGATTTTCTCCATCCTATGATTTACCCTCCTGGATTAATGATAAAACCTCAGATGAAGTGGGAGAGGAGTAACACTCTCTCAAGGTAATGCTTGGAAGCTCTGACTGAATCGTGAAATTGATCATAGAGTTGGAAAATACACCAGTGACCATCAAGTCCAACCCCCCTGCCATGCAGGAACATATAATCAAAGCACCCCTGACAGATGGCTACCCAGCCTCTGCTTAAAACTTCCACAAAAGGAGATTCTACCACACTTTGAGCAGCATATTCTATTATAAAACAGCTCTTATGATCAGGAAGTTCTTCCTAATGTTTAGGTAGAATCTTTTTTCCTGCAATTTGAATCCATTGCTCTGTTTCCTAGTCTCTAGAGCAGCAGAAGACAAGCTTGCCCCTTCCTCAATGTGGATTTTTTTCAAATATTTAGACATAGTGATCCTGCCCCCTCCCCCAGCCTTCTTTTCTTCAAGCTAAACACACCATGATGGCCAGACAGCCCTTGGAAATAATGGAATTTAGGGAGGGAACTTCCACCAAATGTAGGTTCTCTCTGAAACAGGATGTATCAGCCTGGGATGGGAAGAAAGTTCAAATAATTTAAATTAAAGGCCTATATGTTTTTAACAGATTGAAGGGCTTTCAATAGGAACACACTGGTCATCACAAAAAATATAGTGACTTCCTTTGGCAGCCACGTCTAATCCTTAAATGTTTTTGACATACAACAAAGAAAATGTCAGCCATCAGCTAAACAGTGCTAAAATAGTCAACTCTATTATCCTATGGTTCTATGATCATTTTTTTCCTTCCAAAATGTTGTCCAAAATTGGCTTGTAAAAGTGGAAGAGGGTATTTTAGCTTAGCCCTAGAGCCAACATCTGGGTCTGTGCCTTTACAACGCTTTCCCAACATTAAGCTACTCAAATTGCACCCTCTATGCTACATGATGAATCTTTTTAAAATTTTCTTCAAAGGAAATTTTAGATATCACATGGGTCTATATGTGCCTCACTGCTCAAACATTTTTACAAAACGAATTGGAATAGCTTGCTGCTGCTTGAAGCAAGTAGCATAAATGTTAGCATGCAACTCCTCGACGCCCACTCATGCTTTAAAATAAATTGTGTATATATCGTGAATGGATTGGTGGATTTCCTCTTTTGCTTCCTTCTGAAGGTGAAACTAGATGCCAATGAACATCTCTACCCCACTTTTCCTTGTGAAATCTTTTACATGATATGCAACATGCAGTTATCATACCACCCTTCCCCCCCATGCCTAAGTACAATCAATCTGAGTGTAGTGCAAACCTGTAAGTAAAAATGAAAATAAAAGGTCTTGCACATTATCAAATATAGCAATGACACTGTTTCCTAGTTTCTAAGATCAAGTGTCATTTGTCCTATAAGTAATGGAAAGCTGAGGCCAGTTTTACCTTTTGGGGATTCTCCATCCAGTGCCTCTGGACTTTCACTTTCTTTACTTCTTACAGAGCATTTGGTTCTTTTCCATGGCCAGCCAACTGCCAACAAAATTTACAAAACTCTGGGACTTCTGGATTGTGATAGATGTCTCATAGGAAAAAAAAACATGTTTGCTCTAAATTGAGCATTCTAGCCCCAGAATATTTTCCCCATTATGAAAACACATCACAAAGAGCCCCATGGGCATTAAAAATAAGTTTAACATTTCTGTTCAAAGTTGGAAGAACCCAGTTTGCAATTGCGGCCAAATACAGGAAATGATGGTTTGCAAAAAGTTATGTTAGTTATAACAAACCAGCATCAAAATGTGGTTTCATGCTCTAGCCCAGGGGTGTCAAACTTTTTTTCATCAAGGGCCACATCAGCCTTATGGTTGCCTTTGAAGGACCGCTGAATCCATGGACAAAAAATCTGTGGATACAGAGGGTCAACTATAATTGTTTTACCTAGTGGTCAGTGCTCTTTAGATTTTACCCAATTTTGGTTCCCAGATGTTATTGAACAACTTCCATCACTTTTGATTATCAGTCGTGTGGACTGTGATAATGGGAATTGCAAACCAACAGAACTTATGGTTCTGAGGTTGGTGAAAGGTAAAAAATATCTTTTAAAGTCAGGTATCATATCCACAAAACCTTGTATCTAAACTCAAACCCCACTATCCAGACTAAACAGGATAGTTTAGACAGGATAGTGATCCAGATGTTACTATATCACAACTCCCATCTGCTTGAGTCGTGATGTCTAACCATGAGGTATACAGAAGGTATACATGGTGGGCTGGATTAGGCCCATGGGCGTTGGGTTTGACACGTGTTCCCTAGCTGGTTAATATTTATAGTTAGATAAACTTCAATTGATGTCATAATCAATAATTTTAAAATATCTGACCCAGATCTTGGGATAATTACCACTGTGCAGTGATGCATTTTGTTCTTATATACTCCATTCCTTGTTGGGAGGAGATGAAACAGTCACTTTTTTTAGTGATACACTGTTGTATTAAGGGAAGGGGGGATGGAACCGAGGACAGACTTCTCATATGGCAGCCTAAGGACAGGCTTCTATGTCTAAATGTGTTTGGAAAAGTCCTGTGTCTTAAAGTACATTTTCGTTTCAGTTAACAACTCACTTTGACCAAGCACTTCCATTGCTAAGTTGCTTTAAAGAAGTGATGGAATTCCTCACTAATTATATTCCCAAGAGAAGCAGTTAATAATTTAAGCAATTTTCTTCACTATGTAGTTTTCCTAGATTATTCACAGCTTGGGACATATTCTGTGCAAAATGTTCATGTTTCCCTCCATGTAAAATGCTATTTACTGTATAGAAACTAATATTTATGCACAGAACTAATACTGTTTTGCCGTTTCCTTCCAGAAAATCTGTAGCTTAGATTACTTTTAATTTACGGGGGGGGGGGGGGGGGGGGTGCTTCACAAGAAACAGAACATAGGACACAAAAATGCTGGTGTTGGGGACTAAAACTGCCCCAAATTCACACAGTATTTCTGTATAGAAAATTGTTTGGGTTTTTTTTCTGCACAAACATCCATGTGTAATTTTGTGCAGAATAAATCTAAAATTGTGACGATTCTCATCGGTCCAGGGTTACCTTTATTAGGGTTTCCTAACATTCAAGAAATATATTATGTGACCATTTTCCAAATATTCAAAATATTTTCAAATATTCCTCAGATTTCTACTTCGGAGGGTGGAGAGGGATCCTGTGTTTCAGCCTAGTGCTTGTGAATTTACACACCAGGACCCTTTCTAACCTGTTTAAAAAACAGGAAGGTAAAACTCACCCTTGGAGTATCTCTAAGAAATTAATGCTGACACATCCTTCCACCAGAATGAATGTAAAATAAAGCATGTTAGAAGGATTCAAAATGTGCTTTTCTTGCATTTACTTATGAATGAACACTCTCTCCACCCTGTATCACATTGTCCAAAAATAATTTGCATTAATACTTCCAACTTTTGATGTTACAAATAATATTCATATATTCTAAATTCACCATTCATGAATGCTTATATATTAATACTATTAAATTCATCTGATAATCTGAAATCTGAGATATATAATCCTAAATAAAAATAAAACTATAATTTATATGAGTGCCTGAAAGGGAATACAACCTCAGTGATGAAAACACTACCTAATATATGATTTTTTATTGTTGTTGTTCACTTTTTGGTGTCATCTTCTATGTTGAGACCAAATCCGTGTTCTTAATTTTGTCTGACAGAAGTAAAAAAAAAAAAAAACACTTCTGGACATTTCATAATCAGAGAATCTTGAATTGCATGTTTATCAAATTTCACATTTTTGAACAGTGAGGAAGCATATTTTGGAAGGCGAGCATTTAAAGGGAGATATGTGCAAATCTGCCTTTTATAGACTTTCCTCATATTAAGGTGGTCTTGGGATACACGAGCAGCACATTAACTTTCTAAATCTTGCTCAATTTCCTAGAGCATTTTGAAATTCATAGTGGAGTTTTGTTTTAGATTCAATCCTGGAATTGGGTGAAAGGAAAGCATAAAACAAATGAAATGTCTATAAATTAGGCCAATGGTGTACAATACTTATTTTCTCATGACCCATTCCAATCTTTTACAGGACATATTGATAAGAAGAAGCAAAAAATACAAGGAGGATCCCATGAAACACAAAGTTCACTGTCCATCCAGACAATTATATTGTTAAGAGTTTGTATTAGGACAGAGCTAGCTACTTACTGCTGCAATTGTATGAAACTATTTTATAAAATTATTACAAAAATGTGTTACTGAGTTAGGGAGAACAACTGTGAAAATACTGCAGCCTACAAAGTTCCTCATTACAAGGAATATATAATGTATGGGAAAATTCCAGCAAGTCCTAACGACAAGAAATATTGGCTTGTTTTGATGAAAAGAATCAGTCAAAGTGCTTCTTCTGAAACTGAATTCATCTTTAATTACAATTGATCTTGGTATAAATAAGTAGCATGAACAAAATGAGTTCTATCTATGTGCAAGTCCTATGTTATTAAAGGGAGCTGTCTGCAATCTGCATATTTATATTGGGTGAGGTGTTTTTGTTTTTCAGTTAAGCAAAGCAATTAGGAGGGTTAGATTAGAAATCCGATTGGCAATAAATCTAGAATTTGTTTTTCAGGTTTTTGGAGGGAGAGATGGAGCAAGAAAACAGATTGGAATGTAAAGCTTTGGATAAAACCAATCACAAATGTCCTAAGATATTTTGGTGCCTAGGGACCAACATTCACACTTTGCTATGGTAATTAAGATGGGATATAATGAAACACTCTTTCACATACATTGCCTTGCATTGGTTGGTGCTCCTTCTGGATTGGACCTACAGTGGTTTAAATCTGTTGCCAACACACTTTAATGACATCTCAGGAAGCTGCCTCTCTGTCACCTGACCTTTTGAGGGGTTTCTTTGTTGGGAATGTAGTTTATTTTTATTTTCTTTTGTCACAACTAATAGCATCAAATTATTACTATTAAAAATGGTTTAAATAACAAATGCTGGAGGAAAATGAATGCTTTTGTTACAATTTTTAGGGCCAAGAAAATGGCAGACCCAGAGAAGGGAGGTTAAAGGAAACAATGAGGTTGGTAGCAGCTTAAATCTTCCACTTACCCTGTATGTTTGCTGAACCTCTCTCACCATAAAACATTTTCCATTGTGAAGTTCTCAACTTTTGTTGCATATATATTTGGCAGAGAGAAGAGCAGCACATAAGGAAAGACTTAAGAATATTGACCAGTTTTCTGTATCAACTTAGTTAAGTCTTCCCAGCTAAAGATGGATCTGCACTGTAGAATTAATGTAGTTTGAAATCACTTTAGCTGCCATTGCTCAATGCTATGGGATCATTTGATTTGAAATTTGGCCATGCGTCAGCAATTTTGAGGTAGAAGGCTAAAGACATAGTCAAAATTCAGAATTCTATATCATTGTGCCTTGGCAGTCAAAGTGGTGTCAATCTTCATTTATTCTACAGTGCAGAATAGATGCATCCTAAGAAACTTCTCCTGATACAACTCCTGCCAAACTTGTTGGAAATATCATTCACTCATATTCTGATTACTACAAGAATGGACCTCCTTCTCTCCATGCATTTGCTCCCTGCTGAAGTGGCAATAGTTGTGGTAATAGTGACATTTGTGACTAAGAGGCTATCATGCTAGATATGGCGATAGTGACTCTGAGTGGAATATTCCAGATTAGTGCTGCTGAAATACACATGACCAAGTCTCCAAACCAGCTCAGAGGCTGGTAGATGTCTCTATTGCATGACACTAAGCTTGCCCAGTTTCTGAATGGTATCCTCCTGGCCCAGAAGCAAAGGAACTAGCTTGTTACTGTTGGACCTCCAGCCTTACCTGGCGGTGGTTGCTGCTCGGTGCATGTAATGGTGCTAACCAGAACAATGAAGCAAGACAATTCCTCCACTCTGGCTACCATCACTACAGAAGCTGAGCAATGACCACCATCAGTTTCATGTTGGCAACTAAGAACTAATTGACAAGGGGAAGGTAAATGCCCAAGCTCAGAGAAAGAGGGATGGCTGTGTAAACAGCTACGGATACTTCCAAATAGGAAGCTGTTTGACCTGGTATAAAGTGTTGGCAATGTCCGAAGCTTTATCCCATGCCAGAACAAGGTTGGGTTAAAGTGAATGGATTCTGGGTGTCATGTGGATGCCACAGAGTCCATTCATTCCCCTCCCCCCCCCCCCAAATCAGCTCATTTGGTCTATATAGTTAGACCCTAAGTAGCAATCATGACTATGGAATAGTTATAGATGAGTAAACCTAGGAATTTGTCCTGCATTCAGTATAACTTCTTAAGACCTAATCAAAAGTGCTACTGGAATCACAATGGATCGACCAACTCACCCGAGTGCCCATCCCATGGGAAGAAGCATCCGCTGCCTGGCTTCCCCTTGTTGATCCAAGGCAATGTGGAAAGCTTCTCATGTTGCTGCAGTGGTAGCATGCACCGAGTCATGTTCCCCTTTAAGACAGAGCCTTGCTGTAAGTTGCAGTGCATTGTGGTATGGGAGCCATCAGGCTCTGCCTTAAAAGGTCAGGCAAACTGGTGCATGTGGGCGAATTTACCCCATCTGATGAGGTTGTTAGACATGATTAGACAATTCCCTACCCAACCTACTTTACCAGGCTTTAGCTGTATGTGGAGAAGAAGGTCCATTCCGCTGATCATGAAAACAAGGCATTTCCTTCAAATTATGGAGGATCAGGTCAAGAGAGTTTATTTGGTTAAATATAACTGTGTAACATCTGAATTAATCAGTTGATAGGGAATAATGTTTGTTTTTTTTTTAAAAAAAACAAACCAAAAAACCCTCTATTTGCCTCTAGTTGTTAGAGTATTCTCCACTTTTCAAAATGGATATTACATAAATCATTTGAAATACAATGAATACTTGAAGTTTAGTAGATCTAATCCTAGCTGATCTAGGGATGTTCAAAAATGTGAATGATATGTGAAAGGACCAGAGTGATTCTTGAGATTTTATAACATTTAAAAAGATGTGTATGCAAACGGTTTTGGAGAAAACCAGAGGCCAAGAAATATAGAATTGCAGCCCTGACTCATGCTTCAACTCATTCACCTGTTTTTCTGCTTAATCACCCTCCAGCAGTGACTAGTGTTTTGTTTTGTTTTTGTTTTTTGCAACAAGAACGAGAAACAAGCATGCCCCTTTGTTCCTCTCTGTTGTTGCAAGGGGGAAAACCCACACATATACAAATGGATAGCATTCATGTAGGATGAGTACACAAATGGTCAGTATGGAGCAACGGCTGCCAGGGGCTGTCTGTGGGAGGCTGTCACAGTTGTCAGAACCAATACCTGTGACAGCCACCCAGAGCTTTCACATAACAATGAATCTATACCCGAGGCCCTTGTGTGAACATGGGCACAAACTGCAGTTTAATCAGGAAGCTCAAAAACACTTAAGTATAAAATACAAGAAAAAGAAAACATGGTTGTTACCTGAAAATTTTCCTTCCTTACAGCGGGCTGGTCCACAGATCCCAACAATGGGTCTTTGGCCTCTCCCTTGCTGTTCTGGAGGAAAATTGGACCTGTGAGTTATGGAGAAGGAAACACTTATGCCATTCTTCCCACCCCACGCCCACCGTACCCAGACAATTTTTAAATGCTCACAGTAGAATATATTTCACATATGTTTCAGAAATCTGACACAAGAAAAGGTCTGTTAGACCCAAGTATGTGCTTTGCCCTGTTTCAAACCTGATCTGCTTAACCAATACAAAAAACATAATAGTTGTTCTTCCCTAATAAAGAAGCTTAAAAAATATGAACACTGTAATTGCTCTATTAGCAAATTCACATGACCATTCTTCTTTATGTCTGTAGTCCACTCAAATTTGACTTCAGTTATAGATTTCATCTATTTCTAAATTACCTCACAAAATTACAGGCTTTCCAGTAGTTTTTATAGCATAAAAATTAATTTAAGAACAAATACATTCATTTTAAATATTTTTCAGACTTCTTTCAGAAGATACAAAAGTTATTTTGCATTCATACAGATATCAAATTTCATTGTTTAATTGTAAAAAAGATTCATATTTCAGCATAAATCTTTGTGAATGCTAAATCACTGAAGAAAATAACTGGAACCCATAAAATCTTATCCTGAAATAAAAAGATTAGTCTTACAGGACAGGTGTCCTAAGCAGCCAATACTATTTGCAAGTGCTAATCAGATCTGTGAATGAGTCAGTGTGTACTTAAAATGTCATTCTAAAGAAAACGTTTGAACCAGGGATAAATATCTTCAACTGCTTATGGTCTTGAGATAAAGCCATTCACAAGATGCTTTAAATGTACAGTAGATAGGTAGGTAGCAGGCATGTAGCTGGGGAGGGGGGGCTTGAGGGGCTTCAGCCCCCCCCCCCCGAAATTCTCATGGTGGTTCGCGAAAAGGCCTTACTGGTGCATTATTTAAACTGTTATATTTATTCATATCATGATCTGATCACCATACTCAATATATTCCATATGCATGGGGGTATTGGGGTAATGATACAAAAGGTTTGCTAGGCTAGACCCTCTTTCACTCAGACTCAGCCCACCCCGAACCTCAGCCCCCTCGAAACCCCCCCTGAAAAAAACTCAGCCCCCCCCCCCCCCGAATCGAAATCCTGGCTACGGGCCTGGTAGGTAGGTAAAGATATACAGACAGACAGACAGTTGGGTACATCACTAGGAAAGACAAGCTTGACCATGATTCTAATATCTATTCTTATATGGATATCCTCTTATCCTCAGTGCATATCCCTTTTGAACAAATCTTGCCAGGAAAACCCCATGATAGTTTTGCCTTAAAGTCACTATAACTCAGAAATAACATGGAGGCAGACAGCAACAAGTAATATGGAAAAATACTATGTACAAGGTAAGAGCAACATTTCTTCTGAAACATTGCACAATTCAAGATCCAGCATTCCCTTCAACTGTGTTCTAGTTATCAAAATATCAAAATACAGGTTGTCAAGATGGTGCTTTACTATTTAAAAGATCTTGACAAAACTAATTGTAATTGAAAATTAACATAGAAAAAAAGAGCAAGCATTTGGAGTTTATATTTCTGCTCTTATCAGAACTAACAGCTGTAAGCCAAAGGTAACAAGAAAGTAATGTTTTTGAGTTTTTGAGTTTTTTCCCCCTACATCTCTCCTAGGGGCTTGGTTTTTTTTTATTTCATTATGTTTTGTTTTTGCCATCTCCTGACTGTCTTCTGAGACCAAAAAGAACATAATATTGGTAGCACTTTAAATAATTTTTGGCTAGTTTTCAGATTTCTAAGGATTAGAAACAAAATGGGTAATCTTATTGTCCCAGTACACCGAGTAGTTTCTACACAATAGCTAACATTTGTAGCAGCAATGCGAAAGTGCTGAAAATTCATTCGCGGATTTCTTTCTTTTCTTTCTTTTCTTTATCCAAGGTGTTGAACTTAATATGGAAATAAAGGTCAGCACCTTGAACAGCTGCTTTAATTAATTACATTTTAGCTAGCTAGCTAGCTAACTAACTTTGGTCTTTAAAAACAATGAGCACAACACTTGAAGCACAAAAGATATTTTACAGAGGAAATGAATACAACCAAGCCCTATTGTATCAAATACACAGTCTGAATTAATTCTGTTCCATCGAAGGGAATCAGATTGTCATACGGGAGTTCCATAATCAGATGTCCTATCACCTTTTCCTTTGCTTCAAAACAGCAAGGGCAAAGGGGGTCAGATCCTGGAAGTGATACATTAAAAGCAACAACCTTGCCGACAACATTACGTCGGGAAGAAATTAGATCACAACAATACTATATTTTTAAAATTAAAGGTGGCAATGTCATTGCTGCTTTAATATCCACTTGCATTTCCAAAATTAGGCCTTCTGGGATTCATAGGAGGACTGTGGGTCACTTTGTACATTTTGATGTCTTCAAAACAATTTAAAAGTAACTGGAAACCAACATATTGTAAAGATTATTAAATGACAAGCAATAGCAACAATCTGTTTAGCATGTCACAAAATAGTTTTTAAAAAAAAAACGCTGAAAAGGAACACAATTTTGAGCTAAAACAATATGGGAGGAGGGGGATTTAACTAATGTCTCAAATTAAAATTTGAAATGCAGCAACAATTGAGTCCACTTGCATAGTAACACAGATATACTCCTCTGCCTCATATTGTGGTTGATACTGCTTTTTAGAAACACAGGTATGGCTGCATCCTTGACTTCAGACTACTTTCAAATAATATGTGACTGGTACAGTTAAAGAGATTTTTGGATACTTATATAGGCATGACATAGACAGACATTTCTTTGTTTTAAAAATGTTCTACTCTCTGTACCATTCCCAATACTTTGCTGCAGATATTAGGAAGTCTGAGGAAGTAACCACAACAAACAATTTTGAAACCAATTTATGTTTTCGCCATTTAAATCTGGAATATACTGAGATTTCTTTCCTCTTCTTCTTAAAACAGGAAGAAGCATAAATATGATGACACTGAAACAACAGCTATTTTAGCAAGATAATTTTATCAGGATGTCTTCTTCAATTAGAAGATGTGTTCTGTGATTAAAAACAGAACTGACATAACTATTTGTGGTAGAGGCTTGTTTATTCTTATGCCCTAAGGAAATATCTAAAGCATTTGAATAACAAAAAGGATGAGTGGAAATATATTTTTCTGTAAGATATAAGTGTTTTATGATGTTTTTAAATACTATCCAGTCTGTCCTTCTGAATGAGTGCTATGACTATAGTGATTTGCAGTAGGGTACAAGGACTTCAGAAATAAAACACTGCATTCATTTAGAGCTGTGGAAAAGTCATATGCTGAATATTTAAATGTTTTACATATCTGTAGTAGTCTAAAAGAAGCAGTAAGGGTGGCCATCTATATGCAGCTTTTTTTCTTTTCCAACAAATGGGATTTTATGTGTGATGTCCCATTACAAACTACACTGCTTAGTGACCAAGTTCTTAGTGCACTAATGAAAATATTGTAGAGCTCATGAAGTTCTTATTGAGCATGAGGATCAACAAAGGGACAATGGGACAACAAGCTGAAAGATGAATGCTGCAATCTTTATTCCCATTGGAAATGTAGCAACTACATGAACTCAACTTTCTGAAAGATACTATTTTTATTTTTGAATAAGACAAGTGCAATTAAATAGTCTGGACAGAGTTCAGGAATATTATGGTTATCAAGACTCATTCTGGTATCCACAAACTAACAAAGTCTATCATCAAATGAAAACATTGGAAAATGTTTCCATCTGCTGCCATTTCTTCTTTGACCTTGTGTCAATGCTTATCGTTGGGTGCAAAATTTCAGGAAAGATAATTTAAGAACTGGAATGTTCTAGCCCAGCAAACTATACAGGAAGTGATAAGGGGCAAAGAGGTATTTGCCAATCTCCTTCTTGGACTTCTTCTTTTTTTTTTTTTGTTTTTGTTTACAGCCAGTAGACACACAAGTGAAAAAAGGATTAGTAAGTGACACAGTGGTCAATTTCCCACATTTCCTTATTTATGTATTTTTAAAAAAAAATAAATTTATTATGATTTTTGAAATATTACTGTAAAATAGTGTGAATTTCTTTTAGCCTGTGCAGCTTTGCCCAGGGCAATTGTGTTTTTCCAACAATTCACCTGACAGAATACATTTTGAGTCTTATTTTCATTATGAATTCCTGTGTGTACTTGTTCCTAATATAGATATGGATTTTATACACTTCCCTTGATTCAAGATATGTCTGAAATTACAATCCTAAAATGTGAACCAAAGAAATGTATACCTCAGCTTCTCAAAGGGGATAGTATACAGAACTTCAGCTCTACAGCCTTGTAGCGTATCGGCTTTTTATTCTAGGTGCAGGTAGAAGGGCCAGTGATAGAGATTCAGCTAAACAGCAGTAACTTTACTAACCAGCAGGCAGGTGTTAGCAAGGAGAGGTGTCAAGAAACCACTGAATAGCTTTGGGGCAAATTTGGGTCACACTGTTCATAATGATGTAAGCAAGTAAAAATAATTACAACAACCCTTTGAACTAGGCTGGGACGGATGACTGTTGAGATTAGGGGACCATTCTGGTGACCCCAGATCTTTTGGAGGCCTACAACCCAACCTGTTCCTCTCTGGAAATATGTGCTTTTTCGTTTCACAGTAAGATGTTCCTCAAAGAGGTGATTTAAAGACATTTTTGCCAAGTTTAAGCTATAAATTCATTTAGGCCCAGGTAAGGTTTAATTTTTAAACAAAAAGAGGAAGTGGCCTAGAAAACACTTCCAGTTCACCTCCTTTGTTGAAAAACAGTGTCTCCTTAGCCTGAAGCAGCCCAGAGAGATAAAAAAAGGTGGCAACCTCTCCCCTCTAAAGTGTTGTGTGGTTTGAATGAAATCGTATGAAAGACTGAATACACCATCCTAAGAAAATTGGAACCTGGGAAAATGGTATTATGAAAGGAGATGAAGAATTCATGAACTTCTGACATGATCAGAGACAATGATTAACTCTGTGGTTGAAAACAACATGTTTACATAGTCAAAGACAATGGTTCCTTATATTAAGAAGGAAACCCAACATCAGTTAATGACACCTGTTCAGGAACTGAGTCAGCATGTTTAGCTGCAAAACAACCTGTCAGACATTTACAACTTTTTAGAACAGCAGCAGCAAAAAATTGCTATATAAGAGACCTTTTTACTGTCCAAAAGCATGGCAGACAGCACAGTCTGGTCACTCGCCATTTTCTCCAGGAGACAGAAAAAGATGGTGTATCAGCAGAATGGCAGATTTGCAGGGAACACAGTCGGTTCTCTTCTCCAGGAGACGGAAGAAGGGATGGTAATGTATGCATGGAGAATGAATGAATGATGAATGAGTGTTAGAGCATATTGAATGCTTCCCCTTTATTGTTTGTTTGTGTACCCAATGAAAGATAATGCTATAAAATATTCCATAAACTGAACTGTAAATCCATTTAGTATAATACTAGATACAAAGTTGTTCTTAAATACATAATCCTATCACATATGCATTTTGAAAATGTATTTCAAAATACATATGGGAGGGAGAAATGTTTATGAAAATATGCATTACAGTATGAATTGTAAGGTGAAAACCAGATGGAACAGGCATATGGAATGAGCACATACGGAAAGTGACATGGACCAGAAATGGACTGATTCACTCATGACTACCTCATGTGATTCAAAACTGAGGGACACATGGCCTGCATATTTCTAAGCAGTGGGTGAGAAATCATGCTTCTGATTATTTCCTACAACTCACAGAGAAAGCTGTGTGTAAAAAAGGGTCATTATGTTGTATTGGTTTTCTATTTGAAAGGAATATTTAGCATAGGGAATCCTGCAAAACAATTAATTCTGTCCATTCCTGAAATCTGAAGTGGTGTGCTCCATTCATCCACAATATTCTCAAATTTAATTCTGTTGCTAGGTTTTTATTTCCTTTATATTTAGATGAAAGAACCCTTTCTGTATTTTCTAGCTTTGCCCACTTTCCCGAGTTACATTTCCTTGTGTAAACTTTCAGTTGACATCTTCTGAAAGTGTGCTAATAAGAATTATGGTCTAGTCATCTTTGAGATCTTGTGAATTTTGTCTTTGAGTTAGAACCATTTAATTGATGTCCTGGAAAGACTGGTTTCTTTTGTTTCTATGCTTCCCTTTATGTTCTTTATAAGAAACATCTAATCCCCTTTTATGTACTGGCATATCCCAAGAACCTCATGTTGATCTGTGTAGGAGATCTTCACCCCATCTAGATTATTATCTACCACTATACAACCAAAGCAAGTACTTTAACAGTATATATAATCACAAGACCCCCTTCCCTACCAGTGTTAAGAACTCTGTCTTATCAGGTGCACGAAAAATTCAATTTATTCAACCTTGCTCAGAAATAGCACCTTGAGATACTGAGACACTGTGTCCAAATAAAATAATCCTAAAATAACTAAAACAACCAAAGCTAAAAACAATTTTGCATTTGGGACAGTTTGTACAATTTTCATTTATTAGATAGGAAACAGTGTTTTGCACACAAACCTAGTGTTTTGGCAAATGAAATTCACACACACAAAAGATCCCAAATACAAAATTGGATAGGCCACCCCCTTTGTTTATAGCCTCAGCTTGCAGCTTGCATGGCAAGAATATTCACAGATAAGAATACTTCTGCAATCTTATCTGTGAACGAGAAAGAAGCAAAGTGTTATATCCCTGGTCTTACTAGAAGAAGCATAGATGGAACTCTACAGACAAAGGCAATCAAAAACTCTAGATGAATTACACATGGATTTTCATTCTAGGCTCCATGTCCAAAATATGGCCAAACATGTTTTTCCAGCCAAACATTGGCACATATGGCCCTTTCATTATGTTCACATTAACAGATTTTAAAATGTCTGCTGTAACAAAACTATGTTTGTTCTGTAAAAATAAGAGGAAAGAATTGTAATACACTGGGTTCCAGGAAGGCAGATGGTGTACCGGAGCCATAAACATTGATACTCCTGTAATTCAAGAAATGGGATTCATTGCCATGACTGACTCACAAAGGTTCACAATAAACCTGCTTTTTTTCTCTTTGTTTTTTTAATCCCCTGTCACATGGATCTTGAAGGCAAGAACAGAGTGTGAAATTGCCAAGAAAAGATTCATAAGAAGTACAAAGGAAAAGGCTAAAATTCTGTTATAAAAGAAACCAAAGCCAAAGAATCTCAAATAGTGTTTCATCAAAACACGAGAAGTAGAAAAAGTAAGGAATTTCACAATCTTCATAAATTAGGACCACATAACTTGTGACTCACACAGCCAATTAGTATTTCAGTCTTGATGGCATTATCAAGCTCACCAGGGAATGGACTTCTGGTTTCTCTGCTGAAACAGCCAACAAAATCAGAGTTTTTCTGAAGCCTTAATAGATTACTCCCTTTGCCTTCATGGACCATCACGCTACAGGCCACCTGATGTATCAATTTAGTTTTAACTAAGGATTGGACTGCATCTAGATTGCAATTGACTAACTTAAATTGCACAGATTCCAGTGGAACAAAAAAAAAGGTGGGTAACAAGATCAGGTCAAAGGGCTTCAGAACACTCTGCTAGATTTGACGAGGCTGAACTTCTTCTCATATCCCCAACCCTAGTATCTATAAAAAAGCCCACTTCCTGATTGAAAAAAGAATGTCTTGTGCCTTAGGCATAACAGAGAGGTCAACAGAATTGTCCTACATGGCGCCAATGTAGTACAGAGCACACTTTCTATCCGATTGCATTAAACACACCCAATGAATGTTTAGGTATAGGACCATAGGGTGCTTTACTACAGTCTGAATTAAACTATCCTGAGAGTTCTGGTCAAACACTTATAAAAAGTTTACATATAGCTCCAGTCCCTTCACTGTTTTGATCATACTAAAACCAATGGCTCAGAAAAGGAGAGCCCTGCAGAATCTGAGCTTGGGATCTCATGAAGCCCCTCTGTGAATTGAGCACAGAGGAATCAAGGTCCCTACATGCTTACATGTAGCTAGATAAAAAAAGACGATAGTAAGCACACTATGTGGTTCATGCACTTTGAGTCTCAGTTTGGATTCAATCAGTGTGTATGTGTGTGTTTTGCAGAGGTGTAACTTCAGGTTTTTTGTCTTTCTTTTCAGAAGCAGCTAGTTTAGACACCATGCTGTTTCTCGCTACTATCATTCTTACTGTTGTACTAGTAACACTGTGTGCAGTGCCATTTACACCATTAGATGTTAATAAGTGGAGAAAACAACAATTTTAGCCTGGATTTTAGGATATCTGGAAAGGCATGCAGAGACAAAGGGTGAGAAAAAAGGTCCCACAATTTAGGATTTTGGCTAAAAAGAGGAACCTGACATCAAGGTGTGAGTGTCTAAATCTTATCCAGGACCTAGTCACAATTCTTCAGTTTTTAAATCTTTTACCACATATCCAGGAAACTTTGATCTCTTGATACACAGACATGGAGAAAGAGAAACTGAGAAAGGTATTCAGATTCTTTTCTAGCTGAAGCAATAATTAATGCTTTATAATATAGCCATGAAGGCTCTATGGGCCATTTTCACTATATACAGACAGTCTTCAAGTTACAAACATCCGACTTACAAATGAGTCATAGTTGAGAACAGGGTGAGACAACAGGAAGTGAGAGAAAACAATCCCTTGGAAGGAAAATTCACTCCTGAAAAAACATCATGGGTAAAGGGTGTCTCTGGTAAAGCTTTATAAATCCTTGTTTCTACAACAAGCCAAGTTTGTCAAAATCCAATTATCGCAGGGACAGAAAGTGAGGTAAAATCTTCTGAACAGGGGCACTGACAGCAAAACAAACCTCACATGGGTACTAACCCCTATGTTAGCCAAAGCTAAAATATATGTGTTTGGCTAGAGTTACGTTTAAAAATGTACTTGTTCTGACTTACATACAAATTCAACTTAAGAACAAACCTACAGAACCTATCTTGTTCATAAATGACATGATTTTACTAGAAAGAAATTGTGGTGTGTTTTGCAGTATATCCTTTCCCATATAAAGAGTGTTCCTCTTCGAGTAGGCAGACTGTCATTACCTTCAAGCAGGATTTTCCATTAATCACTACAGCCCAGGCTCTTGTTCTACATTTTACAGTTAGCCAGCATGCACAGGGAATGATTTTTGGAAATACTTTAATCATTCTAAGCACTTTGTTCCTGATCCCAAGTTGGCTACTAAACTGGTGGCACACATTCTATTGAGTATGCCAAAATGTAATATTTTCTTCCTGGTGTTGCTGGACCACAAGTCTCAGCATTCTTCACCACTGGCTATGCTGTCAAGGAGTACCAAGAGTTCCGGTACATAAACATCTGGAGGGTTGCCCATCCCGGAATTAAACTACAGTTTTCAGCACCCAATATAAACTCTGAATTCACAAAATCAAGGCTAGGCTTTTATACTTGTTTCCCACTGTAACAGTTGAAAAAGAAATAGAAACTTGCACATGCCACAAAAAAAACCCCCAAAAAACATGACAAGCTGGCAGTACTTTTTTGATCCAAGAAGTTTGAGAATGATTTGCCCTCACTAGTGATAATGATGTATTAGATCAACATCCCCAAAAGATTCATTAGTGCTTGACCAGATGGCATCATAAATTATGATTTCCAGATTTGCTGAATTATGCTTCATTGAAAGCATTATTATACCCAGGTGAGAGATTTCCTGGACAAGATTAGATCACTGAGAAACCAATGTTTTGTCAAAAACTCCAAAAATTGGAAGCAAGTACTGTCATTGACTCCTTGCCTCACTTGCATGAAGGGTAGCCAATCGTTTAAGGGAACCTGAGTTGTGGTGCTATTTATTGTATCTAACGGGTTTTGGATGAAATGACTGATTTTGTGAGCAAAACAAAAACAAAGTGACATCAATGGTAAAGAAACTGAACTAAATTTCTGTCTCCAAGTATCTCGCTATAAGAAAAGCTCTCAGAAAGATATTAAATGAAAGAATTCATGATAATCTCAGTTTGAGGACATCACACACTATGGCCTATGATGGAATTGCAGAACTAGAGACATTTTGAAAGGTTTTCCAGTAGTCACCTCCTGAACAAACAAGGATTTTTTCCCATTTAAAACCACCTGAACCCTTCAGTCAGAGAAATAATATATTAAACCTCAAGCTGTGCTCAAGGACACAACTTATGTTTCAACTTATTAGGACCCTAAGGTGAACCAACATTTGCTCAAAAGAGGGTTGTCTTTCCTGTGCTCTGAGGGAGAGTGTGACCTGATCAATACATGTTTTAACTGTCCTTATTTCTCAAAAAGACTTACTAAATGCCAGATCATTATTATAAATAATGATTGTATTTCTTACCCACCATTAAGATCAAGGAAGAGAGCACCTGGACCAAGTCTGCATGCTTTCTACTTCACCCCACAAAATGATCAATGTGGACTTATGGCCACAGGGCTAGGGCACTCCCGCCTGCCCTCCAATTATTTTTCTTTATTTGACTTGAGAATATTAGCTGCCACATTCTGATTTTGCTATGGGATGTGAGGAAAGCTTTCTTCTCTTTTCTCTGACTAGGATGTTTAGGAAGGTAAGCAGAAAGGATGGTCTAGAGACAGGGAGACAGATGCATAACATGCCTCAAGAAACCTGAAGGAGGTTGTTGTTATTATTGTGTGACTTCAAATCATGTTTCAACTTATTAGGACCCTAAGGTGAACCAACATTTGCTCAAAAGAGGGTTGACTTTCCTGTGCTCTGAGGGTGGGAGAGTGTGACTGATCATTGGGCTTCCATGAATGAGTGAGGGTTGAGATCCTGGTCGGCAGAGCCATAGTCCCATGGTCAAACCACTACCCCACACTAGTCCAGTGGAAAATATGAAGAAAATAACAAGCTGATGCAAAATGTGCTTCATTCTGACTTTTCAAGGAAAGTGTAGTAGTATGTCTCTACATTGAGAGAGAGAACTGTGAATACACGACAATGTATGGCTGCCATGTACAGTAACTTCAGCCCTGATGCTTTTGATATGTTAAGGGACCAATACTGGTGTCTAAGGTAACATTTTTTTCACCAACATCTATATGACCTTCTCTCTACTAATGTTATTCACATGAAATGGGGTCAGCAGTTATGACTCTTTGTGTAGCAACTACTGGCCCAAGGCTGGTAACAGTCACATGGCTGCTTTCATTACTTCTCTTAACTCACACTTGGAGATCCATGGGACTTCAGATACAGCTTTGTCTACTTGTTTTGAGCCTGCTGCATTAATCCTGCCCTAGGACAAAGCCTGTGTTGTGCTGTAGAAATAAAGCACTCTTTTTGACAGAAGAGAAACTCTTGCATCTAAACTTTCTTTTTTCAGCCTGCCTAACATTGTCCACATGAATCAAGATCACATCTTACATCTCTTGACTTTCAGGCATGTAATTTAGCTATGCAGTTGCAGTTTCAAAATTATCTCTCCTCCCCGAGCCCCCCCCCCCTGCTGCCGCCTTGCTCTCAAGTGACTCTGTGCAGTTCTGCTCAAGATGAATGCGCGGCAACCAATTTGCTGCTACCCAGGGAAAATGTTAGAACATGAAAACATTCCCTCCCCTTAGCTTCAGAAAGAGGGTTCGGGGATGCAAGTATTAGTAAATCTGATGCCACACATATGCTCCTATTGCAACGGCCCCTGGCATCTGTCTCTTTGTGTTAAAACAGCCTTAATTGTAAGAATATCTCTTTTCTAGATTCTGACTGCATGGCAAAACTAACAGCTATAAATAGTTATCCTACTATTATTAGCAATCACGATTTTCGAGGGTGGGGGGGGAATGTCATTCCCTATATGACCAGTAAGACCTGAACAGTGAATTTTGCCCTGTTAAAACTACATTTCTCTCTGACCTTCCCTCCACTGCCTTAAAGAAAACATTTTTATTTGCCTTTAACAAAACCAACCCTACTCCCATCAAAACCATCCCACTATTCATGTACTAGTTCTGATGCAGGGAATCATCTTGAGAAACCTTCATCTAGCCAAACTAACTTGCCTTTTCTTGGAATTAATCAGGTGGAAGTTTGAGAAGAAATGTTAAAATATGCCTTGAATTCCACTTTTGGCAGAAACCTGGCAGCAACCCAGGGATATGCGGAATCCATCTGAAACATTTTCCTAGACTTATAGAAACTTCTGGCTTCCCCCCAGATTCCTCAGATGTTTCGCCTCAGGAGGAACCTCTGAATTCATTACAAGTGTCAGTATTTTGGTGGCAAATGGTCTTTGAGGTATACCACAGGACTCTTTGTTCTTTTTGCTGGAACAGACTGATGTGACTACATCTCTGGAATTTCAAAAAGAAGAAAGTGTGACCAAAGAAAATGTTCACAATCTCTTAATCAAACACAGAACTATTTCCACTCAAAAATGTTTCATCAGAAGCTCTATTCCTGATTTGTTCTCATTTTCTCCCACCTTGATTGCTAGTTTTCCTTTCCTTGCACAGATCATCTCTCATAAAGCCTAATTATGTGATAGCAGAAGAGGAACTGTGTCTTTCAAAACTGCAGCACAGGTTTCAACAGAAGCTCTTGGGAATGGCTGGGCAGCAGAATATGTAGTACATGAACAGATACATACCAGCAATTCATCCATCTCCAATTGCTAGGCTAGGAAAAGATAAACTAAACAGATGAAACATTATCCAATCAAATTATTTTTAAATAATGACCTGCAATTATCTTACTATCACTTGCACCAGATAAAATAACAGCAGTGGCAATTACTGTTAATTCCAGCCAGCAAATTCACACACATCCGTCATAAAAATGCCCCCCTTTTCAAGTAAGCATGAAAATGGTTGAAAAGCTGACAGCCCTCATGAATTATAACACCAGAGGCTAAATCTGCTCAAGGTCCCTCGTTTTACAAAGCTTATTACTATTCACATCCTTGCTCAAGTCTATAAGCTGTAAAAGTCTTCCTTCTTGTAGCAATAAGTCACTTTGTAAAATGACACCTTGTACTTTCTCTATTTCTTGCTCTCACAAGCATGCACACGCACACACACACTCCCTCGGTGACTTTCCTTGTCATCACTGCTCAATGTAGCAGTCAAAACATAGCTTTCCCTATCCTTCTGTTCAAGTCTTCTGTCAAAAAATAAAGATACACTCCTACTGCTATGTTGGTACACCTTCTGAGTTCTTCTGAGGATCTCACAGGTTTTGTTTTTTAAACAGATATGAGCCCATTTCTAAGCAACTTATTGGAGGAAGCAGTAATACTGCAGCCCACCTTCCACAATGGTCTCATAATCTATGGACCTTCATTTTTGAGTTCCCAATACAATCGGATGAGTGAGGAGGAGAGGACCAACATCTCTTGTACTGTTAATGCTATAGAAGCATCATCTTATACTCACTCTATTTGTGTAAATAAATATTATAACAGAAACACGGAAAGTTTCTGAGCACCTCTTGTACAGAAACCAAATCACAGGTAAGTATGCAGATCCTCAAACCTTCTCACTGCTTTGAGGTAGGTAGGGTGTAAACTTGTAATATTTCCTTGCATTGATAATACTGTTGACCTTCCATATCCATAAATTATGTATCCACTGATTCAACCATCCACAGCTTGAAACTATTGGAGGAAAACTTCCAAAAAGCCAAGATAGATTTTGACATTTTATATAGGAGGCATGATTTCACTGTGCTAGTGTATATAATAGGACTTGAATGTCCATGGATTTGGTATCCAGAGGCATTCCTGGAACCTCGGTCCATACCAAGAAACTATCTTGTTCCAATTGTAAAGTCCTATTAGGGATATACACTTGACTTGATCAGGGCAGAGTATTTCTCAATCTACTTTCTCAGGACCATGGATCAAAATAAAGATGAAGGAGAAACTGTCAACGTGGTACATATCCAATAACTTTTCTATAGAGACAGAGATGTATTTGAAGTGGAGACTACAGTAACCATCTTTTCTTCCCAATAATGCCTCTGAGAGCAACAATACTGTCATCTTGATAGGGCATCCTCTCACTAATTACAAAGGAACCTTGAGCTGCTGAAAACAGATAAATTGTTTCTGCTATGCATTTTTATTCTGGAAGGAAGGAGTCTCAATAACACCATCTTAAAAAATAACTACATGTCTGGAAAGAATTCACATGTAAGATTTCACTTACATCATTCTTTGAAGATTAGTCACCTCTGAAATTCTGAAACATAGTAACTTATTAAATCATTACTGGGTTACTACACATTGATGGTTTGACTTGACTGAACTCAAGCTCTGTATTCTTCTGAATCTCACTAGCTTTCAAAACCCAAGGTACATCTAGACAAGAAACTCAGAATCTGGTGCTCAGATTCTGAGATTGATGAATGCCCTGGGATTTTTCCAACTGAAACTTGTCCCATGCAAGTACACAGTTGTAAACTTGTACAGTTATGACTGTGGGGAAGCCATCCTTACTGTCCCCATGTGGGATTGAGGCCCACCCAAGTATGATTTCTAGTCTCATTCTTTCCAGACTGGAGCAGCAAATGATGTTTGGGTGGAGCATTAAAGTTCTAATGGTTTAGGATTTTGCTAAGGAAAGAAGGGCAATTCCTCTGACGTGGGTACTAGCTATATACCTCCTCATCTAAAACTTGCACATTTCCATGCTCATTTTCTTCTTTTCCTCCCCCTATGTTCTTTCCAAAAATTATGGATTTTATTTTGCCTTGACTTTCTGGTATACTGCACACACTGTGCAGCACTCTATCACAAACACACAGTTTATGTTCCACTCCAGGGGAAAATGGCTAACAGCATCACGAGATGTTCTTCACACCGCCCCCACCAACGCCCGAACACTCTGATGTCAGGGGAAAAAGGAAGCAGGCACAGTGGCCAGGAGTCCATTGTGAACAGGATGGCTTACCTCCCAACACTTTCAATTGGCAGGGACAATCCTGATTCAGTCCCTGCCATCTCACTTGTTCCAGCTGCTTTTAAAGTGTCTTGGTTTCTCTCTTCTCCTCTTATGTTCCCAACTCCTCCTCAACTTGTTCAATTGCTACAAGCTGTGCAAAAAGTATTTCTACCCACTTAACTCAGTAGAGGGGCAAGAAGAAGAGGGGTGGAAACATGCTTTCCCTGTACTCTCAAACAAAAACCTTCAGCTTCAGACTGGTTCATATATTCTTCTTTAGTAATAATATTAACCATGTCATGATGACTCAGTTTTAGAAAATCAAGCCACTCAGGCCCCTTCTACACAGCTGTATAAATTCCACATTGAACTGGATAATATGGCAGTGTGGACTCAGATAATCCAGTTCAAGGCAGATAGTGTGGATTATTGGCCTTGATATTCTGGGTTATATGGCTGTATGGAAGGATCTTCAGAGCAACTTGCCCAGTATTTGGAATATAAATCCAGTACCATCTGATAGAGGAATACATCACTGAAATTAATGTAATTTCCACACTGGAAGAAAAAAAACACACATAGCCTGGACAGTTTTCAAGAAAAGCTACAACTGAAAGAACTGATAGTTTCAGATCAAATCTAGCTGAGACCTGTGACATCAAGATTGATTTCGGTTGTCTTCGGAACATAAAGAATCAATGGAAAGAACTTCATTATATATTTAGAATGAATCTTCCATTTTTCCTTTTATTACAGATGGCTTATAAAATATTGATCGAAGTATCATTTGTGAAACTATATGAAAAACTTATATGGAAAATACTGTTACAAAGAAAATTTACAGGGGGAAAGAGAAGAAAAACACTGCATTTCAAGCCCAATCACTGTGATGGATTTCCGGGACCAATCCAAGATTTTCCACTGCTCAAGGTAAAGAAAAAGTTTGTAGCCTCTCTTCCACAGCAAAATGGATATTAACGTTTTATTGCAACATCTGTAAATGGGAAAAATCCTCCTTCTCCACACTCATGAGTAGAAGTGTAGCTCAGTTGGTATAGCTTTGGATCTCATCATCTTCCCTCTCATTGGTCCTTGTAGCACCAGTTCTTTTCAAGTCCGGAATGTAACAGTGACCGTATTAAAGACAAAAGCATGAAACCATATGTTACATCCCAGAATTAGCAATCTCTGTCTCTATTCACTTTGTCAATGTGTTTTCCAAATGACTCTACCTATGTAATGGGAATAGACGACATCTATCCAACACCAGAAACAAACACGTATGAGAGGCTACCTTGAAGGATGAAGATAACTACAAGGCGTGCTCAGAAGGAATGGGGGCAGGCCGAGGCCTGAGTCCTCTTATCTTTATCCTGCATTCTGGTAGTGAATTTCTAATATTATAAAACTTCATTTCCTTATCAGGAGGGCATTATTGGAAGTTTAGTATTTCTGGATCCAGAAGCATGTACTTGGAAATACATGGAAATAGTTTTGCAACTTGGATGTTATGCACTTGCATAATTATAATGTCATCATATACCTCCAACGACGGTATGCTTGGGGTATGTTCTTTCACAACTATTCTATTATACCTACAAATACACTAAATAGCTTGCAGAAAATGGTCTACTTCCCCCCCACATATACTTGATGGGAACAATTGTGAAGTGTGATACATTACAATTCAGTGAAAAGATGGGTGCCACATTTTCTACATTGAATGTCTGTAAAAGAAAGGTGTATTTGTAATGGATGCAAAAAGCACCAAATTCAGAGATAGCTGAAGATCAGATGTTATTACATTATTGCCATTTTTAAGCAATACTGTGGTTTATTCCTTCTGCTTCTGTTCATGAGTCCAGTGGTGTTCTGACAGCATTGAGCTATGAAGGCAATCAGATTGATTATATGGTGAAATCAAGGGCAGAGTGAATTATAGCCCCCTAAGTTGGAAGAGGTAGTTAAGCTCCACTCATATTAGAATAGGGATGTAATTTTTCATTAAGTTTCTTCTTGAAAGTAGCAATGAGTAATTTCAGTCATTTTCTTTTTGTTGTAAGAAAGTCTTCAAAAACCACATCGTCTTTGAAACCTATTTGCAATTCAGAACTACAATCTGTGCAAAATATGCACAGTGTAGTTTTGCACAGAATATAGCATTATCTGTCTAGGAAACAGACTTTTGTGTGTGAAAAATAATATTTTAATGTAGAAATATTAATACTTGTGCAGAGGATGCTGTTGGCTATGATAATTGATTATGTGTGGATTTTTCATATAATAGAAACAAAATCATAACATTTAATGCTCATAAAGTAATATTTCTTCACAGGAATTAATGTTTCTACACTGAAATATTATCCATTCCACTGTTTCCTATGTACGTAGAATCTGCTGTTTTCTGCAAAAACCAACCACATTAAAATTTGCACAGACTAAATCCCAAACTGTGACTCTGAAGATTCTCATCAGTTCATGATTCTTTTTGTCTGAGTTTCTCAACATTCAAATCCTGCCCCATCCCTTTATGATATGTTTATAGATATTTGAAAGTATTCTTTCCATGCCTGTCTCAGAATGTGTTTTAACATGCATATGGTGGACAGTAATAGAGGTCCATGGTAAACCTACAATATGGATATACATTTGCGTGTGTATACAATCTAGTACAGGCGTGGACAAACTTCGGCCCTCCAGGTGCTTTCAATTTAGACAGGAATTGTGAGAATTTGAGTCAAAAACACTTGGAGAGCAGAAGTTTGCCCATACCTGATCTAGTACCTCCTATTCTGTTGTCTTGAAAAAGCTGCATTACCAAAGGACTACAAGGAAAACTCAGAAATATAGACTCAACGCATGAACTAAAAGGGAACTATTCTCTGTGTTCTCTATATCAGGGGTCCCCAAAATAAAGCCCATGGGCCAGATGTAGCCCTCCAAGGTCATTTAACTGCCCCCATCCTAAACTTTAGACTTAGGGTTGCTCTAAGTCTGAAGTAACTTGAAGGCACACAACAACAACAATCCTAATTAACTTGACTATTGCACCAGCCAAAAGCAGGCCCAAACTTCCCACTGAAATACTAGTAAGTTTATGTTGGTTAAAGTCATTTTTCATTTTAAATATTGTATTGTTCTTTTATATTTTTCACTACAAATAAGATATGTGAAGTGTGCATAGGAACGTGTTCGTGTTTTTTTTCAAACTATAGTCCGGCCACTCAAAAGTCTGGGGGAACATGAACTGGCCTTGTGCTTTAAAAGTTTTAGGACTCCTGAACTATGTACATAGTTTTGTGTTTACTTTTGTTACTGACAGCTTTAGACATCATGACATGAAGGGAAACATTTATTTTGGTGGGGAGACCATAGTGTGCCTTATTAATAGAAAAACTGCAGTGTGCAATTCACTTCTCACCTGACCAAAAAAGAAATGTAAATGTTGATGAAGGAGGATGGACATTAGTATTTCTATAGGCCATCGTTTTAGCAAGGTTTGATTTTGTCATTTCCATTGTTTCTCTGCTGGAAATCTGACCTCAGATGGTGTACCTGCAGGGTATGCTTTTCCAATTTACATTTTTAGACAGATATAAATAAACCATATGGGAGCAGATTGCTTTCTTTTTTCAATTTTATTGTTGTACTATTTTTAATTTAAAGTTTTATATGTTGTAATTTTACATACTATTTAGTATTAATTTAATCTTAACACACACACACACACATAAACTTTAAGCAGGTTTGTTTTTATTTCTTTTTATTATAAAAACCACTTTAAGCTTCTCCTTTTGGGGGTAAATTTGAGATATAAAGTTACTGATTTCTTGACTAGCATGAAAATCCACTGAGCCGAACCTAAACAACACCTATTCTGAAGAACAATGCATAACATAGTGTTGGCAATCTATTTTAGAAACAGCATTTCCAACAAGCCTACAGCTGAGATCACTTATGCAATATCTAGTATCTTAAAATCCCACAACTAAGAGGAAACACTATGAGAGCAATGTTATGCAGTAAGGCAAGAAGTACGTTACAGAAAAGTCCCTTATGATCTTTTACCCTGATTGCATGCAGACACTATGACCTCCTGGTCTGCATCATGTTCAAGTCAATTCTATAACAGCTGGAAGCTCCGATCTGCAGCCAAGAGTATCAGATCAGTGAACCTGCACACCTCCAGGGAACTGTTTCAGAGCCTCACTGACCCTCTGGATGGACTACTGAAAATAATATCCACAGTATGTTTCCGGATATGTATTGGCAAGTAGTAGAATGCCCTGTGGGTGGTGAAAGCTAAAGAGAAATTTCAAATTGGATGGAAAATAAAGGAGAAAAGGGATAAAGTCCTGGATTATAAAAGGACTACGGGGAAAGAAATGAATACAGTTTGGGATGATTGAGAAAGAAAAGCAGCAAAGCTTTATCAACATTTTTGTGGAAAAGGGAACAACAGATTTGAAATAAAAAGGGTGAACGCTGACGCTGGAAGATCTGGTGCTTTTTTCTCATCCTGAGTCACACAATACGTTTTTGTTTTTGAGCATCCATCAAATGCAGATATGAATGTATTTGTAGACATGGAAATATTCTTATTATTATTTACTAAAAGTATTTAGTGATTGACATTCAGTACATCAGGGTTCCCCAAAACGGCACACAGCAAAACATAAAGAAAAAAAGAGATACTCTTCCTAAAAACTACTTCAGAACCCAATTTCATGCCAGTACTACAAACAAAGGTTCACATTGGCTAACACCACCTGTATTCTTTCTATGATTGTGACCTGGGAACTACTTGTTTCTTATTGCTTGCATTGATGTCAGCGAGAGGGATGGGGCACAGGGGGATGGAGGAAACTTTCCTCCTCTTCCCCTACCATCCAAGTGCTCCCCGTTGGCCTGGTTAATATCAGGGCAACTGACGGGGAACAGTGACATCCCTTGTTACAGCTGGAGACCATCACAACAATAAGGTGGGATTGAAGGGGACAGAATGTGTAACCCCTGGCTTCCTGAGCCAGGGATGTGGGACGGCAATGGGGTCAACTGCTGGTGGTTCTGATTGGGAACCTGACTATCTGTTCCCACTGCCTCTAAGTCAAGGGAAATTCCACATTCTGAGACAGAATTTCGGTTTTCACCCAACTTCCAGTAACATAGGGCAAGACAGCATTAAGGTGGCCTTTCCCTATGTTACTATGGATCAGCCCCATGCAGTGTTTGGCTGCAGTTCGGCTGATCTGCACCAACCTATGTGGCCAATGTAGATGGGGTCTTAAAGGCACCAGATCCCATCAGATTCTGGAAGCTAAACAGAATTGGCCAAGGAGAACTACATTCTATATTATATATTTCAGAGGAGATAACTGACAAAACTCTGGATTCCTTGGCTATGGAATTCAAGGGTTCATCATAAATCAATAGGCAACTTCAAGTCACATACACACATATATCCTGAAGCCTATTTTCATTTTAAATGCTATACTTCTTATAAAAAGAGTGAGCTGTTTTATTGGGTTATTTGGAGGGAAGGTATTTATATTTGCTTCCTTATCAGTTGTATCTGTCTTATAATTATAATAATTTAAATGGTTGGCAACCTGTAGCATGAGAAAAGGAGGATAATATCTATTTAAAATAAAACTGGTTAAGTAGATAACCATATATCCTTACTGGTGTGAGCAGAACTTCCAAGGCTGAAGTGCTGCTCCATAGAAATTCTGTTCAGCAAGGCATGGGAATGCAGTCAGCATATTCCCGATCATGTGTCCTGACAAATGTCTCTGCTCCTCTGGTGTTTTCGTAAATCAAATCAATTCTATAAACAATTCTGAGCATATTATGTATGTGTGCTAGAGGCAAAATACATTTTATTGATGAAACAAAAAGAGTGACCTTTTGCTCAGAATTGGTAACATTGCTGTAGTTAGAAATGGTCTTAAAATATATTTGGGTTGCTTATTTTTGGCATTACATTTTAATATCACACCTTTGACCCGTGTGACCAACATTGGTTCCTGAATATAGACAAGAAAGTTTATCCTATAGTGACAGCAATGGCAACTGATCCTTAAGTAGGAAAGTGTAAGATCGAAGCAGCACATCACATCACATCACACCACAACAAAGGAGATCATGGACCACAGGAAATCCCAACCCCCTTTCTGAACTTCATGGTAACCAGGATCCCCCTTCAACTTTATGACTTTGCTGGATGGAAAATGACTCTGCTAGATATCATCCTCCATGATGGTTGGGTTTGTTCTTGGACTTCATTTAGCCACATAACACACAGATATAGTTATTTCTCTATTCTACATGCATTTTTAATTTTAAAAATATTTTGAATTGCCCCACTCCCACCCCCTTGCAAGAAAACTAAAAGATGAGATGTTTTCCATCCAGAAAAGTCATAAACATGCATGGGATGTCAACGTGAACAACACACCCATTGACCCATAGTTATGAGTAGCAGGGTGTGTTTTCCTGTTTGTTTTGCAGCTATGTAATTTCTACAGGGACAGGCTTCTATTTACCACACTAAATCCTGTTGTTCGCATTCTGCCTGTAACACATTTCCTTTGTTCTTCTCCTAGGGGTAGGCAAACAGAATTGGCATTCTTGTTAGCAATCTCTGAAGGCACAGCTAATGCAGATACAGCTAATCCCCTCCCACTTGTTATTCAGAAACTGGTGCCTGCCAATAGGATTTGGGAGTCCCTGAAGGCATAACTTTGAAGGGAAGGGTTAAACTCAGTTCGCTTCATTACATTTTCTGTTCTTGAGCTCATTCATCATATTCATGGAAAGAGAATCATGGAGGGAACTAGGGTTGCCAATTAAGTTAAATTAAGCAAGATGGACAGGAATCTAAGTGAACAAGATCACTGGCACAATCGAGAGCAACTTTATTAATGGCAGAATGCAATTGTGGCTAAGAAGCTTCTTTTAATCAGGTTTTTTTCCTTCAGCCTTATGGCTCATTAAAAGGTACCACTGGGGCGAGGCAACTCCTAAAGCTGTATTCCCAAAGAATGGATCATATTATGACTAAAATTCTATGTTATCAATATGAAATCCCAGTGATAGCTCTCACTGACATCCTTCTTATGTGAAAGAATCGCTTGGACCACTTGGCATCTTTAATTCTTGATAGAAACTTTGTCTTATCTTGACTGACCACACATCTTGAAATTAGTTAAGGGAGCTAATCTGCAGTTGACCTTTTTTACTCAACACTCTACAACATCCTTTAAATATCTCAGGCATGGAATGGAATTTAAAATATTTCTGCTCCCACCTTCAGACATGGGGTTTGAGTAAATTATCCCTCAATCACACACACACACAGAGAATTTAACCTGGAAAAGAAAATGGTTCTAAAATTATACATATTTATTCCATTGAATGCAGCAGAGAGACAAAACAGAGTGAATTAAAATGGTGGGAGAAAATGTGAAAAACCAAAGAAAAATGGTTCGAAGTCTTCTTTACACGTAAAATCAAAGGACGACAATGAGTTGACTAGCTTCATGTTCTCTTTCACAGGCATTGCTTCATGTTCTCCTTCACAGACAGAGAAGAACGATCAGTGCCTTCTAATATGTCTCAGCCTCTAAGATTACGGGACAGTATATCTTGAAACAGGAATGCTTTTTTGTGTTTTTTATTTTACAATGAATTACCATGCTCATCCTGGTGCCTTGATTTCAAGGTTTCCAAAAATAGGCAGGAGTAAGGATGTAAATCTCTGCTTGTTTGATTCCACATGCAAGAGGGTTCTTTCCCCTCCAGTGAGTACAATTATCATGGTCCTTTGTGCACTTCTCTGCACTTCTTCATATGGTGTGCCCTTTTGATGAGTAGGAGAGAAAGTTTGGCAAAAACTTTCCTAATATGTAAAATCCCATAATAATTAACCATTGATTTTATAGAGTGTCTAATTCTTATGAGACAGCTCTTCTCAATAAAGACAATGAAATATGTGAGTATTTTTTAGGCAGAGGGTCAGGTAGTAAGAAATGAAAAGACCCTTTTAATTTTGTCCTCTGTGGGAAAAAATGGGTTTCTATGTTTTCTGTTCACTCTTCTACTAGGCAGTGAAAACCAAAGACAATCGCTCAGCAGGTTATCCAAGGAGGAACGGGGAAAATCCACCACTATTTTAGACAATAGGAAGGTTCATATACTCCCTAAGCTTCTTATTGCTTACCAGGTCACAAACAGTGATAACGGTGTAGACAAAAGCAGATTCTGAACTAAACAAAGAGGAGTCATGACCATTATATTCTGGGTTCACCTTTAATGTACATTTAAAGGAGTCTTAATTATATGGAAAGGGGGCATGATGGTGCAGCGGGTGAAACTGCTGAGCTGTGGAACTTGCTGACCAAAAGGTTGGCAGTTCGAATCTATGAAGCGGGATAAGCTCCCGCCATTAGTCCCAGCTTCTGCCAACCTAGCAGTCAGAAAACATGCAAATGTGAGTAGATCAGTCAGTACTGCTCTGGCAAGAAGGTAATGGCGCTCTATGCAGTCATGCTGGCCACATGATCTAGGAGATGTCTACGGACAATGCTGGCTCTTTGGCTTAGAAATGGAGATGAGCACCACCCCTAGAGTCAGACTTTTGTATACTTAATGTCAATGGGGAAACCTTTACCTTTACCTTAATTACCTGGGGAGTTTGCTGTAGAATGCTTCTGTTAACAGTTCCGAATGAGACCAACGTCAAGAGAGGTCATACTTTAAACCAAACTCCAAGTTGCTTTTAATATGAGATAGTAACTTGCTTCTTTGGTTAAATTAAATAGAGATAATGTAAAGGTCATTAGGGAGGAAGGGGGAAAGCAAAAACAAAACTCAAACAAGAAGCTCAAATCAATTGCAATACACTGAAGTATAGAGAGAAGCAAACAAAGGTAGAGAATTAAATGGCACATACTTCCACATCTTTAAAGCATTTAGTACCTTTGAAAAGGCCCAGTCTACTCTTCTGAAAAAAGTTTCAGTCTTTTGTTTTCCCAATCAGATAGAATACCTGAGAGTTCAGTGAAACACACTGATAAACAGTCTCCTCCTAACCACAAAGGAGGTGTGTGGGTGTGTGTGTGTGTTTCAGCTGACCTCAAATCAATTGAAGGGAAAATCCAACATCATACAAAAGAAGTTATTTCTTACAAGATCCAAATGATCAAACTTTTACAGTATTGGATCTTTTGTTCTCTCTGCTTTCAACATATAGCCTTGAGAAGTGCGGAGAAAAAAATGAATCTTTAAATTTTGTATTTGGAAGGAAACTTTAACACTCTGGGTTCATTGCACCAGATTTTCTACACACACACACAACTATAGCAATTACATATCTCTAACATAACATAGAATGGTAGATTTATTTATAACTATGCCATCTGAACAAGGCAGATCATGCTCCAGTTAACAAGACCAGTCTGGGAATAGGGTCCACCACTCTGCCACTGAACACCATCTGGCAGTGGTGAAACTGGAACTAATAACATACCATACCCATGTTGCCCAAATACAGCATCTGTTAGGGGGCATGGTCCTTAGCAGATGCTATTTCCTAGCACTTCAGTTCACATGGAGAACCCTTAGCATGTTAATTTGTTATTATTGTTAATGAAATCTTTCAATTCTTGGTTTCTGATTATTTAACAGGTGGAGTAGTTATAATGGGGAAAAATATTTTTTTACTATATCTCATTTTGGATCAGTCATGTATACAAACAATAACCTGAGGTGACAGTCATCAAGTGATATACTAATGTTAGTTCCCAATGGTACACTTACATGAATCAGTCAATTTAGAGATATAACTAAACAAAACAAAGAAAACCAACATTTATAACACCTTTTTAAAAGGCAGCATTCAGCAGCCAGCTGTAAGTGTGCAATAAATTAAGTGTAATGAAACCAAGTGATGTACATACATTTACAGGTGAGGGTTAAGCAAGAGGAACACAGAAGGCTTTGCTTCCAAAGCAAAGGACAAGATGGAACTTCCTCTCATTTAAAGTACAAAAGTCAACAGGGTTTGCACCTTATTTCTGTACTGGTGCACCTACAGGCAGTAGAGTACCTCAAGGTTAGGCCATGTGGCTCACACTGCTCTCTAGTGCCTTGTCCCTGCCCCTGTCAGTCAGCCTCTGTCACAGAGGTGACTATCTCATCCTGCATAATGTCATGAAGCAGACGTTGTCTTCATTGCATAAAGTTCTTGGGTATTTTCCCCAGAAACTAAATACATGGTTAAATAATTATTCTTCCCTTAAATCTTGAGAATGCCATTTTGCTTTGGTTTTGAATAGAGTTCTCAAGATGCCTGCTTGGTAATGACAGTGAGAAGAGTGTTGTGGAAGCCCACTGAGTGACCTTGGGCAAGTCATGGAAGCCAACCGGGTGGCCTTGGGCAAGTCATATCTCTCTTAGCTTCAGAGGAAAACAAAGGCAGATCTGTTTGAAACAAAGCTTGCCAAGAAAAACCCTTGCTAGGGTTGTTTTATAAGGTTAGTATGACTCTGAAATGTTTTGGAGGTACACAACACTGTGACTTGAAGTAATGTTGAATTTTATCTATACTGAAATGTTAAGGCAAAGCTGGATATTTGTACTTTGACAAAATGTCTGAGGAATCTGGGGAGATGCTAAGAGCATGTTAACATTTGGCAAACTTCTCAGAGATGTTTGTGTATCTGTGCTTAAGATCTTTTAACTCTTCTGCATTCACTATTTTGAATCTATTTGCAAACATGGAAGGAGCACAGACCATTTATAAATGGTAGCACACTGTATCCATATCCAAGTTATTACAAATAAAACACAGTAGCAGAGACTAACGAATTAGGCACAGGTGAAGGGAGTGAAGGAAGGGACAAGTGTGCCTCTCTTCCTTAGATGGTATTAAAGGATTTTTCGTTTCTTTTGATATATATATATATATATAGAGAGAGAGAGAGAGAGAGAGAGAGAGAAAGAGCTGCTCCTTCTCGCTGCTACTTACTAAAAGCAAGCTATGTGGAAATAATTTTGGAATTCTGGCCTTCTTGTCATTCAGAGAGTAATGTGTCCTTCTTCTGAGCTTTACAATTTCAGTATCAAGTGAAGCTGAGTTTCCTCAAGGCTGAATTTAAGGGAGGATTACATGTGGACGTCACCTTGACACTATTTTTCTAAGAAACTTCCACACAGCCCGTTACCCCAGTTGCAGATGCATTTAAAAAACATTATTGTTCCTGGGTCCCTATCCACACACACCCCAGAAAGCACATGCTTTCTGGGCTGGATGCCCGGATGCTCTCCCAGAACTTTCCGGGAGAGCACCCGGACACTCTAAGCCCCTTCCCAAAAGTCCCCCAAAGCCCTTTAAAAAAACAAAAGAACTTACCCAGCCTGCATTTGAGAGCTGCCAGAGTTTTCCTGGTAGCTCTCTAATGGAGACCAGGTAAGTTCTTTTGTTTTTGTTAAAGGGCTTTAGGGGACTTTTGGGAAGGGGATTTGTGTTCTCATGGGTTTCAGGGCTAGTTGTCCTATGTCTACAGTCCAGACACCGGAAGTAGAGGGTTTATCCTACTCCTTCCAAGAATCATAGAATCATAGAATCAAAGAGTTGGAAGAGACCTCATGGGCCATCCAGTCCAACCCCCTGCCAAGAAGCAGGAATATTGCATTCAAATCACCCCTGACAGATGGCCATCCAGCCTCTGCTTAAAAGCCTCCAAAGAAGGAGCCTCCACCACACTCCAGGGCAGAGAGTTCCACTGCTGAATGGCTCTCACAGTCAGGAAGTTCTTCCTAATGTTCAGATGGAATCTCCTCTCTTGTAGTTTGAAGCCATTGTTCCGCGTCCTAGTCTCCAGGGAAGCAGAAAACAAGCTTGCTTCCTCCTCCCTGTGGCTTCCTCTCACATATTTATACATGGCTATCATATCCCCTCTCAGCCTTCTCTTCTTCAGGCTAAACATGCCCAGCTCCTTAAGCCGCTCCTCATAGGGCTTGTTCTCCAGACCTTTTATCATTTTAGTCGCTCTCCTCTGGACACATTCCAGCTTGTCAATATCTCTCTTGAATTGTGGTGCCCAGAACTGGACACAATATTCCAGATGTGGTCTAACCAAAACAGAATAGAGGGGTAGCATTACTTCCCTAGATCTAGACACTATGCTCCTATTGATGCAGGCCAAAATCCCATTGGCTTTTTTTGCCGCCACATCACATTGTTGGCTCATGTTTAACTTGTTGTCCACGAGGACTCCAAGATCTTTTTCACACGTACTGTGTGGAATAAACCCACTAACAAATTAATTTGCCAAAAACAAGGTTTTTCTTGGTTTGTGGCAAATTAATTTGGGTTTGTCTAGGACATCATCTGGACAGCCCCCTTTTAATTACAAGAAGTCCTTTTGCAAAGAGGCTGTCTGGATGGGCCTTAATTGTAGGGCTTGAGATGAGAAAGAAGGATTCTACTGACCTATCTGCATTCATAATCTGTTATTTCTTTGTTTCTGTCTCTTCCTAATGTGATTTTTTGGCCCAATATCATATCACCAACAACTTATTTCTAAACAAGGAAGTATTACAAAAAAAGCCACAGAGATGAAAAATCTCAAAGAAAACTTGGAGAATTAATTGGAGAGAGGAGATAATAATAGTGCTCCCCCTCCTGACATATTATATTGAAAACAACATAGGTTTTAGTAACTGTAATAAGTAAAGGTGTTTTAATAAGTAACCATTACTTCCTATTTCTACTAAAACTAATTCATCATTTTGCTATTACACTATACATCCATCAGCCAGTCATCAACTCTTGAAATTACAGTAATTTCCTCTTTCTATCCATTACTGACCTTTTCATTTTTCAGCATGGTTAGAATTAAAGTCCGGCAATGTTTTCATATATCTATAAAAATATTTAGCTTGTTATATTACAACCTTTGAAGTTGAACCTCCAAGTATGTTTAGGTTCAATAAACTATGTAACAAAATTGGAACATTTTTTGTACCTGGTGAGAAAGTGTTATTTCCTGTTTAATTGTGAGATACTTACTTTGAAAGTAGTTGATATACTCCTGAAACTTGGTTTTTGTGGCTGCCACAAACTATGTTCAGCTGGTTGAGACTTGTTAGTTGACATATTTATTGAGAAACCATAGCAATAGTGTGTCCCTCAAAAACATAGCTTTTGCAGTTTTTACAGTTTAATAAACCTTTTCCATGTTTTTACAACAGAACCAATTAAGAAATGACATTTATAACCCAGGAACAAAAATCGTGTTACATAGTGTAATCTAAAGCTGCAGTAATCTTGTAGTATTGCAGATAATTTCAATGAAATGTGGGCGCTTTCTACATGGACTCATATTTGGGCCCAATCCTGTTTTCTGGATGCTGAATTAGGCCCACATGGTGGCTCAATAGGGACTCCCTGAGCAACCTCAGAGGTGGCAGGTAGTCCCTACTGCCCAGCCACACTGAACATGTTTAGCATTTAGCATGGCTGAACAAGCACCTGAAATGTCCCCACTTTCCCCAAGTTATAGACGTTAGACCTCCCTCTAACATAAGGTAAGTGAGTGTGTCATGGTTAGGTACAGCCATGGCATGAGAGGATTGGATGGGAGTGAAATTCCATTCTGTTTCCTTTTGCTGCCTGAACCTGGGGAGCATGAGATCACTGTCAAGACAGCTGTAGCTTGTTCCATTTAGTTAGGAGTCTTGGTAATCAGTGACTTTGGGGACAACTAGAATCCTTGCCCAGGATTCACAATTTCCCCTGAATTAGTATAGATCAAGAGAAAGCCAGGTTAATATGGATCAGCCCTCTGTAGTATTTAGCTGCCAAGGGGCGAATCTAAATCCTGTCGACTTAAGTGGTAAGTGTAGATTGCCCCGGAAGAGAGTGGGCAGGTACTGAGGTCCAGAGGGCCAGTTCTGGTATTTTCTCATTCTTGGTGGGCCAACCTAGTGGGGGTGGTATTGGCTTGAAGTGATGTTTCAGGCAATTAGGAGTCACATATCCATAAGATTTTTCTGCTTCAAGATGGAGATGGTGGTGGTGAAATAGCATTTGCATGCTAGCATTAATCTTACAATCTAGTTCTGTCTGAAAAAAAGTTTGGTAAATTTTAATATTTTTATTTGGGTTTTGTGACTGGAGGCTCTGAAAATGCTCAGGGACACTCTCCTAGAATGCATACAGTCCATAGGCCACATGATTCCCACCCTGTAATTAAGCATTTTCAGCTATTTTCCCCATAAGAGCTGGTGTGAGGAAGTGCTTTGTTTGTTGGACTAAGACTATGTAGGCCAGGGTTTAAATCTCTGCCCTGACATGAAAATGCATTGGGTAACCATGGGCAAATTTGTCTTAGGCTCAGAGAAAGGTAATGGCAAGCCCTTTCTGAACAAATCTTGCACAGAGAATCCTTGGGATAGGTTTACCCTACATTTTCTATAAACTAGAGGAGACTTGAAGATGCATAACTACATCAACAACCTCTCATACAACTGCATGGAAGCATGAAGAGTCAAGTTAATTCATTTCCAAATTCTGAATCAGAACTTTCATAGTTTTCATTTTCCTTCTGCTATAAATTCCTCCACACTGACCTTAGGAAACTCAACTCATCATCTGCATTGCACAAGTTATAATACTGCCTCACTTTGCAGACTTCTTCTAAAAATTACTGTGATTATGTGTGATATGAATGCTCTACATAGCACTGGGTCTAACACAACCAGATTCTAAAATTACATAATATTACGTTGACAGATATGTGCCAATTTCCCTCATTCTAACACAGATTCACTTAGAGGTTATGCTAATGATGTTTCAGCTCTTCCTTTGGTCAAACACAGAAATCTTCATAGACTGACAAAGATGTAAAAGTGGGAGGGAGGGTAAAAAACATTGCCTTTCTTGTCTCTGCTGTAAGAGAAATCTCTCCAGCTGTCACATACCATATACCAAAGCAGGTAATAACTGGATAAAGTATGCCAGCTACTTTTGCAAAACTGCCATTCCAATAAATTTAAACTAGGCAGTAATGAGCTGTGTTGTGTGGTATTTAATCTGTTCTTTTTATTTGGGGGGGAAAGGTAGAAAAGAATTCTTCAGTGTGACTCGCAGGTATTAAAGTCCGCACATCATTTATGTTGACAGCTTGGCTCCAGGCTATAAAAAAGAAGAACCTGTTCTACATCTTCTGTTTTACAAAAAAAGGAGCAGAAAACTTAAACCCCCATCAATCTATTGTCACACTTTTACAACTTATCTGTGGCAAAAAAGAAAAAAAATACGGATCACTGGAAAGGTTTGTTCTGATTCCACAGACAGATCCATCAGCATGGTGAGACTAATGAAATGGAATATTCATACACAGACTAGTAGCTGGTGACAGCCATCCCATATGGAATGTGCTAACACCTTGTACGACCAATATTTACTTTTGATTTATCACAATGCAACAGTGCCATGTCTAGATCACCCATATGTGATCACATAAACACAACTGTTTTGTGTGATAAAGCTTCTGAAAAGCAATGAAGAAGCAACGAGATGTCAGGAATTGTGGTAGAATATAAATTATTGAGTGCAACAAAAAACCCGTTATTCAACACTCCATACATAGAGTTCTTGGCACCGGGACTAAGCTTTATAGAATTTGAATGAACTACTCTTCTTCATACACCCAAGATTTCTCCTTTGTTTCTATTTGGGAATGCTGCCTTTTGGGTGTGTATTTAGCTCAGCCATAGAAGTGGCCACTTTGAATGGCTAGAGTTGAGAAGAACTTTGCCTTAGCCAAGGGAAATATTTGGGAGGGAGCATTGCCATTTCCATGTTCCCATCTTTTCAAAAGACACACAGAAATAGCACAGCAGCTTGTTGATATGCACAAATGTAATTTGATTTCCATCATAGGGCAGATCTATACTGATCCACTATCTTATGGCATAACCAGATGGGCACACACACACTGGCCATTCCAGAGGCAGGAGAAGGTCTCAATTGCCTAGCAGTGCTGAACACAATTCAGCACTATTATCCCCTCTTGTCCTCCATGCTATGGCAATCACTGTCTGCAACATGGGTCTTGGCACCGTGACTAACATCAAAACTTGTCAATATACTCATTAATAAGTCTTAAAATTAGTGAAAAAATCAACCCCAAAAACTTGGGTTGACCGAACTATGATTTGAAGGGGTCAATATGAGGAGTATACATTGCTCTTGTCATCCTCTTCTCTGAGCAGAGTGATAAAAAGTGGGAGCTGAGTCTGTCCCAGAAGAGGCTAAAAGCAATGCCCAACCCCATGAAACTATTCTGGCTTTTTAAAATGCCTGAGCAGGAAATCAGCAGTGGCTGAGCAGGAAATCAGCAGTGAGCAAGAAATCAAGGGCTGCCTGCCTCCTTGAGGTGGCATTGGTATTTTCCCCTCTGCCTGGAAATGTTCTCAACTTATCCATGAATCATATCAAAATCCATAATTTTGTCCCTAAAACCTGCCCTCAACTTATATATGAGGTTGACTACATGAGTATATTCTGTACATGTATCTGTATGAACGATGAGATATTCTAAAGTTTATATTGGGTACAAAAGGATTGCCTCCATTATAAGTAATTTTTGTTAAAGAAAAATGGTGTTCGAATGGGTATGGCTTCTCCAGTACAAAGGCAGGAATCATTGTCAGGAATGAGGTAATGTTTACAAAACAAGTTGCACACTGGAAATTTATGATAAACTATTCTTGACATCATGTACCTTATTAATAAAAGCACAAAAGATCATAATAAATGGAAGTTAAGATACGATTCATATGAAATTTTCTTTTTTTTTTATTGAGTACAAAAGACAATACAAGTAGACCAAGACAAGTACAAATACAAAAGACAAATACATTAAAAACCTAGCCAACAAATAGTGGCCGAACCTCCTCCCCCTACACTGGCGAGCTCTAAGTTTTCCCTTATATTTTGGATTCATATGAAATTTTCAATCGCTATATTGAATTTTAAAAGTGACCGGTATAACTTCATTAAAAAAGAAAACGGCTACATGGCATCTAGGTTTTTTATTGGTATACTGGATTTGTTGATATATGTGGAAACATTTAATTGTATCATTCTCAACTTGCATTATGTGGTATAAGCTATCTCAATAATATTGTATGGCATGCCTTTAAAATGTAATCCCCTTACTACAATTTTCACATACTTTCTTCTTTTCTGGAATGACTACATTGGCACTTATGGAGCAACGTGTACTATTTCTTCATTCTTTGTTCTATGATTGCCAAAGTACTATAAGGTTTGTTTCTGGTGTTAATTTATTTATCCACTTCTTTAAGGTTGAACATTCTGTTTCACTAGTGCTCAATTACTAATATAGCCATTTATTTGTGTTTGTTGGGTAATAAAATAAAAATTAATTAAAATACCAATACGACTGAGGTTGGTTCAACAGCTAGGTATTATATTAGAGGCAAATTTTCCACCTAGAAAAAAGAGCAGGGTTGACCTACGTCACTATTTTCTCTGTTTAATCATCTGCTAAACATGAAAAGCAATGAAAAGGTGTAACTATTGCAAAGGCTCTTCTATCAATTCCTATCAAAAGGTTTCCATCACAACTGGGACATAGATAGAAGATTTTGAAGATGTTACAAAGATAGTATGATTCTAGAAGGCAAAACAACCCCATCCCAAACATTCTTGTTCCCAAGTCAATCTCTTTTCAAACTGTGATCACAATCCTCATCTGGTATAAGTCTCAGTTTCCTAGTTTTCATTCATGTCAATATTGCCTCCAGGCATCAATTCAGACCTTAAACATTTATGTTAGGAAAAGAATAAGCAATCACTATCCTTATATTAGTGAAAACTATCCCAAATCCCTGTATAATCCTCCCCACAGGTTCCGTGTAGCTGTTAATAAATCAGAAAGAGATCACCTGGGGGGTTGCTATAAATCAGCAACTGAGGCCTTGGATAAGAATTGTACAATACAAACTCCTGAAATAGATCCCCAAGAAGGAACACAACTTCTTTTGAAACCTACTTTAGTTAAGTAAGCCAAAAGAATAACATGGTCAATAATACTATAATAATAATAATAACTTTATTTTTGTACCCTGCCTTCATCTCCCCGAAGGGACTCAGGGCGGCTTACATGGGGACAGGGCTGAGATTAAACGTGGTTAAAATTTAACAACAAAATTTATAAAACATTTCAAACAATATAAAACAACTGCAGAATATAATACATAGCAAACATTTAACAATCTTCAATGGTCTGAGTAGTGCACAGTACTGAGTTTGGGTGGGCGACTGGTGCAAATCACTTGCCAAAGGATAGGGTTGATGGATAAAGTGCTAAAGGTTGATGACAGGATTTGGACCTAGGGAGTAGTATAAGGAGGACACTATGCCTCTAAAAGGGCAATGGTAATATGTAAGGTCTGATTATGAATCAAATTGGGATCCAGAATTATTTGGGGAGCTATCTAGTCAAAGGCACAGTGGAACATCCACATCTTTAGTTCTTTCTGGAAGGTGGACAAGGTGGGTGCTAGTCTAATCTCCCTGGAGAGAGAGAGTTCCAGAGGTGAGGGGCCACTATTGAGAAGGCCCTCTCCCTCGTCCCCACCAACCACCTTTGTGACGGAGTAGGGTGCAAGAGAAGGGCCTCCCCAGAAGATCTTAGAGATCACGTAGGTTCTTAGGGAAAGGTGTGGTCACAAAGATAAGCTGTTGAAAAAAACCGAACAGAAGCAAATAATTGCCAAGACAAATTGTTTGGTTCTGCTGAAGCAACTACAATCTTGTTTCACGTCCAAACCTGGCCTTAAAGCCAGACTGAAATGAGACTAAATATTTTTTTTCAAAGAACCCCTATAGTTAAGATCCCTCTACATGCTCAATTAATTTGATCCCAAATGGGAAATGTGAAACTAAGAAAAAAATATCTAGGACAATGAAATTGAAAAAAGTGTTTTTCTTTTTCCCAGAATGATCTCACCACTATCATTTTTCAACTGGACAGAATGATTGATTTTACTCAAAATGACTCATCACTGTACTTATCCATTCACATAGGGATCAATAAGCTAGAAAGGCTAGAATCAAATGAGATCTCACATTATTTCATTGATACCTGACTCTCTACCTCACACTATCCCACTAACATAGCAGATCTTACTTGCATTCTTCAGTTGTATAAATAGAAATATATATAAAGAGGAACATTAAAGGGGGGGGGGGGGGTATTCCTGACATGAAACAATCAGGGCCAACTAACACCTCCCAACAAAGGATTTCCCCAGGCATGAAGCAGCCATTTAATGCTAATCAAAGTGGCCAATTGCAACATTCACACTTGCAAGCACACAAGAGTTCTTTTTCCTACCGTGGACATTCCACAGACATAAAAACCTCACTTGCCTAGTTTCTAGCAGACCTCACGATAGCTGAGGATGCCTGCCATAGATTTGGATGAAACATCAGGAGAGAATGCTTCTGGAACATGGCCATACCTCCCAGAAAATTCACAGCAACCCAGAAATGTATTCAATACAAAATAAAAAGTAGACCCCAAAATGCATAACCTACTTTTTTAAAAATACCGCCCCCAAATCAGCATGAATACAAATTGTTGATCCTCAAACTATCTCTCAAGGTAGGCAGCGGATTCATTTTTCCCCTTCCATTTGGGTCTTGGATATGATCACTTTGTATTTTCTTGGGAAACCTTTTGTAGATCCACTAGATGTGTAAAACTGTGGTGTCTTAGCCACCACCACCACCATATATATATATATATATATATATATATATATATCTCCATGTGTCCATATTGAAAACATTGCTTATTAAAGCACCAGTTTTGTCACAATATATGCTCAATGACAAACACTTAACACTGTTACATTTTTGAACAGGGGACCTGGTCTGGGAGATAGTATTATACATAGTAGATGGCTGATAGAACTACAAACAACTGGACAGAGTTAGGATGGGTAACCTCTTTTCCTATTCTTCTAGCCATACGTGCCTTCGGGGAAGTTCACTCAATCAAACAGAATTATTTTGTCATGTTTAAAGAATAGACCCAGTTATTGTCATGTGGTCAGTTCTGAATTTAGCTGTGATGCGTATTGGATCCCATTAGAAATTTGAAGCTGATTCATGCATGCACATAGACAAAAGTTATCATATCATGGAGACCTACACTTTGGTTATATACTAACCTGATAACATCCCACATAAATTCAAACTGCCTTCTAAAGAAGGAACTATCAATTTAAACTACATGCAGAGGTATGAGTCAAACATCTAGCAATACAATAACATACATGGTAGAATAAAGAGACATATGTACCATTGTTAGGCATCTCAAATGCTTAGCTAGGCTTTAACATGCACCAATCCTGAAAAAAAATAGGCTTTAACACAGAAGAAGTATGGGCTTTCTCTGCCAATGCCTTAGGTATTTCACTGAATATAGTGTGTAACTCTACTGTAATGACATTTACTCAACAAAGATCTTGAAAACTGTACTCTTTTATTGATTGTTTTCTCATTTTTGTGCTGAGTAAAACAATTAATTTATACGAGAGAGAAATTCCTCATGCACAGCACTTGCAATGTTTTTGACCTGATATCATATTCATTTAATCTGCTTTATGAAATTGCTGGAGGAAATATTCAGCTGTTTTCTGAAAGACTGACTTGGGGATTATTGGAGCTGTATAATTGTTCGACTGATCACATGTGAGAAGAAATACTTTATTTGACATTAATCTTACTGAAATGGGCAATGAATTTGAGGAATAGATTGCTGTCTAACTGGCTTGCCAAAATGTCTCTCGCTGAGTGCAACTGGTTCTTAAAAAAAATAAAAAAATAAAGAGCCTCCTTTTAAAATATCCAATCTTTATTCAACATCTGCTGTTTCTTCCTTCTCTGGAACGTAATTATGCAGAACTCCAGCATAAAACAGGTTGTGTACTTAATAACAGACATCTCAAAACATTCATGTGGTTGCCCTGCAGATGTTTCTTTCATTTCGATATCTTTCCCTCCTGCTTTAAAACTACATGCACACAGCATATGGATGCACCTGACATGAATCTGCAAAATATATGCATTTAGAAAGCTCCTAAGGACACTTGAGTGTTCTCATGACAATGAAATGGATACTGTTTGTTTGGCTTAAAGTTTAAAGCATTGGGGAAAGTCAAATGAATCAACCCTGATGTTCACAATAAAAAGGGCCATGAGAGGTGATCTGTATTAATTCCTACAAGATTTAACTATTCTATAGACTGGCCTATATGCATGGATTTATTTTGCATTTATACTTAGATGTCACATGCACTGCTTTATCTGTCTAAAGAAGGGGATATTACTGCAGCTAAACATATGGGATCTGTACCCCTGAACATTAAATAGAATGAAGCTGAATATCATCATTGCCACCACCATCAGCAGCAGTAGCAGCAGAAACCAGGTGCTAAAATAAGAATAGGGATTATGGGGCTCTTCAGATGTTGCAACTCTCAGCAACCATAACACTACATGCACACAACATATTGGACCCATAGTCAAAGCATCCAATGGTGAGTGAAAGATGCTAGAAGTTTTAGTTCATCAACATTTGAAGGTCATTATGATTCTTACCCCTGCTGCAAGAGGTTGAAGAATATTTAGGATGTGATCAGCTTTATGATCCTAAAGGCCGCTTACTGGAGCAGCATATGGAGAGAGGACATCCCTCCTATTACGTCTGCTACTGAGCACAATTCAAAGTGCTGGTATTAGCCTATAAAGCCCTAAATAGTTCCAGAACTTCCAGCCCAGCCTACCTGTCCAAACGTATCACCCCCTATGAACCATCTCTGAGATTAAGATCATCTGGGGAGGCTCTTGGTCCCACCACAGGCACGACTGTTGGGGACGAGAGACAAGGCCTTCTCAGTGGTGGCCCTCGGCTATGAAACTCCTTCCCCAGTGATGTTAGATCAGCCCCCTCTCCCCTGGCCTTTAGAAGAAAAGGGAAAACGTGACTTTGGGAGCAGGCTTCAGAGAATAATAAAAGAGATGAAATATGTGCAATGATCTGGGAATAGCCCCAGATCACAACTGTGGATGGCGTGATTTTAATAGTGATTGTAATGTTTAAATGTTTTAATATGCATTAATTTTAATTTTTAATTTAAATGTTTATTTTAATTGTATATTGGTTTTAAGGCACTGAATAACTGCCTATATGTAAGCCGCCGGGGTATAAATAGGGTAAATAAATAAGTAAAATAAAATACATGTGGATAAAAAAGCAACCTATCACATTCCACATGCAACAATGGTTCTTAGACTTGTTGGCTCAAGATGAAATTTGAAACACTTAACTACACAGTTGGCAAAATGGGAGAACCATATTCAAAAGAACTTTCCTCTATATACTTCTTACACTTTTAATGGTTGTGGAAATTTGATTAAATGTTCTGTTTTACTCTTCAAGATTTGATGAAGCCACCCAAATATCAGGCCTTTTGACACTGGCTATATTAGTCCCTCCGCGGCTTCATAAAATGTAGAACCTTACAAAGTGGGTGGTTATATGCCTTTAATGGTTTAATGCAAGAAACTCTTTAGCTATCTTTGGAAGGAATAGTCTCTTTCGACAGTACAAGGGAGATTTATCATCAAATAAAAACTTTACAAGAAATACTTACAGGTCTGTGATGAATAATCATAACTTCTTTCAAAGACATGATTCTGGTAAGTCACATTTTCCATTCAGCAGATAGTAACAAAAATGTGGGATGTGTCATGGGAAAGGATAGATGCTGTGCTCTGAAACTCTAGTAATCTAGAATTACTCCGTTCAAACAGGCGGAGGTATGACATATTTGCTTTGCTTTGAATTTTAAACAGATCATTTATTAGAATGAGTAAAGATTCCAAAGTGCAAATGGAAATGAGGCTAGAATAATGAAAAAACACACCTCACATCAAGGAAAACAATGAAATAGCCTAATTAATTGTTTCTTAACACCAAGCTATTAGCATAACGAGTAAACAAGAAGGAAGAACAACTCAAAATATGACATTAAATTACAGTAATTAGTAGTGGGATGTATAGAACTGCCTCCAGCTCTCAGTCACAGAGAAGTTCATTAGTTTCATAGAAACTCAAAACTTCTGTGATATTCTTCAGGTATTTTACTGGGTCAGAAAACTCTGCATCTATTTTGGTATTTTGTTTAGGACAAAATTCTATAGCAACTTTCATTTGAAGGAACTTTCATTTTAGAGCTGCGTCTTAAAGTATAATTGGTACTCAGGTTCTGGTGCCTCAATACCAAATTAATCATAACATGTCAGTTGTAGATGGGTTCATGCATATGTAATTTGCAGGTTTTCCCTTCAAAATAATGGCAAATCTTGCTAAGCTGCCACCTGCAAATCTTTTGAGAGTGTAATGAATGGTTTCCATAATGGATGGTATAGCTTCCACATGCGTTTTGTATAAATTAGCCATTGGTGCCTGCCTTCTTCAGAAAAGCTCAATAATACTATGGAAGTAACATCTCTACCTTATAAAGTTAATTTCACATGTGGTACCTTAAATACTATTTCATTCAAAATAGCTATAATGGATTGTGGTCAGTTCTATTAGAGATATGAAATGTACACATATGCACAGGCTGAGATTATAAACTCTACAGTCAGAAAGAAAAGAAATTGAGATGCCAGAGTAAGTATACCCTTCACAGTGCTCATTCAAATGAGAACAAAACACAGTTGTTAGAGATTGCAAAGACATCTAGGCATTGGTGAATTAATAATTCAAGCCCACTATTATATGTACCATAAGTTAGACAGGACAGACCTCTTGCCATTTAATCACAAAGGAGATCTGATCTCGCATCCCCTTCACACCCTGCATTTCCTTGGAAATGGCAGAAAATGGGTCCCCAATGCTATGAAACCTGGTTACAAAACTGATTGGCAACTTTTGGAGAAAATTGAATTTATCTTCAGCATTATAATCTTAGGGATTCTGGCCCCAACAAGCTTGAAATGTCTATTGCATCAGTACTAGTTAAATTTTCATGAAAATGAATTATGACCAGAATTCTATTGTCTTGGCTAGCTACACAACTATGGCAGCGACAAAAAGGAGGAAAGGCAGGATTAAGAAACCAGCAGTGAAGATGGGAAGAAATGATCATGGGCAATGAGGGCAGGAAAAGGTTGCTGACTCCATACTATCTGTTACCCAAACCACTGTCTTTTCTCTATTGTCGTCTCTTCTTCTCCTCTTTGTTCTTGGAGCAAAACACTCTGGGAGAGAGGGATTAGACAATCGGTTGTCTCATGGCACAGGTCATTGCCTAAGATGTCATTTCTCCCAAAGCGTGTTGGTTCTCAAAACAGTTCCTCTTAGCATCTAAGAAATATATGACATGGATCTGGCATCTTTCTCCTTTTTTCTGTTGACTCCACTGCTGCTAACCTTTGTGAGGTCTGAGAAAGAACAACCTACATTCAGGGTTGTGTGTAACAACAGCATGAAACCACAAAACTGTGGCCTATATCACAATTTCAATCCATAACAAAACTAGAGTTAGGTAATATCATTATTACGACCAAGAAAGCATCACAAAATAGGAAACCTCAAAAACGTGCCTGTTTTGTGACATTTCACTGGTCCTAATAAAGAGATTACTCAACTCTGATTTTTTTCATTTTTATGCATGAGCCACATGTCTGCCTTTGCTTTTCCTTTCTTTTTTTAAAAAAAACACATTACTTTCTCCCAATAGACTGAGTACTTATGCTAAATAATGTATATTTTAATTCTATCTCTTTTGTACAAAGCCATTTCTTTTCTCATAAAAAAAGTCCATATGGACAAAAGCACTAAATATTTTAAGCATTTATATACTGCTGTTCATCTTCTTCAGATTTTAGGGCAGTGTACGCTCAATTCATCAAAGTACAAATACAATAATAAAACAGATAAAGTACTTGAACCTCATTAAGGTTTTAACAGTTTTAAATGGCTGACTGAACAAACAGAGTGTTTTGCCTGGCAGTTGCCATTATGTAAGCCTGTAAAAAGTCACAAGTAAGAAAACTACTATATCACTAGCCCCCTTTCTTCCCCATCCAGGGCTCCTGACCAAGTCTTTTGGGAGTTTGCTAAATGTATTTGTAGTTATGGTGCTGAATGAAAACATTAATTCAAATCATTACAGAAAAAAATATCTAGCCGCAATTGAAATGCTACAGGTTATCCTTTCCAACACACACACATCAAATTTAGCATGCATGCTTTATTTACAAAAGTATAATCAGAATCACTGGGTTGCTGTGAGTTTTCTGGGCTGTCTGGCCATGTTCCATAAATTTACTCTAAATTTATTTTGAAATTGAGCTGACGAAAGACAAAATGAAATGGAAAAAAATGTGGCAGAGACAGGCTAAAGAGAAAACAGAAGAAAGTGATATTTTACAAAGGAACATAAAGAAAGGAGAAACGTTCCATTCAAAATCCATCATAGTTTTGCTTGCAAATAATTACGGGACCATGGCCCAAGTTCTATGTAACAATATTTGCTATACTACATACTCAACTGTACAATGCCAACAATGCAGTGCAAAGCATGGGACAAATAGATCATGTGGTATTACGTTTATAAAATCCATGTCTTATGAATGACCATGTGCTACACACACACAACTGTTAGTACTGAAGAAATAGCTGATAGAAATAAGACTGGGAAAATGCCAGTAGGTACTATATATACTTGAGTATAAGCCCAGTTTTTCAGCCCTTTTTAGGGCTGAAAAACCACCTTTGGCTTATACTCAAGTGAGGACCCTGGCGAGAAGGTGTGGAGCTGAAAGAAGGCTTTCTTTCAGCCCCACACCTTCTTGCCAGGACCCTCACTTCTCCGCACAGCAACCCAGCACTCTCCTCTCTTACGTGCCTTCTTTCCTCTTCTCCCCCCACACGTGCTAGCCTTTCTCTTTCCCCCTCTCATCCACCTTCTTTCCTTTCTCCGCCTTTCGAAATTTACTAGTGGCTGCATTTCTCACCCTCAGTATATACTCGAGTCAGTAAGTTTTCCCAGTTTTTTGTGGTAAAATTAGGTGCCTCAGCATCTATTTGGGACAGCTTATACTCAAGTATATATGGTAGATGGGTTTTCCATGGAAACCTGCTGCTTGTGGCCAAAAAAACAAAAAACAAAAAACTAAGAAAGCTATATTTTAAAAACCCACCTGTAACTGCTTCATGCACACAGCTTTTATTAAGTATGAATAGAAATCTTTTAAATATATTTTCTTTGGGCAGAATTACATTTTTTAAAAATGATATGAGCATTCATTTCTCTTTGTGTTCTCCCAACTAATGTCTGTTTCATTCTGAGAAGAAGGTTAAAAATAATTTCAGCATGAACCATCTCTCATATCAAATCTTGCTTTTGAATCCGATAAGTAGCAGCATTTGATTTTTAAATATATATATATACATATACATATCTTTAAGTTTGATGCTTCTTTTGTAACAAAAGATTACATTTGTAGCTTCTGGTAAAAAGTATTCTTTAATAGTAACCATAAATATGTGCATATTTAATGGGCATTTCTTTTGTAATGCAAAGTTTTCACGTTGGGGAAGGAAATATTCTGTATTTTTGTGTCTTCTTTAAATCACTAAAGATACAAACCCACCTTTTGTTCCAAATAATCTTCATCTGCATTTAACATAGGAATCAAAGAAGAAACCCATAGGTTTTTTTAAAAAAAAGAGAATGCCAGAGACTCTTAAAGGTAACAAATCCAAGATTTTATGTCCAAACTACTACCTAGAAAATCCAGTGAACACAAATCCTATCGCTGACAGAAACTGAGGCCCCTTCTACACTGCTATATAATCCAGATTATCTGCTTTGAAATAGATTATATGAGGCTACACTGCCATATAATCCAGTTCAAAGCAAGTAATCTGGATTTAATGTGGTAGTGTAGAAGGGGCCTGAGAATCAGACCAAAAAGGAGTTGATCTTGTGACAGCATTATGTTATAATTCAACTATTTTATCACCAATCTTCTTTATGGTTGTTTCCATAATAGTTCAATATATCTGAGTTGTGCCTGTTTCACACTCCACCCTCAAACAGGCTCATCTGTAATGTTGTGGATGATTCTTATGCTCACAGACCTCACAAAAGTCATTTTGCACAAAAAAAGTGTAGAAGGACTAGCTGCAGCTACTATGCATATACACTCCCATAATCATGTCAAGGAAAAAGATGAACTCGGTGAAAATATAATGCAATGTTTGACCTCCATGCATGCCATTCAGAAATATGTCAGAACTGAAGTTGATTTTCTAGGGGGTTAGAGCAAGTTCTTGGACTAAGGACTAGGAACACATGTCCACTATATATATTTATGAGATCATATATACAGTAGATAATTGGTTGTTCTTATGTTCTTCCATGTTGAACTTGGCAAGATTTGTTATGAGGTCTGTCATTATACCCATCTTAGGCTGAGAATGTGACTTGCCAAAGACTGTCCAGTGGGTTTCCAAATCCCTGCGGATATTTGAGTAATGGTCTTCTTTCTAGCCCATCCCTTAAACCAGGGGTCCTCAAACTTTTTAAACAGAGGGCCAGGTCACAGTCCCTCGAACTGTTGGAGGGCTGGATTATAGTTTGAAAAGAACATTGATGAATTCCTAGACACATTGCACATATCTTATTTGTAGTACGAAAAACACTTTAAAATAATACGATAATTAAAATGAAGAACAATTTTAAGAAATATAAACTTATTATCTCAATTGGAAGTGTGGACCTGCTTTTAACTGATGAGATAGGATTGTTGTTGTGGTTGTTGTGTGCTTTCAAGTCGTTTCATACTTAGGTTGACCCTAAACGAGGGCCGGGTAAATGACCCTGGAGGGTCGTATCCGGCCCCCGGACCTTAGTTTGAGGACCCCTGCCTTAAACCATCACACCATACTCTCTTCTTAGTGATACCCATAAACATTTTCATGTGCCACTGATTTGTTTACCCAGAAGCAAACAAACAACTAAGCAAAGAAAGAAAGAAAGAGGTTCAATATGTTGTTTATATGAGTCAGCCTGTTCTCACTTTCCATAGGTTTTTCAAAGAAATGTGACAGATCAACCATTCCTTTCTTTTATATCTCTTTGATCCTGCTGTTTATGAATCACACATGGAAGTATCAGCAATCAAATGAGACTAATACTTCATACATATCATGTACTATGTTTTATGTTACAATAAAATACCATATTTTCTGGCATATAAGACAACTGGGAATATAAGATGACCCCCACCTTTTCCAGTTAAAATATAGAGCTTGGGATATACTCACCGTATAAGACTACACCTTTTCCAACGCACACCAAATAAAAATTTAAAAAGCATCAGATTTGATTTCATTATGGTAATTTTCCTATTACTGTACCTCCTTCTCTGCCTCTCAGATCTCGCACCTGCGCACCTGCACTGCTTCACTGCAGTCTTCAGGGGTGAGATCTGAGAAGCAGAGGAAGAGGTATGGTAATAGGATACAAGGGTGGGCCAGAAAAGTAAAAGAGGTGTGTTTTTTTGGGCCCAGAACCACTCTATCTCTTTTTTCCATACCCCAGGCACCCCAGACACCTGCAGCTGGCTCCGCCCTGATGGATCACATAACTCTAGCTTTAAAAGGATGTAAACACCAAACACTTGACAGTTTCATGTATTTGCTTTCCATATTTGTTATGAAAGAGAGCAGTGCCTATTGAACTGCTCAATTTCACCTTCTCTGATTAACCTTGGAAAGACTTATTCCATTTCCCAACTCCTCACCCCAACTTGCTTCCGATCAGGAAATTAATTGGTGTAAAGCTATACTATGGAATTCTATTAAGCATATGTAATGGTATTGGTAAATATGTAACACTTTAAATGTTGTTGGTACTGCTATTACTGCTACTAATAACATCAACTATAAATAGAAAGCCAATTATATGATTAGATTTAAGACACAGTGAATCATAATTAAAGGACAGGTTAGAAGCACATGACTGTATCAAACAGCAATGCGAAACCAATATGCAATTAGTAGGTCATGTCAAGAACAAGGCAAAGAACTATACAAATTAAAACATGATTAAAATATGTAAAAACTATAAAAGGATCACACAAAATAAGTATCAAATGTCGGCTTAGGAATTTGATTAAGGAAGACTTACTAAACCTGATGGCAGTGGGGGAGAAAATTCAATGAAGATTGTGACAAAGACAGCCTCTATTGGAACGAAAGCTCAGGAGGTTGCAAATGTTGTGTTCTTCCAATATGGAAAGCAGAAGAATTCATGGCAGTAGTCATTTAGCACTCAGAATTGCCTCTGTTATTAGTGTAAATTGAATTGCATGCATTAACAGCCATCCAGGGGAAATAAAATATTATGCAGTCACATGTGTACAAAAGCAAAACTAACCCACTCAGCTTTTCTTACAAATATTAATCTGGGACACTAAAATATCATGGCAAGAACTAAGTCTCTCGTTATCCTATAATACTTTAAATCTGTGCTGTTAGCTAAACAGTTGTCAAAGAATTTCTGAGCTCTATTTACATAAAAAGGAAATTGGAATAGATTGTGTATGGTGCTCTAATTATGAAAAACAAATTGTTCTCTCTGCAATATATCTGGAAAACTTTGCAATTTCTCTTCTTATTTTTTGAAAAGCACCAAATATCTGGTCATTTCTATTGCAATAGCATGTGGATTGTAAAACATTCTTTATATATTTTTTAAAAAAGCTCTGAAGTGTACAAAGCCCTAAATATATCTACCACCCATTTATTTTAACCTAGGGAAACTTAACAGGAATACCCGATAAAGTTGTGTCCTTTAGGAGACTTAGTAGCAGAAATTAGAAATTCTTCCCCTGTTTTCTGGTTCTTTTAAAAAATGTGTAATGAATGATTAAATTCTTCTTTTCTCTTTTAAGAAGTCTTTTTTTGAACTTGAACTTGAAATTGTCCCAGTCGAGCCTGTTAACTGGGTCAGTGTAGAAGGGCCCTTGAATAAATTCTTTTTTTTTTAACTTGAATTTGGTCACTGGAACTTGGATAATAATAATAAAAAAGGATTTCACATTTCAAGACGTCTACCACACTTTCTAAAATAATTGCAAAGAGGATATTTCTGTTTCAGTATCCCCACCCCTTGAAGTTTCAATTTTTTGCTTTAATACAGTACATTGCTGTGCAGAAGTCATTGTTATTATGTTTGTGTTTAACTGTTAGAGTAGGTATTTGTGTTTGTAACAGTAGCTAAAACTGGAGTCATCTGGTTTGAATCCACAGTGAGCGTTGCCAAGGAGACGAGGCTGGCTAGCTCATGAGAGGGAGAAGTGGGCGGAGCCAAGCAGGAAAAGTTTTGTGTGTTTTTAAAAAAGCTAGAGAGTGAGGCTTGGAAAGGCCTGAGAGAGAGGCTTGTGAGGGAGCGGCTGGTGTTTTTCAGTCTAGGAGGGCTGAAGAAAGAAACCTGGCCAGATTCTTTAGTCAAAGAAGACTAAAGGAAGCCTAGTTAAGATCCCTAGTTAAGGAAGGACTAGAGATCAGAGATTTGATCAAGGGAAGATCAAATTGAAAGGCTATTTATAGTAGTGAAACATTGTTCACCAGAGAGCTTCACCTCAGTGAAAGTTAGCCACAAGCTGTGTTATCTGGAAGAGTGGACTGTATTATAAACCACGGGATATTCAAAGTTCCATAAGTTATTTAACAGCCTGCAACCATAAGCTTTGTACACAATAAACTTGTTATCTTTTGTTGAAAACCGTCTCATCTCAACTAATCTGCGTCTGTAGAGCCAGATCTCATCGGTGGTACCTCAAATACCTCATGTTGGTGGCAGTTACCTTAATTTACAAATAATAATTGGCCTCCTCCATAATATACTCTTCTACACAATTGAGGCTTGAGGTAAATTCCCTCCATAACATCCACATCTGTACAATTGGTGATAGCGGTGGGGATCTTCAAAGATAAAATCCCTATACCCTGTCCATCGTTGTGTTCACATCTTCCCAATTGCAATTTAGGACACATCTACAGGGACACAGAATGGCAGCACCTTCATGTAGCCACATACCTTTCCCAGAGCAGTTTGGTGGCTGGCTGCCAGACCACGCCCTTGCTAGGTAGGCTGGTCCTTAGCAAATAGCATTTTTTCTGATGTCACTCAGAACACCCCAAAGGAAAAGGTAGATGGGATGTCATGTATGGGGTGGGGGAGAAAATTTTGACATACATTTTTGTATTGGCATGCTTTTACATTTTATAAAGTCAATATAGAGAGAAGTTGAGAGCTTAGAAATTAATTTACATGTGACTTTACATTGATTGAAAAGGTCCCGGGCATGCCTTATTACATACTGAAATCATCAGAGCTTGGTTTTCAACTATAACTCTCATAACACCTCAGCCAATACAACTACCAGGTACTACAACCTCTGGAATTCTGGGTTAAGAATGGATTTTCCAACCCCTAGGAATCACAGTTTTAACAAAGCATTTTGTTGCTGAGCCATGCCTAAGTATATGCCCACCTGTTACAGTTTCTTTGAATGTTTAAACCTCAAGGTTTTTTTCTGTCCAGAATAAGAAGGCAATTTGCAGTTTTTGTAAATTCTTAATACATTCTGTACTGACACACCGAAACATAATTATTGGTCATATATCCTGGCAAAATCCAACTAGTACAGCTATTTCTACAAAAAGCAGGCTAATATTGTAACTTCTTGATGGAGATAAGAAGTGTCTTTCGAAGGGAGTGTTTACTGGTGCCCAACAATGTTCATTGTAGCTGAAGAGTAGAGACTACCTGATGCCTGTTAGGCAACTTAGGCAGTCCCAGTTGAACCTATCGACTGGATCAGGTGTAGAAGGGCCCTTAGATCAATTCCCCATTCGATTGTGACCACTTAAATTGCTTCCATATATAGGTTTGACTTGAAATATGGCTCAGCAACTGGAATAGCAACAAAAATCAGTCTGCGAAATGTTAAGACGTCTTTAATGTCTTCATGAGGCACGACTGCCACAGGCACATACCCAGACTTTCTTTTTTATTTTATTGTAGGTGCTTAATGCATTTCTTCAAAGGTTTTCCTTTTCCCCACAAATGTGCACTTATATGGCATTAATTTTTTTCCTTGTGCTGAAACAGGCAGCATCAAGGAACTACCTATGAACAGAGTGGCATTTCTGAGCATTTGTCAAAAGTTGAACAAAAGTTCACCTTTGAGGAAAGTTATGATTTTTTTTCCCATCCTTTCCACACTCTACAATTTTAGTAGTCGATGGATGGTAGCTTGCACTGAAATAAAAGGACAGAGCAATTCTAATGATGGAAATCATTCTGGATTCTTTCTTCCTTTAACCCTTTTTACAAGTCTGGGCAGTCCATTAGAGGAGAAGATGCACTTGTATTTTGGCAGTCTTATTTGTAATTGCTGATGAGGTATAATTAGAATTTATTTAAACAACCAATTTCCTATGAACAAAAGAAATCCCCCTTTCTTTCCTTCTTCCTTCTTTGCTTTTGTAGCTATACATCTTTCTGTACTTCATAACAAAACTTATGTTAAATTTTATCTGAAACTAGTGAAAATATTTAAAGCTGAATATGGTATAACAAATTAACATCTGGTGCCTGATTGAAAACTAGCATTCATCTATAGGTGTATAATTTCTTTCTTAGGATAAACATGCAACTTAATACAATCGACTTCCTCCGCCAGTTCTGTCACAGTGGGAATAGACCACTGCTGTCATGCTATAAAGATTTATATTATATGAACTAGTCTCTGCTTGTTGAGTGCCAGACACAATAAGCTTTGGATCATCATTTAGAAGATTTCCTGTGTTGCTTTTCTCGCATTCTAGTTTCAAGCTATATTTTTCCAATGTGTGTATCAGAGGTATGAATTATTAAAGAACAAAGTTTTCAGAAAGATGGTTGAATATGGAAAAGGTGGAAATACAAGAAGTGCTTTATTATTAACACCTCTGATAAGGAAAAGTAATGTCTTTTCAGATATTCACCATCTGTGACTCATATTTAGTTCATTGTTTTTATATTACTAAGACTATCAAGAAGAAAAATACATGATACTACTATGCTATGATTTATCTTTAATTTATGATCTGGAATGGATCCCCGATATTGGCTTTGCTTGTGCTTTAGTGCAATGTCACCCTTATTCTGTCTATCCAGAGATATTAAACCTGGTTGCTTGGAATACCTCAGAAACAGATGTTCTGATTGCTATGTGTCAATTGCTGATACATCATTATTTACGATTTTTGAGCTGCATTACATTAAATACAGTCCTATGAAGCACGTGGCTCTCTGGCCTCCCAATATGAAATATACTTCTTCCACATGCACACCCACATATACATGGCATTTGGAATTGTATTCTGTGTGGCAATAGTATGGTTGACATTCTTGCAGAGGGTCTTAATCTACTGACTTGAATGCCTTGGACCCTGGCATTCTGAAATTTATTTTTCTGATACATTGATTCCTGCCTGAAATAGGCATGGAATGAGAATGGTTGAGGTGGATCCATGAAGTACAATATTTACATCCCTCTAGTCAAAGTAATGCTAGAAAGACACTCTTTCTTCAAAACCAATAACAGTTTCTAGAGCCCAAATATTTGTTTGTATGTTAATGTCCAAATTCTTGCTTCATCTTCTAGTCCCCTTAGGACCCCATCACATTAAAGGAATTTCCCATCCTACCACGCTTCACCAATGCAGCTGGCATGGAGCCTGCAGGATCTTATCACATGACAGACATCTACTTCTGGCAGGGATCTGGGCTGGCTGCGTTAGTAAAGTGTGGAGGAAGGGTGAAACGTGAATATGGGAGACTACCTGTGTTCAGGTTGAGAATCATGGGGACAATGCAGGAGCATGCTGGAAAGCTATGCTTTTAGGCATGTGATGAACAAGTGGGTGGTGTGGGCAATGTGGGGGTGCTGGGTGACAGATTTGCCCCGCTGCCTCCCCCCCCCCCCCCCCCCGCTGTTCCCCACATCAAGGTTCTCAATATGATGACATCCATAGAGAATGTTAAGTAAGGGCATTTTTATACAGAATACATAAGACTGTGTGTGAGCAGCTAAATATCACATGGGGTTGATCTGGGTTACTCCAGGGAGAGGCCACTTTAACATGGCTTTCACTTGGGCTAAATTAACTCAGCGGAAAACCCAAACCATGACCCACGGTTCAAATTGTTCCCCAGATTAGGGGGTGCCAAGACAGCAAGGCTGGTTCCTAAACAGAACTGACTGCATCTGTCTTGACAGCCATCTTGGATGCCCTGGGCTCATGAGAATGAGGAATGCAGGGTGGCAGCTCCCCCCCCCGCCCCCATGTGGCATCTGTCCCCCGCCACAACACACCCACCTATATTCTACCTTCAACCATACTGCAGGCTGGATGGGGAGAGAGAGGCTTTTTTCACATAGCCCTCCCAGGTGCCTTAGTGAACCATGCACTGGCTGATGTCAACTACTGCACACCAAGGCTATAGTAGATTATGGTGTCATGGCTGGTGACAGCCATGACATAGAGGAAGGGGGGCATTGTAGGTGCCTGCTCAGCTGGTGGAGAATTGTGTTTTGCATGGCTGAGCAGTGGGAGCTTCCTGCTACCTCTGAGGATAAGAGTATTCCATATCAGACTTTTTCAACATGGGTGTCTTAAAATATTCAGACTAAGGATGTTCATATACACATTTCCAATAGGTGTTCCCGTTGTTGTTGTTGTTGTTGTTGTTGTTGTTGTTATTTTGTTGTAATAGTTGTTTTTGTTTCTCCTGAAATTATACATATATTTAAGCAATCCATATAAATAAAAATGTAATGTCCATTTGTGGGATTAACATAACTCAAAAGCCACTGGATGAAAAACACAGCAGAAGAGATTTAAAAGCCACCCCCCCCCAAATTACATTACAACGCATGTGCAAAACCACACACACACACACACACACACACACACACCTATATATATATATATATATATATATATCTGCAAAGACACATATGCACATATACGCAAACATATACACACACATATACAAACACAAAACACAATACACAGAATGGGCCACAGTAACACGTGGCAGGGGACGGCTAGTATTTTCAATATATTGCTCATGTGAATTATGCACAATGACTAAAGTATGTTTAGAAAGTGATTGGGGAATATGTGAAACGTGCACAGCTTTTGCCTTCTTATTACAAACAACTTTCTAAATAAATAATGTCTCTAAGATACACCTTCTGCTATTTCGAGCATCTTGCAATGTTCGCAGCTGTTTTTATCTGTATTAACTATAGTAAGGGAGGCAGCGTTTTGAAATCTACTATGAGCCTAGAAAAATCCAAGATGGGAGACCTAGGTATAGTTTGGAACATTAATACCTGCAAGGGCCATCAATTATCATTTTTGGAGAAACCTATTTCCTTTTGATAAGCATAACAACTATTTATTTTATTTTATTTTCACTAGCAAAATGTTGTCTGGCCTAGCAAACAATACTTTCACATTAAAAAAATAATCCATCATGGTTTCTAACCTATACTCTCTTCAATAATTCAGAATTCCCTCTGGAATTATTGGAATATTGGTCTGAATATGGTAGGGTTATTTGAATAAAGGCTTGCATAGACACTCATTCCATTTCAAGTTCAATTCAAGAAACATGAAGAAATCACATAATATGCCCATATGCATATGGAATGGTAGGACGTGATTCTGGAATCTCTCAAATCCTGGGTTATTTTTCTATGAAAATGAAGCCTGCATCTTTCAATAACTACAATCAGCCTTCAATAAATTTTAGATTACCGAACTGGAAAAGGATGTGACTTCTAAAAGTATTGAGCACAGGTTTCTCTAATGTTAGCCATTAAGCAGAAGAACAAATACATAGTAACTTTAAAAGGACTGGAATAAAGAATCTTCCTAATAAAGACCTAAAGGAAGAAAAGAAAAGTAACAAGAAGAAACCAATTCCTTTCCATTAAATGAAAAACAGTTCAAGAATCAAAGATGAAAAGAACTATTGAACAAACTTCAGTTGAATGTTACTATCATCTCGCTGAATGGTCTACAAAAGAAAAAGCAGGCAATTAGGCCTACTTAATTCCTAATTCTTGCAAATCTACATCACAAATCCAAAAAAAATTAAGACTCATTTAAAGCTAACCAAGTGGGCAATTAACAGCTTGTTGAAGCCGTCAATCACCAAGAAATGTGGGAGAAATTTAAACAGATGTACAAACTGCCAATTCTCAAGCTAGAGCCTTCTTTTCTTTACTTTCCAACCCTCAAACTTGTAAGACAGAAAGATTCTAGTTATTTACATGAATGCCATTTTTTCTTTGACGTTCATGTGTGTTAATATTTGTGCCAAACTGGGGAGCCTGTGCGTGCTTACCCTCCTTGGAAGAAAAGGAGAACTGACAGTTTCTGCTAAACTTAATCTCCTTCCCCACTGATATTCTTTTTCCCTTCTTTGTCTTATTTACTTAGATTGTAAAGCTGAACGCCTTTTGTAAGCCAATAGGAGCATTTGAGCTGAAGGGTAGGGGACAAATACCCATAATAATACGTGGACTAGCCATTTAACCTTTTCTCCTGCCACATTCTCTCTGTCAAAAATTACCCTAGCCAAATTGACGCTATTTAGGAGGAAAACATAAATGGTCAATAAAGTTAGAGGCACTTTCAAGTGGAAGAAGGGAAATAGTTAAACAGACCTACCATGCTGCCTCTTCCCCACATTTATTTTAAATCACATCTAGTAGGGTGCACTCTATAAATTCTCTCAAAATGTCAAGATGGAACTCATTACTAAGGAACAGAGATGTTAATGTGATACCTCTCAACTATAACTCTTTCGATCTAGAAGCTTTTTGTTTAAAGGAAAAAAGAAAGTGAAATGTCAACTGTTCCTTGTTTGGAATTGTCATGGGCACAATATATTGCTGTACATATTCCAGCCAGGGTTCTATTAATGTTAGGATCTCAGTGTCATGAACACAGAGGAATGTAGCACAGGATTTCCAAAATGTTCTTCTGTATGATGAAAATATACGCACAAAGTTATGAAATAATGAAATCTTTATAATAACCATTCAATCAAAGTTTTCATAAGGGATTTTTTAAAATACATAGACTTTATATTTCATAATAGCCCTCTTTAAAATACAGAGCTTTAATGTCATTATTCCAAACAGCAAGTTAATTGTTCCCAGAGAAACCTACATTCATTTTACTTTTGAAAACTATCGCTTGTTCAGACTGCTTTTAGCATGAAAGAGCTTTAAAACAAACTACCTCTTTATATTTTCATGTATTTAGGCAAATAATTAAAAATCTATTTACTATTTTAGTCAAGGTGGGACTCAATATCACTACAGCCCTGAGCTGAACTATCTTCCTTTCTACTCATATCTATCTGTCTTCATTCACTCTAATGATGCAGAAATTTGGCCCATGTTTTGAAGTATGCATCCTAATTTGTACTTCTTGGCTATTATTCAAGGATCTTCAAGCTATGTTTCCATGATATTGGAATTTTTAAGTGAACCTTTTTATCACTGTTTTTCATGCCATCCCACGATCCAGCATACATTTTTTGTGTGTGTCATCTCCCCTCCCCTCCCCATCCCACTTTCTTCTAAAATGTAAAGCCTGTGTAGAAGGGGCCTTAAAACCTACGAGTGAGCAAAAATGCACTGCTTATGGAGCACTGTATATCCCTGCACAAAAAACACAAGAGTCCCTTGCAATACGCTGATGTAGACTGCTCCAGCACGTATCTTCATTTTATAATCCTGAAAATGCTGATGAGGGAAAGTAAATAGATGGAGCCAAATTGAAGCACAAAAGGATGCAAACTCTCTCCAACCATTAATTTGTTCTCATATTTCTGAAAGTCAACAGAACTTGAATTTTCCTCTTGGGGCACCAACCCCAAGAGGAAAAGGGGTTCAAGAGGGCAAACCTAAAATCACCAGGCAGGTGAGGAGAAATGATGACAGGAAATCTGCTTATATCTGCATCAGAGTTTATGAGGTGCAACAATAACAACAACAACAACAACAACAAAATTCCAGCGTACTTTTGGTGGTTCCCTTCAACCTGCATTATCCAAACCTTTCTGGACACCGTAGGACAATTTCCAGGGACTAATGGGTCAGTGTAATGACTATCCTTAAGTTCTCGGGGGTTTTAACCCCACTTTCTTACTCTGGATTAAGGGCCCTCAGAAGAAGGCAATGGCAAAATCCCTCTTAATAAATATTAACAAGAAAACTCTGACATGTTGTTATCTTAGGGTTGCCACAAGTCTGTAATGACTTGAATACATGCAGGAGAAATATTATATGGCAGAATTAGGAAAATTGTGAGCATCAAAACTATCTGTGGGTATCAATGTGCAGGATATAGGAGCCCAGGCTAACATATAATGATGTCGCAGCTTCTCTCCAATGATCATCAGCACACTGGGTGCCATGTCAAAAGATCGCAGTCGGCATTTGGAAACAATAAACATTGACAAAATCATGATCTGTCAACTACAACAGGCCACCTTATTTGGATCTGAGCACATCACACAGTCCTAGATGCTTGGGAAGTGTTCGACTTGTGATTTTGTGATATGAAATCCAGCATATATATCGTGTTTACTGTGAGATTCTGTGTTTTTGTGTCTGTAAAATAACAACAAAAACAACCCCTTCTACCTCCTAAAGATGATAAATAACACATAACCCCATAGATTTGACTAGATGTTGCCACTGATTAGCAGCAGTGTTTGAAGTTTGTATATTAAATGGCTGAAATTGTCAGCACTGATGCAATTAGACTGTTGTGCCACATCTCAGCTTTCAGAGTGAGGCCACTTCCCATAACACTCATGTTACTTTGATGATACTATTATGTAGGCAAATCTGATTCTTTGAGAAGTTCAGTGTTTTCACATTGGAAGCTTTTTCCATTTTAAAAAGTGGTACAAAACAGCAGCCTATCAACGGTTAGGAAAACAAGAATTTAAATAGACAAACACAAAAGTTGCTTTCTCCTTATTAGATAAAAAGTGGGATGCAAATAAAATAAATGGATGGCCATCATCCGTCTGAAAATCTGTGCTCTGTTTTCACCTGCTAACCTGAAGCTCTGGCAAAATGATGAAAACAGACAGGATAATATGTGCATCTCTCTTCACAACTCCATTTTGGCTAAAGATGATCTAAAACTAATTCAAGAGCCAGGTCAAAATCAATAGGGCCCTCCCAGGATAGAAGCTGAGTTCCACTCACTGCACATAGAGACAGCTGTGTTCTTCTAGTCCAATGAATCCAGATGGCATCCAGAGTGAAAGTGTCAAAAGCTGGAGGGAAAAATTGCTCTTCAGTTGCTAGCTGTTGCGTGAGAAAAGGTCTCTCCTAAGAACCTAAAATAAAACTCAAATGGAGCAGAGAACAGACCTTTCCATAGATGGTACAAGAATTATCATGTCACAAAACTTAAAAGAGTACAAAATATGTCTCACCCTCCTGAAGATGATTATGACACACCATGTCTTGCCCAACATGTTAATTCAGATATGTGGCCAAGTCACACTATCCCTACCAGCCCCGCTCAGGTCTTGCAGACTCAGGACCTTAGCTTCCCTGGTTGAGACTATCCATCTGAACAGTGGCCTTTCTCTTTTCCCACTTTTCCCATTATTATATTTTCTAGTGAATCATAACATTTGTTGATATGGCCAAAGTACAATATGACTACTACGGAGAGTTTAGACCTGATTTGCTCTAGGACACATTTATTTGTCTTTTGAGCTGTCCACACTATCCCCAGAACTGACCATTACTAAGTTTCGACTAGTAACATATTTGTATTACTTGTTTTTTTAAAACAGTGCACGTTTTATGTGGATGGTGTAAACCTGAAAAATCATAATCAAAACATCTTTAAGATAGCTCTGAAAACTAACTAGAAGACACTACTGATTTCATCCCACCCTGCAAAAAATGAAATTTCCATTTATGCTCTCAGTACCAATGAAATCACAGCTCATGTTCTATAAGGGGGTATTTGTTCAAAAATAATGAACCAATAGGGGTTAAAAGAAAGAAAGGAGAATGTGTAGTAAATAGAATGACAAAAAGATTTAAAAGAGATGACAGGAAGTTGATTGAACTTACGTGTGACATGCCCCCTCCCATATAATGCTGTTTGGCTTGAGGTTACATAACTTTATTGTCTGTAGAATTTAAATACAATCACTCTATAAAAGGGCCAAAAAAAGAGTGAAGAAGAAATTATGAATAGAGATTTGTCAAAGTAAATCAGTGGCATAGGTTTCTTGAGCAAATATGTGGTAATATGGCAAGAAAAACGAAGAAGAAGAAGCACATGGGGAAGGCAAGAAGGGTTTTATGATGCATAAAACAACAAAAAAGCTTCAATTCCAAAGGCTGTGAAAAAGCTTATGTGACACACTGATAGGTGGAATAGTGGGGCCAATGTTGGACTTGAACTCTAGGAGAATGGGGAATCAGAGATTTACTAACAAGACAGAACTTGGCCTTGTGTGCTCATAAGGGGCAAAATCTCAACAGAAAAAATATGTGTCATTTAATATGCATGCGTTTTATTTGATACTCAGACTGATTGAATTCAATGGTATATCTTCAACACACAACCTGCAATCTATATCCCTATTGATGTGATGTTTCTTGACTCTAGACAGGAAAGTTGCACTTCTTTTGGTACACAGAAATGTCAACAAATTCAGGAAAGGATGGAAAAGAATGTAATGCTCAAATGACTTGAAAATTGCTCTGAACCTTAGACATCTCCAGATACCACAAGGTCAGGGAGAACCAAGGCAGATAGAATACACATAGACAATAGATCAGTGGTTCCCAACCTGTGGTCCATGGAACATCAGTGATACACAAGAACTAAATATGGTCTGCGACTTGACCATTATAACTACACTGTTACAACAAAAGCGACTGGTTTTACGAAACCCTCTTATAGTGTCGAAGCTTATTAAATATGGTTTTCTGTGGGTGAGCGTATGTTCTGTATCAAAAACTAGGGTTGATGTGGTCTATCCAATGTAATTTTCTGAATCAGCATCTCAAATAACCAAACCAAATCTAAAGTTGACCAAAAATTGATTTGTAATCCTTCTGGTGCTAATGTTGAAGAGTGGTCCCTGGTCAAAGTGGTCCCTGTTCAAGTGGCCCCTGGTCAAAAAAAGGTTGGGAACCACTGCAATAGACAGATTGTTGGGTTCTCAACAAGTATCAATTTTACACCATGTTGGATAACCTAACCTCCACCCTTGTCCCTGCCAAAGTGATAACCATGGCACTACATGTGCTTGAAGTATTAAAGTTAGTAAGAGAAGGACTTCTTTGACTTCTTTGATGTTTTGGTATAAATTATGAAGATCCAGTGAAAAGTTTGTATCTATTTTTATTCATTGCATTCGTGTAATGCTCAGGACAATTTTGGTTTCATATTATCAATCAGCACAAAGGGTGTATTCAGTAGTGCTTGCAACTTACTGAATACACAAACAGTAGCACAACTACATGCAGAAAGATGTTTTTCTTTCTGTACTGATCAGTTGGGGTTTGATTTAATATCTGCAAGTGGATGTAAGATCTGCAAGTCAAAGTTGTAGAAAATCTTAATTGCATGCAGTTAAAGGAATCTTGTTTATTAATTAATTGGCTTTATATTTTCCCCAATTCTTTTCTGTGTGCACAGGCATTTAAAAAGGTTGTAACTCCTTAAGTGTAAACTACAGATACACTTATTTGGATGGCAGAGGAAGTGTGAAAACAAATCATATATTTTAATTCTCACGGATGCAGATCTTTCCACCTAAATAAAATGTTTAAAATGAACAAGCCTATAGCTGAATCAGTGCTTACGTTGCACCTTGCTGACAATTTTTATTACACTTGCTTTCATATCCATTACTCTGAATGTCAGAGAGCTATTTAAAGTACAAGCTTAGTTCAGCTTAAAACAGGTATTAAAATATCTACATCTGGAACACACACAAAAGCAGTTTAGGTGAAGTAACACCTTATTTTGGCAAAAGCAGATGTTTCCCCACATGCCTGAATAAGAACATTCAGTATGTTGCTATGGAGAAATGCCAATATAATTAATGTTGTCAAATTCTTCACTCAGAGGTGGGTGGCAGGTACATCTTACAACTGTGCACTCATGCCAAATGCCACTCCCATTCAATTCAGTAGGGGTTCTGATAGGGGAAAGAAAACATTTGGTGAAATGTTTCCCAAGTTGTGAAGCAATGCCCTAGAAGTGCCATCATTTTACCATAGGGTCAGGACATTGACTGAAGGCTACATTATGACATTGCATTAGCTAAGAAACAGAGATTTCCACTTTGTTGGAAGAAACAGAAGAGTACAGCCTGGCATGATAACCAGAAGAAATTATGGCGCCTTCAGTTAGGTGAAAGGAAAACTAATATCTGTTTTGTGAGCACTGTTGCTGAGGGGCATTAATTTTTTGTCTTTAGCCACATCCATTTAGGATCACCTTATAATATATTTGGTCATGACACTTCTTTAAAGTAAAATATATAAAATAAGAATATATGATAAACACATAATAATAAATTGTGAATATAAGAATCTCAGGAGGAGTTACTTTACTAATGGAATCTAAATTTTACTGTCCTTTGACTCAGTTTCAATATGGCCAAAAATGGGAGTGGCCTCTGCCAGCTGCACTCGTTCCAGAACTACAACAGCAACAACATCTATGCAAAACATCTGCCATAGGGTGCATCTACACTGACCACTTAGGTTGATTTTTCCTAGAATCAGTCCCATGTTGACTAAGGGACTCTCCACACCAACACAGTTGGTGGGGAGAGCGATTTGCCCCTCCCCCTGAAGGGAGAGAATGGGAGGTTCCTTTAGAACCTCCTGGAAGAGGGGCGGGGGCTGGCTAACTCCGTCAGCCAGCCTCCTTACCTCAGTCTGATAAAGACTTTTCACCCACCACTCCCGCCCATTGACAGTATATCTGGTTGCCCGTTGGAGCTGGGTAGGAATTTTTTGCCTCTCATGTTCTGGGGGGTTTTTTCGCCTACCCTATACTGTTATTAGGGGCTAGATGGGGTGGTCTGGTTTAATTAGGCCAGCATAAATCAGGAAAACACAGACCTGGAGGTATATGCATGGCACCACTTAAGGGTGGGGGTCAGTGTACAACAAACACTCACCTAGAAGTCACCAAATGGGTGAGGGGACATCAATTGGCACAGTAAAGAGAGAAGCTGATATTAATAATCGGACACAGGCTTCTCCAGATTGCCCGGTTGGGGATCCAGGGCACACAGATATTACACAGTAAGTAGCCGAGGATGCTGCCTCGGTTAGCCACCAAGTTCCTAGACACATAGTTTAGTTCAGGTAAAGTTAAATAGGTAACATTCAATAAAAGTTGCCCAATTTGAATCCATACCTTTGTTGTCTGTCTCGTTATTTCAGGGGTTAAGGGGCAAATGCAGCATGGGACTGCTCTGCCTTAACCCAGAGGAAGGGAGCCTTAAGCTAACCTGAGCCAGGTTTCAGGTTCTCCTCCGAGTTAGGGGGTGCCAAGGCAGTTGGGGCAGTTTCTAACTGGAATCAGCAACAGTGATCCTGTAGTCCCTTGGCTCTGGTGGCCTGGGAAAGTGATATGCCTTCCCCTCCCATTTCTTCAAACATTTCACAACAGCCATGGTATCTCCACCTACCTTATTCTGGGCAGTCTGGCTGCCACCAACCAGACTACAACCTTGCTAAGCAGGCTGGGTAGTGGGAGATATGGGTTATCTGTGTTGGACATGGTTGGCCAGTAAGGACTCCTGCTGGCTTTGTTGGCTGAGGGAGTCCCTATCAAGTCTACTTTTTGAGTCAGTGTGTAGAATCACTGATAGTCATTCCTTTTCTACTCATGTATGATACTTTTCTTCTGTAATTTTTTAACATCTCTATATCCTCATCTATTTTTTACTCTGAGGGTTCAATATTTTATTATGATGTTATTTAGAAAAAAAAGGAAATAATGCTGCTTGCTTTTTTCTGGAATGCCCTCAATGTACAATCTTCTTTTGTAGACGGCATCTGTGATCATACTGATGAGGAAAAAAAAAAGAAACTCATGATATGAGACTGATGCTGAGATGCACACCGTGACTCTATAGTTCAAATAATGATACATGCTGAGTGATGATGAATGGAACTGGGCAGTGCAGACAGCTTCAAGTGCCTGCAATGCATATTTGTTTGGATTTAATAAGACTGCAACTGTATGTTTATTAAATGCCTACTGATTCCTGAACCTATTTGCCAAGATTAATAGTTGTTTAAAGACCCATCTGTAATACATGAGCACAAGAGGTGGCTTCTGTATTAATATCATTATCAAGTAATTTAAATCAAATTATTCAAATTAAATGACAACTTATTTTATAATACAAATATCACACTGGTTTTTAAATTTGGATTTTTATACAAAAAAGCAAATAAAAGTTTGTTCTTTTTCTTAATCTGACTTCACATGTTTAAACTAACATGTATATTTTTAAAAACATTACAAAATTAATGGTAAAGAAGGAAGACGTATTTAGCTGCATAATAGATTTTTCTTTCAAGTTATTCTCCCTCATATCTGGCTCCTCTATTTGTCTCCCTCCTATTCAATGTGAAGTCACAGTGTAAGGGGATTTGAGCCCATCTACACTGCCATATCATGCAGTTTGAAACCCCGTTAGATGGTCAGTGTAGACACACATAATTCAGTTAAATGCGACTAATGCACTTAGCTGATAATCAGAAAGTATGATTTCTGTTAAATAAGAAACAGAGATAGGTCAGATCCAAGTGATGACACTTCTTCAAATTAGTGCAAAAATGTACCTGAAACTCTTATATCAGGATCACAACCTTGTTATCGATTGACCTAAGGGACACGATGAAAATATTCTTCTAGTTAAAAGATTTTAATAACTGCTGACATTTAAAATAAATGAGTATAGCGATGGAATCAAATTTAAATGATCAAATTTCAAATCTGCATTTAATAATCCGAAGTGATATAACTTTACAAGACACTTAATATTCCTGAAATCTAGCTCATATTAATGCTTAAATCTATCTTCTACTGGCCATATAATTCTTGAGGATGAAATGTAAATGTAATGAAAAGGAAAATTACAATACAATAGTAATATGCATGAACTTAATTACTGAAATACACTGCAGCCCCATACTATCAAATCTTTTGGAATCTATAACCTTCTTCATTTCCTCCAGTTTCTTTCTCTTGCATCAATTTTTAACATACACACACATTTTCAGCATACTTGGGGGTATATATTACCATCCCAAAGTAACCTCTGGACCTGAATATATTTCACATTTCCGAATGTTCTGTCATTTTTGGTTAAATCTGATAAATACACTTTTAAAAGCCCTGAACATCTTAACATTCATCTTCTTTCTTATCAATTTCACCATCAAAATAAAATGACTTTGATATTGCAACAAGACAAGTTGTGATACAATGGCCACTACATCAGTATCATTGCACCTCAGCTCAAATGGAGCTGTGGTGCAATGGGTTAAACCCTTGTGCTGGCTGAACTGCTGACCTCAAGGTTGGTGGTTTGAATCCATGAGAAGGGGTGAGCTCCCATTTGTCAGCTCCAGCTTCCCATGTGGGGACATGAGAGAAGCCTCCCACAGGATGGTAAAATATCCGGGTGTCCCCTTGGCAACATCTTTCCAGAAGAGACTTGCAATTTCTCAATTCGCTTCTGACACAAAAAAGGGACCCAAACTGGATTTTAAAATTAAACAAACATAGATTAATATACATTAAAAGACAGCAGTAAAAAATTCTTAGGGATGTAATTCCACATTAACTGTCTTCTCAAAAAAGCAATGAGTAATTTAATCTATATTCTTTTTGCTGAAAGACAGTCTTCAAAACCCTCATAGTTTACAAAGCCTATTTACAACTTGTGACTTGTTATGTGCAAAATTTGCACATACTATAGTTATTTTCTGCATAAGAAACTTTTCTGGACAGAAATATTATTTTCTAAACAAAAAAAAAGCTATTTTCTGTGAAAAGTAACTGTCAAAACTGTCCTCACCTCTGAAGATGCTTGCCATAGATGCAGGCGAAACGTCAGGAGAAATGCCTTTAGAACATGGCCATATAGCCCGAAAAAACCCACAAGAACTTAACTGTCAAAAATTAAGTGGTCATTATAAAGCAAGTAAGAATTGGCCCCATTGTGTTTACAAGACACACAAAGTCATCTAACCTCCAATGCGAGTGTATCATGCATAAGGAAAATTCAGTAGCTCTGGAGCATCCCACACTTCTGAGTGGTATGAGAAACTGGGCAGGTTCTGAATCAGAACCAGCTTCAATGTTCATATGGGCAGTGCTGTCTCCTGCGTTCCTACTATTCCATCATGCAGAGAACACAGCACAGCATATACCTGTGTTGCATTGTCATCATTGTAGCAGAAACCATGGACCACCAGTGGCTGCAAGAACTAAATTATGGTCAGTGGTCTCACTATTACTATACAGTTGCAACAAGAGTGTCTGGTCTCACAAAACCCTCTTATAATCCAGAGGCCTATTAAATATGGTTTTCTGTGGTTGACCAGATGATGACTACTGGATGGCATACATTTTGTTTCAGAAACTAGAGCTGATGTGGTTTATTCAATGAAAATTTCTGAATCAGCACCCCAAATAACTAAACCAAATCTAAAGTTGACCAAATTTTTTTAACCTTTTTGGTAGTAATGCTTGAAAGTGGTCCTTAGAAAAAGTGGCCCTCGGTCAAGTGGATCCTGTTCAAAAAATGGTTGGGAACCACTGGTTTAGACCTACAGATTTTGCCCAAAAAGATAGAGGAAATATTTCCACCATCATTAAATAAGGAGCACTGCAGTACGGAAATGTAAGAAGGTACAAAAATAGTGTTCATGGAGCATTTAATAACATTACTATTGAAAAATCCTGACAGGAAATTCTCAGAAAAGTGAAGTCATACTGGTCCTGCAGAATCAGAGAGAAAGTCACCCCACAAGCTCCCCATATGGAGCAAGTATGCATAGAATACAAAATTGCTTGAGCTTCAATTGTTGTGTTGGTCATTGTAAAAATATTAATTGATTGGATGAGTCTGCATTTTAATTTTGCCATAAGGGTGGGAATTGTGAGTAAGGAAAACCATGGTTGAAGTCTTGCCAAACCTACAGAGAAACTAACTAGGCCAACTGTTCATTTAACCACAACCCAAGAATGACTACTTGGGAAAAGGAAAACCAGCTGGTTATTCTTAGCTCTTGTAAGGATTGCCAAGATAATGTATGTGAACACTTTGAACACTTTGAATGTGCTATATAAACACTTAGTGTTATTGTGATCTGACAGCACAGTGACCTTAAGTGAAGAAGTACATTAGTGCTAGCTTTACCTGCAAATATATAGCTGAGTTTAAAGCTGCTATGGATGTCCTTATTTCTCTTTCCATAGTGCCTGAAGCAAATACACAAACCTTTCATTTTCCCCCTTTTTTTCTGGCACATTTGTGGTTGGTGCTGCATAATCAGGCTGGATGGGTTTCTCTGCTGCTGGGCAGCTCAGATTATTCATATCGCTTACGCTGCCTTTGAACTTTATTTGGGCATGCAATGCCTTCGAGTAATTTGACCAAAAGTGGCTGCTCAGGGTTTTTTTTTTTTTTGTTAGTAAAAGTCTTTGGGGAGGGGGGCATTTTTGCTGCAAAAAAGGCTGATATTTCAGGTTGACAGGAAATGATAGCATTTAAGTGAATTGGAGATATTATAGAACCATCACTAACTGGGATGTTCATGATCAGAAGTTCCCCCCCCCCCCCCCCACATGCATTTATATTCTCCAACTGTCAAGTCAGGTCAGAGATTTCTGACAGATTCTTGAAAAACTACATGAGAGGCAAAGTCTATTTACTTGAACAGAAATCCCTCAGTCCTTCAGTTATCATAGGGACAGAGTAGAGGGGAAGATTCATAACCTTCTTCTTGGGCTGATGGGGGCATTCTTGGTAGCTGGAGCAGCTGTGCAGCTTAGTATTTGCAAATTTTCATTTGTGAGTTAAATGTAAACCTATACAATTTAACTACTGCTACTTAGTAAGATAATATGAATAATGTCTTGAATAAAATGAATTGGAACACCAAAACGAATGACACGAGCAGTCAAAAACAAAGAAAAGGGTCTTTTTGGATGTGGCACCTTGACTGTGGAAGGCCCTCTCCCTGGAGGCAGAGCCATCTTAATAACATTATAGGCCCCCAGTGATTGTGTAGGCAGTGCACTGGACCATGTTTACACAAACACTCAGAGGAATAAAAATGTAAATGTACACAGAGGAAGCTATGTTTCCAATAATGGTTGCCCATAGCCATTAATTGCTTCCTCAAATCTGTTACCACATTCTGCTTCTGTAACACTGACCGAAGACCAAACGCGGACATGCCAATTCTATGATACAAGTCATAGGGTTTTATTTTTTTCCTATTGAGTTAAACAGGAGATTTGAATGTTGAGGTGGATGACTGGAAAGTTAGTGTTACATTCTGGTCTGTGCATAGATTAGCATGGGGCCATTTTGCTCGTGCCCATGTATCAAGAGGGGGGGTCTGCCTGGAGGTCTAACTGGTGGAAATGTTGATTTATTTCCAACAGTAAGCTAAAATATGACTTTTTAATTAAGTCTTTCGGTAACAATTTATTTCAAATATCAATGTGCATGTGCACACCTAAAAATAAGAGTTTCCGAATGGTTCTATTTCATTTGAATGTGGTTTTAATTATTCTTATTTTAAACACATTTTATACTGTACATATTATATTCTTTTGATCTAGAAAAGCTTAAAATTGTTTGTATAGCACACCATCCTGAGATCCTGTGGGATAGATGTGTTTAAATAAAGAATGGATAAATATATCCAGTAGGTCTTTGTCCTAAGGAAGTGTTCCATTAGAAAAGATTTAAAAGTCATTCCTTTTTGAACAGCCATGGTTACAAGAAATTGGATTACATCAGAAAGGTGTTTTATGGGTTTACTCATTTCTGTTTAACTCATAAAATCATATACTCTGCATTTATATTTGATATACTGACTTTTCAAGGGGACCTGTATTGTCTCAGTGTTTTTCATAATCCTATAAAGTGCCTCACTATCTTAGCTCCAAAGTGCAAAGCAGAAGAGCAGTGGCTAAGGCAAGGGAAAAATAGTAGGAGAAAAAAAAACTTCTGTCTGAGCACCCAGAGAAGCTCCAGACAGTCTGACCTACAAGTATAAATAAAGACACTTCCTATGTTCCTGAGACCAATCATTTGCCCAATGTCAGCCATTATATTCTGAGCTGAACTCTGCTTTGAATGTTTCAACCAAGGTTTCCTCAGCCCATAGTTCATTAATTCAGCCATTACTGAACACTATAAACCCCTTAACATGTTGGTCCATTCTGTTTTTCTCACTCAAATGAGCAGCCTTCCTGCTTTCACTGGGACAAACATTAGCAGAAGGCATTCCTAAATCTGTATGCTTTGTTTGCACACTTTAAAGAAAGATGTTTTGATGTCACAGCACAGTTTTGTTAACAATAGAGACAATTGCCCTCCATTTCTGAGCGGCACAGCAGATGGAAGGAAATGTAATTTGGCACACCACTCATGGGAAATTATGTAGCATTTGCCCCTAACACCATGTAGTCACAAGCAGCCCCTTCGGAAGAAATTCGCAGCAGATCTTCCACATTAAAAAGGGCATGCACCTTCAGGAGAGGGGAGAAATCAAGCATAATATCTGTTGCTCATGGCATTTTTCCAAAGGAAATAAAATTAACACCGACATTACAAAATCTTTTCTGCTTTCAAGAACAGCAGGTTCTGATAGCACTCAGATCAAGGGAGTGTATAGAAGACATCAACTGAATTTGGGACAAGGAAGGAAAATGGTAAGAACTTAAAAGTGATGCGGAGTATAAATACAGCTCAGTTGGGATTTCTTTTGATAACAACTTCCCAAAACGCACAAATATTTCTCATAAATCTCATGGCCAGAATTTAAAATCAAGCTGTGGAAGAAATCAAAACTTACACATGGTCATCTAGGATATCATTTATACTTGTGTATTTAATTATGTATATGGTGCAGAATTAGGGTCACTGCCTGCTTTTTCCCCACCCAGTGCCTTGCAAGAGGACTCATGTTGAACAGACATGCAATGGGCATGCTACACAATCCTATTCAACAGTTGCGTTTCAATCATTTTTTCAGACAGGGAAAAGGTTCACATTGTTTTCAAATCTGATGAAAAGAACTTGAGTTTAGTGGAACTGGCAGATTCTTTCTTCCAAGGTTATTTATAATCATAGAATTCAAAAATTCCTATACTGGGTTGCTGTGAGTTTTTCAGGCTGTATGGCCATTTTTTTCTTTGTGTCAGGAGCACTTCTGGTTTGAGAGAATTGGCTGTCTGCAAGGACACTGCCCAGGGGACGCCCAGATATTTGATGTTTTACCATCCTTGTTGGGAGGCTTTTCTCATGTCCCCACATGGAGAGCTAGAGGGACAGAAGAAGTTCAACCCACTCTCCCCAGATTTGAACTGCTGACCTCTTGGCCACCAGTCCTGCTGACACAAAGGTTTATCCAACTGTGCAATAGATGCAGGTGAAATGTCAGGAGAGAATGCTACTGGCACATGTCAATACAGCTTTAAAAAAAACCTCACAACAACCCAGTGATTTTGGCCATGAAAGTATTCATAATTTACTCATTAATAAATACTTGAGGCTGGAGTTCCTGAGAACAAATGACAGACTTTGCCAAACATCCAATCATGTAGAGAGTGTTCAGGCAATTCAAGTAGGGAAAATATTATGCAAGAGGCATAATTATAAGAAATGGGTTCTTATAAAGGCAGCTCACCAGCTATTTCCCATCCATCCCGCCAAATATATTGCTGTTTTATATCTCCTAAGGGTACTAGCAGCCAGGAATTGTAAATGCCTGCAAGGAAACCACAAAGGAGAAATTCTGTTCTCCCAAGTATTGTTTACTTCTTTCCAGCAACAGCTGGCTGCGACTTTTCCAAGCAGCTTGTTTGGGTTTCCCACTGGACCCTCATACCCCAAATTGAATCAGAAAAAAGCCCTCTATTATGTATAGCCTTGTGTGTATGTATGAGTGTGTGAATGTGTGCAATGTAATGTACATTACACACCTTTTCTCATGAACATTTTTGATGTTCATAAGAAAAGAGGGCATGTGTACTGAAGTCTGACCAGTTGTGTTGAAGAGAAGTAGTTTCGCCTAAAATTTATTAAAATTTCCACTCAGATACATCTAGTCATAACACAACATACCTGATTCGGCACCAGAGCTAGTTTAATTTTTTTTAAAAAAAACTTTCAACACTAAGAACAACAACAAAAAAGGACCACAGATTAAAATGGCCAGAAAATTTGAGCCAGCATTATAAGGCTAAATACTGTAGTTAAACTGTGGAATATCTACTGAGCGCAGAACAAAAGGAAGGAAGGAAGGAAGGGAGAGAGAGGGGGGGGGGGGAAGGAGGGAGAGAGAGGGGGGTAGAGAAAGGGAGGGGGAGAGAGGGAGGGGGAGAGAGAGAATAGACAGGAATCTCTTTCTATAGATCATTTCAGGTTTTTATAAAGGTGTCTTGAAATAATCTATCTGGCCAAAGGAGAAAATCTGAATCCCAGTAGCAAACATTATTAAAATGAGTGCACAACATACAAGAGATCCTCTGATAGATTGTTCTGTATGGATCTGCTCTACTGAGTCTATCATTCCATTGGCTTTCAATTATTCCAACTAAGGTAATCAGATGATGGGAGCGAATTTTAACTGGGTATCATGGCCAGGCCAGGTCAGAATGCACCAAACTTGTACTGTTCCATTATTTGGGTGGCGGCCACTAGGGGGTGCTAGATAGAGAAGGATAGTCCATTTTATGGGGGTGGATGATGGGTTGAAGGAGGAAAACCATTTCCCTATTTTCCCGTTATTTCCCCTACCCATGCCCCATCATGGAAAAAAAAAACCCTCGTTTATTATATGAGAAGCGAGGAGAGGGAATAACCAGCAAAAATGGGTGAAATGGTTCAACTCCTCCCCCCATAAAATAGACCATCTTTCTCTCTGTGTCGCATCCTAGTGGCCTCCATCCAGATAATGGAACCGTACCCCCCTCCCCCCCCAAAAAAAACTTTCTTGATCCCATTTCTGTTTTTACACCAACATTTAATATGGGCATGACTCTTTCTCTGTGAAATATTGGCATGTATACTAAAGTGCCTTTCTTTTGTGCCAGAAACATTCAGCAACCAGCACACATCTCTCTCTAGTTCTGCACCACTAGCAGCCTTTCTCTCAGACAAAGACAATGGGGATGATGCCGTTTAAATTTTCCCCTTCTGTGCTTTTTTCTGCAGAAAAGAGGACATGGCCCATTGTCACATTTAATTATGTGCATAGTCTAATTTTGTAATTTGCATAACTGGATACACACACACACATCCATATACAGATCTGAAATTTAATTGTAATGGAGTTCCATGACTAAGCAAGTTAAGTAGGTAGATTTTCATCTCCTTTATGGAAATTTTGGGTTAAGGCGTTCTTTAACATGATAATGAGCTTTGTTGTATAAAGTGGTAGGTAACAATAACGTTTTCTTCTCCATCAAATGCCAGTATGCCAGTTCTGTTCCTCTCCTTTGACACTATGATGGGAATGAGACTTGCTGTGCTGTACTTCTACTGAGATTTATGGAGTCCAGGGGGAAATTAGGCTCCCTACTTCAGTGAAGACACAGGTACACTATAGATGACTGACCTCATTGCAAGGAACCCTGCAAGTTGTCATGATTTTCTCTGGGGTAAAAGAAGTGGTAGGGATCACAGACAGACAATTCTCAGGGTTCTCACCATGTTGCAATCTTCAGTGGAAAGGTCTGAACACTGACAATTACAGTGATAGAAATCCAATATGATGTGCACATATATCCCCATCATTACTTGCTCCTAAATAACACACTGTGCTTCATGTGATATTTAACAAAGTTTCAAAAGCAAGAAAGCAAAGACAACATGCATGAAAACAAGAAGAAAATAAAATATAGACATGTACCCTCTGTACATGATTAACTTGACCTCTTACATGGTTTCCCTTTTCTCCTAGAAATTTTATAAAATTATTTTTATGCATTAAATAACTTGAATCAAACTTTCACATTCAAGCTTTAAAATAATGAATATGTTTTAGACTGAAATGAATTTTAGATACACTGGTCTGCATATGACTACAATATCAGTTCTTAACATGCTACTAACATGCTACAAATGGTCCAAATAAAAGAAAAAAACATCTAGATAGCTTAAAAGGAACAAGGAAGAGCAAGACGAGAGGTGCCTTCCAATATGAACATCCTTGCATGACCTTCCTCAGTGCAAGGTATCTTTAATGAAAAGCAAGATTGAAACAAATCACATTGAAATGTGTCTATTTGAAAGTTAACTCTAAATAGATTGACTTATAGACAAATCTGTTTAATCTGGGAACATTATTGTGGAATATATCAGTATTTCCCATCCAGAACTGTAATCTGGATAATAAAGTGTACCTCTCTATGTAGTATGTTCTCACTAAAAGTTATGCTTTTGAACTACCCATCCCAGACTTAGAATCAGATTATGAAATCCCACTGCAGAGCTCACTGCAAGGGACTCTGGAACCCACAGCCCAACAAAATAAATAAATAATGTCCCCATGTTCTGTCACTGTTCTTGCTAGATATGACATTAGATCTCATACCTTAGCTTTTCACAGAGGGCTTGCGGGATGGGGTGTGCAACTGATTTTGACCAGCCTAGGACCCATGGCAAATGCAAAATCATGTATCCTTTTATTATATTAATACTATTGCATTTTTTATGATTGGGGTTGAAAAGAATGTCACTGGCACTGAAGTGTTTGTTCTGTATCTTTAGAGACTTCTCATAAGACAGTATGAATTGCATATTTGTAACACTTGCTATGAACCCAAAATAAGTATAAAACTATGTGTAAGAAAAAAAGTTTGATTTTCATGCAGGAAGGGGAATTTTTCTTTTTGTAACCTAATGCCCCCTCTCTCCAAAAAGAATGTAAGAGAGGTGGAAAGAAATGTAAATGATGGAGAGTTTTCCACAACCCTAGTTGGTTACTTAGAATGCAGAATTGGTCAATTGACCATCAAAATAGAGAAAAAGAGAAATAAAAACGATTGGGCAACCAGGGCAATGGATCGTTATTCTACACTTGGGGTTTATTCATCAACAATCCAGCCCCAATCTTCACTGCAGTTTCCTGACTTCGATGGAAGTGAAGAATGGGTATTACGTGCAATTCCTAACATACAACAGCAAGGCAGTTTCTTACCTGACCTTGTTAGGGGTAACCAACTTGGAGTGGATGGTACTCTTGGACATAATGTTTCTTAGGTGGAGTCAGAACAAGGAGTGCAGTCTGAGAGCTATTCTCATTTTGGGCACAGAGAGAATGAGAGAGGAGATGTTCTGTCCAGGGGGAAAAACCTATGGGAGGAAGCAATGGTGAACAACATTTCACAGGTTGTGTCATTTTACAATGGGACTCCCAAACTAGACTACATTCACAGTTAGGGAGACAATCACCAAATGGTGAGGTTTTGTTTGTTTGTTTTGTTTGAGAAAGTATCTCAACACACATTATTTCAAAAATTCTAAATGGATGCATGCTTCAGACCCAAGATTTCCTGTTGTAATGGGAATGCTGTTGATAATATAAGAAAGGGAAGGAGGGCTGATTTATACAGTGAGCTTTCCCAATATCTACTGGGCTAATTTCCTTCAAGTCTTTTCATGTTTACATAGCTTTTGTTTGTTTGCTTGAAACCATAGATGATAGCTGAGATCCTAGGTCGGCTACTTAGTTAAGCATACTTAACTACGTAGTGTCTCCTTGTCCATTCTGTTACATCTGCTTTATGATGCTGCAGTTACTGTAAGCATTAGATATCTGTTCCACTAGTGCTTGTGGTGCAGAATACTGGACTTTGCCTATAATGATGTCTGGTTCAACAATAAAAACTACGATCCTTGTTGAATCAGAGATCACTGGCAGGAAGTTGGTGAAAAACATGAGTATACCAAAGCCAGATCATACCCCCATCACTTGCATCAATTGCTGCCCAGTAGAGCAGAAGGGTAGTGCCAGTATCAGGAATATGTAAGAACTGTGCATATGAGTAATCTAAAGATGCTTTAATCTAGGTTACCCATCCATAACTGTGATAGTGAAGTCCAGCTAATGTGCCACTCTTGCATATAATATAGGAGATTCAAAACTTAGTCAACATCTTTGATAAATTCAGTTCTTAAATATTGTGAATGGAATGTTGGTGATATAGGCTCATGTAACCTGGATATGTATACTTTTTCAGACATCATGAAATGTATTGAATATTCCTTTCCATAAACCCGCCTCCAAGCTTCCAAATGTTGGAGCACAGTGCATGCTTATGTACTATATATTCTGGAGTTAGACAGTTTGTTTTAACAGGTGAAACAGTTTTATCTATTTAAAAATGAGTAGATTTTAACAATATTAAGTACTGCACAGTTGACATGACTCATCTGTAGGGGACATCTGTAGATCTGATTGATTTCATCAGCAGAGACTTGGGACTTCGTTAGATGGGCAAAATTGCCTATCCTACAACACTTGGACCTCTGGAAAACAACAGTGGGGGATACTTCTCCCCATGGGATAAAGTAAAATGTGGACCATGGGTGATGGGTTCCCCATGCCCCATACTAGGCCCCACTGGGTTCACCATGATCCATGATGAACACCCCGCTATCACCTGTATCAGGGACCTCAGTGTGATGAGGTCCTAAAACTACTTAAACATTTGATCAGAATCAATGTGATTTAACCAACCTTAACTCTTAAATGTTAGCCTTACCTCACGCCAAATATTATTCTTATATTATGGCCAGAAAGACAATCCAATGAATTTCCTTAAGTTGTTCAGCTGGCAATTGTTGGCCCTATCAAAGAAAATCCAAGGCTTCACAAATTCAAGGCTCACTTGCTGCATGAATGGGAGAGAATATTTTCATCAATTGGACATTGTATGTTGATGCCATAAGGTTTATGTCATAAGGTTTCCCAGAAGCAACAATTTTGTTACTAAGGCTCCATGGAAAGTTACTGTTGACATAATCTGTTCAAAATGTGCCCAAAGCACGCATCTCTGCATTCTATAACTGCATTTGGGAAAATTAACACTCTAGATTGCAGAGCAATGTTAATGTTTGCTTCATCATGGAACTGAGATTGTAGATCAGTGTTTCTCAAATTCTGCTCCTTCAGATGTTTTAGACTTCAGGTCCCACAATTCCTAACAACTTGCAATCTGCCTGAGATTTTTGGGGGTTAAAATTCAAAACACCTGGAGGAGCAGAGTTTGAGAAACACTGCCACAGGTTATGCTATTCCACTTAAATGAGAATTGGGCATTGTTGTTATTTCAGGCTATATCACTTGGGGTATGGGGTAGAAGAAACTATCACAACAGTTTTTGATAAGAAAACACATCACAACACATCTCTTGCCTCTTTGGTGTATATCAGGGTGGAGTGGGTGCAAAGAAATATTCAGCCCTGTTATTGTTGCTGGTACCTATACCCACTTCCCATGTTTTCCACCTGTGAGGCAATAGCTGTGTTATCAGTGGCTGAAAGAACCTTCTTGCGATTTATGGTATATTTTCCTATTCTTTTATCTGTTCAGGATTAAACTTAGAGGAGCCCTGTTCCATATCTTACTTGGCAACCCTTCAGATATTCCTGGACCTCAGTTCTCACCTGTTGGCCATAATGGCTAGAGCTGATGGGAGTTACAGTTCAAAAACTTACGCTTCAAACTATAGTCTTCTGCATTAAAGCTTGGGCACATTTGAAAATCTACTTCCTTTCCTCATTAATTTAATTATCTGTACCTTACTACATCAAAGTCTATGTTAGACATGATCCAATTAATAGGTTGAATATCTGATAGGGTGTGAGTTTAAACAATAACAAATGGGGATTGGTGAAATTGGAAATTCAGTTCATGATGCTGTAAATCAGAGTCCTGGGTATTTAAAATTAATTTGTTTGTCTCAAAGAAGGAGCATGAAGAGTTGAAGGGAGAAAGCACCTGTTACTGACTAGTAGCTTGCAGTAAATAAAGAAGAATTAAGACTTCACTGTTAAAGAAATAAATGCAAATCCTGCAAACTGTGAAAATAAGATGCTAATGCTAACTTAGAGCTGCAGATGAAATGCAAAAGTAGAAACATTTCATAATGTTCTTCAATACTATAATTCAAAAACAGCTTCAAATAAGAATAGCGTGTCTCCTCTAAATGAATACCTGGAGGAGGTAATGGGCTGGATGAGGACAACAAATTGAAATGGAATCCAGACAAAACACAGGTGCTTGCCATCAAGGGTCCTCATCTGGGGATGCAGGTGTGTCAACCATTTCTGGATGTGGTTACACTCCTCCTGAAAGGCTGAGGGAGTGCTCCTGGATTAGTCCATCTAAAGGTAAGCCCACGTAGATGTAGCGGTTAGTAGTACTTACTATTTTGTCTGATATGCCAGCTGAGCCCCTTCCTAGATTTGGAGGACCTAAATATGGTAGTGCATGTACTGATAACCTAAAAGGTTGAACTTCTGCAATGCACTTACATTGGTCTACCTTTGTACCAAGTTCAGAAACTCCAGTTGGTTCAAAATACGGCAGCCAAACTGGTTACAGGAACATCTAGGAGTGAACGTATTACACCTATCCTAAAGTCACTCCATGGGCTGCCAATAAGTTTCCAGGCAAAGTACAATGTTTTGGTTTTGACCTTTAAAGCCCTACATGGTTTGGGTCCAGGTTACCTAAAGGATTGCCTTCTCCTGTACAATTTGCCCCAAACACTTAGGTCCTCTGGGGGGCGGTTACTCAGACCAGCCAGAACCCGACTGATGTCTCCCAGAACACCTTTTCATTGGCCACCCCATGACTATGGAACAACCTGCCAGAAGAGCTCCAACAGCTAAATGAGCTGTGGGAATGTAAAACCTATCTAAATACCTATCTCTTCTCACATGCTTACCAAACCAGTTTTAAGCATGAATTTTAAACTTGTATCCTATGTTTTAATCTCTATCCTGTCAACTTAATGTGTATTTTATAGAAATATGTTTTAATATTTATCTTTTATAGAAATACATCTTAATATGTGTACTTGTGGTATTCTTACAATGTATATGAGTTTTAATTATTTTGTTACTCGTCTCAATTCATGAGGAGAGGCAGGAAAGAAATAATAATAATAATAATAATAATAATAATAATAATAATAATAAGCCCTGAATGAATCTGTATTTTGGAAATATCATTTCATTCTGGACATATTTTCAGAAGAAATATCTCCTTTCCTCTGCCTCATGGGAAATTGCTGACCACTCACAGGAATAAACGCACCAAACATAAGATATTGAATTATGGGCATTTTTATTATTATCTATTTAAATTGTTTCTTAGTGATGAGACAAACTTGGGGGAGGCTCTCAGGCCAGCCACAAACTAGAAGGCAGACCAGAGGGTGTAAGCTCTTAAGTCACGTGATCCCCTGGAAAGGGCAAAGACTCAGAGATCCACCTCAAGGATGGTAAATTGTCTCAAACTCAAGATCATAGTTCCAAAATTCCATCCCTAAACCTAAGCCAATTTCTCATATTCTCATGGTTAGTGTAGGGACCCTGTAGGCCCTGCCCCTCTTTTCCCAAGTCCTGACTAGTAGAGGCCAGAAACTATTCTCCTCACCACCACCAGCATCAGTTTTATTTGGGGGGGGGGGCTTTGGAGGGGGTGGATGGGTCACAATGTTGCTTACATTTGGCCAAACAATTAAATTAAATTAATATGTTACAGATTATTTTGCTGCACTTATTAATAAAAACACATCTTTTGGCCACAGCAGTTGCTTTAGTAATTGTCAGAAAGAACAGCAGCCAGTCTGTCAAGGCCTTCAGTGCAGGGATTGTCCTGCCCCTTAAACTGGTTTAGGGAAAAATAATCAGTTTGAATCTTTGTGTCTGTGTGTATAAGTGAGAATGAGAGGGGGAGGGGAGAGAAAGAGAGAGAATACTGCCTTGGGCCACAAAGCCACTTTGGGGGTCAACCCCAGCTCACCGCTTAAACCACTGCAATGTCATGGGCAAAGCATCCTTCTCTGTTACAATATTATTGCACAGCTACGTATGTATGAACTGGAAGCTTTGAAAAATTAACTTCCCTGTTTACCTGCCAGAAGTTGAAATGGCAGCAGCTTAGGAACACGGATGTGCAAAAGATAGAAAGAAATACGCACATCTGCAATCAGATATTACTGACCTCAAAGAAGGATCAGGAGCACTTTTAGCATGACTGAAAACACTTTGAACACCAATTCAGTGTGCTTTCAGCAGCCTAAAAATGGGGATTCCTTGTTTATTGAAAAATACTGCTTAACATGAGTTACAAACTGGTTTGCAGTGTGTTTAGAATGGCATGCTTCTGTTCATGGCTAGACAGCTTCAAATGTATGCCACAAGTCTCATGTCCTTATTCTCTGAAGCTAGTCCCTCAAACATCCTGTGAAATGCTATAGAATATGCTAATAAGCATGTCTATCCTGTGAACCCAATGGTCCCTAGGAAGAAATTTTAAACCAAGGACAGATAACAATTTCGTGTGCAAGGACTTTCCAAAGCAGCATGTACCTGTTCCCAATTTCCTACATTGGAATTGGCTAGAAGGTCATTTCTGGATTTTTTAAAAGTTACTTTTAGTGTTAAAATGATATGAGTGGGGAAGCTATGATCTATAATGAGCTGCTCCTCTTTGCACCTTTTAATAGCCACATTTTTTCCTAGAACATAAAAATGTAATCCAAACAGTATGGAGTAGGGGAAGCTTTGGGGTCCCAAAATGAATCTCGGGGATGTCCGCTTATCTCTTTCTCCACCACCACTTTCATCTGTTTGTTAGATAAATGTGTGTCCCTCAGTCATTTCCAATCCACACATAAATGAAGCTGAGGAGAAGTGCAAAACCAGCTGTGGGTTTGCATCTACATGCTGCTGTCTGGTGCCAATAGTCACATGTTTCCAATATATAGTTCAGTTTTGTTCTGAGTGTCTCCTTCTCCTCATCCTACACTTCCACTTGCATGTTTCCTCAGATCCTCTTTTTCCTTTACCTAGGATGTTCCCAATTGGACTTCTATAGTCATAAGACCACAACAATAACCCCATTTTTTCCTGAGAAATAGAAAGAAAAAGAAAAAAACACAAAAAGCATCTAACTGTCATGTTTCACTTCAGGTTATATCTACAGAACTACTTCATACTGGTTTTATACCAATTTTGCAGCTAGAAAATTGTGATTATAATTTTCTGATGGTGCACAAAATCCTCATCTATCATTCCCTTCCTCTTTGAGAAATAACAATTTGAAGTGTAGGATAAACATAGGTCTAGATAAAAATCCCTTTCATGTGTTCAACGAAAACTAATCTTAATACATAAAAGGTTAGCCCCATGCCACTGATTGACCCTGTCTTTGTGAATTGATACTCATAAGATGAGATCCTTTGCTCCTCTGTCTCTCCACTTAATCCAGAAACCTGGAATGAAAGGAGCAAGTATGGTTGACTATCTCGACAATGAAGCAGGTTAGGAATAGCTTTTTTCCTTCTCCTTATGCATTCAGATTAAGCTCAAATCCCTGCATAAAGATTAAGATAAATCCTTAAAAGGCTCAGCATAGAGATAGATGGATGGATGGATGGATGGATGGATGGATGGATGGATGGATGGATAGATAGATAGATAGATAGATAGATAGATAGATGATAGATAGATAGATAGATATTGATTCGTACAATTTTGGAAGGAGAAGGAGCTTTCTTCCTGTCTCATTTCAAACTACAAGTTATCAAATCTTGACTCAAAACGTCTGAAAAACTGGTCAGTTGGACCTCATCAAATTTACCAATTGGACACTTGCCAGCCAGTTGAGGGACAGATGGGCATGCAGGCCATCACATGACATACCTCAACTTTCAACAGAGGCAGCACACTTCTGCCCCAGTTGGGTGACACTTCTCCTGTGTGATGGAGAAAGTGTTGTCACACTGCTGTTCTGCCACAGTTGCTGGCAAAATGGCACGGTGTGTGTGTGCATGTGTGGCAAGGTCCTATATTACACATGTGCATTTGAGATTAATTGAATACTGGTAATTTTTACTGCTATCCACAATGTATGTAGTACTGATGGAAACTGCAATGACTTCTTCTGCCAAATCAGATGCTTGAGGATACTCCTGTCAGCTATATAATATCACAGCATTTTCACATTTTGTGTAATGGGAACAAAGAGTTGTGCCCATCAGCTTAACACTCTTGTCTCTTTTTTTGCCTACCACACTGACATGCTGGAATAAAAGTAAGTAGGCAGGCCATCTAACATCTTGCTTTTTCATGTTTACTCTCCTGCCATCTTTCCTACCTCTACTGTCATCTCTGAATATCGAAGACAGTACATATCCATCAGCTCTTCCTAGGCTCATTCTTGCTACCACTAACACAAAAGGCAGCCTTACATTGCTACAGACACTCATCGAGAAAACAAGATCCAAATCCAATAACAAGGTTTGGTGAGGATTCTTTTCTTGGCTTCTTTGCAAGGGGACGATGTCTAAATGAGGCACAAACAAAATGTCAAGCTGAACAAATTCCTTTAAAGAGTAGTAAACATATGGAAGGAGCTGCTTAGTAAGGGCAGTGAATCAGAGAGCATAAATAAGCTTATGAGACAGCTAGATATTTTTATGGAAAGAGTAGGTAGAGGCTTCCTAGAGAAAGCTAGAGTGAATATAACTTAAAGGAGACATGCATGCTTATAGCACGAGACTTTCTGTCCCAATGATTACGCTTTCTTTTCCAAAAGCCTTTTCTCCTTTAGGCCACCTGCCAAGTTTTATCAAAGCACCCTCATTTTTTATTCTCCTTTCTCTGTTTACTATTACCAAGGAGGCCATGACAGAATAAATTGTGCTGTCTGTGGATTTCTTTTATAAGTAACATTTCCCGAAGAGCAGATATTCTTTGCCTTTTGTCTTCATTATTCCCTCTCCTTCAACCAAACCTTGTCAAGTGAGATGTTTATTTAGCTGAGACACAGAATGATTAAAGTAACTACACATAGGTATTGTCAAGCATCCCAAATCCAGTTAAGAGATTTTTTTTAATTAAAAAACTTCTTCCATGTTAGATGTCCACAAGATTTGGGACTCAGAGGCTATCTGTCTTATGATCCACTGAAATTAGAAAAGGCACCATCTCAAACTTTCAAGGTTCACTACAGAGTAAAAAATCACAGTTTTGACCAAATCTGGAAGCACTGAACTTGTAAAATAAAATCCCCAGACCTGATCACAACTGTATTTCATGTTGTTCTTTTGTATCTTTTATACTACTTTTATCTGAATGAGCTTTAACTAAGAGAGAACCTGAACTTTCCATTCCAGTTCTTTCTTTGTGTTGGGCCACTCCATTGCTTGTAATAACATTACACGCACTTTGCTTACTACCATGTGGAGACATTCACAGCTGACTACAATGTAAAGAAAAAGCATGTATAAAATGTGTGCATGCCTTCAAGTCCCCTGTTGACCTATGGTGGCCCCAGAAATATAGGGTTTTCTTAGGTAAGGAATGCTCAGAAATTATTTGCCATCACTTTCCTTTGAAATTTAGACTACAGCGCCTAGCATAAAACAGAGCAAAATAGTTATTGAGACCAGAAAGAAATGTTCTTCATTATCAAACAATGCTGAAGAATATTTCTAAAAATCATGTTTACTCCTTCTTTTTCTTGACAGATGGCATTTGGAATAGTAAAATCCTCTGGGTATCAGCCAGTTCCTCCAGGGTTGCAACACTGCTGGAATGGATGCCTCAGAGATTTTATGTTCCTGGGTCCTCCTGGCTCTGAACATGTTGACCTTTTTTTCAATAAAGATTTTGCACTAGTTTTTAGCTTTACAAAACCATCAATGTTTCTGGGATATCTGAGGAGTGCGATTTTTTTTACTGCACTAATACAATTGTAAAATAAAATCCTACATTACATTACGTGTTTTTTCAGCCCTAACAGTGCAGCTATGTCCTCAATCACACTTGAACTTTAAGCATAGCAATTGAGGAGGAAAGACAATTCTTTTAAAACAAAAACAAAACAGCTCTTTTATTATAGTTTAGTAGCTAAACCACACAAAGCGCTGAAATCCTGCAGACATCACATTTCCTTCATGGGTTCAAATGCTCCCTTTTTTACCTCCTATCTTAGAAGACATGAAACTAAGAATATCTTTGTTTCTGTAAAACACTTTCTCTTATTGCTTGATAAGATTATTGCTAGTTTACCCACTAATAATGTTAGTCCTAGATATGAAAGTGGGTGGATCACAGGCATGGGTAAACTTTGACTCTCCAGGTGTTTTGGACTTCAACTCCCAGAAATCCCAGCCAGTTTACCAGCAGTTAGGAATTATGGGACTTGAAGTCCAAAACACCTGGAGGGTCTAAGTTTGCTCATGCCTGTTGTATCATTATTCCTTGAACCACAACTGTAAAATACTTCCTCATTTCCCAGACTAAGATTATTGTTAGCTCACCCACCCAAGCAAATAAAGCAGAAATGCTTTCACATTGCACACACGTTTCCACAAGGGAACAATGAAGAATCTGATCATCAGCTATTCAGAACAGATAAGTACAATTGATATGCAAGGAACATGAATCACTTTTTGGTAAATAGGACCCTTCATCTAAAATACAATGTCAAATGCAAACTTTTCCAGAATTATGTGTATCTTTGCACATGGAAATAACAAGATTAAACCTGCTTCATTTAATATTTCTGGACAATGCTACAGATGTTACTTTTCATGACCCTGCATCAAACCTTGCTTTTTCTTCTTTTCCCAATACTTTTTTTTACAATACAGATGTGGGGTTATGAATTTTCAATCTAAAGTCGCTTAGATGAATTGTATCCCATGCAGCTTCTTGGGCCATAATCAGCTGTGGCACAGAAATAGATCTGGTTGATTTTCAGCAAGCAACAACAGCCTCTGAGTAACGTGTTGTCAGTTGCTATGTTCAGTATGCTTTAGAAATACAGACAGTCCTCAAGTTACTAACATCCGACTTACAAAATAAAGAACAGGGCTTCATAGTAACGAACAGGGCTAAGACAACAGAAAGTGGGAGAAATCTACATCTGGAAAGGGAAATTTAATCTAGTAAGAGTTATCATGGGGAAAAGGTGTTTCAGTTGAAGCTTTATAATCAGTCCTTGATTCCATAACAAGCCAAATTCTTTAGAATTCAATTACCACAGGGACGGAAAGTGAGGGGATAGCTTCTGAACAGATGATAGACAGCAAAACAAATACCACAGGGGTGTTATCCCCTCCCTATGCTATCCAAAGCTATATATATTTGGCTGGAGTTATACCTTAAAATGCCCTTGTTCCAACTTACAAAAAATTCAACATAAGAACAAATCTACAGAACCAGTCTCGTTTGTAACTTGGGACTGCCTGTAGTTTGGATGGATCATGTTACAAATGTGAGCTTTATTCTTCTGTAGGGACAAAGGTCTCTTTTTAAGCAGAAGCCCCTAGGAAATCCTCAGACAATCCAACTTGTTTCTGCACCTACTGAGACTTATTTTTGGCAGTTAATCAGTTCAACCAAGTATGTGTTGAAAGACATCCTTTAAGGAGAGAAAAAACTGATACTGCATTTACACACAGATCAATGTCCAATTATAAGCAGAGAGTCACTGTGCTAAAAGAATAGGGGATCACCTTTGCCATTTATTACTTAGAAAATAAACTATTTGTGAAGTCTTCTTTGAAAACATATACTGAATAAATTACAATGCAACATCCTAAATATTCTACACAACAAAATATATTGGATTCTTGACATGACCAAGAAAATGAGACAAGCATGCATTTGCTGATGAATGTGATACAACTCTGACTATGCTGGAGGCAAAGAGCTAGTTCTAATTAATCACCAATTAATAGAAAGCTTAGAATGTATTCCTGCTTAATTATAAATATAGCTTCTCATTAAGAAAGACTTAATTAATCAATTTTTTAAACATCCTCAGTGCTGTGAATCATTTTCCACAGAACAAGCTGAAATGACTAACGGAGATGAGAAACAGAATTCAAAATAATTCAGCTGTGTTCCTCCTCACTGTCTGGAAGAGTACAAGCAAAATGTACAACACAGAGAGAGGAGATACAGCTGGTACACTCAATTTGGCTACCTCTAAAATTGTGGGTTTCTTTTGAAATAAACAGCACTTGAAATCAACCAAATCAGATATAAATTTGAAGGAACAAAAATGCTTATTTCTACTAAAATACAAGCCAACTGAGAATAGATGTCACTATTCTAGTTTATCGTATATACTCATGTGTAAGTCAACCTCTGGGATAGGTTTTGGGAACAAAATTATGGATTATGATATGACCAGTGGTATGTCCACAGAAAAGGCTCAACATCAATGCTGTGGTGGGGAGCCCCTGTCAACTGTAACTGAGGCATTCAATATGGCCAGAAGTGTTACTATAGAAGGGCTTGGTGCTTCTTTTACTTTCTCCCAGGATGATCTTAGTTTTTGCCTTACACCATTCTACTCAGAAAAGGGGATGGTTCCTTGTTTTAGATATGAGCTAAGGTACAGTCCTCTCATTGAGAAGCACTTCTGGATAAGTCAACACAGGCTTTTTGGGTTAATTTCTTTAGCTAAAATATCTAGACTTATACATGAGTATATAGGGTAAATAAATTCATTTGTGTTACAAACCTCTACCAGTGACTCCATCCCTTTGTAAAGTGTAAGTGATATTGTAAAGTGATTGATTACCTAGGGGGTAAGTTATGCAGTCTACTGAGAACTTGGTCATATATTCTAGTGTTTGGATGTTCACTGAGGCACCTCTATAAATTCTTTAATGAAGTACAAGCTCCCTAAAAGGTGAAGTGTCCACCATACTGACTTTTATTTATGGACAATTTCAGGGTGTACTGTAAAGTGCATGCTTAATTCACATGAGCAACATAAGACCCTAGAGGGCATGATTTTTGAATTAATTCTGCGTCGTGATTCAGGCTTCACTAAAGCATGATCTCAGGGTGCCTTAGGAGACCAGGCAGTGAGGAAAGTGTTCCATGAAGACAGAAAAACAAAAACAAACACATCAGTCATACAGAGACCATCCACTAGAATTTGCTGAAAAGACAGAGATATACAAAGCAGCAGTATGTGCTGATATAAAGCTCTGTCAATATTCAACCATTTAGTAGTTCAAAATTAGCCTCAGTCATTTAAATTGAGTGCAGTGGATCTTACTGCCAGTTATAGGCTTGGGTACAAAAAAGTACAAAATGATCCTTTATTGGGATGTTTGTTGGTTTCAAATATTTATTCTTCCCATATTGCTAAAAATGAAAATACATAATTATGTCATAGTTTATTCTCATAGTTTATTTGCCACACTTAACAAATGCAGCTATCACAGAACAGATGAGTCCTAATGACTTTCTAACCATAAGCCTTATGTCATTGAGAACCATTGATGTAAGCAGCATTGCAACTAAATGACGAAGGCTGCATGTGGTAAGTCAAACTAGGGCAGTGGTTCTCAACCTGGGGTCCCCAGATGTTTTTGGCCTACAACTCCCAGAAATCCCAGCCAGTTTACCATCTGTTAGGATTTCTGGGAGTTGAAGGCTAAAAACATCTGGGGACCCCAGGTTGAGAACCACTGAACTAGGGATTTAGCCTTGCAAGTGCCATTAGACTCTCTAAGGCAAAATGGCAGTATTGCTATACATTTCTTTAAAAGTCTTCAAGAACTAAAATATACATACATACCAGGATCCAAATAGATTCTTTGCAGTGATTTAGGCAGATCCAACTGTATTTTTGTCATTTTCCTTTCAAATAGCCAACATTTGTGTCATATCACTAAATATTCCTGAAAATCTCATCCAACCCATGGAACTAGTCATACAGGTTCTTTGGATCCCATTTATAAAAGTGCACATGGCTGTTAATTTTGATACCATCTTTTTGGGACTAAATAGTCAGGAGAATTGCATGTTATAGCTAAAATTTGGAATGCATGTACTGAGTCTTTGCAGAAACAGGTAAACAGCTATATCTGTCTCCATGTGTAATACTTTGCATATACATACTATGTGTATATAAATGCAAAAACACATGAGAGCATGTGTAGGCACTGGAATATTTAGTGTTTTCCGTGATAGCATTATCAATGGACTTGTCTAGCATGAGAAACTGTCAGTGGTAACAGGTTTCTAATCATTACAGTCTTTGCACACTGTGGTTGCTTCACTCACCTTGTTCAAGTGGCTGGCTTTTAGTTGAAGTTGTTTTCATCTTGAGTGCCTCTCTAACAGACATGTCGCAACAGGAGCCTTTGTTAGTATCTTGGTCACTGTCAGCTTGGTCACTGTCCCCATGCCCGCTGTCTCTCAAACTGGCTCGCTCAGGGTCCTTGAACGTGGAGCTACTGTTATTTGTGAATTTTAAAAGAGAGAGAGAGCAAGAGAAAGAGAGAGAGAAAGAGAGGGAGGGAGAGAGAGAGAGAGAGAGAGAGAGAGAGAGAGAGAATGAATGTGTTAACTTGTATTTACTTCCCCCAATTTGAATTGTACTCTCTGGCAAAGCAATTTTTGACAAGAATGCAAATGGGGAATCCCAGAAAAGTTATTTAATAGGCCTTACCTTTGAACAAACTGCTGCCTGCTGCCCATGTAATTGGGCTCTGCGGGAAAATTGTCTGTCTGTGAAAGAGAAGGAAAAAAAATACATCTAGTTGTACACTGGACAAATCTCCTGCAGAGCAACAAGATTTCCTAGAGAAGGAATGATTAATAATTCAAAAAATAATTTTTCCCCTTAATCTTCAGATTTGTACATTTTAATTAAATTGAAAAATGCTGGTATAATTATGTACTCAGAACAATTAAGTGATCCCGGTCCACAAATTACCTGCTAAAACAAGCAAGGAAGATTTACACAAGTGACATGAAAATATGTTTGGCAGCTAGGTAGATGCTAAGCTGATCTTAACCTTTATATTAAAGCAATTTCAGATGACAACATTTTGCTCACAACAGCTTAACACAGAATATTGCATGTCAGAATTGCAACATTCCCATATATTGTCAGACCAAGTATTTGCCATGCGTTTTTTTTATTGAATTGCTTATCTATAAACCCTCAGAGTACTATATATACTCATGCATATAGCTAGAAACTGTAGTCAAAAATTGACTTTAAAAATCTGGGTTGACTTATCCATAGGTGAGAGTAAGGACTGTGTGCCTGAATTCCTATCAACAAAGGAACATTTTTGTTCTCTGAGCTTAAAGACAAGAAATTACTCCATTCCAAGGGAGCCTAAAATAATAAAAGAAGCACTAACACCCCCCCACACACACACACACACACACAACCTGGTGCTGTTTTGGTCCATTTTGAATGCATGGGTAGGGAAATGGCTGTAGTGAGTAAGAGCAGCTAATCCCTGAAGCTGCCTTTTCCTCTGCATGAAATGACCCTAAACTTCCCCACTGGTTATATAAAAATCAGGAAATTTAGTCCTCCAACCTGCCCTTTTCTTATATATGAGTTGACGTATACCCAAGTATATATAGTAGATGTTATGGAGAATGGCTAGCTATCTTTTACATTGATGCAGTAACCTTCTATACATACCCACTTCCCCAGTAAATGGTTAGTCATCTCACTACCACACTTCTTTCTGCTCTGAAGTAGCACATCCCAGAAACCAGTGTACTATGTGAAGAGCTATACTCAGGCACCTGCTAACAAGCTCAAAAATGGTATTCTCATGCAACAACCAGCTACTACCCATTAGCTACTGAAAGGAAGGAGCCTCTCTCTTCTCCCTTGGAACTACTTGCCTGAATATGTGACATAGTGTTAAACTTAAACTGTGAAAAGGGCTGTGCGCTTTTCCATTCTTCCTGTTCTTAAATGGAGAGTGACTGTGCAAAAAAAGAGAGAAGAGCCTCAACAGTTACCTCCACACTCAGAAAAGATTTTCTGTTTTAGAGTGCCATATTTTTAAAGCTTGGTGTGAACAGGGCCCAGATGATCAACACATGAATTCTGCGATTTGGCCCACACATTTTAGTGATTTGACATCATTCAGACAACACATGATCTTGTGTCAATCAAATATGGATAAAATCTGGATTGCAGTCAATTAAGCTGAACTTGAATGTTTAAGTGTAGTAGAGGTTGTTTGAAGCCACATTTCATGCCTTAAAAACTAGTGATGGAAAGATTTTTTTTTATTTTTAAAAATAGTTAAAATGTCTTTTTCACCCCAAATATATATATTTAAAAAAAAACCTGTTTAGAGAACACCAGAGTCTCCAGAACCTTTGCAGGAGCTATTCTGTGCAAAATGGATACTTTTAAAAACATTTTCTGCAGATAAAAATCAATTCTGCAACAAAATATGCAAATGTTGCATTCAATAAATCCTGAACAAAAGCAAACAAATTGCTAAAACTACTCATCATTTTCTTTTACAAGGAAAATAGTAAATAATTGCATCTTTATCATGAGCATGTTTGTTTTGAAGATGCTGAATTTTCTACTCAAATGAAATATTTGATTTTTTTGCAGTAAATTTAAGCAGGGCAACAACATACTCAGTTTTCATTATTTGTAGACAGGAAGAATGAGAACACATGTTTCAGTTCCACTCCCTCTACCCATGATTTTCCTATGATGACAGGGAGCACTTGGAAGAGAAGCATGTTTGACATAATGTGGTTACAAAGCTCTGCTTGACTGGAAATTTGGATAATATAGAGATAAATATGAATCCAGCCATCTACTTGGTATACTGGCTTCTTATGTGCTTGGAATTATTTTTAATTGTATATTTAATAGAGAAGCAATCATTCTATTTGATGTTTTACCTGTTCTTCCAGGAAATTAATCCTTTTGTCCAAGCCCCTCCTGTGTGAGTTAATGTTATTTCTAAATCTGTGGCTACGGTATAGATGTACCTTACTAAATACCTTTCTTAGCTGTCTAAAGGGCAACTAAAATTGCTGCCATTCTTGATAGCATCAACTTCTAGCACCCTAGTACCTATACTATACCTATAATGACCTCTTACATAAACTACAACATTCCTCTGTAAGTCTCTAGCAAACCCACACTGGCTTTAATAAGTGCTTTGAAGCACTGGCTCAGATACAAACATGGCAAATCAAAGAGTTTGGTGTTTGTTTTTAAACAGTTGGCTTTCATCTGTTTAATCAGTAAAAAAAAAACAATCAAACGGACTCGGTCTAGTCAAAGTTAACATCCATTTTAGAGGGATGTTACAATGCATAGTTCCAAAAACAGTGGATCTTCAAACAAGTATTTGTATTTGACTGGATCTTAAGTTTTACTTAAATAATAACTGAGGATCAGTTTTAACCAAAGTCCATTGAGAACACATGGGTTTTTCTCAGGTGATATAGCTGACACATTTCAACTGTTAAAGTGAGGAAGCCAAAAATATTCAAGAATCTATTTTTTCCAAGCTGCAAGGAGAGCTTTCAAATTTTTAGTTTTTAATTATGCCACACATTTAGATATACAGGTTACTAACCAAGTAACTGTAGTCACGTGTTTACATATACAGTTTGTTTGTTTTTTAATCAAAATTAAGATACTGATAGTAGCTAAACTTAATTGCATTGTATAAAATTAAAAATAAATGAGTAGTTGGCCCACCAAAAATCACCTTTAATCCACTAACTACCAAAAAACATAAAAAATGGTGAGCACGATCCAGGCACGGTTAAACACTTCTTGCACTGCCATATAATACAATTTCAAATTGCATTATATGGGCAGCGTAGACTATGGTATCCTTCTGGGCTGTCTCACTGGGATGGAACTGGGAGGCATTCTTATACAGTGACACAATTCTTTCCTACTCGGAAGGCACTGCTGGGGAACTCTTGTTCAAACCTCTGTCCATTGTCCTGTGGCTTTCCTCGGGGTTATGTTTTGTCTCCCTTGCTATTTAACAAATACATGAAACTGCTGGGAAAGGTAATCCAAAGTTTTGAAGTGTGGTGCCATCTATATGGAGATGACATCGGACTCTACTACTCCTTCCCACCTAAAGCCAAAAAAGCTGTCCTTACTCTAAACCAGGCAAAGCACCCCACTTTGCCTGGATTTGCTGCTAGACAGAGAGGGCAGCAGGGTGAATCTGTCATCCAATGTGCCATGCCCTTGAGACGCTTTCCCTGTCACATGTGGAAAGTGTCTTTCTCTTGGTCCAATCTCCACCTCAAGCTCAGTTGGTGGGAACAAGAGAAAGGGCCTCCTTAGTGGCTGCCCCTCGACTCTGGAACACCATGCCCAGGGAAGCCAAAATGGCTTCTTTCCTGCTGTCTTTCCAGTGATAGGCTAAAACCTTTTTGTTCAGGCAAGCTTTTAAAGAAGAAAGTTTTAAAGATCAAGTCAGGGGATTCTGTGATTTTTAGCTCTGAATATGTTTTTATAGATTTTAATTAATTTTTAAAAGTACCACAAATATTTAATTCGGTTTTAATGTTCTTATATTTGTAGATTTTAAATTGTATTGAAATGCTTTTAATGTAAGCTGCTTTGAGTCTTCTTGTGGAGAGAAAAAGTGGGGTATAAATAAACATAATAGTAATAATAATAATAATAATAATAATAATAGTTTAACCACATTATATGGCAGTGTAAATGAGGCCTAGTTTTCATTGAATGCATCCAAACAACTAGACTGCATTTCTACATGTCTGCTAGGGATCAACTGAAGTTGTTGGGGCTCCATGCTGGAAAGAGCGCATGTGGTTGTATTATCGAACATGAGCTTAAGTCCTCAGCTGAAATTAATAGAATTCTGAAAGGCTTCTCATTGGACTGCTTGCACCCTATGTTTGGTAATATTCCTGCTATAAACCGCTAATAAAGTACAAGATAACTAAAGAACGGAGGACATTTACAGGACTTCTGGAAAGCGGCCAACGTCTAGAACTGAATCACCCTTGTATTATCTTCTGCTAGAATTCTTTGAGCTAAAGAGAGTGGGGGGGGGGGGGGCTGGTATCTTTCACAGAATTCCAGCCACAGTTTATACCCGTCACTGATCTTTGCAGCTGACTTGGTGACAAGGCTCCTACTGTGTTCTGCATCACTTCATGCTGTGACTCTGTGCTCTGCCACTGCTATGAGCTCTGCACAACATTATCTAGGGCTATTGTGCTCAATGTGTGAGGGAAACACAGCAAGTTGCAAGATGTGCAGGACTGGACAGGGCAGAACAGGAATTGACCATCCTCTCCAACATTATGGACACTCTTTGTTCTGAGTAGCTAATGTGCATGAATAAAATAGTGTGCAGTGTTGGAACCAGCAGCACTGGATATCTGCACAGACTTCACCCATTGTGATGTCATTCTGGCCTTCCCAGGATAATATTAACATGCCAAATGAACAAACTAAGAAAAACAGTGTCCCACATTCTAATAGTGAATGCATTCACTGAGTGCTGGACCTTACATAATCAAAGCAGTGTTGTCCATAAGCAACGGTGGGTTGCCATCTTGTTTGGGGGAAAAACACTATGATTTACAAAAATAATGAAAACAAATTGGAAACTGTGGCTGCTAAGTGAAGAAAAAGAAGGCACAGAGGCCAGAAAACATTGAATGCTAATTAAGTAGAAATGGAAGATTGGAACTCTGGAAACAAAGAGGAATTGGATGAAATATCCTGGAAAAGAGAAGATCTAGCTGTCTGGTAAGATTAATACTTTCTTGTAAAATATACTACAAAACAGTAGTTAAGCACTTGGCATGAGATAATATGTGGCTGATGTGTACATTACCCTGGCAAAGAAGCTATAGTACCTCTTCTTTCCACTGACAACAGCTTCTTCCTAGCCCTATTACTCTAAATGCAGTCACAAGGGTCAGGTGAATCCTGTCTGTTCTGTTCTGCAGAGGGGATGAGGATCGACCTACTGATTTATTTTTGTGAGCATTTGCATGGAAATAATTTAATAGCACTTTTGTATTCACAGAACATATTCACTTCTGTAATTACAGAGGCTTGGGTCTTTTGGATGACCCTTGTCAAGCCAAGTTTTGTTATGGGCAGGATGCTCTTCCAGAAAGGCTAGGCAGGAGGTCATCATGAATAGACAATGATACACTTGCCACAGAATATGTATAAATGTGAAATCTTGTCAATAACAGCTTGCCCCACAGTAATGCATAGTCATAGTGGACTGGACATAATGATTTTAATATTGGGTTTGGACTCCAAATCCCTGTTCACTCATGAAAATCCAGAAGGTGACCTTGAATTAATCACATTCTTTCAGCCTTGAAGGCAGAGACAAATTTTGTCTGAATAAAGCATTTCAGGAAAACTCTATGAAAGATTTGGAGCAACTTGGAGTTGCCTGGAGGCACATATTAAAAATGAAGCATAATGTAGTATATATTTACCAAGATGTTCGAAGGTGACATATTCCTGCACATGCACAAGTACTATGCGCACACACAAAGAGATATGCTTGGGAGACCTCTGGATGGGGCCCCTGGTCTTAGAAAATTATCTCCCTTTCTGTTAGGTTGGTTTGCCTGGGTCTGTATCTAGGACAGGTTTAGGCCCACATTGATTATACTGCTTGCCTGTGTTGACCTTTATTATTATTATTATTATTATTATTATTATTATTATTATTATTACTGAACTCTTTCATGTGGCAATTGTATTTTTAAACCACCTCCCACCAGTCTGGTAAAAAACACCAAACATTGCTTGTCTCAACTTAAGATAACCAAGTGTGGCTCTGTAGTGACTATCCTGGGACCATTCCAACATGGTATACACTGGATTGGACCCAGGATGCTTACATAGCATCCCAACCATCCCCCTGGATGCTGCAGAGACAGAAAGAAGCCCTAAGTGCTAAGTTGTGCTATTTTGTTTCAATATCAGTGGATGACAACCATTCCCATCCTCTCCATGTCATGATGGGCTCCTCATGCAACATGGGTTGGACTGATCAATCGTCAATAGTTCTTTGCAGTGGAGATGGAGAGAGGAGAAATTTCGCCTTTCTCTACCGCTCCCTTTCCCAATGATCCTATAACCCTGGCTGATGACACTTCAGGTGATGACTAGCCAGCAGAAACCACTGCAACACAGAGAATGGGATGGAATGACTTTGTAAACAGTTGCAGTCAGATTCGATCTTGGAACCAGCCCAACTCTTTACATGGACTGAAAGTCTGGGGCAGAAATCAGAGAAACCCACAACTTTGGTTAACACTGGTCAAAGTTGTGTTAAGGTGGATTTACCATACGCTACTTCACATCAGTTCTATGCATAGTTTGGCCAGCACAGAGCTGATTCTAGTGCCCTTTGTGGTAAGCGGCTGGTGTGAATGTACCCTGAGTTGCTTTAATGAATAAAAAGTCAATACATTTTATCCTTTTTGTTTTGGGAACTGGGTACATTTATATGAGTCATTAGCATTTCTGAAACCATCTGTAGATATAATACATGATGATAGATGCAATATGTTCAAAGATAAGACTTGTGAACTTCAAGGCTATTATGACGACAGCTTGAATTTAGAGAGACCCTCACCTGACATACTATTGTGCTAAATGCAGAAATCAAAAGTAACTGGAACTACCTACACTCACTAAAATTAAGAGATGTTATTTTATAATTTAAGTCTTACTACAGGCTGATCATTCCCATATCTGCAATTCTGAAATCCAAAATACTCCAAATCAAACACTATCCATATGGATGACTGAGAAAATGATACCTTGGCTTCTTGGTAGTTCAGTGTGTGTTTAATTAATAATATTCTTAAAAGTATAGTATAAGGATACATTGTAAAGGTATAATATAAGGATACAGTATAAGAATATAGTATAAGGATACATTCAGGCTATGTATATAAGGTGTATATGGGATGTCATGTTTAGATTTGAGTCTTATCTCCAATAAAGCACATGATGCACATATATGCAAGTATCAGTATTACCAAATCTATTTATCTGTCTGTCTGTCTGTTTATCTATCTCTCTGTGTGAGTATGTGTGTGTGTGTGTTTGTTTAAATGAATGTTTAAATGTATTGTTTAGTTAATGTTTTAATGGTGATTTTATTCCTATTGTTTGTGTAGCATCTAATGTTTGCCGGTTGCAAGCCACCCTGAGTCCCCCTTTGGGTTGAGAAGGGCAGGATATAAATGTTTGAAATAAATAAATAAATTCTCTAGTCTCAAGCATTTCAAATAAGATATATGTAATCTGTACTTAATGAACTTGATACATCGACAAGAACTGTTTTGTTTAAGCTAGCTATTGCAATTTCCAGTTACATTAGAACTAGGAAACTATGTGTTAATAGCAGTTTTACAACTCAGTTGCATATGCTGTTTAATACAGTGAGAATGAATCCATTTTTCAATGGAATGTGTAATTTAACTAGCACCAAAGCTGCTATGGGAAGGGATGAGCATATGGGTCCAGAGCTCATCCTTGGTTTTATAAACATGGGTTATTAATTGTTAGAGCTTAAGAGAGCCATTGGGCAATGATAGCCAAGGAAGCACTCAACTAAACAACAAATGTTGTGAAAGCTGCAGACTTGTATTTTGGAAAAAGGATTGCATGAGCAGTAGAGCAGTGGGAGAAGGAACAGTTTCAAACAGAGCAGGCAGATGGAAGAACTGAGCATTTTCTTTTGCTTGCCACTTTTCCCCACAATGCTTTTTCCTCCTAGTTGGACTCAAATTACAAGAAAAGATATTCCACCTAGATATTGAAGAGCTTTTTCTGTTTCTTCAAGAGCTGCTTGGTGGTGGAATAGACTCTTCCTTGTTGAAGGTTTTCAAACAAAGGTCGGATGAGCACCTTCCAAGGCTGCTCTAGTTAGGTATTCCTGCATGACAGAGGTTAGCTGTTGCTTGTGGTCCCTTCCAACTCTCTGACTCTTAAAGTAGGGACATAAACAGTTATTTTTAAGAATATGATGAGCAACTTGTCACTTGAGTATTGTTAGCAAATCTGGTTAGTTTAGCATTTATCTTCATCAGTACTAGCTGATTGTTAGATGTTGTAACCCAAGCACAAGAATGGTAAAGAATGCTATTTTTTTATTAGAGGTATTAGAAGATTTGTTATAACAGACGTTTTTAAAAAGGACCTTGGATTTCCATTACGGATTATTCTAACAAACACAGGCATTCCATTCACCCAAATTCTTAACATTCTTGGGAATCATTCATACAGTTTATATCAGTCCTTCACTCCTTATTTTGGAGAGACACTCATATTTCACTGACAATTACACTGATTTATCTGTTTTTTCTTGCTATTTCATTTATTAAAAATATTAGTATTTGGTATTAACATTTAGTTTAGACTGTTTAAAGGAAATGCATATTTAGCATTAATGTGTTCAGGGAATGCATGTTATTGTGTAAGCAGATTTTAGAATAATTGAATTCTGGAGAGATGCTTTCATTTGAGGCACTGTAATATGAAAAGGCGTTTCTATTTAACACATTTCAGCAAACATGAAACTTGGACTGTGTCTAGTCTGGTCATTAAAAATTATCTGGACTGTTGGTTAAGGTGGCCACATGCATTATCCTGAGCCTGTTGCAGCAGCAAGTCAGAGTGCACACAGCCCAGCCAGGCAGAGACCGCACTAAACCACAAGGAGAGATGTGTAATAAATAAATAAATAAATATTATTGGCCCTGCTGGAGCATCATCTCTTCATCTGTGTCACCATTACCACTGTCAGATAGCCACAGAGAAGTGGTTCTCAACCCGTGGGTCCCCAGGTGTTTTGGCCTACAACTCACAGAAATCCCAGCCCATAATCCCAGCTATTAGGATTTCTGGGAGTTGGAAGCCAAAACATCTGGGGACCCACAGGTTGAGAACCACTGTCACAGAGTTTCATGTGAGCACTTGGTTGTCAAAAGCGTATTGTGCGTCTATCAGCAGCAGTACCTGCATGCCTAGGAAAAAAAGAAGGAGTAGATCCCCTGACCTTCTTCATGGTTGCAGGATGTCAGAAGCTCACATGGAAGTCTGTGATTCTATGGGCACAGTGATGGTGGAGACACAGGCATATCATTTTTCCTGTAACAATTAGTAGGTTTGTGTGTGTGTGTGTGTGTGTGTGTGTGTGTGTGTGGAGCGACTTGAGAAATTGCAAGTTGCTTGTGGTGTGAGAGAATTGGCCATATGCAAGGATGTTGCCCAGGGGACATCTGGATGTTTGACCATCCTTGTAGGAATCTTCTCTCATGTCCCCACATGGAGAGCTGGAGCTGACAGAAGGAGCTCATCCGAACTCTCCCTGGATTCAGACCTCTGACCTGTTGGTCTTCAGTCCTGACAGCACAAGAGTTTAACCCATTATATCACCGGAGGCTCCACAATTATTGATTATGAGTGCAGGTACAAGGTGATGGCAGTCATGCCCCATGTGGACAGCTCATCAAACAGAATTGGACCTGATCCTGCTATCCACATAAGCCCAGAGCCATGGTCTTATTTCAGAGTTTCAGACAAACTTTGAGACATCCTCCAACTTTTCCTAACCCTGATTAATCCAGTTTAATTTGTGATGCTTACTGGAAGTAGAGGATGTGTCCATTTTAGAATCCTCCTGTAACATGAATCCGTAGAGAAAAAAATATCATTTTCATATTTTTGGAAAAAAGCAAAAAAAAAAATCATTTGACATAAAGTCTAAATTTATTTTGTTTTATTGTTTTGCCTTTCTATTTTATTTTAGTATAAGGGAAACTCTAACAATTAAAATGCTTTTACTTGTTAATTAGTTTATTTGTTTATTACATGTAGACAAAAGGCTTCCCATATGGAGTGAATTTTTCAAAGCCAATTCATAGATCTTGGCTGTATTCCCTCAATGATATGCTAATCGTTGGCTATTTTAGGGCCAATTTATTTTAAAAACATGCACATATGTTACTTGCTTGATCTTGACTTAATTTCTGTATGCTTAATTACTCAGGCAGCCAAACAAGTGAACCACTGAGAAGCATTACACCTGAAGAATTATTAAAGTGCTGTATGTCTTGTTCCATCTGTGGCTATCCTTTCACACATACGTATCAGTTGTTAGTCATCAAATGATGAACATACCTGTGTGGGGTAGGCTTGTGAAACTTTCCATCATCTCTCTTTCTCGGCAGAAAAATCCAGCTCTATCAGCCAATATTAATTAAGATGAGGAAGAGGAATTACTATTGCTGCCAATATGAGGCATGTGAGCTGACTGTGTGTTTTTTTACCTATGTGCAAAAACGATTCTGGAACTCATGGATATGTGAAATCCAAATTTCCTGCATTTCCAAATTCAATTAAAGTAACACTTTATCACCATTTAAATGGCTATTCAGAGCCATGATGTGTTATTTGATGTTTCAGTTAGCATTATAATAAAATCAAGGGGTTGTCTACACAAATAACAAAAACTGGACTCAGCTCAAATCCAGCGTCTGTCTATGCATGGCAACTCCTGGTGGCTATCCTGCTTTTTTGTTTTATTTTGTTTGCTGTTTTCTGACTTCAAACAAAGTTGGGGTGTACTCTGGAGTTTACAGGAAACACTGAAGTATCATGGGGCTTCATGGCCATCTGGATTACTGGACTGGGTCTGTTTTGACCTGATCTACTGTCCAGAAAGACACCACTACCATTACCCTTTCCTTGCACTGACCAACATAGGGAAAAGTAATAACTGCTCATGCTGCTGTCACTGCTCCTTGCTAGTCATGGTTCTTCCTGCAAGCCCTTGGCCATCAGAGTCACCAATGCAACACCACAGAGGGGCTGGGCCTAGTACATCATGTTAGATCTGGCACCAGTCCTAAGTAAAATGCTCCATACAGAACTCAGATTAAGTTACTAGTGTAGAAGTGGCCCAAGTAAAGTCAAGTATCTTCTTTTTGTAAAGGGTAGTCTAATATTAGTAGTATTAGTATTTACAGTATTTATACCCCACCCTTCTCACCCTGAAGAGGACTCAGAGCAGCTTACAGAACACAAATGTGGCAAACATTCACTGCTGATTATACAATTAACAAGGACAGACAACATAAACAGAGACAAAGATAGTTTTTCCCCTCTTATTTCCAGCATCTTGGAGGTGGTGCTCGACTCCGGCCATGAGGGGGGGGGGGGATGCTGTCGGTCCATGCTGATGAGCTTTCCTCTGATTGATGTCCTTAAGGGCACCTTTATTACCTCCCTGCTAAAAGCGGTATCTATTTTATCTACTCGCATTTCTCCTTTCGACCTGCTAGGTAGGCAGGTGAGTTGGGCTAATGGGGGGTGCTCACCCCGACCCAGGATGGCACTGCTGACCATCTGATCAGCAGGATTTTTCTGCAACATAACAATTTAGCCTACTGTGTTAAGCCCGGCCCCTTTGCTGTGCTAAGCTCGGCTCTTTAGTCTATTATCCTCCTTCTTCATATACTTGGAATTTTTCCTCTGGTTAGCATTTGAGTCACTTGTAATTTTTCCTTCCCAACACTATAAGTGATATTACGATTTGACCAACTTCAGAACTGTCTTTGGGATTCTGTCTCCTAGTATTCACTTCCTAATAATATTTTGTGGCTGAGAATGCCTATTTTCTCTGCCTTCTTTTTGTCTTATTGTAACTACTAGTCAAATCATAAAGAGGAAAATGGTTAGTGTTTACCATCTTCTCTCTCCTTCCTTTTACCCCTGACTTTTCCAAGAAAAGCTCTCAATATTTAACTTCAAAATGAATCTCTTTAAATCTCCCTAAAGTGTCATACATTTTGTGGATTGAAGTTGTCCACAGTGGAGAACTGAGTGGAGAACTTTCTTTGCCATGAACGAGTGAATGCATCCAGATTTTGCAACAGGGAGGAAGGCAATATGCAGTAACTGCTGTTGGCCATCAATCAAGAGGACAGGGGGCACACATCCTTACAAGAGAGTAGAGTCAGTGTCAGGTTGAAACTACACTATGGCTGTAAAACGCCAACTGTACACAGCACAGATTGATGGTGTTATCAGTCTGCATTTGACACAGTTGACCAAGCAAAAGCAGAACAACTGCACAGTTCGGAACCCCCCCCCCCCCTCCATTGCCAAAAAATCCCATTATTCCCTCTATTGTTGTAAAGCAAGTCCTGCTTTTGTCCTACTTAGTAACAGTGCCTACATGTTATATTCATCTGTCTCACCCTTGCACAAGTCATCACTAGATCACTCATCATAACCTCTCATGTGATTAATCACAAAACAAAACATTAGCTTCCTCTGTGCTCTCACAAAGAAAGCTGAAGAAGCAGAATGTGTAAGAATGAAGCATAGTGAACATAAGATCATGTGTGCATTTCAAGCAAGGGCCTTCACTTTCTAACCTGCCTCAAATGTTCAAGAAATTATCTAACAGTGAGCACATCTACACATACCACTACAAACAGCCTGCTCCAGAGGAGCTCTGGTGGTGAGAAGGCATCCTCACAGTCCAGCAGCAAATAATCCAACCTGGAGCTTCTGGAGGTCCACCCTTACCATCACTGTCCTATATTATTGTTATTGTTGTGATAATTACGATTATGGTTTTTATGCTGCTTTTTCTCTTGACAAAGACTCAAAGTGATGAACAGTGCTAAAAACAACACAATATACATGCAAAGCCTTAAAAAATGTAAACATTAACATCAAATTAAACCAGACACTATTTAAGAAGAAACAATTACAACCATTAAAAACCTATTTAAAATACATTAAAAGCACCTGCACCATGACTCTGTCTTAAAAGCTTGCTACAGGAAGGAAAGCAGGTAGGGGGTCATTCTGGCTTCCCTGTGCAGGAAGTTTTAGAGTTGGTGGACAGCCACCAAGAAGGTCCTTTCTCATGCCCCCCCCCCCCCGCACCACCACCTTGCTTGCATAGCCGTCATAGCAGTGACCAGTGAAACTCTGCATAGCTAGTGCTGATACTAACCAAACTGCAAGAGTTGCAGGAACGGAGATGATGTGCAAAACTATGAACAGTTTTGTTCTCTGTGATCACTGCTACCACAGGGACAGGGTGGAGATGATAAATATCATCCCTTGTCCCCAGGCCACCTCAGACCAGGGAAAGCAAATAGTGGTAGCTGCTTCCAAATGACAACTAGCCCAAATACAAGTTGCTTCTGGTGTGAGAGAAATGGCTGTCTGCAAGGAAGTTGCTCAGGAGATGCCCAGATGTTTTACCATCCTGTGGGAGGCTTCTCCCATGCCCCCCCCCCATGGGAGGCTGGACCTGACAAGCAGGAGCTCACCCCATCTCACAGATTCAAACCACCGACCTTCAGATCAGCAGTTCAGTCGGCACAAGGGTTTCATCCACTGCACCACTGTGGCTCCTTGGAGGATTCAGATGAGTCCATGTATATGTGATTCTCGTTCAACACATATACAAACACACATACAAACCTCTACCAGGGGCTGGTTTACCATGGTAAATTAAATAGTTAGGGACACTGGTGTCCTTTTCCTTTCTTCAAACCACATTGTCTTAGAAATAAGACATCATCAGATAGGACATCAGATGTCAAGAAGGTCCCAGGTTTAAGACATGAAAAAGTGCCAAGTTATCACATCAATCCCACATTTTTCCCCAGCGAATGGCTGTCAGGTTTTAACTCAGCCTGTATTTTAAAAAATAATGAGAAGTTTTGATCTGAAATGTACAGTACAATTTTATGCATATCTGCCTGGAAATGAATTCCACCATGTTCACCAGTTAATTAAATTATTGACAGTGTGGCCATTTCTTCATAGTGCATAGAGCTCAAAATGAAAATGGTTGGATGCCTTTTTGCAACTAAGCAAATAAAATTATCAATTCACTAAAAACAGTAGAAGAAAAGTCAGCTATATAGCCAATGTAAAAGTCCCAGAAACATGTACCTTTTTTATAACATAAACCATTGTTGAATGCTAACATATTTCTGCACTAAAATGCCCACAATTCTGCAACTTCATTTACTGTACATTTTTTCAATGAACTAAAGTACATGATCCATCTTTTCTTCCTGAATCCTCAAGCTATGTTCCTCTATCATACTAAAAACTGTATTTTTTTCCTGCCATTCTATAGAGACTTTAGTGGCCTCTTTTTTTCTCTATTGTGCCACTTCATCTATCCACTTTTCTTTGTTTCCTTGCTTGCTTAATGTTTCTGACGTGCTGGATATTTTGTGCTGAAAAGGTTTGAAGGGAACTTTCCGATCAGTATGAAAACAAGCACATTTCACGAGAGGAAAAGGAGGATGAGAAAAACAAGCAACCTAAAGATTAGTTATTAGAATTCCAAAGTAATTCAAAACAATTTATTCTGATTTTATTTAAAGCCTTATTTTATTTTATTTTAACAGTGTATGTGCATTGCGATATATTTTTTAAAGGAAATGTTTATAAAGCCTTAAATGGTTCGTGTCCTGCCTAGCTTCGGGACCGGATCTCCCCCCTATGAACCGGCACAGGATCAAAGATGTGCCAGGTAGGCCCTCCTCTCACTCCTACTACTGTCACATGCATGGTTGGTAGGGATGAGGGAAGGGGCCTTCTCAGTGGTGGCCCTTTGGAACTCCCTCCTATGGGAAATCCAGCAAGTCCCCAAATTGTCTTCATTTTGCAGGGATTTGAAAACCTGGATGTTTCAGATTGCATTTGAGAAAGCTTAGTTATAAATGCCCAGTCCTTAGGTTCCCTAATAATATTTTGCTCTCTGCCCTTCATCCAATACCCGGCTTTACTATTTTCACTACCCCATGCTCGGTCCTTTTATAGCCTGGTCATGCTCAATGTGCTTCTGGCAATTGGTTTTGTTGAATATTGCTTTGATTGAGTTTTAGCATTGCTGTTTTATATTCTCTTGATTTATTGAATTGTACTTTTATCTGGATTGTTATATTTAACTATGTTTTTATTTTAATTGTGTTTTTGTTTTAATTGGGTTTTTTTTATCTGTGTCTGTGGGCATTTTGTCCCATATGTAGGCGACCCTGAGTCCCTTTGGGGAGATGATGGTGGGAAATAAGAATAAAAATTTAAGAGCAAGGGCATTTTGATGGGGAAAGCATCCTTTGTGCTTGCTCTTGCTGCTCACATAATTGTGGTCAGAATGATCACCTCCTTCATGCAATTTTTGACTATTCAATGTTCACACAAGCTCTTTTTCTTTGCTAAATGAACCACATTAATTGTTGTCACACTTTGCACTTTTTCTCCTTACTACTTCAGATCCTGGAAATTAGTAAATGAAAAGGTGCCTACTGCTGCCTTACACATAGAGCTTTGGAATAATAGAGTCCATAAAGATCTGTATTTTCAAAGCCTTGTTAGAGTAAGCATTGCACACAGACATGCTCTTAGTTCAGAAGTCCCCCTTCTGCAGAATCCAAAGGCTGAGAACAGTGATGCTACAAAAGATGGTGGGAGAATTTTCATCTTCAAACCGCAACTCAGAATGAATTGTCTTATTAGGAAAAGATATATTCTAAAATCTAACAAAGGTTTAAACATTAATCAGATTTATGAATATGGGGCTGCTGGAATATTCATAGTTTTTCCTCCAGAATTACAAGAACAAGTATCACATTTTCAAAATGTATGATTCAGTGCTGGCCTTACTGCAGGTAGGTGTTCATACCTGAAATTGTAATAAAGCAAAATGTCTTTGCTGACTTTAACTGCTTTTTAATTAAACATTACTAGGAAAAATGAAATGGAACATCTCTACCCTTTATCAGGCTGCCACTTAATATCTCATTCAAGCATATTCCAGATCTTCCTCCCAGAAACTTTAATTCCAAGTGCTTCCCCTTCACTGCCATGGTAATTTTACATTATGGCGACAGCTCTGCAAGACAAGAGAAATGCATCCTGCCAAATCCAGTTTGAAAGAACAGACAACGGCTGAGGTTTTCTTATAACTCTACATTTTCTGGCTCAGAACAAAAATAGTGTTTTTCCTTCCCCATGGGAAAAAGCCAGTATAATAAACATGAGTCTGAGTGTATACAGAGCATAGTTTTACAAACATGAACCAACTCTACCATCCAATGCCTGACTTCTTGTCCTGATGTATAACGGCCTTTTTTAAAAGAAGAGAAACCAGTGTTTCTGAGCACACGCAAAAAGTGATTATTCAGACTGACAATGTTTTTTCCCCTTTGCATACTTTTGATGCTAAGTAAAAAAGAGAAACAACAAAAGTGTTGTGTTGTGCTTTAAAATGGTTTCTGACTTCTGGCAACCCTAAGGCAAACCTATCACAGGGTATTTTTGGCAAGTTTTATTCAAAGGGGATCTATCTCTGCTTTCCTCTGAGGCTAAGAGAGTGTGATTTTTCCAACGTCACCCAGTGAGTTTCATTAAATATTTATTTGACTACTACACCTTCATGTTAGAATGACCAGTAAAACATGTTTGCTATTATTAGCATTTCTAGCAAACCCAAAATGCACTTTTTTTCAGCTGCGTCCGTTCTGTCTTCTCCCTGGAGGTGCTTTCCTAGTGCTTCTCTCTAATATTGTTCTGGCATCTAAAACAATTTTTCTAACTCTGTCATGCAATTTCTTCATAGTTTTATATTTTTATATCCCTAAGTCTGTTTGTTTATTGAGTTTGTTGAGTTTCTTTACAAAGGGATAAGAAGCCACACTTTTTTGACCAAAGCAAAACAGAGAATATTACAAGGTACAGTTGCAGTTATGTAAGGTATGAAGAAGTGCATTCTTCATCCTTTTTTGCAAAGGTTAAGTACAACTGTCACCTTGTCATGGTGAAGGGGTTTGTGTGTTCCAATGAACCTGTGGGCATAACCACCGGAGCCATGCACTTTGTGGGCAGGGGACGGGGGACGGGACAGAGTAGGTTCCAGACTGAGCACAATCCAAAGACCTCAATGGCAGATCAGGCAGAAGATAAGATGATACATGTTACAATGGCTGTGAAGACAGAAGAAGGTTGCAACAGACTGAAAAGCCACCATTGTTGTGTTAACCATGCCACCGATTGGGACTCTCACTCTGTGAACCGACCTCCACACATTTTAAAATACTCATGCACAGGCATCTTCCAAGAACTTCGAAGGCCATCATACTTGGACAATGAGGGATCACCTACGTATATGTGAAGAACCTTTATGTGGAATCTATATACTTTAAAAGAGTATGACTGTGGTATATGCTTAAAAAACCATATTCGTAATAGCTGCGAAGTCCTCCAATTTAAGATATTCAAGATGCAGTCCACTGGGGAATTTGCATATTTGGTTGCTCTCCAAGATGGTAAAAAACTTTTTTTTTTGTTTTGGTGTGGAAAGTGCAACTGCCTTATTTAGCTGAAAATACAGAAAGAGCTTCCTGGGAGAATTTCCAAAGAGACTCTTCCTTCCTGTTTTAAACCAACCAGCCTTCAATCCTTGCTAAATTCTTAGTCCAAAAACAGACAAGGAAAAAAAAAAGAAGTGCTCTGACTGATTAAGTGAGGAGAAGATGGATCTTTCACTATCTCAACGGGGCTTCTTAAGATAAACTGCTCTTCTGAGAAGGTAGATGAGGCTCCCATAAGAAGTGCCAGCTATCACAGTATATAAATATTTCCAGTCAGGAGAGAATACAATAGCTTTTCCTTCAGCCATCACCCAGCAGAGTCAATAAATAAACTTAATGAAATTCATGGCACATTATTATGTTACTCAGTACGGCTGCTATTCATTTAAAAAAAAGTGGGGGGAGAGAGAAAAAACTGACGATTTTTGAAATAATTCACAACATGTCAAATGCTTGCAAGTGGCACAGCTGAGATGGATGTTTTTAAAAGGATCTATGAAGACTATGTGACAAAGCTCAGCTTCACTTACATCAAAGTTAAGATAGGGATATGTGGAAATGTAACAAAATCTATTTTCTTCTAACTCACCTGCATTCCCCACAGGTATATATGATTTACTGACAAAACGCTGTCAATAATAACCACATTAGGGGGAGGGGAGAATCAAACAGCAAACAAAACTTTGGAACATGCTTCCCTGTCAATTAAGCTGAAGATAGATTTTGTCACTCTAGTTTCCTCATGTCAGTTTAATATATTAGATCATATTAAGAGTACTGGGCTTGTCAATAAGGCAGTTCAGAATCCTATTAATGGAAGCTGCCTGTCAATATAATTGACGCTCTGTTTATTGAACTATCCACTATTTAAGGGATGTGAGATGTGATTAAAAGGTTACAGTTGGTGCATGTATTCTGACAGTGTACAAATACTGCAAGAATTTGATCCCACGGATTGAAAAAAAACATCTGCCTAATCACTATTTTGCCCATTGCATGAATGTCAAACAAGAGTACCGTACAGGTAGAGTATTACAATATTTTGCCACGCTCCTTAAGATACTACGTATTTTTACAAGACATCACATGTCAAAGAATATCTACATGTGTGATTACATAAACACATGCATTAATGAAAGAACAAGGGTGTAACACGCTGAAGCAAAGTAAGACTTATGCCAATAAATATAAACAGAGTCGGAATGAAGAAATATAATGGAATTAATACCCAACAGGAAATCAATATTTATTCTATTCTGTTATTAGTCTGTTATTGTATTCATTCAACATTGTGTCTTAATTGGCATTCTCACTTGAGCAGGAACTCAGAAATATGATCTTAGTATAAGAGAGCCAGGAAATAATTTGAAAGGATAGGTTGTAATGCATTAAGCAATATTAAGAAGTTCAGTAACTGTTACTCTAATGAAGTTGAACATTAGCTACTTGTAACTAGCTTGGCAGAATGTGCAAACAACCATTAAATTTCTCTCCCCCACTTTTTTTTCTCTCCTACACACACATACATAGAGAGTGTGTGCTGGCTCAAACAAGGCAAAGGATTAAGTAGCATAATTGCATTTCTAAAAGTGCTGGATAGTTCTGTAATTGAACAAACCTCAAAGGTCTAGCTAATATTTAGATTTGAAATAACATAGTCCATCAATACAATTAAAGGTCTATGAACTGTATTAATAGTATAAGACCTAGAATCCAAGTTCTACAATCATCTTATATCAAGACAGCCTGCAGAATATGTGGCCAGCCAAGTTGAACGTGGCCTTCTTCCTGTCTTCCTTAGATTGCCAAAATCTCTCTTGAGTTTCTATGTTTCTGGTGGTCTATATGAGAAGCAGGATATGTTCATTTTAGCATAGCTATTTGGGGATACAAGAGAAACCATAAGGTTCCCAATCTCTGTTCACCTCATAATCTGAACAGAAAAGCAAGTATGTGTGTGTTGGAACTAGAATGGAGAGTCTTAACACTCCCACAGACCTCACAACCTCTGAGGATGTCTGCCATAGATGTGGGTGAAATGTCAGGTGATCTGGAACATGGTCATATAGCCTAGAAAACTCATAGCAACCCAGTGATTCCAGTCATGAAAGCCTTCAACAACACAATCTTAACATTGCTTACATCCATGTTTTTTTTCCCCCTACATATATTCCTCTATTTCTTCTAAACGATTATCTGCTCATTTCAGATCCAAAACTAAGAACTGTCTCTGAGGGTTAACTAAATGGCACCTTTCTTTCTCACCTATCAATTCACTTTGGCAAGCATCTGGGACCCAAGTATCGCTGTAACACAGATCTCTTTCACAACCATTTTATCTAGGAATGGTGGGAGCCCCCTGTGGTGCAATGGGTTAAACCCTTGTGCCGGCAGGACTGAAGACCAACAGGTCGGAGGTTCAAATCTGGAGAGAGTGCGGATGAGCTCTCTCTGTCAGCTCTGGCTCCCCATGTGGGGACATGAGAGAAGCCTCCCAAATAGATGATAAAATATCAAAAACATCCAGGCATCCCCTGGGCAACGTCCTTGCAGATGGCAAACTCTCTCACACCAGAAGTGACTTTCAGTTTCTCAAGTCACTTCTGACACAGAAAACAAACCCCTAGGAATGGAAATAATATTCAAAAACATTCCCAACAACATTCAAAACTGTTTTTCCTGAGTGTCAGTGACAAGAATTCCGGACTAATGAAAATTCAGAACATATTCTACACAAAATTGGTCTTGAGACTTCACAAAGCCAATATTTGAAAGCTATGTTTTGGGCAATAGTCTCTTACTTCCAGTTGGTAATGCCTTGGATGGATAGAATTTATGAGTATGGTTTGTAATGATATTTGACAGGCAGAATTTGTATATAATCACACTTCCGATCTAGTTCCTTGTCTACATCTAGTTACTTCTCTTCAGCATTCAACAATAATAAATAAGCAAAGAAAAAATGATGAATTCTAGATGATGAATTCCCCTGCCTAACAAATGATCCCTCGCGGAATGTATTGTATTGCACACCTCTCAAAGGTAGGCATTTCCCTCTTTGCATCTGGTCCTCTTACAAAATAAAAAAATGTAAGAAGTCCATTCAGCCATCTATTAGTGGCTGACAGTAAAGTAATTGTGAATGTAAAACAAAGAAATTAATTAAAGCAATAACAGGCTTTGGGAATCATTTCAGAAAATGTTTGAAATGTTTCTTTTTAAAGCATCTTCTGAAATGTAAAATACTGTCATTATCTGGGGCTTGCTCTGTCCTTTTAATATCCGATTCTGCTCTCACTGTTGCTTTTTCATCACTTCTATATCATTTTCATGGATCTTTTCTTTGTGGTTTAACACTCATGTTGCTCCCTAGGGGTGCGCCATTCACACTTTATTCTCAGGGAAATATAGTTGTGGTTATTCTATACTCCTTTCTGCCATTTCCGCTGAAACAACAGAAAGGTCACAAAGAGAGCGGGAAGGGCAGAAACAAATACGGATTTCTATAAAAGTCCATCACCCGCTCACTCTGAAACACATATGAACAGATACAGAAAAGCTGGGAGGAAACATAGCTTGTGTTCAGAGTTATTAATAAAATTATGTGAACATAACAGACACACTCCATTGTAAGTATTATCTCTGGAAACATATAGCTTAGCATATAGATCAGGACTAAGAATAATGAAATTTTCCCAGTCTGGGTGGATAACAACCTCAGCAATTCTAACTAGCATAGACTGTGATGGAAGTTGCTGAGACTTTTAAGTCCAGCCATATAAATCCTACACCTGATTTATACCAAGTCTTGGGGTCAATGCCAATAGTAGATCCAACTAGGGGAGACCCAGTGAATCATTAAGACGTGAGACACATTTACACTAATTGTTTAGGACAGTTTGGGAGAAACCAGTTTCATTGTGCCAATAATTAGATTAGTATGTCTGGCAAGATTTGAAGCCAGAAATTACATTAACCACCAAAGCTGGACACAAACTGGTCCCAGAATTTGCAGTATTCACAGCTTAAGAGTCACCAGAAAATGCATTTTTCCCCAGATGTGCAACATCGATCTGGAGGTATGATGTAGGGGGGAAAAGAGGAAACCTGATAGCAGTGGAAGTAATCAATTGCCCCCTGCTGACCAATCATGCCCTTGGGGTGTTTTTCTGTATCCCCTTGCCCTCCCATTCCAAAATGCTGTTCAGCATGGGGGGATGTCTATGAAGTACTTTGCATTCTGCAGAGCCAATTTCACCGTGCGATTTAGGGCTCAGCGAAGCACATTAAGAGGTTTAACACAAGCTTTCCGCAGACTTTGCATGGTGTGCTTTAAAGGTCTTAATTCACACTGCAGAGTTCATTCTGTAGATGCCGCAGTGTGAAGCTGGTCAGTGTAGATGTTTCTTTGGATGAGTGTTGGCTTATAACTTGAAGGTACATCAATATTATTATTATGCCCATACTCTAGAGCAGGGGTCCACAAACATTTTAAGCAGAGGGCCAGGTCACAGTCCCTCAAACTGTTGGAGGGCCGGATTATAATTTGAAAAATAAAACATGAATTCCTGTGCACACTGCACATATCTTATTTGTAGTGTAATAAAAACAATAATTAAAATGAGGAACAATGTTAACAAATATAAACTTAGTATTTCAATGGGAAATGTGGGCCTGCTTTTGGCTGATGAGATAGGATTGTTGTTGTTGTTATGTGCTTTCAAGTTGTTTCAGACTTAGGTTGACCCTGAGCGAGGGCTGGATAAATGACCTTGGAGGGCTGCATCTGGCCCCCGGGCCTTAGTTTGAGGACCCCTGCTCAGGACAGTCGGAAATTGCTTGCAGAGAAGAATTTTCCTATAGACACTTAGGGTGCATCTCCACTGTACATTGAATTGGGAAGTCTGACTTGGCCATGGTAGTCCACGCTCTGGTTACATCCCGTTTAGATTACTGCAACGTTCTCTACGTGGGGTTGCCTTTGAAGACAGCTCGGAAGCTCCAACTAGTCCAACGCTCGGCAGCCATGATTTTAACAGGAGCGGAGCGCAGGGAGCATACAACCCCCCTGTTGCGCCAACTCCACTGGCTACCGATCTGCTACCGGGCTGAATTCAAAGTGCTGGCGTTGGCCTTTAAAGCCCTAAACGGTTCCGGCCCAAGCTACCTATCCGACCGCATCTCTGCCTATGAACCCACCAGGACTTTGAGATCTTCCGGGGAGACCCTGCTCTCGAACCCGCCTGCTTCTCAAGCTCGGCTGGCGGGGATGAGAGATAGGGCCTTCTCGGTGGTGGCTCCTCGGCTGTGGAACACCCTTCCTACGGACATTAGACTAGCACCATCTCTAATGGTATTCTGCATAAAAGTGAAGACCTGGCTGTTTGAGCAGGCGTTCGAATAATTAGTGCAATGATTGGTTAATGAACACTGGAATGGAACAATGGATGATGAATCTGGAACATGTTTTTGATGACGAGACGACAGTGAATGGGTATTGTAGTAACTGTTTATTAATTGTGTAATGTGTTAGGTTGTTAACTGTTTCTATACTGTAGCACTGAATTTTTGCTGTTCGTATTTGTTGTGAACCGCTGTGAGTCGCCTTCGGGCTGAGAACAGCGGTATATAAGTAAGGTAAATAAATAAATAAATTCAATTTCACACCACTTTAGCTGAAATGAGTCAATGCCATGGAATTCAGGGAGTTGTAGTTTGGCAAGGCACCAACACTTTTTTTTGTTGGAGAAGTCTACAGCCCCTGTATAACTATAATTCCACAAATTCCATAGTATTGAACCATTGCAAGTTTTTGTTTTTTTTAGGAGCGACTTGAGAAACTGCAAATTGCTTTTGGTGTGAGAGAACTGGCTGTCTGCCTAGGGGACACCCGGATGTTTTTACCATCCTTGTGGGATGCTTCTCTTGTGTCCCTGCATGGGGAGCTGGAGCTAACAGAGAGAGCTCATCCGCGCTCTCCCCAGATTCGAACCTCCAACCTGTTGGTCTTCAGTCCTGCTGGCACAAAGGTTTAACCCATTGTGCCACCGGGGGATCCTGGCCATGGCTGTAAAAGAGGCCTCAAACTGCATTCATTCTACAGTGTAAACTTCAGGAATTGTGGAAGTTGAAACTCAAAATACCAGGAGGGCCAAAGTTGCCCATACCTGGTGTAGATGTATCTTTAGTCAGTTAAGGGCAGAGGAAAGAACAATTGAGAACCTAATTCATAGCTAAGCCATCCCCCTAACATGTGTTTCTACCTTTTCTTATTGCAGATTCTTGCAGTAGCAGGGACAAACAAGTAATTTGCTGCAGCTTTCTTCTCTGATGCAATAAATGGTTGCTGGAAGAAGGAGTAGGCAGGTGTGTGGCACTGAGAAAGGGAGAAAGGCTGTGTAGCAGCTGTCATAGCCAACAGCTGCTGCAGCTACACATGGAAGCTTATTTATGGAGCCTGTACAAACCAGTCCGAGGGAAAAAATGTTCCCTGGGGGATCGTCCTTCCACAGTACAGCTATACGCCAACTTTCAATATTTATTGCATTCAAGGGCATCCCTCTTCATTTATGCCTATGCGAAACAAACCCAACAATTTTTATTTTTGTATGTTCTTATTGAAACTGAGGTCCTTAATTAAATACGCATGCAATCTTGATTTGGATACCAATAATGTTTTGTTCTGGCATCCATATCAGAAATTAGAACATTTGGGTAGTCACTGCTAGTTGGAGCTCATGAAAACTACAACCTGTAAACTTTAGTGGTTACTAATTTCCCAAGTGTAGTTGCTTGCTTTCATAATTTTTCAGCTTCCATTATTTTGTAGACCTTAAAATCAGACTGATTTAATTGTGCATTGTAAAGACTGGTTGTATAATATTAGTGTCTCTCTCTCTCGCTCTTCCCCCTCCTTCTCTCTCTATATATTCCCTCATTTTATTGGTTGTGCATTGCTCCAAGAACTCTAATAGACTGAGAAGCAAAACACAAATACAAGTTGAGATCATTTCTTGGGGGAAAATGGATGGTAGAATATTTCCTTTGAGAACAATTAATAAAATGTTTAAGACAAATTATTCAAATATTTATTTCTAAATATTAGGTAACAGATATTTATGTAAGATCAAATAGCCATACCATCATCCGTTTGCTGCCAGGCAGCGGTCTTTGGGAAATAAAGAAACCATTGCAGCCAATGGGCACTGGTTACTTTTTTATGTGGAAATGAGTGTTTTATGGACACTACAGGCAACCAGAAAAGACCAAGTAGTGTTCTGTGTTTTGCTAATTTTGAAGGTTTCTTCTGTTCTTACTATTCTTTGTCATAAACTGTCAAAACCAAATGATTTAATTTGTAATTATTTCCTGACATGATTGTCCTTTTAATATAGCATACATGATCATTTCATGCTCAGCAAAGTTATACATAATTTTTATTTATTTGTTTCAAGCATATATACCCCATCCTTCTCACACCTCGTCTCCCCCCCCCCCCCGGGGAGGGGGGTTCAGGGCAGCTTACAAAAGGCAACCACTAGATGCTGTGCATTGAACTAACAATTAATACTAAATGGCAATTATACAATTAAAACAAGTATAAATATTCAAAGAAATTTAATCGCCAGTTTAAGATCATGATTCAGGGTCAGTCCATTGCCAGTTGCATAGATCAGTCACATTCAATTGCTGCATTTATTGCTTAAAGGCTTGACCCCAGAGCCAGGTCTTAAGTTTTCTTCAGAGAGCCAGGTGGGAGGGTGCATATCTGATATCATTTGGGATGGAGTTCCACAGCCAAGGAGCCATCACTGTCCTGTCTTTTGGAGCAATTTTATGTTCAAAAAAATTCTCATTTGTTAAGGGAGCTGATAATGAATGTTTTCAATTTATGCAATATATTATTATTGCTTTAAAAAAGGGAAAAAAACCCTTAAAAATCATATTCTTCTTCCCATTTGCCCCATTTTTTTAAAAAAAATGCTCTTTAATAAAAAAAATCATAAGCAAATAATTGATTGATCACTAATTAATTGATGTTACTCTGGAAAGATGATACAATGTGAAACTGCCAAATATAATTAGGTAGGAAGAAATCCACTAAATATAAACATATAATTCTCTACTCCTAGAATATAGCAGAGCTATTATTTTATAGTGATATGTATACTCATTGAAAGATGTGTTTTTATCACAACATTAACAATGAGTGCAGCTTGAGTTATACTTGGATACGGTAAAAATTAGAGGTTTACATATAACATCATCTCTTTAGTTCAACTAAGGTAGGCTAGGAAGTCCTGGACCTTGAGCATTCTAACTAGAGGTCTGCTGTGAACAGCAGTGCACGTCAAGCCAAACCTGACCAGGACCGGATTCCACCTGGATCTGATGCCCTCATAGTGGAAGAACATGCAGATCAAGAAAAGGTCTCTACAGTCAACTATGTATCCACTGCTAAGACACTACACTTGGAAAGCCACCATACTCAGATAACGAGGGATCATCTAAGTAAGTAAGTTGGCAAGGAAACAAAAAACACATCCAGAGATGTAAAATTTTAAGTTTTGTTTAAACCATATGAAAAGCTAATTTTAGAGTGAGGGCTGTTCTCCTTCTGGAAGAAAATAAATTTGGAAAAGAATATGTGATACAGTCCCCAAGTTATGAAAAATATAGCTTCTGTAGATTTGTTCTTAAGTTGAATTTGTATGTAGGTCAGAACAGGTTCATTTTTAAGTGTAGCTTCAGCCAAAAAATATATGTTACAGGTTTGTATAGCATAGGGAAAGGTTAACCTTGTGGTGTTTGTTTTACTGTGTGTTCCCTAGTTGAAATTTCATCTCACTTTCTGTCCTTGTGACAGCTGGATGTTGAAAATTTTGGCTTGTTGTGGAAACAAAGATTGGTGAAGAAGTTTCAGTTGAGATACTTTTTCCCGTGATAATTCTTACAGGAGTAAATTTCCCTCCCTAGGGGTAGATTTCTCTCACTTCCTGTTGTCTCACTCCTGTTCTTAACTATAAGTCATTTGTAAGTCAGATGTTTGTAACTTGGGAACTGCCTGCACTTGTTTACTCTCTTTGAATATCTGAAGTCACTCATTCAACTTAAGAACATAAAATCCTTATGTATAATTTCATTGGATTATAAAACTATCACATCTGAATATATTTTACTTAAAATTGAGATTCATATAAACAATAATGAGAAGTTTACAAATTGGATTTATATTTGTATGATGTTACTTTTATAGCAAATGGAACAGCAAGATTTTGAACTTATCCTAATTTCTGCAGCAGGTCAGGTCAAAGCTTAAAACAAAAACCATCAACATTGTCGTAAAATAAAGAAAAATGTTACATATTCCAAGTAGACAAAAAAGTCACTCATCTCCTTTAAAAAAAAACCAAACATATATAGTGGGAGAACCTAAAACTTACTCACCACTAATTTTGCTACATATAATTTTGCCTAATTTGTCTCATTTCCTGAGATATTGTGACAAATTTCTACTTTTCCCCCCAAACCTTCATTTTTATCACTGTCATAAATCCACAAAATACTGATGGTTTTGATACAAGTTTTTTTGAACTTTAATGTAGTTTCTCTATCATCGCCTATAGCAGTTTATTTCTTGATTTGGTGTTATTCCATCTCCAAATATAGTACAGTTTCTTTCACTAGCTGTGCAAAAATCTGAAGCAGGTGAGGAACAGATTCAGTCAGAAACTGTCCAACAACACATTGTCACTATGGTTTATGGGAATAGATGTAATCTATCCTGCAATATTTGAAATCTCTCTCCAGTATCATGTCCTAGGTTTGCTTAAAGGTCAGGTACCAATATATAAACATCTTATCACAACGTCTGAAATTCAGTATTCCAAGATAAAATACTCAAGAGTAGGGAAAATCATTTTAAATAAATGTTACAACTCCTAACCAGACACTATCTTTACATCAGAGTCTGAGGCCAACCATGTGAGAATGCTAAAGGTAGCTGGCACATGCAGTCCCATGCAACTTGCCCATGTTTATCTGCCTTATTCAGGCATCATGCTTGAAAGGAGCTCTTTTCACTGTGGATAGTTTCAAATGTAATAAATAGATTCAAGAAACTAATAATTACACCTCATATGTAAAGCAGGAATAGGCTCTGAGGAAGAAGGCATGGAAACCAAAGGAAACAATTTAAGCTATGTAGAGGACACCATATCACTGGCAAAAAAATTAGCAAAGCCTTGGATTGATTACTGAAGAATGTAAAAAAAAAATATCAAAGATAGATCAATAGTTGAACATTAAGAAAACAAAAATAATGACTACATATCCTTTATAAAACTTTAAAGCAGACAATGAAGACACTGAAATAGTTCAATATTTTCCACATTATTGTTGTTGTGGTATGTCTTCAAGTTGCTTCTAACTTATGATGACTGTAAGGTAAACATATTTTCTGGGGTTAGGAATGTGTAACTTGACCAAGGTTGCTCAGTGGAATTCTATGACTGATCAGACAATTGAATGCTGGGGCGCTCCCAGACAGCCCTTTATCCCAGGACCATCCACATTTAAAAAATGTGGAAGATCCTGGGGGGCTGTTCACAAACGCCCCAGAAAGCACACACTTTCTAGGGTGGGTGTCCAGATGTTGTACTGGGACTTCTGTACGCCCCCCCCCCCACTCCAAAAGCCCCAAAACCTCTTTAAAAAGTAATGAAAACTTATCCAATCTTGCTGGAGCTCTCCCGGTGCATTGTAATGACATGCCAGGAGAGTGGGGGAGTGGGAGTGATTTTTCCTCCCTTCACTCTTCTGGCGCAACATTTCTACATGCCAGGAGAACTCCAACATGACTGGAACAGAGGCCAGGCAAGTTTTCATTACTTTTTAAAGGGGGTTGTAGGCTTTGGGGGAGAGAGGTGGGATTCCCACAGTTTTCTGGAATAATTTAGTCCAGAAAACTATAGGAATGGTGTCTGGACTGCAGTCCAGAAACTGGAAGTACTGGGTTTATCCTACGCCTTCCAAGAAGATGAGGAATAAACCCACTATCTAATTAATTCACCACAAAACAGGATTTTCTTGGTTTGTGGTGAATTAATTCAATATTGTCCATAACGTCATCTGAACAGCCCCCTTTCTATTGCGGAAGTTTCCACAATAAAAGGACTGTCTAGAGCCACACGTGGACTCCAGAGTTATGGTCCAACACTCAAACCATGACATCACACTGACTCTTTTATTTTGTAGCTTGATTCAACCAGAATGGAAATTCCAGCTAAGAAATCAGAATAAAAGAAAGACTTGGAAGGACATCTATGAATGAACTAGTCAAAATCCTGAAATGTAAAGGTGTATAACTGAATACTAAAGTTAGGAGTGATCAAATTGGAAATTGGAGTGTATTTTCAATTTCTAGGTATAGTTGTGAAAGCTGGACAGTGAATAAAGCTAATAGGATGAAACTATATGAAATATGGCACTGGTTAATAATTTTATGGATACTGCAGAATGCTGAAAAGAGAAATCTATGGTTCCTACAGCAAATCAAGCTGAAAGGCCAAGATGACTACACTTAGACTGTTGGACTTCGGACATATCATGGGAAGACCTGACTCACTAAAAAACTATAATGTTTGATAAAGTAGAAGGCAGTAATAAAAGAGGAAACCACATTATATATATGGATAGTCTCAATCAAGAAAGTCATGGCCCTAAATCTGAAAAAAACTGAACAGGGCTGTTAACGATTGGGTAATCTGGAGGTCTCTCATTCACATAATTGCCATCAATTGAATTTAACTCAATGGTAGTTAACAACTGCTGAAATTAGGTTTTTTTTTTTCTTTGAACCTAAACTAGGAGATACTGTCTGGTCTTCAAAAACTATAATTAAAAATAAAATGCATATATACACATGCATCTAAAATATACCATTCAGGGTAATACTCTATACGGACTTTAAATGTGTTTAGAGGAAATCACAATTTGATTTAATAATAGTCTTTTCTTCCTACTCTGTATTAGTATCTAATCCAGCAAACAAACAAAAATAATGGTAATACTACCTGTGCATAAGAAATCAATGATAAATGCATCAAACCAAGCATTTGCTGCTTTGACTAAAAACTCATTCCTGCTGGAGATCTGCCCAGCATGAGTCTTAGCCTCTTCCAGAAGGCACTTTTTTCTTTCTTTCTGAGGAAGTGTTAGACAGCTGAGGATTAGTGTCAGAGAGTAATGGAGAAGGGATGTCTCAATTTCTAATGTTCCAACATTTCTTACATTTCATCCTGTCCCAGCACAGGATAATACTACTGATTCAGTAACACAAATCAGCTGAAAATGGTTCTCTTTCATCTATAAAGGGCCTTACAATGTACAAGACCAGATAAACCACTACTTTAAGGATTCAAAGCCATATTGTGATCTGTGCAATACTGAAATTATAAATGAGCAATGCCAGTATGTTTGACCCCCCTCCCGTACATCTCTATCTCTGTCAACCATTGATTTAATATAGATGGGAATAATTTAAGTTACAAAAACAAACAAATCAAAGATTCTATTCCTAAGCACACAAAAATATATTTAGAAAAGATCGTATTTTTCAGGGGAAGGAAGAAAGATAATAAATTAAACAAAGGCGACACAAAATCCCACCTTAATGCTCAGATAACAGAAACTAAAGACTGGAACAGGAATAAAAATGAGAGTTTAATTATTTAGAATGTTTTATCGTACATCTCCTTCGGTATCCTAAATTGATTATCTAGATTTCAAAGAAGGAGAAATAACAAAGACATGAGAGCTGGGTGCAATGAAAATAAAGGAATTCCTGTAAGCAGTTATAATTAAGCCATTTTTGTCTCATCTAGCAAACCTAAACATTAAAACCAGAGATATTTGACTGTGTATGTTGTCTTAACAGATAATGTTTGCTAGCCAGGCCAAAACATAATTAAGTTAACAATGCTACATACCACACTGAGAAAAAAGATAAAATGCAACAGTACAATGTTCTTTACTGACAAATTGTGATATTTGTTTTTGAATCTTGTCAAAATCAAAGAAATTGGGAAATGACAAACTTATTGGCTATGTAGTTTAAAGGTTTCACTGGATTTCCTGTTCAGAATTTAACTGTCAGATGTGAGAATTTTCATAATTTTTAATATTAACTTCGCACACTTCCAGTGCATGTGAGAGATTGTGTAACTTAGATTTTTGTATTATCACAAACTATTGCTATGTTGCCCATGTGCTTATTTTGCATGTATCTAACACTTTAAATGCTTTGGGCATTTCATTTGCCATTTATATTTCTTTTCTATATTCCATATGTAGAAATACTTCTTCAACATCCTTTGTTATCACTTCACTGGGTTTGTAAAGTCTGCTGGTGGAACAAAAGCTCTCTTAGGACCTCATCAGATGGGTAGGGAGAAAGCAGGGAAAGTGGAGGAAAATGTCTTTATTCCCTACTGTCTTCATCTTCTGGGGTGGCCAGTGATCCCACATCTCTTGTCCATCTTTCCCCATTTTAAGCCAGTTTTTGGGCTCAGTTTCCTTGCGTGGAAGAAATGGAGCCCCACTGGAAGTGTCTCTATGTCATGTGATGGCTCCTGTGGGGCTCCATTTCCACAGCACATGGAAACGGAGTCCCTAAAGCTATCTGATGATGGCTTTAGCTTCTACAAGATTCATGTATGACCCTTCTCTCTTGTGTGGTGGACTGCACTTCAAGTTTCTGAAGAGAAATCTAGCTAAGTATAGAGACACCCATCTTCAGATATTGATCACCAAGTTAGGATCTGACCACAGTATATGTGAATTGCCATCTACAATGGAGGGGCGGGGGGAGAGGGCACAGAACTTAAGGACATGGTAATTTTATTTGATGAAATTGTTCTAGTTTGCCAAAGCATGATTTACGGCAATGACATCAGTCTTTAAGGAAGTCTTTTCATGTGTGTTTCTCTCCAGATATGTTGGAATAAACATCCCATCATCCCCTACTACCCTGCCAATTGTCCCTGCTGGCTGAGCATGATGCGGATTTTAGGACAACAAATCTGGAGGGTTGAAATGGATGAAGAGTGCTTTAAAGTAACTGTCAAACTGCTTACATGGTTACTCCAAGGTAGTGGTTCCTAACCTTTGAGCCTCCAGGTGTTTTGGACTTCAACTCACAGAAATCCCAGTCAGCTTACCAGCTGTTAGGAACTATGGGAATTGAAGTCCAAAACACCTGGAGGCTCAAAGGTTGGAAACCACTGCTCCAAGGGATACTGTTGCCATCAAGTTTCAGCAAAACTGAAGTTCTTGTACTGGAATCTGTAGTAGTGTAAGTGATCAATCAATTTTTGATTAGGTAATGCTGTCAAATGGAAATTTTCATTCCAAGTTCTATTCGTTTCTCCCACAAAGACAGGTTATTAACAGTCATGCAAGTATCTAGGACAGGTTTGAGGACTTTTGCTATAGCCGATAAGCCCAAACCCCACAGATGATGGAAATACTGGGCACCCTTCCCTGCAGTATACACATAATTAGTAAGCTATGCCAAACTCCAAGCATCCTTTTAAAAGCCCAGCCATTGGCCTGGCTTGCCATGAATTAATCTGCCATTTCACACATCTGCCCAAGGGAGGCATTGTAATTGCAAATTTTTGCATGTCGACTGCTGAGAGTCATAACAATTATATATGTGTGCTTCTTTTTAAAATAGAAATAGCCACAGGTGGTTAAAAATGGGTTTCGAGATGGGAAACTGGGCATGCATTTTAATTAACCCAAATTACATTGGGAAAGGTCTTGATTAGAGGAGGGGAAACACAGCAAAGAAAAAAACCCAATCCTTGAAATGTAACTTGGAACAAAAAAATTATTCTCTATATATCTTCTCCTACTCCACCAACTCTTTATTATAAAGCTTCTTTTCTTAATATCCGCAGCACAAAAGACTCCAAGTCATCGGCTTTTGTCAATACCAGCCAAAAACTCCCGCAGTTTACATTTGTTAAACAAATGTGCTTGTCTCTCACTTTACCTTCATGCTCGGATAAACAGTTGCCTTATTGAGTGGGTCAAAAGCTGGGTAGTGTAGTCACTAATTGTCGAGTTTTCCTGCCAAATTTCTAAAATGCAGGATCAATGGGAGGAAACCCCTCCCCTTCCTCCACCTAATTTAACACAGCTAAAATAAAATTCATTTCTGGTGGCTGAACTTCTGGCAGTCTATTGAAAACTAGTAGCAAAAGAACATTCTTTGCTCATAAAATCTTTATTTCATGACATTGATATTACTGTCAATGAAAAAAGCTATACATAATAGATCTACAAATGGACAGGGGGGAAACTATTCTGAGCGTTTTTCATACTTTCAGATTTAGTGACAGAGTTGTGAGGATAGACAAGGTCATTTAGTTGACCCTTTGGTATAATGCAACACTCGTTCACACATACAGCTATGACAGTTGGATTTATGGGAGCCAGTTACTGGCAAGTTGGATATGTGAGCATCAATTTGTGGTGATGGAGAATGAGTTGAATGCGACAATCAGATATAACACTGTATTGAAGCCTCACATTTTCAAGAAGCAGAAAATGTGGAAAAATGAAAAAGCAGTAAAGTAGTACACACCATTTCAGATTAAAGATGCCAATTTTGAAAAAAGTTCATTTGGAAAAAACAACTCTTCCCTATGTCTAAGAAAAACTAGTAGCTGGAAAATAAAGGCACTATAGCTGTAGTAAGGGAATAAATTCTAGCCTTTCAGAATTCATTTTCTTTTGTAGACCTGTTCAGGAGTTTAGACACCTGCTCAGAAGTAGCCAAAAGCAGTGAAGTGGGGAAGGTGGCCACCGATGCCCATCTCTTTCCCAATGTATCTCTACATACATGTTCCTCTGCTTTGATTACAAAATAATCAAACCACGTATGTCAAAGCATGCTTGACATACGTAGAAGTCTCCCTCCTATATAATGAAGAAACCTGTAAAATCATATCTGAGGGCCCTTCCACACACACCAAGGCAGAAAAATCCCACAATATCTGCTTTGAACTGGGTTATCTGGTCCACACTGCCATATATTCCAGTTCAAAGCAGGTAATGTGGGATTTTATTCAGCTGTGTGGAAGGGGTCTGAGACCAACATATGGGATCACACAGAGATCAGAAACAAGATGTTACTTTAGGCTGCTATATTGGTTCACAATAGAAATCACAAGTGTAAACCAAAAAAACAAGCATGACTCATGCACAAGTGGCATATCAGTAGTCTTGCAGGATTTAACAAATTAGTATAAATTCAAAAAACGTTCTCTTGGGGGGAGGGGCAAGGGAAGAAACTGAACACTGAATGCTTACTTATTGTTGGAAGGTAATGGAGAAAGCAAGACGATGGTGGAATGAGGTCACTAGACTTGCGAACAAAGAACTCACCACAGAACATGTTGATGGCAATCTACATGAAGGTGAATGTAGCCTATGATTGAGTGGACACTAGGAAATTGGCAAAAACATAAATTTTATCAAAAATCCATTGCGGGATGGCATTTGCATTTTAGGGCCCTTCCATATAGCCATATAACCCAAGACAGAATAACTCACAATATCTGTTTTGAACTGGATTATCTGAGTCCACACTGCCATATATCCCAGTTCAAAGGAGATAACGTGGGATTTTATTCAGATGTGTGGAAGGGGCCTAAGACACAAAGGAACACTCTGATTCTGATTAATTAGGGCACTTGGTGCATTGTGAACAGGGGCATTTGCAAAACCTAGTCTTCCTGCTCAAACATGTCTTGACAGCAGATCTAGGATAAACAGTCTCACTGACATTTCTCATCTGAACCATAAGAAGACCTATCAGTCCAATGGACAGTATCATATGGCTTACTATTTTATTTTAGAATGTTCAACATGAGATCAAAAAAGCCTATGATTTTCCTCTTCCTCTTTATCCTTATAAGCATCCACACACAACTTTCTTGTGATGCTGTCATGCTGACAGAGACAGTAACTCACCAAAGGTCAGTCAAGTTTCAAGACCCACTGTGGTACATTGGCTCTTTCCACACCACACAAGGAGTTGTGTAATGATTGGGGATACTGTGTGCCTGCTGTCACAGTGTGTCACCAATGAGTAGTTCTTCTTGAGCATTCCAATCTTGACTCCTCAAGAATACTAAGTATGGGATGTACAGTATGACTTTCCACACACAGAATGAGAATGACTGAAAGCATAGCTTTCACCTTTCCGAAGATCTGTCCCTGTCAGATTTGTGTAGTAGACGTTGCATAAGAAGCAGAAAATGGGCAACATCTTTTCTCAGGCTGTTTAACAATTCTCTACAGGTCACATAATATCACCAGAAAATGCTATTAGATTAGCATTGTTAAGTAAGATTCTTTTCCCATTCACGCTGAAGTGGATCTCTGTCTCCCTTTGAAGCACACTGTTTCTTTCTCCCTCTTCCCTCAGACTGCACACATACATTTATTTTGTTTGAAGTATGGCCTAGATATTGAAATAATTTCTAAGGGATGTTTAATGCCATTAAAAAGAGGGGTGCTTTGAAATCCATTATTTTATGGGTACTCTAAATTCAGCTATATTCTTACTGTCATTTGATCCAGCAAAATGACAAAGAGATCTGGAAAGAACACAGTGGACAGGTTTTTTTATTTTTCCTTTTTCTTCTTTTTTACAGCCATGGCAGGATAATATTGTGCCTGATCATCAAAGCAGAACTTTGTGTAGTGGTGGTGTTTTGTGCTTTTAAAAAATCATTTTCAGATCTCCATCTTAAATTACACACAAGTGTATGCAAAACAGCTCAGCTCTCAAATTGGCAGCCGCGAGGATTATCTTCACAGAATACTAGAGAAAGCACTTGGCGGCTCCTAGTTAAAAGGTAGAGTTGTGTGCCACTCTGAATGTGCTGCAGAGAATACAGTGGCTTGCATTGAGGCAGAGGTGCCACAAAATTTAAGTTGGTATTTTGCCGGCAGAAGCAGCCTAAGAAATAAGTGGTCTCAGGGGCTGGACTTTTCCAGCAATACCCTGATTTCTTAAATGAGGTCATGATTTCCAGTTTGGAAAGGGTTGTTTTCACAACTGTATTGCTGCAGGTAGTTCAAACAAAGATGGTGAACTTTTAAAGTGTGACAGATGCCTTTTCTGCAGTTTTTCTTTTGTCTATTTGCTCAAAAAACATGAGGTTTGCAGAGAAAGTACCATTTTTCTAGAAAACAGCACTTTTCTGCAGAATGCTGTGTTTTCTATCTGCAAGTTAACTGCTTTTCATATAGGAAAAATGTTTGTGCTAGCTTTTTCCAAGATTGTTTTCACACACCCAAAACAGATGCAATATGTTAATCATAACAATTTATTCAATTAATAGTCAATATATAGCTAGCAAGGAGGTAAATACAGTCTTATCTTAAATCTGCCTTGTTGAGTGACTTCTAGGATCCTGATAGGTTTATTTATGTAGTAGTGTTGTTAATTTCTGTGCATCTTTCTTCTTTTCTAAAAAAGAGGGGATTGAACCAGAAACCAGAATCCACTGTTTTCCACCTCTAAACCAAGGGTTGGTTTTTGCAGTGCATAGCATAGCCCTGCTAATATTTTGGTGTCAAGAACATCCACCTTTACAGGGGGATGATCTTAGGGTCCTTTCACACTACACTATTAGAGTGCCACAATCCCACTTTAACACCAATGATTCCACTGTATGAAATCCTGGGATAGGGAGTTGGGAAAAGTACAGTACTTAGACTTTTCAGCCAAAGGGCCTCACTAAAGCACAAACATCTAAACATGGAATATAGAACCATAATTGTGGAGTCTGAACGTACCTCTAATTTTTAGTGCAGCTAGGGCATAATAACCGCTAAGCTGCAGAACTTGCTGACTGGAAGGTTGGCGATTCAAAATCATGGAACAGGATGAGCTCCCATTGTTAGTCCCAGCTGCAGCCAACCTAGCTGTTCAAAAACATTCAAATGCCAGTAGGTTCCGCTTTGGTGGGAAGGTAACAGTGCTCCATGCAGTCATGTCAGCCACATGACCTAGGAGACGTCTATGGACAGCGCTGGCTCTTCTGCTTAGAAACTGAGATGAGCAGTGCCCCCCATTAAGTTGACTAGACTTAATGTCATGGATAAATCTTTACCTAGGGCATAATAGCTACTGGAGATACAAGTCCTGGCAGTCTCTATAAGAAATGTAAACAAAGGGTCCATCTACCTTAAAATCTGGCAGTCTCTATAAGAAATGTGAACAAAGGGCCCATCTACCTTAAAAGCTCAATGCACCTTGAAGGCATAGTTTTTAGACAACACACACCATGACCATGCACAGCAATGCACATTAAGGCTTTAACCCGGATTAAACAAAAGCAGGGAAATACAACCACAATGCAAACCAGAGCACCTAAGTGTAAACCTCATATCTTGGTGAAACAGATTAAGGGCACATGCTCCTGCAATCTGCATACATGCACATTATGGCATGGGGAGTTAGGGGAAAAACCTTAAATCCTTCACACTCGTGGAGCTGTGGATGCAGTCGAAGCTTCAGATGCTGGAACTGGTTTGAAGCCACCTCTATGGGACATATAAGCAGCATCCAGGTTTTGAACCAATTCCAGGACTTCACATGCAATCATCTGCACATTGGCAATGCTTCCTTTCTTACTGGTTTCTTGAGCCTTAGTTCTGGAATTTTTGAAAAGCTTTTATTGGGTTTTGTGCAACCTGCATTTATGAAGAATCCTGGAAATTTGTCATCGACGATGAATTCCTTTGTATTTTCACATGTGAAGTCCAGTTCTAGACTTCACATATCATCTGCACAATGGTAATCCTTCCTTTCCTACTGATCTAAGGGGTCAGTGTATATGTGCCCACAGTATACATACTAACCTGTTTCACTTCATGTGGTTGAAAGTGATAGGACATTATTTTGCCATTTCCCATCATCCTAATAATCCCATAAGGAAATTCCAAGGATATAGCTTGATCAGAACTTTGTATTACAGCTCTGCTATTAGCATAGAAGTAAAACTTTTGGCAGTGAGAAGTATAATGCTTAGGCATGAACAAATTTAATACTCACAGGCCCATTGCAACTGCCCAGGTATTGTGCCTGATCAAGTGCAGTTAGACAGATGCCTTGTTAAGTTGTTTAGCTCTTTTACAGCCATTTCTTCATTGAAGGCAAGCCTGAATGTAATCTTCTGGATCAAACACCACTCACAACCACTATGTATGACACCCCAATTAATCTTCAATTCTTTTGCAGAGTACTTGGTGATATAAGGAAGTGAATGGGATGGAAATATCAAGCAACTAGAAGGTCACAACCAGATCACAAACAGCGTTTTGTTTTGTTTTTGGTTTTTTTGGCTTTTGGATTACATCTCTCAGAATTCCACAATGGATTCACAATACATGACTAGAGAGACATGTTGGTATCCAGTTTGTACAGGCCTATTGTAAAGAAACTCTTAACATTTTTGTACAGCTTCACAAGCTTCCATTGGCAAAGGAAGTATCAACAGTTCTTTGAAAAATGACTGTTCAGTTTTGTGAAAAGAGGAAAGATATAGAGATTTATTGACATTATGGAATTTAAATCCCCCACTGTGTTCTTCTACAAAAATAAAAACAAAAGCCTAAATTGACGCTTATAATAAGGGGGAAGCAAAACCATCAACACAAAAACAGTGAAAATATTCTCGCTATTTACATGGTATTCTCTTTTAAAACAGCAACAATAAAAGGCTCATGGCACTTAACTGCAAAATCTTTAGCTATTATTAAAAATACATTAAAATCCTTCAAAATGTTGATGATGCTGTTATTTATCTTTTGTTTTTCAATCTTATTGTCAAGTGTGTTTTGGGCTTTTTAAAATGTGTGTGCGTACACACACACACACACAAAGGGAAGAAGGTCTTTACAGCTTTGAAGACTTGCAATTGATTTTTAATGCAGCAGCTTTCAGATACTACAAAGGCTGTTCTCCTCTGATAAAGACAGTAAACAAGAAATTGTCCTTTAAATGTTCCCTTTAATGTTTTTTCTTTAATTAAAAATCAATCAAATATTGTGCAGCAATTTTATTTTCAAGTTCAACATTTTTGACACGAGTCTGTTTGCACAAAGATGGAAAATGTTGTGGTGGCTGATATTTCTGCTGCTCTTGGAAACCTGGACCTATTTAGGGCAGAGATAAGGGACACATGACAAAGGGGCCACATGCAACTCAACCTCCCATTATAAATACATTACACTTTCAATGCCACCACTGAAATATGAAATGAAATCAGGCATCTATTCCCAGCAGGCCTTCTTTTAGGATTAAAATGTAGATAAAATAAATACCTGCATTTTAGTCTTAAAACAAGACATGTTAAGAACAGGTGCCTGGTTTTAAAGAAGAATCACATTCCCAGAATCTTTTCAAAAATGCAGTTCTTTTAAAACTGAAAGAAGGAAAGGGTTATTTTAATTTTAAAAATCTAGTATTCTAAACCAGAGGAGTGTGGCTCGGTGAATTAGAGGAGGTCAAAAAGGCTGTCTCAAGCCCATCACATTTGCTCATCCCAGTTTGGGCCAAACTTTATTTACATGCCTGCCCCAGTCAGAGAAAAACAAATAATTGGAGAGCCAACATTTAGAATAAACATGAACAAAAAGTTGAAGTGAGTTGATTTTCCTGCCTAATTTGGATGCTCCTGTGTCAGTATGACACAGTTGTAATATTATTTATTTTAAAGGTGTATCCCAGCTTCTGCATGTGTATCGGGAAACCACTTCAAGGCCTTGGATAGCTTCCAAGAAGATTTATTGCTCCATTGAGATGGATACCACCAGCTGTAACTAACTACTAGACTTGTGCACAGATATGTTTTAGCCATTTTCCTTCGACCAATCCGGCTTCTTCAGCTTGGCCTGGTGGCCGTGATGCCAAGGGCCCAGACATCATAGATTCCGGTCTGTTACGGTACCACGTGGCAGCCAATCACAGCCAATCTACTGTGAACCACCCTGAGTCCCTTTAGGGGTTGAGAAGGGAGGTATACAAATATCGCAAATAAATAAATAAATACATAAATAAATGGCTCCTCCCGTCTTTGGTATCACAGATGGCTTGGCTTCTGGCATGGCCTCTCCCTTAAATCTTTTTTTTTATTTTTCTTTATTTTCCTGATTTTTTTTTATTTAATGGGACTGACTGGGAGTTGGGAACATGCATGACAGCTGAATGGCTTGTGTGTGCATTTGCAGGCTTGGAGAGTCACACTTTTAGCTTTTTCTTTTTTTCTCCCCTCCTTATTATTATTATTAATAGTAGTAGTAGTAGTAGTAGTAATCCCAGCAAACAAAAAGAAAAGCCTCATTCTCAAAAAAACTACTACCACCTAGTTACTTCTCCTCTAGAGTAAAAAAGTAGAAACAGTTTTAAGGGAGTATTAAACCTGAAGCAGAAAGGCATGAGAGGGGAGTGGAGAAGGCACCAGTCCAGGCAGGGCCTGCAGTGCAAATCAAAAGAAAAGAGAGGGCTTTTAAAAGCAATCCCAGGGAAATAGCTGCAGGTTGAACACTTGGAAGTGAGAAGCCTCCTTAAAATGCAATGGAAAGCTGTGTGCAGGGAGAGAGAGAGTGCGCGCATGAAGGACCTATCGTGCCTGTCTCCTCTAGAGTAGAAAGAACAGCTTTAATGTAGCATTGAACCTGGTTTCCTCTACAGACAGAAGGGAAAGCTCTGATGCTTCAAATCCAGGTCTTATTTAAGAATATAAGGACAAAAAATGCCTGAAATGACAGGAAGGGGAGCCTTGGACGTAGCCCCCCCCCCCCTCCATAATGGGCTGGATAGGCTGCTTCCTTAACCTCGTTGCTGAAACCCAGGATCCCTTGAAAGGAAAAAAGGAAAGGGTCCCAGGAACAGAAAGGGGAGCCTGTTAAGCTCCCCACTTCTGCCAGTGGGCCAGGTCTAGCCATATTTTTAGGGTGCAGACCAAAAAAAAAGCTATCCACCTACCCTCTCGTATTCAGGAGGCACATGAAAATGGATACAGGGGTCTACCAGAATCCAGCCAGCAGAAACTGATCAAAGTTCAGATGAAATGCACAAGCCTACTATCTACCTCTACTCTCTGAAATCTCTACAAAAATGATGAATAAAACTAGATCTACACTGCCATGTAAAATCAAAATTATCTGCTTTGAACTGGATTATATGGCAGTGAGACTCATCTAATGCAAATAATGTGGATTATCTGCATTTAAAATCTGGATTATATGGTAGTGTATTAGGGATCTGGATAATACAAATCAAAGAGAAGAGCTTTCTTTGTATAACTCTCAAGAGACTCTAACAATACAAGATTTTCCATTTGTTTGTGCCTTAAATTAACCTTTGATCATACAAAAAAAACAAAAACAAAACAAAAAAACCCAAAACAAAACCTGAACTCAGAGATTATAAGACTACTGGATATTTCAGGCAAAGAATAAACCTGTGTTATACTTACTCTATTCTCTCATGGTGGTAGACATTGCTAATTTTTATTGTAGTGCTGCATTTACTGAAAGTATATATTTTAATAGGAATGGAACCAACAATAGAAATAACTTACTATTTCAAAAATTCACTGAAACAAAAGATTTTTAAAGTACACCCAAATTATTTTAATGTATTCTGCTCTTCTAATCAGACCAAAGCCTATTTATGTAGATTAGTTACATCTACAGTCTCATTTATCCAACCTGTATTTATCCTTTGATCACAAAGCTTGTTAACTTAAATGGTCTTTTATTGTTATGATTCGTTTTCCCATAATTATGTAGTTTAACTGCCGGAATTTTTTTAAATCCTGAATAAAGACATGTAAACGTGCCAATCATATTCAGCCGTATTATGCTAGATGCTCAATGAACTGGAAGAGCCATTTCAGTACAATAAAACTGCCTGGATGGGTTCCAGGGCAGGGCTTGCAAATACTAGTAATCATAGCATCAGTAGAACCAGAACGGGCAAATGGAAGGCTGACACATGCATCTCCACAAATTGTCTGAAACACCATTCGAAACTCATTTTGTATGTCGATCACTCGGAGGAAAATGAATTTTTAGAAAGTGCAGATGCCTAATTTCTGCAGAGTGGGTGGGTCCTGCATGGTACCATAAAATGAGCTTTGTCGATGCACAGCTAGAATTTGTTATATAGCCATGCATCCCTGGTGGCCTTGAAAACTGCTATATTAAAGATATGTTGTAGAAAACCATCCCTACGCTTCTGAAACCAAAGGTAAAGGTAAAGGTTTCCCCTGTCATCAGGTCTAGTCATGTCCAACTCTGTGGGGTGGTACTCATCTCCATTTATAAGCCAAAGAGCCATCATTATCCATAGACATGTCCAAGACCATGTGGCTAGCATGACTGCATGGAGCGCCGTTACCTTCCCGCAAAGACAGTACCTATTGATATATTCACATTTGCATGTTTTCAAACTGCTAGGTTGGCTGAAGATGGCCTAACAACTGGAGCTCACCCCGCTCCCTGGACTTGAACCGCTAATCTTTTGGTCAGCAAGTTCAGCAGCTCAGCAGTTTAAACTGCTGCACCACCAGGGGGGCCCTTCTCAAACCAGGCTGACTGCATTATACAGGTTCTGCAAATACTGAGAAGGCGCTGGACTAGGAAAATGGGCAGAGAATCGCAGTCCTCTATAACTTCTTTTCTTTATTTCTCCTTTCTCACTCCTTGCTTTAGGTCATGTGATGGAGAAGGAAGCAGTGCTGCTTTTATGTATTGCTGTTGCCCATTTGGTGACCCATTATATTTTTTCTATACCATCTGAGAGTGACACACATAGAGATGTGTCACTCTCAGAAAACTGTGTCCAGTGCAATAGTTTTAGGCTTAGTCATATCAACTGGAATCCCAAAGGCTTAACTTCCTTATGACTAAGCATGACCAGGTCTGGATCCAAGCCACAGTATTACTGAGTGCTCCAGAACCTAGTGATACAGATGAGGACAATTAGTAATACAGGATAATGCACCTAACTCATTTGGATGAAACCATTGTCTATAACTCAGATTAATTAAGTATAAAGGAAAATCAGAGACCTTCTTTCCTTGAAAGCTATTTGTGCCTGGCTCGAGAGCAGTACATGTGAAAAAGATCTTGGAGTCCTTGTGGACAATAAGTTAAACATGAGCCAACAATGTGATGTGGCAGCTTAAAAAGCCAATGGGATTTTGGCCTGCATCGATAGGAGTGTAGTGTCTAGATCTCGGGGAGTCATGTTACCTCCTTTTCTTCCTTGGTTAGACCACACCTAGAATCACACTGTGTCCAGTTCTGGGCACTGCCATTGAAGGAAGATGTTGACAAGCTAGATTGTGTCCATAGGAGGGTGACTAAAATCATCAAGGATCTGAATCAAGCCCTATGAGGAGCAGCTTAAAGAGCTGGCCATGTTTAGCCTGCAGAAGAGAAGGCTGAGAGGAGACATTGCCATGTATAAAAATGTGAGGGGAAGTCATAAGGAGGAGGGAGCAAGTGTGTTTTCTGCTGCCCTGGAGACTAGGACATGGAGCAATGACTTCAAACTACAGGAAAGGAGATTCCACCTCAACAGTAGGAAGAACTTCCTAACTGTGAGAGCTGTTTAGCAGTGGAACTCTGCCCCAGATTGTGGTGAAGGTTCCTTCTCTAGAGTCTTTTAAACAAAAGATGGATAGTCATCTGTCGGGGGTGCTTTGAATGCTATTTCCTGCTTCTTGGCAGGAATGGCCCATGAGGTTTCTTCCAACTCTAGGTTCTATGATTCTTGCTGGGAGAACATTCTGTATTCTATAAGTCTACATATTTCTGAATGTTAAACATCACTTTCTTGTATGCTTCATAATTTCCAATCAAATTGTATTGCTTTAGTCAAGCCAAAATTAGCAAAGGTTTTAAAGTTTTATTCATTAGGATTATTTAAACAATTTGAATTATGTGGGTATGAAAATGACCCACGTCCACAGCAATGTTTCCATCCAAATACCCATTAATCCACAACCACCCAGAGCCAGATAACAAAAGGTATAATAAGTATAAAATAAAACAAACTAAATGGAGCTTAGCTAAATTAAAAGGGAAGGAATGTAACATTTATTGTTGTATTCCTGAGCCCAATGAATTGCAGTGCCACCCCCACATTTCATTTCTCCCCAAAGAAAGCCAACCTATTATATGGCCATCTAAGCACCTTCTTTCTGTTTGGCTTCATCATGGTTTGCCAAACTTCCATTTTGCAGTTATCTACCTACTCTTTCCTGTTACTTCCCTGTTCTTTTTAAAAAGTGCTGGTTTGGCCCTGCCAGCTTTGTGCAAACAAAGGAGACAAAGAGAAGCAGGAGTGGAAAACATAAGAAGGATATGAAAGGCCAGGTAATGATGGAACAGTAGTAGAAGGTGCTGCAAGGAGAGCAGGAGATGGAAGAAGAGGAAAGTGAGGATGTGGCTACATACACAACAAGGTGAGACAGAAGGGAGTCCCACCTTCTGGGAATAGAAGCATTTCCTTTTTCAAAAATCCTTCTCATGGGCCATTTTCCCCAGGGGCATGGAAAATTTTTATTTTATTTATTTAAAATATTTATACCCCGTCCTTCTCTACCTCTGTGGAGGGAATCAGAATAGCTTCCAAACAGGCAACAATTTGATGCCAAATATAATATAAAACACATAATAAATACATCCATAAAATTAAAATAATTCTAAATATGCATTAAGAACCCGCTCACCGGATTTAAATCACCAGAATTAAAACCATCTTCCAAAGCAGTCCAGTTATGTGCTGCACGCCCACCCCCCAAAGGGAATATTGTGTCAACAAATACATTAAAATATTATTGCCAAAATGTTATTTTTACATCAGGGAGGCAGGAAAGATTCAAACAAGGGGAAATGTCCCACTCCGCTCACCAAGGTGGGGGCATTTTTGGAACATTTCTTTTGCCAAAAAATAAAAGAAAGAAATACCCATGGGGACCTTGAGGATTAGAAAAATTGCCCTAGGGGCCACATGTATAAATCAGTGGAGTGAAAAAGAACTGAAACCTGAAACGAAAAAATTGACCATTACCTTAAATCTGGTCATTAACAAATGGTAGCTGGAGGGTAACAAGAACATCCTAGCTTAGGTAAATTGATTAACAAGGCTGCCGTGGTGAAAAATCAAACAGGTCAAAGAAAGTTAAATTAGAATGTGTTCTTATTTAAATGAAACGTTTCACTGTAACTTTGGAAATACTTTGTTTTCCCACTGTAAATCCTCCCATTGTCCTTACTTTATTTCCCCCACTGTGAATCAGATAACTGTGTGTCACTTGTCGAATGCCTTATGATTTCCTCATAAATATATACATTTTTTGCCATTCCCTAAAAAACATTTAACCTACTAATGTCTCAATTAATATAATTTTATTGCTATCTATTTTTATTTTGAAATTTACCAGTAGCGGCTGCATTTTCCACCCTCAGCTTTTACTTGCGTCAATATGTTTTCCCAGTTTTTGTGGTAAAATTAGGTTTCTCAGCTTATATTCAGGTTGGCTTATACTCGAGAATATACGATAGGTACAACACTACATTCACATATGAATTGCTTATGAGGAGCCCACCAGTAGGGCAGAGGTGCAACTGCACTTTGTATGACATTTCCCATTTAATAAGAGACACAGGTATATTGCCCCTAGAACAGTGGTTCTCAACCTATGTGCTGCAGCAATGAAAATCCGGTCTGCAAACCTCCTTCCTCTTTATTTATTTATTTATTTTTATTTTTATTTTGTTTCTTCTCCTTTCCACAGAGCTAACCAGCCCCACCTCCTTTTGCTACTAATGTTGTAGAGTGGGCCCTGGTCAAAGTGGTCTCTGGTCAAAGTGGGCTCTGTCAAGTGGACCTGGTCAAAGTGGTCTCTGGGCAAGTCGGCCCTGATCAAAGTGGGCCCTGACCAAAGTAGTCCCTTGTCAAGTGGGCCCTGGTCAAAGTGGTCTCTGATCAAATGGGTCCTGATCAAAGTGGTCCCTGGTCAAGTGGGCCCTGGTCAAAGTGGTCTCTGGTCAAATAAGGGTTGGGAACCACTGCCTTAGAGGTACTATATAGCTAACCTTTGCCCCCATCCCACCCTATTTTTTCATCTCTGCAAGGTCCAAGTCTCACTTCCACATCCAAACAATGAGTATTTTGCTTACTAAATAGTCACTCAAAGACACATTCTAAACTGATGCTAAACTATCACTCTCTAGTCATTATGAAAATATCGCTATGATGTTTACGAAAAGATATGTCCCTGTGAGAGTGCCTTCTTTCTGAGAAAGGTTTCTTTCTTTCTTTCAGAGACAAATATTATTTCGACAAATGATTGATTGCTGAAGAAGAGACTTCAAAGCTTTTGTGGAGGCTTTTAATTGATGAAGTTTAAAACTGCATTTAATGTGTTTATGGTTTAATACAAAGCTCAATCCAATGTTAATGCCAACCAGGATACAGCCACTAAAATCAAAGGAACTGGCATAAGTGATGATTAACAAGTTTCATTTATCTGAGTGCATCGGCTTGGGTTGGGGATGACGTTGGATTAAGCACACAATTTGTTTACCTGTCTTTCAACATGGCAGCTTATTGTGAATTTATTTGTGCTTCTTTTTTTAAAAAAAAGGCTGAGCACAAATAAATTCCCATTTTGTGAAGCAGGTGATATATAAATCAAAGAATAAGTGCTATTGCTCTTTTTAAAACAAAGTCACACTCCATGGTAATCTCTGGTATGGCAACAGCAACAATGGAACAATTCAAGAGCATTTGCATCTTCAGTAACATGCAGAAGAGGGAACTGTGATAGACGGTGGAAAGTTGGAGCATGTGGTCCAATAATATAGACTTACAGAAGATTCAGAGCCACAATGCACATCAATATAAAGAATGGGCATCTATTTAGGCTGCATAAATGTCTCTCTCTCTCTCTTTCTTTCTTTCTTTCTTTCACAAAGAGCACTGTGTTAGGCAAAATTGTCTACAATGCTAAAGACAAAAAAGGAGGTGGCAATTTCACCAAATAAAAACTGAAACCCTGAGGGATTTCTTGCAATTGAATCTATTATGAAAATTGAAAATAGTATAGCTTTCATTTTTCAAGTTCCTAACCCTCATGCTTACACAGGCAACACAATTAAATCCAATGGAAACATTTGCTAAGATCCAGACATTATCTGTATAATCGTTTCCCTGCAAGAAAGCACTTGAAAAGAACAGGCATTCTAGGAGCACACTTTCTTCCGCGGCAACTAAGGATTTCATAGGATAGAGCTCATTGAAATAACTGGGAGCAACATTTGGTCCTAGCTTTTTCCCCCCTGTTATTCATATGGAATTAAGGGAATTTAAAACAAAATAATGCATAAAGGCTCACTGCTACATTTCAATGCTGCAAACAAAGTTATCTCAAAGGATTTCTCCCCATTTTACTACCATACTAAAGTCTCACATTTTTAAAGAAACTGAGTGTTGCTTTCTCAGATGAAGAAATGCAAGATTTACATGTGTGGAATATACATGCCTTACAAGGGAAACTGTGTACTCTTGCTATTAATAAGAAGCTAAACTAGGCTGGTTCAAAGAGTTGCCTCTAATAGATGTAGATCAATAAAATACTGCAAGCACTTAGTGTGGGAAAGCTAACTCATGAAATGCAACTGTTAGTTCAAATTGGGGGCCGTAATATTATGTTTACACCATCTGAATGTGTATTGTTTAAGGCACTTTTCCACAATCTGTCTCCCTTGGGTCTTTGGAGATCAACATTTTACTAAATGTTTGCAAATTGCCATTGGTGTCGTACAGGCAGGAATTGTGGGAATTGAAGTCCAAAACACCTGGAGGGATGACGTTTGCCCACCATACCTGGTGTAGTATGATGGAGTTGCCACTGTTGGCCTTTGATCCAGAAAACTTGTATGTGACTTGTTTGCCATTGATCAAAGAGGCTTGGAAAAGACACATGTTCCTTGTTGTGTTATTGCGCAGGAGACAAAACATTCCCACTGCAATCCATTGTGCAAATGAACCATCTGACTTGAAAGGATCCATAGTCAGTATAATTCATTGCCTTACAAATAAAAAGATACGATATAAATTTTATAAATAAATCAATAAATTGTTTACATCTCAGTGAATATGGATTGGATAAGGTCAGTCTATGACCCCTTCCACAGAGCTGAATAAAATTCCACATTATCTGCTTTGAACTGGAATATATGGCAGTGTGGACTCTGATAACCCAGTTCAAAGCAGATATTGTGGGATTTCCTAGGTTATATGACTGTGTGGAAGGGCCCTTGATATCCCAGAATATCAAGGCAGAAAATCCCAGAATATCTGCTTTGAACTGAGTTATCTGAGTCCACACTTAGATAATGTGGGATTTTCTTTCTGCCTTGATATTCTGGGATATAGGGCTGTGTGGAAGGGCCCTGAGTGTGCTTCACAGATCCTGTATAATACAAATAAAACTCAAATTGTGTAATAGGAGTCCATGGACTTACACATGATTTAGACAACTATTCTAGACTTGAATGTGCTCATCTATGGGCTAGATTAGAAGATCAGCACTTTTGGTTAGTACATTCCCTAGCGTGCATATCTGTTGTCACATTGATGAGGCTTGACTACAATAACTAATGTGAAAACTTACAAAAACTTCTCTCCAACATACACAATAATGCAAACCAACCCCCCACTCACCAAATATGGCATTATGTATTAATGTTTTTGGAACCAGGTATAGCGTTTGGAAATAATTTTTATCAGCTAATGTTTTCAGCACACAAAATAGCTTCTTATCACTAGAATGGTAATATTATCACTACTAATTTAATAAGGTGGGCTTCAATCTCAAATGCATCATTAATTCTCTATTCTCAGAAAAGTAAAATTTCCTCTCTTGGTTATATTTCTCATTTAGCATAGCTATCAGTATTCTGTGCAATTCCAATAACCTAGGCCAAAACATAGCATCAATGATGCAGAAAATTGGTAAGTTGCTGAGGATCTCTTGGAAGATTCACAAATACTTTAATTGATGGGAAGCTATTGCTTAGTTTTGGTGAGGAAAAAGAAACTTCTTATAAGAGTTAGGACAGCAGTACTAAGGGACAGGTAAGGCAGCTGAGACTATGAATAAGAAACAGAGTTGAAGAAAGGAGAGCAAAATAAGTAAATGTAGGGTTGCTGTGAGTTTTTCAGGCTTATGGCCATGTCCCATAAGCATTCTTTTCTCCTGTCAGGAAATAATGCTTTTGGAACATGGCCATACAGCCCATAAAACTCACAGCAACCCAATGATTCCTGACATGAAAGCCTTCAACAACATAATAGTCTTCAACAATGTAGTTGCATAAAATCTTCACATAGGAGGTAGAACAAGAAGGATAACATTTGGACCAGGCCCCTTCTACACAGGCATATAGTCCAGATTATCAAAGATAATAATCCACATTATCTGTTTTGAACTGGATTATATGGGTCTGCACTACCATATAATCCAGTCCAAACAAGATAGTATCAATTTTATATGGCAGTGTAGAAGGGGCCTCATATAACCCAGTTCAAAGAAGACAGTGTGGATTATCTGCTTTGCTAATCTGGATTATATGGCGGTGTAGAAGGGGCCTCATATGTTAGTTTGCATGTGCACATCAAGAAAGAGGGGATTTTTTTGTAGAATTTAAGGCCCTTTCTACGATGCCATATAAAATCCAGATTATCTGCTTTGAACTGGATTATATGGCAGTGTTGACTCATATAATCCAGTTCAAAAAGATAATGTAGATTTTTCTGCTTTGATAATCTGGATTATATGGTAGTGTAGAAAGGGCCTGAAAATTAAATAGAAGTGGTTTCCAAATGTGGCATTCCCCATTCTGGCTTTATGGTGAATTTTGAAGTGCCAAGCAGAAGAAGTGCCAGAAGAAATGGACTGAGGGGAATTTGAATTGAATGTGTTGATTTGAAAGGTTCAAGTAATGGCTGATGGTTTCCATGTCAGGCTGGATCTACACTAGCCTATATCTCAGGATCTCGCTACAGATTATCGGTTTACCCAGATTATCTGGCAGTGTAGACTCATATAATCCAGTTCAAAGCAGATAATCTGGGATCAGATCCTGGGATACAGGGCTGTGTAGATCCAGCCTCAGTCAGGTGGTAAGTTCACTTCATCTTTCAGTCTGAAATTTAAAGAGCCCTCCAAAGTTCTTTACCTATTTGGGCATCGAATTCAATACCTTGGATCACTGCTTTAAAATGTAAACTCAGATTTACCATCTCAATTGGAATGGAAGCCACCAGCTACTAGCTACCACTGAACTATTTAATTGCATTGACTGCAAGCTTACTTGTATTCTGTAATTATCCTGGCAGGTGCGAGAGGGATTGGCTGTACCTTTTCGTGTAATTTTGTTATGAGCCACCTGAGTCCCAGTTCTGGGAGAAAGCCAGAATGCAAATCAAATAAATAAATATAGACATATGCTGGGACAGCAAAGTGATCTACTCTGAGGATGCTCTAAGACGATGCTATAAAATTTCAGGTTGCAATTTGCTATACTTTTGACATTCTGTTAACACAATTCATGCATTTATTGTTGTCAACACTGTCAGCTTCATTCCCGTCCCATTCTTCATGCCAGCCTAAGGTGGTGTGTTCATGGGTCACTCCCCTTATATTCCCCCTACAGCCCTATGAGATAGGTTAATATGAGGCTACAGCACACTAGCTCATATTTTCTGTTGCCCAGTTCAGATCAGAGAGATATGGTTGACCCTTTGAGGGCCACTACTATTCATATTTCAAATCTAGTTTTTGATTCTCATTGATAATAATAATAATAATAATAATAGCAGCACCAGCAACAACAACAGCGACAACAACTTTATTTATATCCCGCCCCATCTCCCCAAGGGGACTTGGGGCAGCTTTCAAGAGAGCGGCAATGCAAATAAGAACTACATAAAATATACAACAATAACCTCAATCAAGACAATGCACTTATTGCAATGAGAGGAAGTGTTTTGTAGAGGTTAATCCGCTGAGCAGCATGTTAGCAGCTCTGCTATGCGCTCCTTGGGTGAATCCTGTTAGTCAGCCTGCTCTCTCGGCTTTCTCACTGCCCACCACACCTGAAATACGAGGTTGATAACACCAATCTTAGATAACCGATGTACAGATTACAACACTATAATAAATCTGAAGTGCTTCAAACACACTAAAATGTTATAAAATTCCAAGCATTTACTGGTCTACGTTTGCCTTGCAGGCCCAACTGGAGTGGATAGGTGGAAGGAATGCTGATTTGTACTAGCAAATCCATTTGAAAACAGAATCCACCGACAGTCTCGCCATTTTAGGTACCCATTCATCTGCAACTGACACCAATAAATATAGAGGAAAATAATGGAATTTGGAACTGCTGAGGCCCCGTCAAAGCCTTGCACTGGACCGTTTGATTTCTAAACACCTCACCTCCAACCAGCCAGCATCGCATTCCTCATCCACCCAAACACCAGTTGTTTTTGAAATTTCTCTCAGTGGCAAAAGTGTGTGCCCTGGCAGCATGTTTGAGGGATAATATTTAGCAAAGGGGGGATATGGGGGGATATGACAACTTTCCTGATTTTGTCACCTACATGAAGATGTGTCAGGAACCGGTTTCCAGGCCTTGAATCTTGGCGCAAAAAACCAGGATCCTGACATGGGATGCTGATAAGGATGTGCAGCTGGTGGCCTTGGGGGGAGGCAGTTGGCATTTGGCGGGGAATATTGTGCGGGATTCTCGGTTGGCGGGAAGGGGGAATTCAATTGTGAGGGAGGGTATATAAGGGTTGAACCGCGGCTGCCGGCCAATCCTGGCTTTCTTCGTGTATGAATGTCCAGCAGTAAAAGTTCCCAACTGATTATGGATTGGCGTCCTGTGTCGTTATTGGGAGCGGCTGCTGTGAGCTTACAAAGATGTATTCCTAAGAGGCAGTTCCATGAACCGAGACGGGTATGGCTTTAGGATTCAGAATGTGCCCAAGCCAGATAGATATCCAGACAATATTTAATGTTAAATACAAGTCAGACCCCTGGTGGCACAGCTGAACTTGCTGACCAAAAGGTGGACTGTTCGAATCCGGGGAGTGGGGTGAGCTCCCAGCTTATGCCCACCTAGCAGTTTGAAAACATGCAAATGTGAGTAGATCATTAGGTACCACTTCTGTGAGAAGGTAACGGCACTCCATGCAGTCATGCTGGCCACATGACTTTGGAGATGTCTACGGACAACAACAGCTCTTTGGGTTAGAAAAGGAGATGAGCACCAGAGTCGGACACAACTAGACTTAATGTAAAGGGAAACCTTTACCTTTACTCTTACAAGTCTGCATTTAATATATCTGTTTTGTTTGGAAGAGTCATGAGGAAAGACCTCATCAAGATTGTTGTCACACCAGAAGTGACTTGCAATTTCTCAAGTTGCTCCTGACATGAAAAATAAATAAATCAGGACTGTTGCATAAACGAGGGGATGGCCTTTCCCCCTTCCCTCCAACTCAACACCTTATTTCAATAAGGTATTATTTACTGAGCTTGTAAAAGGAAGAAGCATGCAGACCTCTCTCCCAGGGCAAACAGGGCTGATTTTTATAGGCACTGTGCTATAAGATGATAAGGTAAAATCCTTTCCCTGTGTTTTACAGTACAGATCCTGTTTGGATCTTTTCACCATGTCTCTTTTTTAACAGGTACATCAGAATCATCACTCATTTATAGCATGTACTTTGGCCACCTAACAGGATTCTGATATTTTGGGAATGAGGACACTGCAGAATTTGTAATCTCATTAACATGTGATATTTTTCAACCAATATTTATGAGCCATAGAAGAAAAGATAAGGACTTTGGCCATGAAGCAATAAATTCCTAGATCACTAATTCAACCAGAGAAGTCAATCATAGCAGAGCACTTGATGAACCAACCTGGACACAGCATGTTATTTAAAAACACAGAAATGCTGGACTACTCTCACAACCACCAAGTCAGACTACACCCAGAAGCCACTGAAATCCCCAAGCATGTGGACAATTTCAAAAGAAAAGAGAAAACCACAAAAATGAACAAAATCTGGATACCAATACTTAAAAAACTCTAAAGTCAGAACAGTAAATAAAGGACAACACTCAAAAACAGGGGAATTCCAGACAAGAAACCATCAGGGCCAGCTAATCGCCTCCCAACAAAGGATTCCCCCAGGCAGTAAGCAGCCAAGCTTTGAAGCTGCAAGACTATTCAATGCTAATCAAAGTGATCAATTGCAACATTCATACTTGCCTCAAACAGGCAAGAGTTCTTTCTCCCACCCTGGACATTCCCCAGATATATAAACCTCACTTGCCTAGTTTCCAACAGACCTCACAACCTTTGAGCATGCCTGCCATAGATGTGAGCAAAACGTCAGGAGGGAATACCTCTGGAACATGGCCATACAACATGGAAAACTCACAGCAATCCTAGGTCACATCTTGTGTCTGAAACTAACCCACAGGCACAACACTGTCTGGTTTAGACAATCACATATTGAGTGATCAGGAAGATATTGTGATGGGCTTTGGGTTCACTGGATATCTATATTTTCCTTCCTCCTTCACATGCAAAGGAGCCCAAAATTTCCACTTCTCCTTGAAGAAACCACAGCTGTGCATCACATTCACTCCACGAACTGTAATTTATTCTCATCTAGTTAAAGCAAATTAGGATCAACAATTTCTGCCCCAGATCTGATTGGTTAACTAACTGTAGTTGCAACAAAGAGTGGTAGCATAGTTTTATTGTAGCTTAGAAAAAACGCAGAACAAATCCATTCTAGTCAAAATGGGAGCCCTGTTCTTTTTTTCATGCATAGTGAAGAAGAGAGGGGAGGAAGTGTGTGCGCGCGCTGAAGGCAGCTTTCTCCTGAGCCAATTGTTTGAACTATGTGAAATTCCTACTGCTGAAGCACTCTAGCTATGCTAAGTATTATTATACACAATGGAAAGCAGGCAGTGCAACCACACCGGTATATTCAATGGAACACCTCAAAGGCCACTTTGAAATAGTCTTATTCATTCTTTTTATAGCCACACAGTTTGTAACAAGATCTGGCAACAGGAATAATACTCTCTTGTCATTAGATCTAGACCAGAAGGTGAAGGGGAAGACACCCACTGACTGAACTGCTTCTACCAGTAGGATAAAGAGAGGGAGGTCAGATCCCCTTCTCACTGCAGCACTGCTTGCACCGCCAAAGTCTATTCTGAGAGGTGGGTGGGAAACCACCTGGAGTTCTGAAGGGGGCTGCTGTACTTCTAGTGTATGTGTAGAAGAAGGGGTGTAAGCAGATGTTGCTAGTCATGCCACAAAGCAACAAGCAACAACTCCTGAAAATATATTTTCTATACAAATAGGAGCACTCTCTAGTTTTCAGTCTGGCAAATCTTTCCCATAGCTCTGGGTTTTCTTTTTTAGGCTGTTGAGGAGGAGGTGAGAGAAAAAATGCTTAAGCCAAACCAGGTTAATGAGGTCTTAGTGCAATGTTTCTCAACCTGGGGGTCAGGATTCCTGGGGGGGGGGAGGGTTGAGAGGGGGTGTCAGAGGGGTCACCAAAGACCATCAGAAAACACAGTATTTTTGTTGGTCATGGAAGTTCTGTGTGGGAAGTTTGGCCCAATTCTATCATTGGTGGGGTTCAGAATGCTCTTTGATTGTAGTTGAACTATAAATCCCAGTAACTACAACTCCCAAATGTCAAGGTCTATTTTCCCCAGACTCCACTAGTGTTCACATTTGAGCATACTGAGTATCTGTGCCAAGTGTGATCCAGATCCATCATAGTTTGAGTCCATAGTACTCTCTGGATGTAGGTGAACTACAACTCCAAAACTCAAGGTCAATACCCACCAAACCCTTCCAGTATTTTCTGTTAGTCATGGGAGTTCTGCATACCAAGTTTAGTTCAATTCCATCATTGGTGGAATTCAGAATGCTCTTTGATTATAGGTGAACTAGGAACTACAACTCCCAAATGTGAAGGTCTATTTTCCCCAAACTCCATCAATGTTCACATTTGGGCATATTGAGTATCTGTGCCAAATTTGGTCTAGATCCATCATTGTTTGAGTGCACAGTGCTCTCTGGATTTAAGTGAACTACAACTCCAAAACTCAAGGCCAATGCTCACCAAACCCTTCCAATATGTTCTGTTGGTCACAGGAGTTATGTGTGCCAAGTTTGGTTCAATTCCATCGTTGGTGGAGTTCAGAATGCTCTTTGATTGTAGGTTAACTGTACATCCCAGCAACTACAACTCCCAAATGACAAATCCCCCCCCCCTAACCACACCAGTATCCAGATTTGGGCACATCAGGTATTTGTGCCAAATTTGATCAAGTGAATGAAAGTACATCCTGCATATCAAATATTTACATTATGATTTAAAACAGTAGCAAAATTACAATTATGAAGCAGCAACGAAAATAATTTAATGGTTGGGAGTCACCACAACATGAGGAACTGTTTTAAAGAGTCACAGCATTAGGAAGGTTGAGAACCACTGTCCTCGTGTATTCCACTAGGATGCAGTCTTCGTATGAATTACATTACCGCACAGTAGTCTTTGATTGACTTTTTAGCAGTATGCACGCTTAACTACTGTGGTGGAAGCCAGATGGAAATGTGAGAGATACACTTCAGAACCGGTCTGCTAAAGCTGTGGCTTTGTTTTTCCATTTTTAAAAGCAAAGGATTGTGACTCAGAGCTTCCAGTCCGTCAATGACATTCACACCCACCAAATGCATATGGAGGTTCCTACAAGTGCAAAGAAACAAAATGCAAACTAAGAAGAATTTGACTCTTTTGATGCTAGATTTTGATCCTAGAAACATTTATCCTCTTTGTTCCTGTTTCAGTGTTCTCAAAGCAGGGATACATGGGCATTTTTTTAAAAAGAAGCAAAGGAACAACTGCACATAGTTGAACAGCAGGAACACAGCTTATGGGGTTTTTCTTTTCCCCCGAAATCTCTTCTCTTCTCAGATGCTATGAAGGACACCTGGCGATGAGGTTGCATTGGGATTTGACAGTAATCTGTCGGCACATGGTAAACATCAGGTGCCTGGAAGTATTACCAACGATCTGTACTTTATCTTAAAATGTTACAGGACTGCCTACCACTGCAAACCATGGCGATTCTCAGCTTGAGAGTTTCTTGCAAAATGAGCTTTTTGTTGCGAGTGTTCAATAAAAAGCTGTAGCCGGGGTTCTCTTTTTCTATCTCTATGCCTGCTATATTTACAAATCTTTCAACACCGCCTCACAAGTACAATCGTAAATATTCTCTATGATCATTGGCACGACTTGCATATGTAGATAGTTTTCAGTGCTGTTGTCGTGTCACTTTAAAAGAACCTATATCTCCTGCGTTCCCTTTATCCATCCACTCTTTCATCTCTTTCAGAAATGCGGAGGAGAGGAAACTGTGGTTTGTTTGCCAGAAATAAAAACAAAAAGAAGCCTATTTTCTGTTAGCATGAAATTATTGCTGTTATCCACACAACTGCCCCCCTCCAGCCTGATTTTACATACAAATGTGTTTACAATTAAACAACAACAACTGGAGCAAATTCCTCTTGCCTTTCTTCAGCAATCAGGCCTAAATAAGAACTCAAGAGATGCTCTGCTGGAGCAAACTAATGTCCATTTTATTTCTGAGATGCTTCCGGAAAAATGCACACCGTGACTAATCTCTGCTCTTCTTCCACAGATTTCCTCCCCAGCCTAGATTTCCAATATATATTTCTTCTAAAAATGCAGGTCATATCGTAGCTTGGAAAAGCTAAATTTTGGACAACAGCTTCCATAGTCTTCCAACCATTCTGGCTATGCATACATAAGATATGGCCATGTTGGTCCACACTCTTGTTACATCCTGAACAGACTACTGCAACACACTCGATGTGGGGCTGCCTTTGAAGACTGTTCAGAAGCTTCAAATAATCCAATGAGCGGCAACCAGACTCCTTACGGGAGCGGCATACAGGGAACATACAACCCCCTGTTACACCAGCTCCACTGGCTGCCAGTCTGCTACCAAGCACAATTCAAAGGGCTGACTTTAGCCTATAAAGCCCTAAACAGTTTTGGCCCAGCTTACCTGTCCAACTGTATCTCCCTCTATGATCCACCTCAGAGATAAAGATCACCTGGGGAGGCCCTGCTTTCGGTTCCACCTTCTTTGAATGCATGATTGGTAGGGATGGCAGACATGGCCTTCTCAGTGGTGGCCCCTCTCCTATGGAACTCCCTCCCCAGTGAAATCGGAGCAGCCCCCTCCCTCCTAAGCTTCAGGAAGAAAGTAAAAACCTGGTTATGGGAACAAGCTTTTGGCTATCAAGTTAGTTCAATGTGAGTATATGGAATTGTGAAATGACTAATAGAACAGCCTTAGATTTGACTCTGGATGATGTGATTTTTAATAATTGTTTTAATATTTGCTGATGATTTTTGGTTTTAATGTATATGTCTATTTTACTGTATGATGTATGTGCATGGCATCAAATTGCTGCCTTTTTGTAAGGCTGCTCTGAGTCCCCCTTTTAGGGTGAGAAGGGCGGGCTATAAATGTAGGCAATAAATAAATAAGAAACAAATGAATCTTATGTTAAAGCCTCGGTCCCATCTCCGGGATATATGTAATATGCAAATACTGGTGTTCTAAAAATAAAAATAAAATCTGAAATTGAAACCACTTCTGATCATAAGCATTTTGGATAAGGAATATGCAGCCTTCTTTGGGCAGGGGGAGGAGGGTGTTCATCCCATTCATAAGTTTATCTTTGCTAACATGCCACTCTCCCTGGTATTATTTTTTCATAGTGAAACAATTTCAACAACGGGGAAGATGTGGCACTGCAGAATTTATTAAACTGCAATTCCCATTATCTCCATTGGCTTTGTCAGCTAAGACTGATAGGCTTTATAGTTCAGCAGCATCTGTTAAGAAACAAAGGTCCTACCACTGCTTTAAAACCTGATAAGTGTAACATAACATCTTCTGCCTCTTTTTCTGTTCTTTTTATCCAACTTTAAGCACAACCTGACCTGCAAAAATTATCCAAACTGGAATTCACCCAAATGGCCACCTAGTCCAATAATTTAAAAGTAAAAGAACCCTCGGCTAAAGTGTCCTCAAGAAATGGCACACAACCTCTGTTTCAAAACCAAAAATAGAGTTGAGCACCTTTACCTGCTTGATTTCTACATGTCAGACTATTCCTAAAAGAATAGAAGTTAATTCAGAGGAAAGGGTGCCTACCAGAAACTTCAATGTGTCTCAGTAACGGAGGCACATGCACATTTGTGCAGAAAATAAATAATCTTCCTTTCTTTTGCAATATAAGTGCTTTGGATAGTTTTGTAGGTATAACACTAAGAGTGTGTTAGCAGTTTGAACTTGTTTTCAAAAGTAATGTTTTAGTTTTAGTTCTGAACATCAAGGAAGGAAGTAACTATTGGTGACTCAGACTGGATCTACACTGCCCTGTATCCCAGGATTTGATCCCAGATTATCTGATTTGAACTGGACAATGTGAGTCTACACTGCCCGCTAATCTGGGATAAAAAGATAATCTGAGATCAGATCCTGGGATATAGGGCAGTGTGGATCCAGCCTTAGACTTTAATTAATTACTTTAAGAAGTAATTTCTCTAGATTTGAGTTATCAGTGACTATTAGCCATGTTGCTTAAATATTTCCAGCAGTATCAAGTTGTTATACTTTTGAACAACAGTTGTTCAGAACACAAGGAGAGTGTGCAATCATCCTTGTGTCTTGCTTGTATGCTTCCTGCAAAGAAACAGGTTGACTACTAGGTAAAAGGACTATTGGGCAGATGGAGCTTTAGTCTGACCCAGCATGTGCATGTGGTAAGGATATCAAACACAATAAAGCCCAGACAATGTAGAACTCCAATTCCTTTTGGTAGCTTATCTATGGTAATTTAGGTCTGAGATGGTTTACAACTGGAAATATTTAAAAAATGCCATAACCTTTAATATAACTCATTATAGAAAAAGTAAAATATAATCCAGCAGCTGTATATTAGGGCTGGCCTGTTTCACAAAGTTATTGGAGGGATTTTATCGTGGCTTTGTTGGAAGCCATATGTGCCTGAAAAGCTTCATTTGGCTTGGGCTGTGACAAGGTCTGCAGTCTTGTCTAAAATTGGGGTTGGCTTGGAAGATTTCCTCTTGACCCTGCCATAGTAATTCAATGCTAATCAATACATAAAAATCTAGCAAGAGAAGCTGTTCCAGTGGCTTCACCTCCAAGGTCCTGACTGCAGTGACTCTTATGTGGCTTCAAGATGACTCAAAACTATGGCAGCCTCAAAACATATGTCCACCAAAGCATGCTGCAGCATGCATTTAAGGGTATGCAGCACATATTTAAAAGTTGCAGGGATATCCTGTGACAGATTCCAGTGTATCCTAGATCCAGGGTGAAATCAGCTCTGCAACTCAGTGTTTTATACACCCATCCTTGCTAAAGAATCAAGAAAAGTGCCCCAGGGGCATAGCTGGGCAGCAGGAGGCTAACAGACTCCCTGAGGGGGACAACTGATTGCCTTCACTCTTATGGAGGGTATGAAAGCAACTTTATTTCGCCCCATATGCTTTTGGAGTGCTGATGTGCACCTTTATCTGTAATGGGAAGCCCCTACAGAGGTTAATGTAACCAAGCACTTGGCCTCAAACCAGTTCCTGCTCTGTCATTTACCCATACAGCAAACTGTATTACAGTATCACTGTAGATGTGCCTCAAGTCAGAACTTCCATAAGCACTTCTCTGAAGATCTATGAGAGACAGAGAAGCAAGGCCTGAAAAATGCAGTCTTGATTCAATATTGTCCTCATACTGGGACTTCTTTTTGGAAAGGAAAGGAAATCACTTAGTGAATGTAAACACTCATAGTTCAGCTAACATGAGACCCACTAAATCAAGTGCATAGACTGAAATCCCAGAAGCCTGATTTATATCTATACAGTAACCAGGTTGGTGTGTCTAAACATACCAGCCTTACTTTAATGATTCTCAGGCCTCTTCTACACTGCCATATAATCCAGATTATCAAAGCAGATGATCCACATTATCTGATTTGAACTATCAGAGACAGTCTACACTGCCATATAATCAAATTCAAAGCAGATAATCTGGATTTTATATAACAGTGTAGAAGGAGCCTCAGACTCTTCTTCAGCAAAGAATGAACTTTCCCCTATCTCTCTTGTTTAAGACAGGAATTAGTTGCTTCCAATCTGACTAATCATGGTCTGTTTTTATGACTAAACCTAAACAATGTATGCTTCTTTTAATTATGATTTATTTCAAGGGTGTGCAAAAATGAGTTGCAGACTAACAGGGTTGTGAGTACCACTCACCACTACTTGTGTCAGTTAGGGCTGAAAGCTGTAGATCTTTAGCTCCACCAAAACAATTTGGTATGCCCTAAATAAACAATCCATCTGTGAGCCATCCCTGTCCATCCCTACATTGTGTAAGCAAGTAAGCTACAAAGCATGGTTCACATTCCTGGGTGACCATAGTTATCTTACCCAGGCTTTTCTATATAATACCATTTGGGTTATTTTGAATAGCAACTCCATCAGTCTCAGTTAGTATAGATGTTCAACAGAACTTTTGCGAGTTGTTCAAAACCATCTGGAAAGCACTATATTTGAGCAAGATATCCTAAGCCAGTGAATCTCAGCCTTTGGTGGTCTCGTTTATTTGGACCTCAATTATCAGATATCATGGACAGAGCTTCTGGGAGCTAAAGTCCAAAATATCTGAAGAAATAATAATATTTGAGATTCACAGTCCTAAATTTAAATTCAGCCTTAAAGAGAGAGGAGAGAAGAGAGGAGAGGAGGGAAAAAAAAGAAAAAAACTTGCTGTGGAGGGCACAGAAGTAACTGTTATTGATGAAATCATCTTTCTGGGAATAAATCCCATTGAAATTAGTGGAGCCTACTTCTGAGTAAACATGCATAACACTGGGGAATTCATCTGCTGTTTATGCCAACCATCAGTTGCAAGCTATAATATTCTGAACTATCAGTGTATAAGCCATTAAAAGGTAAAGGTTTCCCCTTGATATTAAGTCTAGTTGTCCAACTCTGAGGGGTGATGCTCATCTCCATTTCTAAGCTGATGAGCCAGCGTTGTCCGTAGATGCCTGCAAGGTCATGTGGCCAGCATGACTGCATGGAGTGCCGTTACCTTCCCACCGAAGTGGTACCGATTGATTTACTCACATTTGGATGTTTTCAAACTGCTAGGATAGCAGAAGCTGAGGCTAATAGCAGGAGCTCACCCCACTCCCTGGATTCGAACTGCTAACCTTTTGGTCAGCAAGTTTAGCAGCTCATTGGTTTAACCCACTGCGTCACCGGGGGCTTCATATATAAGCCATACACTAGTTATACTCAAAATCATTTCACTGCCTTTTCTTCAACCAACGTAGTACAAACTCTTCCTCATCAGCCTCCACAACACTAAGAAACTGCATATCAATAAGATATCACACATTCAAAATATGGTTGAACTGAAACTTGACTCTTTCTCTCCCTTGATTGTCTGGATGTGTGAAATAACTACTACAGCTCATTCCCACTTAGCACATCAGGCAGTTTCCTATACTAGGGAAGACACATATGCTAATCAGTCTATGATTTGCTTGCTAGCATTTGCATTTCTGCAATTCATCCTAAATGTGAGGAAAATGGTTCCGAACTCCCCACCGCACTTGTCATGCTGGGCTGGCTCAGTTGGATTGTATTGTTTTCAATGCATGGACCCTTCCAGACTGTCTAATATTAAAAGGCTATACTACAGAGAATCATAGAATAATAGAGTTAGAAGAGACCACATGGGTGATCCAGTACAACCCCTGACATGCAGGAAAAGCACAATCAAAGTACCTCTAACAGATGGTCATCCTCTGTTCAAAAGATTCCAAGGAAGGAAGTTCTACCACACCATGAGGCAGAGAGTTCCACTACTGAACTGCTCTTACAGTCAGGAGATTCTTCCTAATGTTCAGGTGAAATCTCCTTCTGGTAATCTGAACCCACTGCTCCAAGTCCTAGTTTCCAAGGTAGCAGAAAACAAGCCTGCTCCCTCTTCCTTATGTCACCCTTTCACATATTTATACATGGCTATCATGTCTCCTCTCAACCTTCTCATTGCAATCATGCATGAATATGGAAAAAAAGATATCAGGAAAGCTTTAGAGACAGCTTTTTCTGTAGGGAAAATAAACAATTCTCTGGGTATTAAGCAGGAATGGAGAGTGCCGATATTTTTGAACTGCAATTCCCATCAGCTTGAGACAATGGTATGAAATGTTGGGTATTACTATGCTACATGAGGAGAGATGCCTGTTTTTCACTGCTGATTTAAATAATTAAGATATCCATGGGATATCTATCTAATCAATAAGAACTTATTAAGTGAACACATATACAAACCCCATGGATTCAATGGTTCAGCCATAGCTGACACTACCACTTGAAATTTGGCCCAAATTTATTATTTGAATGATATACAAATTATATTTGACATGTTGTGATTTAATATGCAATTATTTGCAATGTTGTGGTGCATTCTTCAACTTGCTACCATGATACCACCATCAGGTGTGCTGAATACACTCCAGATATTTCTACATATCATTACTGAATGCTATGGGAGAAAAAAATAGAAATCCAGCACTTGTTTTCTTCTGCAAAGTGTTTCACCCACCCGTGCTCAGAAGGAAACATTAATACATGAGCTCCACCTGCAGTGTGAGTAATTTGTTGTTGTTGTGTGCCTTCAAGCTGTTTCTGACTTACAGTCATCCTAAAGCTTTTCTTGCCAAGATTTCTTCGGTGGGTTTTGCTTGGCTTTCATCTGAGGCTGTGAGAGTGTGACTTACACAAGGGCACCCAGTGGGTTTCCTTGACTTAGTGCGGATTCAAACTCTGCTTTTGAGAGCCATAGTTCAATGCCCAAATCACTAGTGTGAGGAACATATCAAGAAAGGCTATACCATGTGATCCTGTTGTATGTGTAGATTGGGTCATAGGAAAGAAATCCTAAGCATATAGATTACTCCTGTGGTCTCTTCCAACTCTATGATTCTGTGAGAGATATTGACTCATTGAATTGAGAGGCTATACAAGGCATGGGCAAACTTCAGCCTTCCAGGTATTTTGGACTTCAACTCCCACAATTCCTAAGAGCAGGTAGACTGTTAGAAACTGTGGGAGTTGAAGTCCAAAACACCTGGAGGGCCGAAGTTTGCCCATGCCCGGGCTATACTAATTTCTAAGCATTGTTTCTCTGACTGACATTTCATCCAAATACCTGTGTCTCCTTCTGGGTTACCAGAAGAGTTTATCTATCTGTGTTTCCATACCTTTCAGTCAGTGGTCAGACAGCCCACCAGGTTTGTATATGCAGTTTAGAACTATAGCATCTTGACAGAATATTAACTGTCATGACTCCATCCTACAGAATCATGGAATTTGTAGTTTTGTGAAATATTTACCATTATCCATCAGAGAGCTCTAGTGCCACAACAAACTGCAAATCTCATGACTCCATAAGATGGGGTCATGATGTCAAACAACTATACTTCTGCAGTCTAGGTGAACCAAGACCTATCCATCATAACCAGGTTTGAGGAACTGTAGGGTTGTGCGTTCCAACAACATCTGGAAGTCTGTACAATTTGTTGTCAAAGGCTTTCATGGCTGGAATCACCGGGTTGCTGTGAGTTTTCCAGGCAGCATGGCCATGTTCCAGAAGCATTCTCTCCTGATGTTTCCTCCACATCTATGGCAGGCAGGCGATAATGCTTCTAGAAAATGGCCATACAGCGGGGAAAACTCACAGCAACTCGGCTGTACAATTGCCACTCTTTTTAAAGAATAAATAATGGAAACTCTTGTTTCCTAGGTATTTTGAATTTCAAGTCCCATTCATCTCACCCAGTATTACCAATGCTGAATGAGTGCTGGAGTTCTTCACAACAAGTCTAAAGGTTCTTCATCCTTCCTTTAGCAGATGCATGACAGGAAGACAAGACATTCAACAGGCAAAGCCTTTCTTTATCACGATGTTTCCATGCCTGCTAGAAGTGGTTTGTCTGTGTATTAGTAAAAATATCAACCTTCACTAAATATAATGGCTATCTGGAATGGATTCTGCATTTCTCAGAGTTTTGAATGAGGATGAGGTGGACTATAATTCCCAAGATAACTCCCATCCCAATTATTTATCATTCCAATCTTAACTCAAGATGCTAGGTTTGCATTATTACATAGGAGGATTGGAACTAGCTATCCAACATTCACTCACTTAGGATGCATCTGCCCTATAGAATGAATGCAATTTGACAACACCTTAACTGTCATGGCTCAATGTGATGGAATCATGGGAGGTGTAAGTAAGATGCCAGCATTCTTTGGCAGGGACTGCTAAATACATTGCAAAGTTGTAGCTCCTTTGGTTCCAAAGCATTCAGATATGGGAAATAAAGTGGTCAAACAGCATTAACTCTACAGTATAGATGCACCCCTGGTCTATAGCCATCTAGCCATTTGACTGAAACATCTTAACTCCTCTTAAAATGTGCTATGTTATTTATGATCTAGATTTCTATGACCCAGATTTTCCACAGGGGAAAGGAGAACTTGGGCCATTGACTAAGTTACCTTGCTTGATAGTGATTTGTGTCATACTATGTTACAGACTTTGCACTTCTAGTAGGCATTATCAGATATTACAACTACTTCCCATTTATGGTTAGCATTTTTAAAAAATAACAAAAAACACAGAGCAGCTTTTTAAGTCAAGAAATTCCTCTTTTACGTTTATATAAATCTCAAGACAAAAAATGATTCAGTATCATCAATACATATATTGTTTGATCTAGATAGATATTACATGACTTTAGCAAAATATAAGTCTCCATATTTAAGTCACTATTACATTGGAATTTTTAAAAAGCTTTAGGATAGGATGGGTGGGATATGGAAGATGCTTCAGTATTCTGACTATACCAGTGTGTGTATGTGTGTGTATAAAGATATAACTTAAGCAAGGGAAAATCCTTTTAAATGCATGAATTATAAATCAAATTACCTTCAGTTCTGCCCTAACCTAATATTCTTCCTCCAAGTGTCACTTTTTGTTAAAATCAATTTCAGATTTTGAATTTTGCTCAGCTCACCTAATTGATAGCAACACACATCCATGATAAGCAGAAAATGAAATTGTTTCTGCAGCACAGCTCAATAGTGGGTTGAAGAACAGTTCGCAGTGACCTTGTCTGGGGGGTATCACTCTTTGAAAGGAGAAAAGACTCAGTGATGACCATTTCGAGGCCTGATGTTTTCCAGGTTCCCTTACCCACAACTCATCCCACACTTTGTTCATGACAGACAAGGCAAGTGTTGATGGGAGGCTAAAGAGAAATGGGGGCTGGGAACCCATGAGACCTTTCTGGTGATGGCAAAGGTAATGGGCAAGTTTTGCCCTCTTTGAGACATATCTCTCTATTGTTAAGCATCACTTTTGAACAGCAGCCATTTGCCTAGACAGGAAAAAAGGAAAGGGACATCAGCCACTGATAGGGCTGGAGTTGACGCATGTTCCAATCCGTGCAAACACATTTGCGATTCAATTTCTTGGTCAAACTAAAGTGTGACTGTGTCACTTAGAGGGGAACAGACAGCTGTGCAATGAGCTTTTTGCCTTCTGATCCCATGCATGAAATAAATCTTACTATTTAATGGAGTTTTCTCCCAAGTCAATGTGCCCAGGACTGTGACGACAGGCAGGAAGCATACTGTAAGTATGGTGCCTACAGGACTGTGTGGACAAGACATCTCCAACCCTTTAGAGACATTTATGTACATAAAGAGCAAGGCAACAACTTTCCCCCCATTAAGCACAGAACATTAAAAAAGAGCCTGTCACTTTTGATACACTCAGATCATTCCCTTGTGGCTTGGTATAGCATATTAGATGTAGCGCAGGACAAAACATATGACATTGTCAATTTCCCAGCCATTCTCCAGAGCTTGCATTGGATTGCATTTGAGATTAACATTATATCCCACTACTTCAACTGATAAAGAGAAACAAATAATTGTAGGGCAAGTTCTGTTCTATAGGCCAATGATGCAAACTGGATTTTATAAGGCTTATACTCAATTTATAAGGTGTGCAGTTAGGTGGTCAATGTATACTAGTTCTTATTTCATGTAGAGGAATAATGCTCCCTTGTTGACACATCACAAGTAGTTGCTTGATTAATTTGTCCTTCCATAAAATACTTCTTAATTTACAAAAGTGCAGAAAAGATGGTTTTCAATACAGAAGAGAATTCAAAAAGGGGAATCCCCTACCTGCAATCTGAAATAGACCACCCTAGAATGTAACCATTTTAGAATCAGCTCTCAGTAACCAGAGATACATCCCAACTAAGCTCACTGGGTTCATTTCAGTTAATTCAGTTTAAAACCTCTGCTCTTTTTGGTATCAGTTGGCAACTACACTGATGAATTACAGCCTTGAACCCTCTTAGCTAGAGCAGAAAGGTGGAGAACATGTGCATGTGCCCTTCCCAATGTTGTTGGACTAGAACTCTCATCAACTGGGAGAGCCAACTGTGAGTTTTGATGGGAGTTGTAGTTCAAAAATACCTACTACTTCATCGTACTAGAGAATGAATCCACTTTAAATCCAGTTTTGCCTCCTGCAGAATTCTGGGGTTTGTAGTTTAGTGAGGCTGTTTAAAGGCCCCTCCCTAAACTACAAACCCCATAACTATGCAGGAGGCAGCAACTGGATTTAAAGTGGATTCATTCTCTAGTGTGATGAGGTCCCTAGAGTTATCCCATCATCTATATCAGAGACTCCATTTTTCAAGCACATATGTAATGTAACTTAAGCTTTACCTTAAATCAGTAATGTTCCACTCTTAAGAAAAATATACAAAATCCTTGTTTTGTTTGTAAATAGAGGTGTCAAAAAATATTAGACACCACTCAAGCTCAAGACAGGCATGTTTAAGGTTCATTAGTTTCAGTGCTAAATGTCAGTTATGGGCTTAGATTCCTATCATCACCCAAAAGTATTATATTTGATTTTGGCTGGGTCTGTTCTATAGAGTTCATACCCTGACTCAGGGCCATAGCCGGGGGGGGGGGGAATAAAGGGTTCAACCCCCCCCCCCCAACCTGAATTTTAGGGCCTGACTGCATGTAAAGGAACCATTTAGTAGTGTCCTCAGCATCATTTTTTAAAATAAACTAACTATTAACATTGAATGTTTGCCATACATGTTGGAAATCACCCCGAGTGTCTTTGGGGGGATAAGGCAGTCTGTAAATAAAATTTATTATATTATTTGAGATACAACATGATTATTACACAGCAAACAAGATCACTATGCTGCCTGTTGTACTGGATCACATGTCGGACACTTTCCAAGTGTCTAGGACTATGATTATTGTGATTATTATGATTATTATTATCATCTAAAGGCTGGTTAACACATTGCTAGACCTGCACAGTGTGGCACTGAAGATCTGGTAACTGAAAGGACCCCCAACAAAATGACATTGTGCCTGAAAGAATGTTGTTCCTATTGTCTTCAGTCTGTAGTAGCCATTCATACCTGCAAGTCACCTCTGGATCTGCATTCACCCAACAATAAGCATGAATGTCTGCAGAACCAGCCCTGGCAAAACAATCTGAATATTGGTTCAGCAGCAGCACCCAAGAGCCAGCTTTCCTATATGAGGGCACAATGTGTGTGCTCTTCATTTTGATTTATTTATTCAGATCTCTAACGACTTGCCTACCTACTCTATACACCCAAATTGGAGTATCACGTTTCATTCAGTGAATATGAAACACATCAAAAACCCACTGACTTCAATGGAAGGGTTAGTCATGTGCTTAAACCCCTTTTCTGTGGAAATCAATGGCACTTTGAAGTGTTTCACCGGGGCTAGAATGTGGCCACACTCTAATCGAGCAAATCAAATTGTGGCTTTGCAAAAAAAAAAAAGCGTGGATTTGGTATCCATGAAGAAACTGCGTTGGCTCAGTGGAGTCCCAAGAGATAATATTCTGTGTCAAAAATAACCATCTGTATGGAGATAACCACACATAGGGCATTCTGACTGTGAAGAAGCCATACATTTTGCAAACAGAGTCCATTTTGACATACACAAATGGAGCGCTACATGCACTGCATCTCAAAGTGCCCTAAATTAAACCTCAGTATGAAATAAAGATACATCATATACAGATGTATATCTATTTATAGACATTTCCAATTGTATATAGACGTGTAGATCACCCAGTGGCCTTCTTTGAACCTTCCCCTGCTTCCCCCAAGGAACATGACAGTGAAACCTGTAGGAAAAAAAGAAAAACCTTCTAGAAAATACTAGAATGGGTTTTTAAAGCTTTTAAATGTGTCCCAGTTCTATGCTACTGCAATGCTCTGCTACTGTTTTTGTTTTTATATTATTTTAATGGTATACCTAACAACTAATCTGAGAATTAGACGTGACCCCTGATCCCACAGATTCACCTATGTGGATGCCTCCGGGCAGGTTTCACTGCAGCCCCACAATGCAACTTTAGGAGGGAAGGAGAATGCCACAGGGAATTTCTAAAGGTTTCCTACCTGTATTATGGACATCCGGCTCGGAGGAGCCTCAGTGACGTTAGTCCCTTGCCCTGTGAAGCTGGTGTGGCAGCCCACGTGTCCCTGGGGCACAGTCAGGTTGTTGGAGGCTGGTTTCAGGTACATCACTTCAGACCTGGGGGAGCTAAGGGGCAGGCGGGTCTGGTAGTCAAAATACATGGGCGAGGTGGCCAAAGAAGGGCTGCTCACCACGTTCATGACGTTCAGGGGCCCTCTACTGTCCTCCCCTTCACTGGGCACCAGCATGATGTCATTCTTGCTGATCTTCTTCTTCTTGCCCTTGCCTCCACCATTGCCTCCACCACCACCACCCCCTCCACCCCCACCACCAAGTTGGGGGTGACTATACTCAGCAATGCGGCAATTATAGGTGCGGATCTCCTTGTTCTCCCGCTTGCACTTGACAGCAATGGTGATCATGGCAGCCAGCAGGATGATGGACACAGTGCTCAAGGTGACAATCAGGGGGAGAGACAAGTCCCAGTGGGGCCGTCGGTGCTGCTCCCCATTCACTTGGGGCTCCCCTGCTTCAGGAAGTGGCCCAGCCAAGGCCCGCACAATCAGTTTGGCTACTGCAGAGAGGCTGGGCTTCCCATGGTCACTGACCTTCACCACAAGCTCGGCCACAGGACTAAGCTCTTCCCAGTAAGGGTGCAGGGTGCGGATCTCCCCACTGGTGGGGTCCATCTCAAAGAGGTGCTCCTCATTGCCTTCAACAATCTCATAGGTGAGGCGCCCGCTCTCTCCAAAGTCACTATCCAAGGCACGCACTGTGCCCACTGGGTAGCCCACGCCAGCGTTGCGTGGGACCTGGAGTTCAGCAGTGTCATTGATCAGGGCTGGCAAGACAATCAGAGGGGCATTGTCGTTGACATCCAGGACAGTGACACGGACGGTGGCATTGCTCTCCCGGTGGGGGGAGCCTGAGTCTTTGGCCAGTACATGAAACTCAAAGTGTTTGGTCTGCTCATAGTTGAAGCTGCGCAAGGCGTAGATGGCCCCGTTGGTGGGGTTGACGGAGACGTAGGTGTAGATGGAAACATCACCGACGTGCCCAGGGAGAATGGAGTAGGAGACGGTGCCATTTTGGCCCAGGTCAGGGTCCTTGGCTAAGACAGAGCCAAGGTACTCTCCGGGAATGTTGTTCTCAGGCACCTGAAGGACATACAGGTTCTTGCTGAAGCGGGGCGGGTTGTCATTCTCGTCCAGGATCCTGACAGTGAAGGACTTGGTGGAGTTGAGTGGGGGATTGCCACCATCCCTGGCCAGGATGGTCACGTTGTACTCGTCCTGCACCTCCCTGTCCAGGGGCCGGTCGGTGACAACAGTGTAGAGGTTGTCATAATTCTCCTCCAGGGTGAAGGGCACGGCTCCCTCACCTCCACCACTGCCACCATCACCTTGCACCCGGCAGAGGAGCTGCCCATTCTTGCCAGCATCACGGTCAGTGACTCTTACCAGGGCGATGACAGTGCCAGGTGGGGCAGCCTCACTGAGGGCCCCCTGCCGCACTGAGACGAAACCAATGGAGGGTGCATTGTCGTTGCGGTCCAGGAGGCGGACAGTGACTTTGCAGTGAGCTGGGATGGGGTTGGGCCCTAAGTCACGGGCCTGCACGTCAATCTCCACCAGTGCACCCTCCTCATAGTCCAGGTTGCCCTTGACACGGATCAGGCCACTCTGGGGGTCGATGCTGAAGAGCTCCCTCACCCGCTCAGGTGTGTAGCCGCTGAAGGCATAGAGCACCTCTCCGTTGGTGCCCTCGTCGGCGTCGGTGGCATTGAGGTCGAGCACTGCAGTGCCCAGCGGAGCGTTTTCCGGCAGCTCCACCACATAAGAGGCCGCCTCGAAGACAGGGCTGTTATCATTGGAGTCGATGAGGCGGACGTTGAGCTGGACGGTGCCGGAGCGTGGCGGATCCCCGCCGTCGAGGGCGGTGAGGACCAGCGTGTGGTGGCTCTGCTCCTCGCGGTCCAGCGGCTTCTGCACCACCAATTCCGGGAACTTGGTGCCGTCGCCGCGGGCTTTGACGTCCAGCGCGAAGAGCCCGTAGTCGTCGCGGGTGAGCAGGTAGGTCCGGAGCCCGTTCTCGGCGGCGTCGGGGTCGTGGGCGCTGGCCAAGGGGAAGCGCGTTCCCGGCGCCGCGTTCTCCGAGATGTCGAGGTCCACCTGGTCGGAGGGGAAGGCCGGCGCGTTGTCGTTCAGGTCCTGGATCTCCACCTTGATCATGCAGATCTCCTGGTCGTTGGCGAAGACCTCGAGGGAGAGCTGGCACTTGGCGCTGCGCCGGCACAGCGCCTCGCGGTCCAGGCGCTGCTTGGTGTAGAGCAGGCCGCTCTCGCCGTCCACGTCCAGCAGGTGCGGCGCCGAGTTCTCCAGCACGCGGAAGGTGGACTTCCCTCCGCCGCGGGGACGCTCCGAGGACGGCGAGCCTCCGCCGGGCCCGGGCTGCAGCCGGGCATCGCGGCCGATGTTGCCGATGACAGTGCCTGCGCCTTGCTCCTCCGGCACCGAGTAGTTGAGGTTCTTCAGAGCCCAGGCCGGGGCCCAGCCCAGGAGGAGGACGGCCAGGCAGCAGAGGCAGGCCCGGGCGGAGAGGGACATCACAGGGGAAGAAAGGAAGGCAGGCAGGCAGGCGAGAGCCGGGATCCCTTCCTCCCTCCCTCCCTCCCTCCCTTCCCGCTCTCCTTTCAAGTTCCTGGACCTGTTGCTCGGGAAGATCCGCAAAGCCCCAGCGCCACCATGGACGGAGCGAGCTGAGCGATGGAAGGAAGCAGAGGAAGGGGAGGATGGTGTGAGTGAGTGAGTGAGTGAGTGAGTGAGAGGTCCCGCTCGGTCCCCTCTCTTTCTTCCTCTCCCGCCTCTTGGCCTCCTCCTTGTTGCTGCTGCAGTTCCAACTTCACGGAGGAGGAGGAGGGGGAGGGGGGGGTGAGAGAAAAAGGCAAAGCTTTGGTCTGGAAAAGGAGGAAGAGGCGGTACAAAACCCCAGGAGAAATGCCTGCCGGTGTCCTGAGTCAATAGATGGAGAAATCGGGGTTTAAAAAACACGCGAGAGGTGAAATCCCAGCAAAAACAAAACCAGCAAAAGCAAAGCGGGGGTTGCTGCAATTGTCGGAGGAGAGAACAGAGGTGGCTGCGGCTCGGCAGGCTGGGCTTGGCTTCCCCTTCTGGTCGGGGTCCTCCTTCTCAGGGGGTCTTCTCTCCCGCTGCTGCAATCCGCGATCTAAGCGGAGCCGCGGAGGTCCGCATCCCGCCGCCTGCCATCCGGGAGACCGCTTGGCTTGCTCTGCCTGCCTCTCCGAGGTACGCACACGCACACACACACGCAGACACACACACACAGAGGAAGGCTCCTCCTGCGGCGCCGCCAAGAAAAAAAGCGAGAAGCCGAGCTGGAAAGGATGAGGAGTCTCTTGAAGATGTGTAGTTCCTCCCCACGAGCGGAGGGAGGCTGCGTGTGGGGTGGTGTGTTCTGAGGAGACAGGCGAGCCTCCTCCGGATTTGCTTTATAGCTGGGCTCGGAGATTCACCGAGAAGGCGAAACCACCCAAGGCTTGTCAAAAAGGCACGCCGGGGAGAGCCGAGGAAGAAGCAGCAGCAGCAGGAGTCTCCGCCGCCTCCGCCTTTGCTGCTCCTGGCGCCGCCGCCACATCGCCAATCTCTCTCTCTCTCTCTCGTTCCCTCTCTCTCTCTCTGGAGCGTGTCTGGACTGGAGGAGCCGGACACTTTCCCCGCTGCAGTGGTGGACTCTCCCGTCCACGCGTGCCTTCCTGCCTCCGCCAGTCGAGGAGAGGAAATCAACAGGCGACTCAGGGCTGGGCGCAGAGATTAAAAAAGGGAGAGGGAGGGAGGGAGAGAGGGAGGGAAAGAGAGAGAGGTGGGGCGGGCAGACAGAGAGGGAGGGAGGGAGAGACACCACACACGCGCACCGCGCGCCCTTCCTCCTCTCTCTCACACTCACTCACACACACACACACTCACGCGCCAGAGGAAGGAAACAGCCTTCGCCTTCAGCAGGCAGCGCCGTCCATCATCTTCCCCTGCCGCCTCCAAACACGAGTCACTTTAGGCTTCCTCGCTGCATCGCGCCGTGTTTTGGATCGCAAAGCCTGTTTTTTCTCTCTATCTGTTCGTGAGGGGGAGGATAATGTTTTATTGCTGGTTCAAGGAGGATTTGGGGGGTAGGTACTCTTCTCCCCCCTTCCCCCCAGAGAAAGGGTCATTCAGCCATGCCCAGCTTCCAGTCTGGGTTGAGTCAGGCGGAAAAAAAATACCCAAATCGATCAATCAATCCGGTTCATAGAAGGACGGGATTCAGTTCCTGCTGGCGCGTGTCGCGGCTCCAATCTCTCTCTCACAGAGAAAGGACAGGGATGGAAAGGAAAGGGGGAGATGAGGATGCGGTTGGGGAAAAATATATATATATAAGGAGTATTTGAATGTTCTTTTTGACACCAGGAAGGGGAGCCCAGAGGGAGGGTGTTGCCCGCAGATCCCCTTCCACTGGCTTCAATTCCTCACAACCGAAGTCTCAGTGGGTATATATTTTTTTCCTTTTTCGTAGTGTGACGTGTGAAACCCACACGCTCTCTCTGGGAAGTTTGGGCAGCCGTTGTATTCTCCTGTTTATGCCAGATAATATTTGTAAAAACTGAAGTCCAGTCTCTCCAGCGAGAAGAAGAAATAAATCACTTTCCTTGACTCTCTGTTTTTTGTTGTTTTTTTTTTGGGGGGGGGGGGTGTTGGGGGTGGTGTTGTTGTTTTGGTCAGGCGACAGGCAGGGGACGCGTGTCTTCCCCCTCCTCTGCAAAGAAATCCATCTGGAGCCCGCAGGTAAAGGACGACGATGATGACGCCGCAGCAACAGTTGGCTGGAGCCAGGCGCCGGAGAGAGAGGCCGCCTCAGCAGCGGCAGCAGCAGCAGCCATGCCGCCTCGCTCTCTGCCGCAGTCGCCGCGATGGAGCGGGCCCCTCGCCGCCGCCGCCGCCGCCTCGGCCTCCCGCCATCGCGCTCTCTCTCTCTCTCTGCTTCTCCCTCGGCTTCTCGCTCTCTCGCCCGCCGCCCAGTCCCTCGCACTCCCGGCGCCTCTTGCCGACTGACTCTATTCACCTCACGCCGCCGCTTAAACATTGATACGGATTCCCCGCCAGCCAATGGCGGCCGGGGCAGCGGACCCGCCTCCCTGTCCGGCCGCCAATCGGGAGCGGGCTCCAAGCGCCTGGGGGGTGGGATTAGAAGCCCCCTCGGCTGCGGTGTCATTGATAAGATCGGCTCAGATTGGAGAAGAGAGAGAGAGAGAGGAAAGGGGAGGGGGGAGTGTGAGAGAGAGACAGGGAGAGTTTATGGCTCCCAACGTGGAGGCGCCGCCACCTCTCTTTCTCGCTCTCCCTCTCTCTCTCTCTCCTCTCTCTCTCTCTTCTCTCGCTCTCTTTTCCCTCTCCTCTCGTTCTCTCTCCCCCTTTTCTCCCTTTTATTCTCTCTCTCCTTTTTTCTCTCGCTCTCTTCCCTCTTCTATCCCTTTCCCCCCTCTCTCTCCTCCCTCTCTCGTTCTTTCTCTCTTCCCTCTCTCTCCTCTCTTCTCTCTCCCCCTCTCTCTTCTCTCGCTCTTGCCTCTCCTCTCGCTCTCTCCTCTCTCTCTCTCTCTCCCCTCTCCTCTCTCTCTCTTCTTCTCTCTCCTCTTCTCTTTTCTCTTTCTCTCTCGCTTCCCTCGACTCTTTCTCTTTTTTCTCCTCTCTTTTCTCTTTCTCCCCTTGTCTTCCCTCTCCTCTCTCTCCTCCTCTCGCTCTTCTCTCTCTCTCCTACTTCTCTCTTTTCTCTTTTTCTCTCTTCCCTCCTCTATTTCTTTTCTCTTTCTCCCCTCTCTTCCCTCTGGCTTCTGTCTCCTCTCTCTCTCTCCTCTTTCTTTCTTTCTTTCTTTCTTTCTTTCTTTCTCCGCGAGTCTCCTTAACAATGGGAGCCGTTCTCCCGCCCCTGCCTGGTGAATTAGGCTCCGAAGAGAAGTGTGTGAGAGTTCTTGGTTGGGTAGAAAGAGCCTTGTTGTGAGGAATACCAAGCTGGATGAGGATTGTCTACCGCCTATCACTTTCTCTTTCGGCGTTAAGGGGAAATCCCGCTTTTAGTACACTCAAAACCCAGGCCTCTTCCACACAGCTAAATAAAATCCCACGTTATCTGCTTTGAACTGGAATAGATGCCAATGCAGACTCAGATAACCCAGTTCAAAGCAGATATTGTGGGATTTTCTGCTTTGATCTTCTGGATTATATGGCTGTGTGGGAGGCTCCCCAGGCAGGATGTATCACCGAGGGCCCTTCCAGACAGGCTCAATATCCCAGCATCTGATCCCAGGTTTTCTGTTTATCCCAGATTATCTGGCAGTGGAGACTCACATAATCCAGTTTAAGGCAGAAAACCTGGGATCAGATCCTGGGAGATAGGGCCTGTCAGGAAGGACCCTGAAGCTTCTTCCACAGCTATAAAATCCACATTGAACTGGATTATATGTCAGTGTGGACTCAAGATAACGCAGTTCAAAGCAGATAATGTGGATTATCTGCCTTGCTATTCTGGGTTATATGGCTGTGTGGAAGGGCCCTGAAGCAACAGGGGCTGCTTTAGATTTAACCCCCATTACGAGTGACTCCTCCGTTTCCCAATGAAACGTTGAGCATTCCTAACAATGTATTGTCGAAGGCTTTCCTAACAATGAGCGTGCGAGTCTAAGCCTGGCAATACAGTCAGCACCTTGGACAGCTCCTGAAAAATCTACGTCCAACCCTGTGGTGATAGCTTCAGCAGCACTCGCTCTGGACATACAAACGGAGGAGCAGAGTGGCCCCCTTCTCCTTGTCATTCCTTGTTGATCCCATCCCATTTGAGTCCAAATAAATCCCTCCCCAAACACACAAAAACACACCTGATCACTTCCTGAGAGAGAGAGAGTCCTTTGTAGGCAAAACCAATAAAGGAATCCCATATGAACCCATATGAACGTTGCATATGGGTACAACTTTCATATTTTGGGGGGACACACTGCTAGCAAGACAAAAAGAGGCTTCTCCTGGAACTAAGCTAGTTCGCCTGAACTTCCAGGATTCTCCTCTGTCACCCTATTTTGGGGATACTACTATAAAAAAGGAATGTGTGGTAGAACTGAGATGTGGGGAAACTAACAATTGGGTGTGTGTGACCCCATTGTTAAAGGCTTTCATGGTCAGAATCACTGGGTTGTTGTGAGTTTTCTGAATTGTATGGCCATGTTCTAGAAGCATTCTCTCCTGACGTTTCACCCACACCTATGGCAGGCATCCTCAGAGGTTGTGAGGTCTGTTGGAGACTAGGAAAACTGGGTTTATATATCTGTGGATTGTCCAGTTTCCAATGCCTAGTTTCTAACAGACCTCACAACCTCTGAGGATGCCTGCCATAGATGCAGGCTAAACGTCAGGAGAGAATGCTTCTGGAATATGGACATACAGCCCCGAAAACTCAACAACCCAGGGATTTGATGCTTTTCTGTTGTTTAACTTGGCGGCTCAAAGTCTGGATGGAAGTATTCTATGTTTTGAAGGAGGGAGAATGGAGCGGCAGTGATCACAGACTCAAAAGAGAGAGATGGAGAGAAAAGGATTCGTGCAGCCTGAGCAGCCTATAGGAAAATGCAATCTTCAGTCAACCCCTTCGTTTCTTCTTCGCAAACCCCCCTCAGGATGGCGACCTCCCAATCTGTTTCGCTTCACTCCCTTTGTCCCTCTCCCCTCCAAAATAAAATAAAACCCCTTCTGTTGCTGCTAACTTTGAGGAACGGACATAAGAAGAAAGACAAAAACCAGCCAGCATAGTCTTCCCCTCTTCTCTTCTTCCCCCACCCCAATTCCCAGGTTGGAATGAAAGTGAGGAAAGGTTAACGGTTTTGGGGGGAATAAAAAACATTGATCTAGGGATTCGTGAAGGGAAAGGAAAGCCATGCTGCCATTTATCAATTGTGAATGACTCCCGTGTAAAGCGATTCGCATGAATCATTCAGAACGGGGAGAAAGGCCATTGCCAATCCCCTCCAGAAGGATCCACAGATGGGGAGGGAATCTGGATCTAAAGACCCCCAGTCCTTTTTCTCGGGCTCTGAGGTTCAGCGAGAAGCGAGAGAAGGAAGGAGGGGAGGAGAAAGTGGGTTTGTTTGCATTCAAACCGAGTTTTCCTCACTCCCCCCCCCCCTTCTCACTCCAATCTCAAGGCTTGGCAACGGGGAGTTTAGCCAGGCAGGAGGCAGCCTCCGCTCAACAGGATCAAGCCAATGCTGTGTAAGGGGAAGGCGGGAGAAAATGAGGGAGGGAGATGTTGGTGCTTTCTGTCCTAGATCAGCTGCACTAAAGGCAGATTGGGATATTGGTTAAAGCCAGCAATTCTGGAAAGCAAGGAGAACCTGTCAGAAGCACCTCCTTCCCCCCTTCCTTCCTTCCTTCCCTCCCTCCATTCCTTCTCTCCCCGTCTCTTTCCTCCCTTCCTTCTTTCTTCTTTCCTTCCCCCCTTCCTTGCTTCCTTCCCTCCTTTCTACCTTCCTTCTTTGCCCCCCCCTCATTCTTCTTTCCTTCCCTCTGTCCTTCCTCCCCTTCTCTTCCTCCTTCCTTCCTTACCTCCTTCCTTGCTTCCTTCCTTCCCTCCCTTCTTTCCTTCCTTTCCTCCTTCCTTGCTTCCTACCCTCCCTTCCTTCTTGCTTCCTTCCCTCCCATCTTTCCTTCCCTCCTTTTCCTTCCTTCTTTTCCCCCTCCCTCAGTCTTCCTTTCTTCCTTCCTTCCCCCTTCTCTCCCTTCGTTCTTTCCTTCCTTCCTTCCTTCCTTCCTTCCTTCCTTCCTTCCTTCCTTCCATCCTTCCTTCCCTCCGTCCCTCCTTCCTTCCCTTCCTTCTCTCCCTCCTTCCCTCCTTTCTTCCTTTTCTCCTTTCCTCCCTGCCTCCTTCCTTCCCTCTTCCTTCCTTCCCTCCCTTTTTCCCCATTGCAGTCTTTTTTAATGCGCCAGCCGTTCCTGCAAACTTTATCCGCTCCCATCGAGACACAACAAAACAGCGCCTGTGAGCTTTCCTGAGATGCCCCCCGCCGCTTCCCCAATTTGTTTCGTTTCTTAATACATCCAGGTCCATCCTGTGTTTGTCTTTCCTCTTTCGGGAGTGGGGGCAGGGGAACCCTACTGCAATTGGGTTTGGGCTCCCTCTAGTGGACCCAGTCCACACTGCTACCTTTGGGGCAGCTTTGCTAATAAGGAGCCAGGGAGCCTGAGACCAAGAGTGGTGAGTATAGGGCCCTTTTGCAGATATCAAATTCCTAAGGTATATGTAACTCAAAAACATTCCTCCTGGAAATGTATGTGGGCCTTTCTAGGGCTGGCTCTATAGTGCCATAAAGAGCAGTTTCAATCGCATTATATGTTCAGTGTAGAGCAGGTATGGGCAAACCTAGGCCCCTGGGGGAAGGGCAGATGCAATCCCTTAGGCTCTTTTCTCAGGATCTCCTTTCTCTCACCATCCTATTCTCCCTTCCCTCCCTCCCTTCTTTCCTCTTTCTCCCTCTTTCTCTCTACCTCCCTCCCTCCTTCCTTCCCTCCCTTCCACCCTTCCATCCTTTCTTCCTTCCCTCTTTCCTCCCTCCTTCCCACTCTCGCTTTATCCTTCCTTCCTTCACTCTCTTTTGTCTTTCCATCCTTCTATCTTTCCTCCCTCCCTCTATTCCCTTCCTTCCATCTTTATACTACTTCCATCTTTCTCTTCCTCCCTTCCTTCTCTTTTTCCTTCCTCCTTTCCTCCTGGGAGACGTTTAGGTAGGTAGAGAGGGAACATGACAACCTTGTTTCAAGATTTGAAAAGATGTCCCATTGAGGAGGGGTGGTGGTGGGGAAACTCATTTTCTCCTGCTCTAGAGACCAAGGCACAAAGGAGCAATGGTTTCAAATGGCAGGGAAAGAGATTCAACTGAGAAGATTAGGAATAACTTTTTGAGAGTAAGAGCTGTTGGAGAGTGGCATAGGCTGCCTTGGAGTGTGATGGAGGCTTTCCAGCAGAGGCAGTCTATTAGGAGTGCTTTGATTGTGCCTTCCTGCATGGCAGCGGATTGGACTAGGATTCTAGGATTATATATCAGGAGTAGGCAGTACATGGTCTAATGGATACACTTTTTCTCTCTCGTCCACCATCTCATCCTGACCAAGGCTAACCATTTTGGAATCCAAATGTTTCCTATCTTTCTTTCACTTTCTGCCCCCAAAATAAAAGAGGAAAGGGAGGAAAGGGCAGGGAGGGGACTTGGGGAGAACCCCCTCCCTCCCGGCCTGCCCATCCCACTCCAGCCAGCCATGTGGTCCCCAAGTTAGAAAGTTTGCTCATGCCTCATGTAGGCTCATATGATGCAGTCCAGTTCAACCTGTGTTATGTGGGTCTACACCAGGCATGGGCAAACTTTGGCCCTCCAGGTGTTTTGGACTGCAACTCCCAGTTGGTAGGCTGGTAGAAATTGTGGGAGTTGAAGTCCAAAACACCTGGAGGGCTGAAGTTTGTCCGTGCCTGGTCTTTACTGAAATTATAATGCATTTCAAACTGCATTTTATGGAAATATAGATCAAGACTAGGTATGGTTCTATGACATATTTTTGGTCCAAGTGTAGGCCATAGAATCATAGAATAATAGAATTAGAAGAGACTATGTGGACCATCCAGTCCAACCCCATGCAGTGGAGGAAAAACACAATCAAAGTACCCCTGACAGATGGCCATCCAGCTTCTGTTTAAAACTCTCCAGAGAAGGAGTTTCCACCACAGTCTGAGGCAGTGAGTTCCACTGCTGAACAGCTCTTACTATCAGCAAGTTCATCCTAATGATCAAGTGGAATCTCCTTTCCTGTAATTTGAAACAATTGCTTTGAGTCTTAGTCTCCAAGGCAGGAGAATACAAGCCTTCTCCCTCTTCCTTATGACCCCCTTTTAGATATTTCAACATGTCTGCTCAACCTTCTTTTCCGCAGGCTAAACATCCACAGATCTTTAAGCCACTCCTCATAGGGCATGGCCTCCTGACCTTTGATCATTTCAGTCACCCTCCTTTATAAACTGCATTATATGAGTATGCACTGATTATATAATGCTGTTTAAAATGCAGTGTAGTTGGGGCCCATAGTCAATGTACAGGGTTCACTATTATTTATGTTTTCAGGTATCACAGGAGGTTGTGGAATGCATACCCTGTGGATATTGGGTTGTATACTGATAAAAGAAAATAGGGGTAAGGAAAGTGCTTCCTTCACACGTACAGAAAGTATACTACTTCAAAAGAATTTCCATGCAATGAAAGCTGCCCAAAATATAAAATAACTTGCATCAGTATAACTCAGGTGTTGGATTATCTTCAAATGATGCTTACACAAAGAGAAGAAAAGCCCTTGGTGCATATACATTGTGCCAGAATCCCACACAGGCAGATTATATACTTCCAGCTGTTTGATTGAACAAAGAGGCTTAATCCAGGTCTGACACATAGTAGTATTCTTCAATGGCCAGATAAATCCCAAAGTCACTTCGCTGAAGGAGAAATCTCCAGCCTATCAGTCTTACAGGAAGAATCTGACCAACGATGTCTCAGAATTCTGCCAATCATAGCTGGCTGCTCCTGTTTTGCATGAACTGCCATGGCAACATCTTACAGAATCCTGGGTTTGGCGATTTAGGCAGAGATGATTAGATTTCTCAACCAGGGCATCCCTTTGGTGACTCTGAACAAACTGCAAACCAGATGATTCCACAGGATTTCATTATGGGACTTACTGAGGAATCATGACAGCATAACTGTGTAGAATAAAAGAGTTTCTGATGTTAATCAAAGTTAGACAAATCACATCTTTTGGAGATTTGTCCAGCACCTTGGATAGTTTAGACTGACATCTAGAGTACTGTGACTCCACGATCCTCCATGTTAGTGGTTCCCAACCTTTTTTTTGATCTGGGACCACTTGACCAGGGACTACTCTCCAACATTAGTGCCAACAGAGTCATGAATCAGTTTTTGGTCAACTTTAGATTCAGTTTGGTTATTTGGGGTGCTGATTCTGAAAATTGCATTGGATAGACAGCATCAGCTCTATTTTCTGATACAGAACATACACGATCCAGTAGTCGCCATCTGCTTGGCCACAAAAAAAAATTAATAATAATTAGCAATCTAGAGCTGATTTGGTAAGAGTAATCTTTCATGTGTAGTCAGTTTCTCCCCTCCCGACATCCCTGTTGCCTCAGCACTATAAGAGATTTTCATGAGACCAGTTGCTCTTGTTGCCGCATGGTTTCAAGGCAACGGTATAGTAAGGGTGAGACCATGGACCATATTTCCATTCTTGTGGACCACTGGTGGTCCACAAACCAAGGTTGGGAACCACTACTCCATGTGGATGGTCAAATCCCAATTATATGCAGTATTGCAATAAAATGGTAAAATCACTATTTGTTTTTGTTTTTTTGAAAAAATATTTTTATATATTTTCAAGCCTTGGTTGGTTGAAACTGTAAATGCAGAATCCATGACTATTGGGGGGGGGGGATTTACTTGCAGAACTACAAATTAGAGCCACCAGTGAGCCCTGTCTACTGTGTTCCAAGCCCTCTCCTAAGAGGCTGTGAGGGAAAGAAATCTTTACAGTTCTAACCAACCAGCAACTGGTTTTAACACAGGGATTCCTCTATGTGTTTGTCTCCCTGCCAACAGTGTGTGAAACCAGCCACACTCAACTGGCATTTGGAGGTGCATTTTAGTGTAACTTGTTCCTTCTTTCTTTCCTCCACACAAGGAAGACGGAGCAGGAAGTGATAGTCAGGCCTAGTCAAAGCACAGGATGGAAAAAAATCATAAAGAGTTTCAGCTGAACATCTAATGAAATCAAAAAAATTGACCACACTTTGGGCAGTATGGACATGACTGATCAAGGTAGGTAGCAAGCCACGCCGAGTCCTTCTGGGAGGTGGGACAAAGTATAAATAAAGATATTATTATTATTATTATTATTATTATTATTATTATTATTATTATTATTTGTGGGAGGAACTGTCTGTCCTCCCATACTTATACCCATCAGCATGTTATGGAAAGACCCTTAAATTCTGGAACCCTCCAGCTTACAGTGCACATTACACTTCTGACAAAGAAATCAATTCATTTTTGTTGGAGTGAGTAGTGCCCTGGGCCAGATAAGATATTGTGCAAAATCCAACAATTGTAAAAGTCTTCAAAATTCATAGTGTGTGAAGAATAGGGATAGAAGAATATATGCTATTATTAATTTTCTGGCAGAATAATGGTCTTCTTCTCACTCAAGAAACCACTGTGAGAAAACTGCAGTGGTAGAAAAGATTCATTGCACTTTATTAAGTCTTTGGGGGAATTATTCTGCCCAAAAATATTTGTGTGTTTTTCACAGAAATGACATTTGTATAAATGAACAATATTTATTTATTTATGCATCTCTCCTGTGTCCTCATCAAGTATGCCTGGAACAGGGAGAAAGCTTTCCCCCAAGGATCCTTACACTCAGGCAGCCCCATACAAGGAAATTTATGTCTCTACTGACACCAAGTTTAGAAGTCTTTCTAACCAGACCTACCATTATAGAAGTTTTGTTGTTGCCTGTTGATCGGAGAGGATCAGAATGAAGCCTGTGTTAGGTCCATGAGATGGCAGAACAGTCTGAGGAAGCAGAACTGCACGATTTTGAATGATAGCTTCAGAGGAAGAGAAGGGAAGTGCTAGCTCTCTGGAAAGAATATCAGCCTTTGATGTTTCCTCAACTGACACCCAACAGTAGCCATTCTACCCTTTTCCCATCCCAGATGGTCTTCTGAATTTGATCCTGCTCCCTTCCTCTATTCCAATTTCCCTCCCTGCATTGCCTTTCCCTATTATGTCTTGTGTTTTAGATCATGAGCCTGAGGGCAGAGATTCTTTTTTATGGACCTGGAAACATTTTTCTCTGAAGAATGGAATGAAAAATGCTTTAATTAAATAAATAACAACATGCATTGATCTTTTTTTAAAAGACCCTTTGAATAGAAAAATAGCACAATAGGAAGCAGACTGCTCTCACTGGAGCTGTTCTCCCTGATGTGATGGGACCTTTGTTTTCTTTTCATTTGCAGGTGAATTTATTTTATGTCAACAAAGTTTTCAGAAATTACTGTCTGCCACCTGCAGTTTTAAATGACACAGTCTCCTCTACTACCTCAGGATTTTAGCAGTTTATTCCACTGCATAAATACCTTGTCAGGTCTGAAAACTTCCTATGTAAAACAAAAAAAACCTTGGGGCCCTTCTATACTGACCTGCAAAGTGGTCTCAATCCAGCATTACCGACATGGTTCAATGTCAATGGGCAGGGAACCCAAAGGCCCCTCTCTCCTGTGTCAACAGGTGGCAGTTGCAATACCCCAACTATTTGATGTTTTCAGGCAGTCTGCCTAATGTCAACCTGTGTGGCAGTCACTAAAGCCACCAATGGCTAGATAGGTGCTTGTGTGGCTGGGGAAGGTCACAAACCAAAGGAGGGATGGGATAGGAATGCCATCCTGCATCTCTGGGCTGTTTCAGCATGAGAGAATGGGATGGCTGTCAAGACAGCTGTGGCCAGTTTCATTTAGGAACAAGGTCAACTTCCTTGAAAGGCCAAATCTCAGGGGACAATATAAATCATGCCTCTGGATTTGGGCTTTCCTCTGAGTTAGCTTTAACCCAGGGGAAAGCAGCATTAAGCAGTTTTGCAACAGATGAAGGCAAATCAAGCCAGGTTGGTTGTTAGCTGATGCAAAGCTATTTAGGGGACACATTGACCTAAGTATAGTCAGTGTAGATGTGTCCTAAGAGAGAAGGAACTTTAGTTTCTTCCTGACATTTCCTGCCACAATGTAGAGGCCGAACTAGGGATACAAACTAGATGTAAATCTAAATGTGTACCTAGTACTTATTTAGAAGAAAGAGGCCTGTTTCTCACATCACACACCTTCCTCCACCTCTGTATCTTTCATTTACTATTCTTTGATTTGTGACTGGTTTTAAGAAGGTAAACTTGGGAATAATGTGCAACTCATATTTCTGAAGCACGTCTGTGACTGAATTGCATGATTGGTGACTTATTTATGAGGGATATAGACTAGTGTTGTGTGCACAAATTATTCCTACTATTTCTATCATTTCTTTCATGTCTTCCATTTCGTTGAGAGCATGAAATGGAAAACTCCCTCCCCACACAAAAATCTGCTTGACACAAAAGCCTGCTTTTGTCTGGAGCTGAACTTGCCTTCTTGCCTTCGAAAGAGAGTGTGTGTGTATGGGGGAGGGGCATGCAGGGGGGCCCAGAGCATATCTGCAGCTGAATGCTTCTTACTGTGGCTGGAAGCATTGCCAGGCACATGCACTTTCAAGGCCTGTCTCCATGGCACACTACATACACACTCTCTCTCCAAGGAGGGTACATGTATGGCATGGTGTGCAGGCAGGCCTGGAAAGCATACGTGACTGCCAGTGCCTACAGCTGAGTGCCTCTTACTCTAGAGTAGAAACAGCAGGCGCCAGGTAAGAGGAATGGAAGCACCCTCTTGGAACGGGAGCCAGTGGGTGGGAAACCCCCCCCCCCCATAATAGTCTGATTTTTGAGGTCCCAAATCGAAAACAGATATTATCTACCCTCCCAATTTCAGGAGGTTCCAAAAATGGATCAGGAGCCCCAACAAAAGCAGGGACACTAAACAGGGCAAGGTTTTCCCACGATAGCAGAACCCTAATGTGCACTCTTCATAATATGTGATTTGACCCTAAGATCAGCAAGAACTTGGAATGTGTTGGCATACCCTCAAAGGTTTGCACAGTCCCAAATGATCCTAAGGTTGTGGAGGTGACACTGTGTCTTATCATATAGGAATAACCACTCATAGTATAGAGAAAGAAATAGAGATAGAGATAGATGACAAATAAATAGCTAAACACACAGGGTGAGGTATATGAAATATGTCAAAGTAAAGAGTGTTCTCTTATGACTAGCACTGTCTTGCTGCTGAGAAGTGCAAAGGCTACCTAACTGCTCTACTAGGTGTGTGGAGTGGAAACAAATAAATTATTTATGTCAGACTCCATTATACTGTGCAGTTTTTATTTGTCTGTGGAGATACATCTGTGTCCATAGTCTAGTTTATATGGTCCTTTGAAATAAAATAGCCAACTTGCAAATTATGAAAAAGGAATGGCAATTCCTCTTTCTTCCTTCCTTCTTTCCAAACTATCTACTGTTTTTTTTTTACCATGTAATTACTCCAAACATCTCAAACTCCCACTCAACTGGAGTAGTGATAGTAGTGAGTAGATATCACCTTGGGATATTATCCAGAATCCAACCTGTCTGACTATTTGAAGGAACATGTCTCTCCCATGTGGTGCTGTCTTTGAGATCCTTGGGGAAATGCTTCTCTCTGTCTGACCACCAACACAGACCCATTTGGTGGGAACTAATCAGAGGGGCCACTTTAGCGGCTGAGTTTGAAGTACTTCTTCCCACATTAGACTAGGCTGCCTCTCCAATTTGTGTCTCTCGGATCAACAGACCTGTTATTTGGAGTGTGGTTTGCCAGTACACAATGACCGCTCTCACATCTGCATGACTGGTAGCCATTGTTTTATTATTAGACAAATTATGTTCTTTCTAAGCATTTTCTAGATTCCCCAGAGTAACTCTATGGTATTTTGTCACTTAACTCCCTCATTTCAATAGGGTTCGCTATTATCTATGGTCTCTCATATCCAGAGAGAATATCCTCCCATGGACACAAAGATTTACCTTGTAATTGCTTTACAATGTGAAGGATGCTATGCTTTTTTTTCTCTCACTTGTTATGTTACATATTTTAATTCATTGCTTTAAAAAATATGATTTTTGGTCTAATTGGGTTTAATTATTTGTTTGGTTTGTTTTGTTATTAGGATTGGTTGAAGCTATATACCACAATTTATGTTATAAATAATTCTAGGTCCTGCACAGGGAAGAAGGCAGAATATAAATAAAATATAGTAAGCATGAGAGGCATTCCCTTCATCTCTGCAAATGTTAACCTTTACACATATCATGCACATTTTCCCATGTGCCTCAATTATAAAATATATTGGAAAATGAAAAACAAATCTTGGATTTCCAACAGTGACCAGTGTTTTAGGAATCTTCAGCAAAGCAAATAGGGTTGCATGCCTACTATGGCTGCTATGTTCCTAATATATAGACTGATGTCTATTTAGTGATTATGGCAAATAGTCGTTGATAGACTTTTTTTTTCATGGATTTGTCTGTTCCTTTTTTTAAAGCCATTGAAGCTAGAGATGGTAGATTTGTGGTAGCTAATTCATCTGTCAAATGACCACATTTTGTCAGTTGTAGTCCATTGAAAATTATGAACCAAGCTGTTCTTATCTACTCAGGAATGTAAGTCCCACTGGGTTTAGTGGGTATAACTAACAAATGTGAGTTGAAGACTCCAACCAGAAGAGCATTGGATTACTGTAAAACCTAATGTTATGAGACAGGAGACAAATTTTCTTCATTCATAGTTGAACACTGGTGCTGTTTTCCAATACAAACATAGACTGTATTTTTATCATTCCAGTTATATGCTAACTGCCCTGAATTGTTTTAAATTAAACTAATATAGTTTTAATATGGTTGTTTATCAATATGGTTGACATGACAATACAAACCTTTTGTTTTAACTCTGTGTTTGGTTTCAGATTGAATTGCAAGTTGCTTCAGGATCCGTAGAAAGGAAAAGGTGGAATATGAATAAAATACAATACAATGAATTAAAACGATAACAAAACAATTGAAGAGGCAGAAAGCCCTTTAGTGAAATTATAGGACCATAAGTGTGGATGATAGCAATCAAATGAGTTTGAAACTCTTCCATAAACAGGTGTTTTATCATTTGTAACCATTCTTATAACTGGGTTAAATCATGTTGGTTTATAAGTTGCCCACTCCCTCAAAGACATAAGCACATCAGAATCTAACAATGACAGCTCAAGGCTTTTCTGTCCTTTTCTGGCACAATAAAGTGGTTGGGTCTTATTTCATTTTACATTCTTATGGAAAACATATAAATAAAAAAGGAAGGTGGTGGTAATCTCACAAGGTCCATAAGATTTATGGACGTTTTACAACATAATTCTCATTGATTAAGCAGTGTTATGTGTTTTTGAGGGCAATTTCAGCTGAAATTTATACCCATGGGAAAGGTGAGGGAACAGATCCCACAGAGAAGGACAACATACAATTTTGTCCCCATCTCCTCAGAATAGTAATCATATTAATTGCCCAGCCATTTCACCACAGATTGGGTGTGAAGAGGGGGCAACTTTTTCCTTACCAGGCATGGTGCAGAGTTGTGTAATGGGACCTGAAGGGTCTTTCTATATGCTGTATCCGGGTCGCGCCAACCCCCTCCCTTTTTTGCCTTGTTTGTAAGTGGAACATCTGTGGTGACAGGGCTTCCCACTGGTGGGCTGAAAGGCATTTTAAGTCAAAACTCTCAACCTGCTTCTATCTTTACTTGTGTATCAATACTTTTATTGCTTCTCAGCCGGTTTTAAAATTAGACTAAGTTCTTGATGAACTCAGAGCTTGGAAACATTTCTGATTGGTGTAGGGCTAGAATTGGTAGAATGGTAAAACCTCTAAAATTAATATTGCCTTACTGGGTGGGTTTCTGTAGCCCAAACACTAACATTTCAGTTCTCTATATGAAATGTAATGTAATCATAATTGTATAATTTATTATCAATATATAAATGATAATTATATTAAAATTCACCTTGTGATGGGAAAAAGTTAACTTTGTAAGTAAAAACAATGACCTGTCGGTTAGTGCAATGTGAATAGACCTAGGACTTCGTCATACTGATTCCCCACCCCCATTTTGTTCTGTTTTGCTGGAAATCACCAGCAAAACGGAAGGTGTGTGTGGTGCCTCATGGTGAGCTATGCTCCCTCCCTCCTTCCCCCTTCACATAGGGGCATCGGGGCAAGGCACATTGGTGCCCTGTACCTTCCCCATCAGACAGAGGAAAGTGTGGCAATGCACATTGACGCATTCCTGTGTTGCTGTTTCCACATTAAATGGGGAAAGGCTAAAAACTGTGGGAAGCTCTGTCAGAGATATCCCTAAGTCAATTTCTTACCATGATTGGTGAAGAAGCTTCTTGCAACATTTTCTTGACACATCAGACATCAAATTTGGAAGGGCCATGTGATGGTATTCAGCAGGATCCATGGTCAAAGTTGAGTAAGGGGCCAAAAAAACCCCCTGTGTGATGGGGTGGCTATTAAATAAGTTGGTGAATGGTGAATCAACACAGATAAATCCCATTTATCAATGGTTCAATTCTATTCAGGACTAACAGCACATTATTTTAATATAAATATAGGGTTTTTTTCATCATAAGTTGTAGAAATCCATTTTTGTTTTTGTCTTTTTCAGATTAGATTCAAGAATTGTTCATAATAATACTGTATTGTAATTTAAATCAATAGCTACCTTGTTCTGGATCTATGTATGATATTCGCCAGAATTCTGTGAGCACACGTCATTTATGAGCACACATCTAAAGACGCACTCTCATCCTTGTGTTTGCTTTACCAAGGAGATTATAGCACCAAGCTAAAGACTTCCCACTGATCTCAATCAATCAGAATAAAGCAGTGTGTTAGCTGTTTACCAACTCCTGTAAACATGTTTTCTTAGATTTGATCCACCATATAAACAGTGACAGAGTATAAAGCTCAAGTGCTGTTTTTATGGGCTCGTTATAAATTTGAAACCTAGACATATTTCCATGAGTCCATGAAATACATGGAATCTTGCAAGTCATACAAGGAAACTCTATTTTAACATGGGGCTCTTCTATATTGCACTGCTAAAACTTCTCCTTTTTTGCTATTTTTATTTTTATTCACAAAAACGTTATTCCTGAAGAAGGGTCCTTCAAAGCTTGTAAGTTATTTTGGTTATTAATATATTAATTATATTTTCTAAAAATATTTTAGATTTGCCGTTTCTCAAGGAACATTCTCATAAAACTCTGTAGGATACCTGCAAAGTATACATTTATAGTTTGAGTAAGGATTGAGGACTTGGACCCAATCTCTCTGGATTTCTTTTCTATTACATTGGGTGATGGGCCTTCATAACAGTGTTGTTTGATGTAAACTGTCTAATCTATTAGCACTCATTTGCAAAGGCTCTTGCAGAGGTAGATTTGGACATTCTGGAATTACACTTGCAAAAGCACTGCATTTAAAATACTTTAAAGTGGTATGCATATATCCAAACTGCAAAAAGAAATACTGGTGACAAGCATGATAAAAGGCTAGAGTTGTTGAGATCTTCAAGATTAAAAGGTACAATCAGCATAACACTGTGCAAGCAAAGTGGTGCTCAATTTTTTACAACAAAACTTTTACCTTATGTAGATTAGGAAATGCCTGATGTTTGGGTTGGGTTCAAAAATGAAGAGGCACTAGAGATCATATTGAAAACATACATTAGTTAATGGAGAGCACAAAGTAATTCCAGAAGCAAATTAATTTATGCTTTATGAATTATAACAAAATATTTGATTGGTGGAGCATGCAAATTATGGATGGCTCTAAAAGATATGTGTGTGCCACAACATTTGATTGTTCTGATGTACATCTTATACTCCTAATGACCATTGTTAAGACAAAATATGGGAGAATAGGTTGCATTTTTTAAAAAGGCCTAACAAGTCTGCTTTATTTTATATTGAAAGTACAAAATTCAAAAGCAGGATTAGACTCAGAAGAAGGAGTTGTGAAAACTGGATAAAGGAAGAGAACAATTTAAGATATATAGATGTCCTCTTTAAAAGCAGAAAATAGCAAAACTCAGAATAACTATTGATGAAAGTCAATGAAGAAAAACCAGGTTCCAAAAATCCTGCTCTTTTTTGTGGACTTGAACTATATGTCAAGATGTTGCAATACGGATGTTAAAATAACCAACCAACCACAACACACTGGAACATTAAAAAAGAGAGAAAATAATGACCTCAGAATATTTACATAATATTAAAGTGGATGAAGACAACATTGATATAATTAAAGGCTTTTTCATACAATCATAAATTACAATGGACACTGTAGTCAAGCAACCGGAAGATTAAGGCTTGCAAGGTCATATGAAGGAACTAGATGAGCTCTTCAAGTGCACAGAATACAGATACATCATTAGATATCCAAATCAGGATTACCCATGTCATAGTATTATCAATTTCTGTACAAGCCTTTGCAAGCTGAAAGAACACATGGCACTAGATCAGAATTCTGTGGATTTCATGGACCATCAAAAAAGACAGATGGGCCAAATCTAGTTTTAAGTCTCATTAGGAGCCAAAATAGCTAAACCTAGGCTCTTCTATTTTGGGCAAGTCATGAGGCATTTTGACTGCCTAGAAAGTTGATCATGAAACACAAAAAAGCAAAGTGGAAGACAAAAGGAAAAGGGAAGATGATATTACAGAAGTATTAAGTCAATAAAAGAAAGCATGGCCTGGAGTTTATGAGAACTGAGCAAGGCTGGGGCTTATAGAAGTCTTTCATTCATAGGCTCCCCAAAACTTGAAGCCAACCTGATGAGAAACCCCTTCTTCAAACTAGCAACCTGGTTAACTAGCTATCAACTCTCAGTCAAGAAAACAGTACCAAAATTTAAATATAATGCAATATTTTCCCATTGTTTTATTTTTTTAAAATAACCAGTTAGAAAGCAATCACCCATGTTGTTACATTTTAACATTATACCTTGTGTTTTACTGTACTTGCAGTTTACCTCTGTGTGTTCAGGTAGCATTGTGTGTTGTCTCGGGCCCCAATTCTGAAAGGAATGCAGGATACAAAAAGAATAGATAAATTATGAAATGCGATTAAGGAATTATAGATGGAAAGGTAGCTAGGCACTTGGAAAGGCTTAGCAGCACTGGGACTACCATAGGAAGGCGAAGATTAACACTTTCTCCCCTTGCCTTTCTTAAGATGCTATTTTGCTTTCTAAGGCATACCTCCATTGCTCTCTTTCCACCCTTACCTAATTTTACACTGAGCTAGGTTGACCCTGACGGGAATGAACAAATAACTTTCATAATGGTAGTAATTAAAATTATTCCACACAGATGCTATTTAACTGCCATTTAACTGCTACTTAACATTTCAAAATAATCCAGATCCAAGAGGGAATAGTGTGTCAATGCAGTTTAGGATTAATGTAAAAATGGTCAAGACGTAGACACCTTCAAATGGATCAGAATTCATTTGCAAAGTCAGTGGTGCTGACTCCCAATGAAAGCCTATTGAAAGAATCTTATGCAAGAAGGGGTGCGTCCTAAGCCAAAGTTAGTGGGGTCAAAACTATCAGTGGACAGAGTCATTTGCCTTTATCCCCTTTTCTCACAAAGAGCAATGTGTGAAACAAGGCAAAGCAGCCTCTTGAACAGCTTTTTCCTTGTAAGCTGTGGGAGGTATTCTCTCCACATAGATGTACGTGGACAACGTGGCAGAGCAGCAATGTCTTTTTTATTTACTGTGCCATTCTAAGCATGTTTCATTAAACAAATACCATCAACGTATGCCTTATAGCAGTGGTTCTCAATCTGTGGGCCCCCACATGTTTTGGCCTACAACTCCCCGAAATCCCAGCCAGTTTACCAATTGTTAGGATTTCTGGAAGTTGAAAGCCAAAACATCTGGGGACCCACAGGTTGTAAAAACCACTGCCTTATAGGATAGTATATTCCCAAAAGGTTTGTTATTGCTCTATTTGAGCTGTTGGGGTGAAAATGAGACACAGGTAGGGTTGTCTGTTTTAGATCAGAGACAGTGGGTGGCTCCATTTTCATTGTGGTAGTGAATCCACCTCAAGATTTAGGACTTTTTTGCACGAAGCTGCCATCCCATGGCATCTGTGTGACCAATGTTCCCAGGAATTTACTAGGATGGTTACCCTTGCAACCACATGTCTCTTCAATGGTGCACTACAATGGTTCACCACTCTATTGCCCCATGATTGTATTTCCTATTGAAGAGGGAATGCTGGCCTTCTGGAGTTATGTAGCCCAGTAAGCTTTTAAACTAGTTCTTTTAAAAAAGGAACATCTTAGTTTCACCAATTCTAGTTTATTCTTTTTTAAAAAACACCTTTGATTACTGAGAGAGGGAATGGGGGAGAAGGAAAAGCTGTACAATCCTACCTTTTTGCTGGCATGCCAACACTGAAGTGGATCAAGCACATCACACATGTAAGTGGTGGAACCATGGTACAATCAGTGGCTATTAACAAATTTTTCCTATCAATAACAGTAGAAGATAGCAGACTGGCAATGGGTTTTGATGGCATTGTGTGATAGGGAACATCGCAAAAGTTATCCTGCTTCTGTCAGTTTATCACCTCCATATGATAAAGTCTGTAATCTATAGGAACTATCCAAGATGGAATATATTTTTGGAATATATTTAAGGTCTACAGGCAACTCCTTTGAAGTTCAGATTCAAATCCAGAATGGATTTCCCAACCCACTGAAACAGACACCAATATAATTTCAGTTTAGATGCTATATGCCTCGAGGGAGATCAAACACATTAGATGCATTACCTCAGGCCCATTCCCAAACTACTGGCATTTTCTTTCAGGTTAATGAATCCATTGCTTTGAGGGGGGAAATAAGTATTACACTGAGTGGCAAAATTACACTAAGCTCAAAACTGGCTACTTGGTGCTGCCAGTACATATACAAACCTTAAGAATATGGATTCTACAAAGGGAAACAGTAGGTGGGCAATCTCAGATCATTGAACAAACATTGTCATTTGACAATAAAATGACAATAAAAAACTGTTTTGTTTTCAGTATAGCTGCTGAAAGCCAGCTGCCTGTGGCTGTTTAAACATTTGTTGAAACAACCTTTTAGCTTATACTTTTCTTTGGTTTCTCCCCCTTCCCTGATGTTTGTATATTCGTGTGTGAGTTCCCGGCATAAACAAAAAATGGTAAAGAGCATATTGTAGATAAGCCTTCAAATTGTTATGTGGCATTTTACCCACATATCTGTCAAGTAAAAGGTTAGAATTTTCACTCTTCTGAGGAAAACATACCAATTAGCAGCCAGGCAATCCTGTTGTGAGCTTAAAGCTTGGGGAAAAGTTTGACATATTTGCAGATACAGTCCCTGCTATTTGTGATCATACATTTCTATGATTAATCATCTGGCTGACCCAGACCTTGCGGTGCCAGTAAAATGTCTGGTTCCACCTAATAGGATAGGACATGGTCCAGCCAAACATATGTGCTGTCTCAAATGACCCACAGCATTTCTATACTGAAGTCAGAAGCATTGATTTTAATGGAATGCCCTGCCTAACAAGTGTGCTTCGATGGCTACTATGACTAGTATGCATGTTTACTCATAAGTAAATCTGATTTAACACTATTAGGTAAATGATTGCAGACTACATCACACTGATGTCATCGAGAAAGTTAAGGGTGTACTTAAAAAGTTTTCTCTGAAATCAGTGTTATTTCATAGTGGCTTGATACTGCTCACGTTTTCATTCTTTCTCAGCAAAATCCCATGAAAAGATAATATGGACACTTTTCCTGATCTCCTCACCTTTTCACCAGACAATGAATATGACAGCAAGTTGTCATTTCTTACCTAGTAGTTGTCTCATTACTTTTGGTGGACATCACCGGGCACATATAAGTCAAGAAGCTGTTTTCAGATGCTTTGCACTACAAATCACACTATCCCCAGCCATTTGTGGTTCAGCACATTGGGAAAGTGCCAAGTTGGAGGAACTGGCACTTATTTATCATGTCAGAAGTGAATTGAGAATACAGTATAATGTATAAAAAACAACAAATAAAGTAAAAAAAACACATTGGCATTATTCTAAATTTCCTTTGACCAGAGCTGGCTGCTTTGCATGCCTCTGGTATCACTCTAAGAAGGTCCTCCATTGTGCATGTGGCAGGACTCAGGCTGCATTAGAGTAAATGGTCTGTGGTTTGCTCTACTCCACACCTACATGTCATGAACTCCACTTTGTAGCCCCATTTCTGAAGACTGGCTCTGCATCTTGTAGTGCCAGAGCACAGTCTGTTCAGTGCCCTCCAGGTCATCCAGCCTTCTGTGTGCTCAGGAGGGAGTTTCTCATCTGGTCTCAGCCACTGATTGAGGTTCCGTATTGTAGCCTGCTACTTCTGGACTCTAGCTTGCTGAGGTGTTTCTGCGAGTATCTCTGTAGATGTTAGGAAGTATTTCTTCATTTAAGGCATTGGCATGTTGACTGGTATCTGAACAGAGGATCAGCTGGAGATGTCAATGCCTTGGTCCTTTCACCAGTGACAGCTACTTCCCAATGGATGTCAGGTGATGCAATACCAGCTGAACAGCGTAATTTCTCCAGTAGTGTAATTTCACCACTGACACTTAAAATTGATAAGAAAACGTGCCACTAGGAGTGAATAGTAGCAATGTATAATGTGTTCTTTGAAAATGAATAAATTAGTGAGCAAGTTACCACAATTCAGCAAGTAAAACTGTTTGACATTATCAATGTTATTTACAATAAACTGACCTCCCCTTTCTAATGTTCAAGATTAAATTATTAATTTTCAAAGTTGTGGTTTGCTTTGGAATCAGAGTGTTGGTATTGTGTTTTCCTAAATGAATCTGCTTAGTTATTACAACTTTCAGGGAAGAGCCTTCAACTAGTCTGGCTTCCATAAGAAGCAACCTTGGCTGAGGATCTAAAGGAGTGACTGATTTCTGGTAGGCAGTCTCAAGGCCTTTTGGAAGGGCAAAATTTTTAGCCATACATTTAAGCAGAATCACTGCTGAACTGTTCTTGACTGGCTGGATGCTGCATTGTGTATGCTGTGTTCTTAATGGGCTTAACCAAGTGTTAATATTTTAATTGTTTATTTTTCCTTTGTCTTTACTTTGCTTTACTTGTGCCAAACTGCCTTTCTTTCCTTTGAAAGCAGAAAGACAAGATACAAATTTATTGAAAAATAAATGGGTTCTCTAAGCACCTCAATGCACAAGCTGTCTGTAAAATATCAATCATTCCTCAAAGGACGTGGAGTATAAATGGTGGTAGTAGTCAATAGACACAAAAGCTAGACCAGGGAGATGCTGGAAAACTGTTTTCAGTGAGATATTTGGAAAATCATAAAAATGGGGGCTGTTCTTTCATATTTGCTTGTGGTACCCAGCAATGAAAGACTGAAGGTGCCCCCTCCCCAGTTTATAGCTAAAGTGTACACCTCCAACTATAAGTAGCAAGCACTTGTATCCTGTATCCACAGACACAGCAAGGAGTCAGGTTTGTTTAGCTTAGTGTCAACCAAAGTCTGAGAGTGCTAAAAACTTCTAAGCATAACTACTGTGAGACACCAGCTGATGCCTTAACCCCCCATTGATTTTTCAAACGGATATTCAAGCCATTTTGCTATTGGCATATTCTTTTACTGACATAATCCCCACTCTTCATTATCTCATTATATCCCTCTATCCTGCTGTTTGCTAAGCACTAATAGTGTCTTTGGTCTTACAAATAAACAAATAAACAGAAGGTTTCCTGACCGATCTCTCCTGAAGTTTAACATTTCATTACACATTAGCACTGTGGACATTTTATCACTGCTTAATACAGTTTGTTTTGACAATGCCACATAAACTTGTTGCAAGCTGTTGTACTCAGTGCTGCCCCATGCTTATTCTGGAACAACCACCCCATGTGTAATTTGGGTTGGCCAATAAAAGTATCACCCTTTTGTGGATTTTAAATTCTTGCTGTATTTTCCCTTCTAATATACTGATGGGCTTCTCCACATGCGTCCAAAAGATGGTGACTAAAATAATCAAAGGTCTGGAGACCATGCCTATGGGGAATGGTTTAAAGAGCTGGAAATGTTTAGCCTGCAGAAGTGATGGTTGAGAGAACATGATCTCCATGCTTAAATATCTGAAAGGATGTCATAAGGAAAAGGGAGCAGGGCAGTTTTCTGCTGCCCTGGAGACTAGGACTCGGAGCAATGGGTGCAAATTACAGTAAAGGAGATTCCACCAGAACATTAGAAAGAACTTCCTGACTGTAAGAGCTGTTCCACAGTGGAACTCTTTGCCTTGGAGTGTAGTGGAGGATGGATGACCATATATTTGGGATGCTTTGATTGTGCTTTTCCTGCCTGGCAGGGGGCTGTACTAGATGGTCCATGTGGTCTATTCTAACATTATGCCTCTATGATTCTGTGATACACACACACACACATATATATAACACACACTCCTCATAGCCACTGTGTTTCAGATACATGACAACTTGATATGTGGTTCTTTTTCCATCTTTAATCTGATGTAAAATATCTTGACTTTAACCCTTCTGTTTGACTACTTGTTTATTTACTTATGCTGTGTGGTGAGACCTCTGAGGATGAATCACCATGGAGTTGGGGGAAGGAGTTAGTGGTGAGAACAACTGGTTAATAGAAGGTGTGTCTACACACCATGGTATCCAATGGGAAGGCAGATAATGTGGGACAAGAAAGGTGATTCACTACCTAGAATTAAAGCAGCAATATACATATACATATACATATACATACACACACACACACACACACACACACATACACACACATGCATACACACACACACATGAATAAGTTGGAACAGCTACATCTACTATGTGATGTGAAGATGTGCACTGCTTCCTTATACCAAAGTGAATTCACCATGGACAAATGTGTGCTAAGTTAAGTCACTTTAGCCATGATGTGTATGGCATCAGCTTTGGGGGCACTGCTGACCAGAAAAATGCAACGTAAAACAGATTTTTTCTTCAGTGTAGACAAACCCTTTTTTTCAGCCACTTTTTTTCATTCACATTTTAAATATAATTTTAAATATGCACCACAAACATTTCAGTGGTCTAATTTAGTAACAGCTAATTGTGGCTTCCTTATGGCATATCAACACTTCCAGCAGTAGTATTGTGTAAGGCTAACCTTAAAGGGTATCTGGAAGGTACAGCTGGCAAAAAATGCAGCAGGCCATGGCCTCTTGGAAAGGCCCATCTCATCAATATACAAGAAAAGGCTCTCTCCTGTTTTAGTCACAGGTTGTAGAATGCATTACATTCTCCCTGGAACTAGGATCAGTGTCCCCTTCATTGCTTTAAGGAAAAGCAAGTTGCATTAATTTGTCAATGAAGATTCACCCTGAGATAGAAAGATATGTCACAGATTCAGAAGCAAACCTGGATCCCAGCTCTCTGGCTTGAATCTTGGTGATGCATAGTATTTTAAGACATAACAGTAGTTATGAAGAAAGGCAGAGGAAAACTTACCTCTAAGAGGTAATCTCTCCAGTGTCTCACTTGATTTTCAGCTAGTGTCCACATTCCCTTTGCTTCTGTTGCCATCACCTACACCAGCATAATTGCTTTAATGTAAGACAGTTTCCATATCTTGTCCAACAATACTATCGTACAATTTTAAAATGTCATACACAGCATCAGCATCAGAATTTCTCTTACTTGCTCATTTTAGAATGACACACTTTATCTGCTTCTACCAATGATACACTTCATCTCCTTCTACTACTGGATTCTTCACATAGGACAGCCTAGCAAATTGTTATGTGGAAGAATAAAAATGCATCAAAATACAATTATTTTAAAAGAATAGTTAGATGAACCTCCCAAAACACTGTGTCACTGACCTGAAAGACAAAACTGTGAGAATGGAATGAGAAATCACAGACTTAACAGTTTTCTAGGAAGTACTAGACTTTCATCAAAGGCTTGAATCTGGTTAATAGATTCTCGCCATACAAAATATATGAATTAGTTTGTCAGAAAAAATTGGTGAATAGACTGTGTGAAGAAGGTCTTCAATGCCGTACCATCCACCATATTTACTGTATATACTATATAGTTACAGCAGCAACAACAACTGTGCCAACAACAATAAGAACATCAACAACTGGTAACACTACACATCTGATTATGGAACTTGCATTCCACCAAAAAGCTCCTCCTATAATAAATTGATCAATATTTTGAGATGCCATGGAGCATTGTTGCTTTTTTTTAGCAGTAGCATTTTTGAGGTTGTTTGATGAGTTATTGTTTTAAAGCTTTCATAGTTTTCGTATATTATTAATTGTTTCAGAGTTGGTTTTGAGGTTTGTTGCTGGGCATCTTGACATCTTATCCATGATCAGTCTGTGCTTCTTGTAGGAAACGGTGTATCTAAATGATGTAAAACTAAGGAAGTTTGACAGTGCTCTATGGGAAGTGTTCTGGTATGGCTGTACCAGGAGCTCCAGCTTCTTTTTATTTCTTTGAGTGTTTGCATGTATTTCAAAGTTCCATGCATTTTGCAATAAGGTGGCTTCCCTTGGTTTGCAATTATAGGGCCAATGACCCATCAATCATCATTAGGTTCTTTAGTTCCGCCCCTTTTTCTGGGTTTAGGAGGAAAAAGGGAAATCTCTAGTTCAGTTCTCACAGAGAAGCCTTTCGTACAGGGCGTGAGTCAGTTCCACTTGTAGAAAGCTTAATCTTTGGTAGCTTTTGCTGGGGGAATTCAGTCCCACAGCTCTACAGAGAAGCATAGCTTTTGCTGGGGGAATCCAGTCCCACAGCTTTACAGCCAGCCTTTGCTGGAAATTGAAGACCTTCTTTCCTCTTGGAAATCTACAAAAGGACTCTGTTTGCTAAGGACCACTCGCGGCAGCCATAACGCAATTTGGACCGGGTGTAGGGGCCCATGCAGCAGAGCCTAAGACAGATTCCCCAGGTAGAGGTCAAGGATTTCCCTGATAGAGAAGAAACTGTTCATGAAGATAGTTGCCCCTTGTGGACAAGATTAAGAAAGCCACCAGTTGATTCAAAGCCTTGAAGTATTTGTTTGATTTATTGAAGACCTAAGCACTAATAAAGAACTTTGTTAAACTTTCCAAGTTTCTAAAGACTTTATTTAGGGAAATCTATAGGGCTTCTAATCCAAGGCATCCCCTGCGTCCTGTTGAGCATACAGAGCATGTCCTGTATATAGACCTTTTCACAGACCCTGTGCGTGACAGCACAGGAAGCATTGTTTTACAAGGTCTTTAGCCTTCTCTGCCAAAGAATGCTGGTGCTTCACCAAACTATAATTTCCAGGATTGAGCCATGGTAGTTAAAATGGTCTTGGTGTCAAACTGCATATCTTCTGTAGTGTGGAATTTTCAAAGTTGGTGAGTTGAGATCCCTTCCTGGTTAAGCCATAGACAGAGAGGGCCTAACTTTAATAAAAATCAAAATTGAACATTCCAATATTGCATTCTAATGAAGGATGTATTTTCATAAATAAGTATGTTAATCACAGAGACAAAAATATACTGCGTCTGATACATAAAAGTTTTCCAAATGATCAATACAGGATAATTACCTGTCCCCTTTATGTGTTTTCTCATTGGTGGGTTCCTTGTGCTCTTGAAGCACGGTCGACATGTTGCCTGGAAGAAAAATTCCATTTTAAATTGTGCTTCCAATTGAGTCATCATTGCAATTTGATCACAACGTTACTGTAGATGAATAAAATATAGAAAATCCTTGAGCACATATATCCAGGCTTAAATGTGACTTTTTAAGGGTTCATTTTTTCCCATTTTGTTCTTTTTCAAGGAGCAATCAATAAGCAACATCTAGGCATGGTCGCATTCAACATTAATTAAATGCATATTTGGGAAACTTAATGTAAAGTGCTAACCTAGAAGGTTAGTTAATTTGGCTGTAAAGTGAAAACCATATTGATTGATACAGGCCACAATACTGACATGAAGGGCTCTGAAATATAGCATTTGCTGTCCTGACTGTTTGAAGTACCTCAGGTCATCAAATTGATGCAGAGGTTATTGAACTCTTAATGCAAAACTTAATTACTTGGAAATCTGTTGAATATGCACCTTTTAAAAACTTACCTGATATTTTATGCTTTAAGGGACCCTGACCTCTCTTGACCTTTGCCTTGTAAGAATGAAATGTCTTCATCTCATATTGAAGATGGCAGATTTCCTGAGCCTGCAAATACTTAATACTATGCATTTATTTGAGTTAAAGTGCATTTAGTTAATATTTAATTTTGTCTGGACATATTCTAGGCATGATGAAACAATCACCTTTATCTAGCAAGAATACGTGTGTGAGTGTGTGTGCATGTATATATATATTCTCTTAGCTAGATCTTGCAAGATATATTCTTGCAGATCTGCCTGCCTGCCTGCCTGCCTGCCTGCCTGCCTGCCTGCCTGCCTTTCTTTCTTTCTTTCTTTCTTTCTTTCTTTCTTTCTTTCTTTCTTTCTTTCTTTCTTTTTTTCTGAAGGCTCATCCAGACAGTTCATTTATCCCAGGAACTTCTGCAACAAACAGGAGGGTGGCCAGATGCCATTCCCTATAAACACAGAAGCAATTGCTACGAAAAGCAAAAACCCTAAGATTTCCAGGTGTGGGAATATCGCGGTTTTGAGTTGAATATTCGCATCTTCAAATGTCTGTATGTTCCTGCAGTTGAAAATCACAGGATTTTTTATCTAGGTTTGTTCCCATGTTTTAGATGTTTGTTCCTGGTTGGTTGGTTCCTATAAAGGAGGTGACACTTGAGTAGAACTTTGTTTGCATGCCAAAAACTTCATGAAACATGTGGAGGACACATTTTCTCTGGCTATGACAAAGTTGTGGTCCTCTAGTCAATGTTGTATATCTTTTCACAAGAAGAGCAATCAGGAACAGCTATGTATAACCCAGGAACAGCACCCTGTTGTTTGATGCCACAAGCACACAACCAAATCTGTCTGGACAGATGGCCAGGCATCCATGCTCTAAAAAGTGTCAATAATGACAAAGTTATGTTCTTGGTTTGAAAGTGTGCATTTCTGTTTGATTGTGCAGTGCTGATTTGGGCAGAGGGAGTCCCGCCCCGTGAATTGCCTCCCTGAATATTTCCTAACTGCTATTTCCCTAACTGTTCTTAAATCACATTTCAAACCCCAGTCGTAAAGCTTTAGAGATTTTAGTTTGATGTTTTGGAGTCCTATATTCTAATTACAGGTATTGGCAGTTTACTTTATATGATATAGGATTTTCTTTCTTTGTGTGTGTGTGTGTGTGTGTGTGTGGGGGGGGGGTTGTTACAATTGTACAGTTTTGAGATTTGTTATTCCTGCCTTCCCCTGTGTGTGTATGAGTACAGAGACATATTTTAGATTGGATGTCTTTGGCAAGAACCATCATGCTTTTTTTTAAATTGTAAAGTTCTATGTACACTTTATGGTGTTTTATTAACAAATGATGACAGTGATAACAACAACAACAACAACAACAACAACAACAACTGCATATGGAATACACATGCCCTCCAAAGCATATGTATTCCAGAACAAACTAACCAAGTGCAATTATTGTAATGATTGTAGATGATCTTATGAAATTAGGTGGTTGGTGAAATATTCTGAGACTACCATATTCTGACTTCACAAGTCCAGCAAAGTTCTGTTTTTTATATATAAAAAAATAGTACACAGATTTCAATAATGCTGGATAAAACATCATATCCTGTCCAATCAAGCAATAAAATTTGCCTGAGCTGTAATATCAGTCTCATGCCCTACCTGTGGACCCAGTGATAAATGTAGTTGGCTGGTTGGGAGAGGTCTTTTTAATGGTGGCCCCATATCTTTCAAATTACCTCCAAAACAGGCTACTTTATAAGATAATCTCTAAAACATTTTTTCTTCCTATCTAAGGTAAATGTGCTATGAGTTGCTGTGAATTTTCCAGGCTGTATGACCATGTTCCAGAAGTATTCTTTCCTGACATTTTGTCCACATCTGTGGCAGGCATCCTCAGAGGTTGTGAGGTCTGTTGGAAACTAGGCAAGTGGAGTTTATATATCTGAGAAATGTCCAGGGTGGGAGGAAGAACTCAAATGCTTGAGGCAAGTTTGAATATTGTAATTGGCGACCTTGATAAGCATTGAATAGTCTTGCAGCTTCAAAGCCTGGCTGCTTCCTGCCCGGGGGAGTCCTTTGTTAGGAGGTCCTAGCTGGCCCTGATTATTTCCTGTCTGGAATTCCCCTGTTTTTTTTATAGTTTTGCTCTTTATTTACTGTCCTGATTTTAGAGTTTTTAATATACTGATAGCCAGATTTTTAAAATTTCCATGGTTTTCTCTTTTCCGTTGAAATTACCCACATCCTTGTGGATTTCAATGGCTTCTCTGTGTAGTCTGACAGCATTTCTGGTCCAGCATTTCTGTGTTCTCAGATAATATGCTGTGTCCAGGTTGGTTCATCAGGTTCTCTGTTATTGCTTTCTTCACAGGTTGAATTAGTCTGCAGTGCCTTTCATGTTCCTTGATTCGTGTTTGGGCACTGTGTTTGGGGTTTGGGCACTGTGTAATGTGTTGTAGAAAGCCTTCAACAACACATTAAATGTGTTATGATCAAGTGTCTATCTGGATCTGATTTCAAATTATGGTTTAGTATGTAATGCGTAAGTTGTACTGTGCTTCTGATGTTTCACTAACATTCCTTTGTGAGTTGCTTCTGAAGGTCAGTGTGGTAGGAATTTGATAAAAGATAGACATACAGATAATACATTCAAATTCAGGCATGAATTGTCAACTTTTAAAAATGATTAATCATCTACCATTAAGAGATCAGTTGATTGAAATGAACTGTGTCCATTTTTGCAAATAGCTTGTTTGCTTCTCTATAGATATTGGGCCAGATGAGCATATGAAGAATTATGTGAGCATAAGCCTAAAGCACACCAAAAATGAAATTTCTTCAAAAAAATATCAAAGCAACAGGAAAAAATGGTGAAAAGTTATAGGCTTTCATGGACAAACAAATGAAACACATTATGAAATACAAAATGCAATTCATAAAAAACCCAATAAATATTGGTTGTTGAAGCAGTTGCAGCTTGTCTACCATACAGGAGAAATACCAGACTAAAACAGGTGACAAATATTAATAAGACATATATATATATATATATATATATATATATATTCTAACAAAGCAATTCTGAATCCATAATTGTCAAAAATTTTGGATGGCTTCAAGTAGAACTGTTCACAGTGCCTCTGGTTGGGTCCAAAGCCCAGTTCAGGAGACTGGATGAACTGAGACCTCATCAATTCTGAATCAGAATCAAGATTGCTGGTTGCTACCTACTGATTTAGACCAGAAACATCTCAAAGGGTTTTCTTCTTTCCACTTATATACATAAACTTTCAGGTATGCTGGAATTTAAAGAGGGAAATAACTTAGCCCAATTTCAGAAAGGTTTTGGAAACAGGTACTAATAAAATGTTCTATTTTTCAATAAAGAAAACAATTTTAAAAAAACTGTTGTTGACCAATGAATCTTGATGATCAATTTCATGCTGCTTGTGACTTGAAGTTTCATTGCAACTCTTGGAACACCCTCCCACCAACCCTCCAAAATCCTGAAACCACCCAAACTGATTTAGCTAGAAAGAAATTCTGAAATGGTCAAGCTTCCTTTGTACATGACCATGAAATAGTTAACCCCCTTTGAAAAAACTGACCAGAAATGATGGATTATCACTTTTTGTTGCCTCAGATCACTGGTTTTTAACCTTACTAATGCTGCAACCCCTTGATACAGTTCCTCATGTTGTGGTGACACCCAACCATAACATTTTTGTTGCTGTTTCATAACTGTAATTTTGGGAGTTGTAGTTGCTAGGATTTATAGTTAACCTACAATCAAATGGTACTTTTCTCCTGCCTTGAAAGGATGCTGCCTTCCAGCCTCATGCGCTCTCCCTCACCTGCACATGTGCACCATGCTGCCATGTGCCGAGCATGCCTGCTCTTTCCTCCCTGCTTGGAGTCTCCGAAAGAGCCCTCCCCTTGGCTGAGAGGCCAGCCAATCACCATGGAGGAGGGCTTTTGGTGGGAGAATTCACAGTCTGTTTCCAAAAAGGAAGAGAAGGACAGGTGGAGAGATGTTCAGCCTTCTCTGACAAACAGGCTCCCAAGACCATCAGAAATATGTGTTTTTTGATGGTCTTTGGTGACCTCTCTGAAACCCCCTCGTGACCCATCCAGGGGTCCTGACCCCCAGGTTGAGAAATGCTGCTCCAGATGGTACTGCAGTGCTCTCAAGTTCCAGAGCACAGAAAATGAGTAATGCAGCAATCTGGAGTGTGAACATCCCAGCCAAAGCAATATACTTGTTGAGAGGATGCATTTTTTTTTGCTTAATGCAACCAGCAAACCAACTGGTGAAATTCAATAATGCAACATATGAAAGTAGGAAGTTTATGATGATAATATGCTTTATTATGAGCAGTGTAATTGGTGAGATCCTCCTTAGTTTCTTCATAAAGGTATTTAGTGATCTGATCTGGCAGTGGTGAATCTGTTGCTTGGCACCCCACATCACTTGCACCACCTGCTTGCCCAACACATGCCAGAAATCATAGCTTTCCAGCGTGTGCCCATGATGTCCCTATGTATCCTAATCTGAACACTAGTAGTCTCCTATGTTCAGGTTTTCCCCTCTTACCACAGTTCCTCAATGTAACTGGCACAGGGTCCATCGGAAGTCATTGTACCGTGGGGTGAGATCCGCGGGGGCTCTGTGCCGGCTGCATCAAGGAAGTGTCCTTGACAGGGAATTTAGGTAATGTGATGAGGTCATACATTCCATACTCCTGCACCCAATCTTATAATAGTTACTTCTTAAGACTTTTGTTGGGGAGGGGAAACTGAAAGCTGCTATTGCCATCACTTTGCATTCCTGACCTATGGACTTTACCTCTACTCTTTGTCTGCCTGGACTACACTTTCTTCTGTTTCTGCCATAAGCAAAATTCATTGGTGCTTAAGTTATTAAGTTTATTTCTCTTTCTTTCCTGCCTTCAGTGAATACAAATAAGAATTCTGGAATTTACTGTCACTTCAGAGTGGTCCCAGATAATGCTCTGCTTTTTTTCTGATGACCCCGACTACCTGTCTTCCACCTAACAAGTAAGCACTAGCAACAGCAATAACAAAAATAGACAGATGGGGCCATACAGTATGTTTTCTACCTGAAATACACACAAACCCTTTAAACAGAATAATTAACAAAAGGACAAACAGGAGATTGTTCAAAATCAAAATAAAACTAAAAGTGCCAGAAAGACCCATTCAGATGGCAAAAAACAAAAATCCATCCTGTAACATCTCTTTCATGATCATGATAACACAGAATGAGCAAATGCCATCAAGTGATAATTTAATATATTACATACAGTAAATGATTTCATATAATCCTGCCACATAAGCACAATGATAGAAACAGACTATTATTTTTTATTCTCAAGTTTCATGACTTAGTTGTAAATGACCAAAGCCCAGTTCCCTTCTTTCTCCTCTTAATCGCACCATATTAACATTTGCCTTATTCAGTCAAGTTGGAGACACATTGTCTGGATTGTTTAAATGTCTTGTTCTTCAGCTACAGCCAAAGTACTTGCTATTCTCTAGATTCTAACCTGACCAAGCCATTTTGATCTGGAACTCATTCAAATCCATTCAAATCAGCCTTATTTACTTTTGTATTGAGACTTTGGCTAAAGATTTCAGCCAAATTCTGAAACAAAAGGGCTGAGTAGGATCAGTTTGAATGAGCACCAGATCAGAATGAATTGACTCATTGGAGAGCATGGGGGGTGGGGTTGTAGTGGTGCACAAATGAGACAGAAACATGACAATCTATATAAATCTTCTGAAGAGAATTAAATTGCATGCATTTTGATTTTGAATGTAGGCAGAAGGTCTTCTGCTAAAGGATATGACCCATACACTGCTTACAGTAAAGGTAAATATAATTCTTGGGCTTATGGTTATATGTATTAAAATGCTTCTCTGTTGATGAGTGAGTGGACTAGGTATCTTGCTGACCTTTTAGCTCTCTCCTTTTCAGAGTCAAGGAAAGTCATGGTTTAGAATCTGCCAAAGGCTAAATCATAGTGGTTGACTCATAAGAGTGCCTACATCTCAGGCCTTTTTTTTTTGTACTTTTGCGGTCTTCTGGTTATTTCTATTTCTTGGTCTAATACAGACACTAGGGGTTGTCAAAAGCAGCAATATATGCAGTTGCCAGTCTTCTCACTGACTCTCTGGTGCTAGTCAAACAAACAATGAAGACAAGGGGGAAGGAAAACTTTTGCTGACAATGGCAAGAGCTGGGCAGCTTGCCCAAAGCTTTCAAAGGACAGTGCCTACCCTTTCTTAAAAGAAACCATCAATCATAAAACAGGTTCCCAATGTGCTTCTCTGTACAGAAGAAAATAAAAAAAATAAACTTCATCAATCTCCATAGATCCACTGTACATATTATAATCGAGGCAAGTAACATAAGCAGCCTTTCGCTTTAAAATATGAGAGTGCAAATACAACCTTTTGGTGTAACAGTTGAACAATGAAACAATGGTAGTAGTTGATATGCTTTCAAAAATTTTAAAAAGGCGAAGTTGATCCAAAAAAAAACTATCTATGCCAAATCTCTAGATTGCTGGCTTCATGAGAGAGGGAAAATAAGTACCAAATCCTTGTAAGAAATTAGGTATCAGAGCAGTAGAGGAAAATTTGCTTTAGCGACCAAAACTAAGAAAAGAAATAACATCGCCAGCCATTATCAAAACATTCAGAAAATAAAGACTACATTTCCAAGGAATATAAGAGGTGTTTTAAATCAGACCTTCCATAAACACACACACTAAGAGAGAGAGAAGGAGGGGGGGGAAGGAATAGCACATTTGTCGTGATGTTTTCAACACACATTGTTCTGTCAGAAGAGTCATAGAACAGTAAAAGAAAATAGAAAGATGCAAATGCAAAGTTAAGTATGTTTTAACCTAAAGCATTTTAAAATCTCTTCCTAACTCTGTTCTGCTTGCTCCTTTGTTAGCCATCATCCTAATTAGCTCTTCCGTATTCTTTCATAGCCAGACAAGGGCACTTCAGAGATACACTCTCAGTTTTTGAGGTTTCTTTTAATTGGGGTAGGGATGGCTTTCTAGGAGTTGTCATCAGAAAGGAGAATCACTTGCTTTCACAGCCTTCATGACACTCAGCTGAAAGGAGCAGCCATGATTTATTGCAACCATCATAACTCAGTGTTTTATGGCACTCCAACACTTTGCATGGTTATCCCTGGATAACATTGTCAAGGACCCATTGTCAGTCTTTTTCATTCCATTGGCAATTCAAAAGGCAGAGGTAGCCATGCTGACCACAAGAATAAATCCTCATGTCCTAATTATTGCTGTGACATTTTTATTCTGTGCCCAAAAAGTCACAACATTGTTCATGGTACCTTTCAGAGCTCACATGCTTCATCATCAGGTAAAAACTGCAAGAAAGCATACAGAGAATATAGGACAAGAGAAGTAATAATGTTAGTTGCCATGTCTAGATGTCGTTGCATTAAGATAGTATGGAGGAAAGATCTGCATAGACTATGAATAAAGCCACCCCCTTTTTATGGGTGAAATATACATGGTCATAAAATGCCTGAATCTGTAGCATGTATAGAAACAATGCTAAAGGATGTAAAAGGTCTAGTTTAGGTTGGAAACACTTCCAGAGTTTCCGGTATGATGAACTGAACTCTGGGGCTCTAAGTGATGTTATCTAAGCAAAAGTAAATGCCAGAAATGTACTATGAATGATGTCAATTAATTTCAACATGGCTTTGCTTGAGTCACTATTAATACAACTAACCCTTGATGAAATGATCTGTGCACCTGACCATTATATCTGGGGAAATTCTAAGAGTTTTTTTTTTTATCAAATAAGTTATTTTGGAACCTCTGGAAATGAGCAGCATTAAACAAATGGTCTCATTTGAGAAGGGTAGCCAATTAATACATCTTGTTCACTGGAATCAAATTTTGGATCAATTCAATAATATTTATATAAAGAAAGAGATTTATCACTTATTTTATTTGTCTTTGAGACTATTGGGGAGAGGAAAGAATACTGTAAATGATATTTTCTTCTATGTCAGGAAAGTAATGTCACCTGTGAAGCAGTGCCGACTACCTTAAGCTAAATGCTATAATAGTAGTGGTGTATTTGGAATTGTGCACCAATGACATCCATCTCAGCTCAAGTCAATTGGCTGCAAGCTCTAGTACACTCTAATTAAGGTCTTAATTCTAATCAGGAGAAGGTGGTGGTGACAAAAAACCATTTGTTTTAATGGGAATGGGATGAATTTGCTTGTTGGCCAAACTCTATTTATAATCTTGGCTTAGAAATTGAAAACAAGAACAAAAACACCCTATCACTCAATTTCTCTCCAATTGTAGATTTACAAAACCCAGGAATAAGGTTGCCAAAGCAAACATTTCTTTGTTTTAACAGAAAATTTCTCCATTTAGTTATTGTCATTCTAAGATGTATTTCAAGGCATTTGATTTTCCTGGCATTTAGAGAGCACTATACTTGAAGAATTGAATGCAGAGTAATCTTGTGATTCTTCCCACCATGGTTTCCAATATGGTATAGTGGTTATGATGCCAGAATTATAGGAATATAATTTCCACTCAGATACAATTTCTGCTGGGTGATTGGATGAGTCACTGATCATTTGTCACAAGGATTTGTTGTGGGGAAAAAATCTATGTATGATGTCCTGCCACCCAATGAAAATACAATAAAGTAATATTAAATACCCTTTGTACCCCCTTTATAAGAAAGATGAACACATCCTAGGATCATTGAGATATTTTGGAAGCCTTGGGACTGACAAGGGACACACTGCTGAAAGTCATCCACTATTACCAAAGTGGTTATTGTTGCAGTGGCCACTGAAGTTCAGCGAAATGTTGACTGTCTTCTCTTATCCAGGAGGGTGGCCAAATGTCCTTCCATGGGTGCATCCACACTGTAGAATTAAAGCGGTTTGACACAACTTTAACTGCCATATCTCAATTCATGGTGGATGTAGTTTTACAAGGTCTATAACTTTCTCTGCCAAAGAGGGCTGATTACTCGCCCAACTGCATCCCCCAACATTTTATGGCATGGTGCCATGCTAGTTAAGCACCTCTATCTTGTCTGGATTCATGTTTTACTTCATCCAGCCCATTACCTTCCCCAGTCATTCAATCAGAGTAGTCATGCTGTTTTGAAAGGGATGGAGACATATATTTGGGTGTCATCAGCATATTGATAGCATCAAGCCCTATGCTTTCAGATGATCTTTCCCAATGTTTTATGTAAATGTTAAAAAGCATTGGGGATAGAATTATATAAAAAAAAGAATGTCCCCTTGTGAGATGCCACAACAGCTCCTTTTGGGAGGAGCAACTATCCCCAAGCACCACCATCTGGAACCTACCCGAGGGTTACAACCAGAACCACTGCAACACACTACCTCCAACCCCCCCCCCCCCCCGGGCATTCCAGAAGGATGCCATGGCCGATGGTATCGAAAGCCACTGAGAGAAGCACCAGTAAGACAGAGATACAAATGTCACATGTGGCCTAACATTGCCTCTCCCCTCACCCCCTTTTAAGCTATGACTACCATCTATTGCTGTACCAAGTCTTTTAAATATAATTGCCACTGACATGGCAAATCTGAATCTGGATGCACAAACATGAAGGAGAATGACTGGATAATCTGCCTTTTAAAAAAGAGAAAAGAAAAGAAAATATCTAGTAAATTTGGAGTGATGATAATTTGGAATCCCTATGACTTCTCATAAGTCCTAAACTATGTTGGGACTCAAAAGACTGTTAGCAGTGTTGACACTTTTCTCACTTTTCCCTAACTTACACTTTTTCATTAATTACAGACAACAGAAAAGCAAAGTCTAAGAACAGCAACATCTTAATATAATCCACCCATTATCATCATAGAAACAGACATGCAAACATTATATCAACCACAAGATCACTATAATCCTGATTATGTATGGCATAAGAGAAATAGAAATAGGGTGAGAAATTCAACAGTATTTAGAATATCTCACTGTGCTATGTTAGTTTTCAAGATCCTGTGCCTGTTGCTTGGATGGTGACACTCCTGGGTCCTGGTCAGGTAGAATATAAACAGTCACAAACTGATTTTATTTTAGGCTTCCAGCTGCAGATTTTATTATTTCAATTTTGACTCTCAATACAAATCTATGGACTTCATATGATTTTGTTCTGCATTGATCTCACTAGGGAAACCAATAATCTCTTTTTGGTAAAAGTAATTTATGAATTAGCCTAAAGTACTATATTGTGACTGTGTTAAGGTATATGAACCTAAAATTAAATCTATATTTCAGAACAGTGTGTACCTACAGATGTTGTTGAACAGCAACTCCTACACAATATAGCCAGTGGTGAAGGATGGTAGGAGTGCAGGGTTCAAGCCTTTTCAAACCCAGTGTATTGGCTATATAGAAGTTTGACAGTTGTGGCTTCTCCAAAAGAATTCTATCTATTTCAGTTTAGTGAAAGTACTGAAAATTTCATCAGGAGACTCTAGTCACTTTTATAGAAGAGAAAGAATTAGGATTAAATAACTTTCAACTGATAGTGTAGAAATATCCAATTAGGTTGTGTGGATTGGGATACCATCTTTTTGGATTACAACAGAGAAGGTTACCGAAGGTTAAAGAATGTTTATAAACAATGTCTAATAATACTGTTTGCTTAAAAAGCAAATACTTCATGATAATGTATTTCTAGACTTCAATTTATTTCAAAATTATTTGTTTATAGTCAAACCTTTATAAACACATTCCAATATAAACCAAAACCCATTCAAAATTTAAAAAAACTAGATCTTCAAAATTTTGCTGGCAGAAACCTAACAGTAGTGTGTGTCCTCCTTAACCTTCTCCCTTTCCCTATCTGGACTCCAACGAGGATTTTGCTACTCTGTCTCTGATCTTTTGGGCTGCAATTGCAAATGTGGCTACTTTTAGTGTTACATTTTTGTCATAATCTGCTAGCAAGTCACCGATCACGGCCGATTCTTGCCATGCTGCCCTTTCTTCAAGGAGTGTTCCCAGAAGATTTTTTCTGGGATCATTATACAGAGGGCAGTGTAATAGATAGTGTGTTAGATCTTCTTTATCCCCAGAGCCACAAATGCAAAGCCTTTGGGCATGGGGGATCCCTTTGTATCTCCCTTCTAGCCAGTTTGAGGGCATTGTTTGGAAGCGCAGGGCTGTAAAGGCTTTCCTCAACACTGGTGACGTTAGATCTTGAAGATATTGTTGGCAGTATTGGTCACTCTTTAGTCTGGGATACCATGTAGAAAAACCTTGCTTTTTACTAATCTCCAAATTGCCAGCTGCATCCATCTCAAAGATTTTATCACTAATCTCCTTCTTGTCCAGCTGCATTAGAGTTGTTATTGACCCATCAAAATACTGATGGAGCAAGGCTAGCCAGGATTGCACCCATCCTCCCCGTTTATACTGCTCCCTCAAGCATTGCTTTGCTATGCTCACCTCCTCCATTCCTAGCAATCTCTTCCCATACGAGATGATGAGTTTATGCATTCTGGCCTTAAGTGAGGGAAGATCTAATTCCAGTCTTAACAGGGCAGCTGGGGTCCCAGGGGGAAGGGCTAGAAGAGCTCTTGCGAACTTGTTCTGAATACGTTCAACCTGTTCTGTATTACCTTGCCCCCAAATTTCCGCTCCGTATAACATTTGGGGTAAAATTTTAGCGGCAAAAATCTTTACTGTGGGACATACCAGGGAACCTCCCTTTGTTTTTCCAAAGGCTAGGATTGACTTCGCTGACCTCCAGGCAGATAATTTGGCTGCCTCTATGTGGTTCTTCCAGTTTCCATTATGTGAGAAGTGTAAGCCCAAGTATTTAAAGCTATCACACTGCTCTATTGAGTGACCATCCAATTTCCAAGTGTGTCTTTGCTTCCTTTTGGAAAATACCATCACTTTGGTTTTTGAGTGATTGATTGACAGCTTCTCTTGTCTACAAATTCTACTTAATGACCTCAAAAGTCTCCTGAGACCTATTTGCGTAGATGACAGGAGCACCATGTCATCCGCATATAATAGGATCTGGATTCTCCTATTCCCTACTGATGGCGGAAAGTGTTCAGGGGAACTCAACTCGGCCACTAGGTTGTTCACGTAGAAGTTAAACAAAAAAGGTGCTAGCAAGCATCCTTGCCTAACTCCTCTTTTAGTTTCAATATTGTTCGATAGCTTGCCTGATAGCCCTAACCTCACTCTTAGATCCGTTCCCGAGTATAGCTGGTGCAATAATAACAGCAGTCGTCTGTCCACATTTGACTTTGCCAACTTTGCCCACAAACGCTGTCTGTCAATTAAATCAAAAGCTGAGGTAAAATCCACAAATGCTGCATATAGGCAACCCTTTGGTTTCCTCAGACTATTTTGGATTAAGTGCGACAGTACAAAGCATTGGTCTATTGTGCTTCTGCCATGTCGAAATCCCGCCTGTTCTTCCGCAATAATATTATTTTCCTCCGCACAACTATGTAATTTGTTTAACAGAAACCTACCATAGATTTTTGATACTACATCCATCAGGCTAATTGGTCTATAATTGTGTGGATCCGTCCTATTGCCTTTTTTTGTTTATAGTCAAATAAAAACTAAATTAATATGGCATGACCTTTCTGTGGTGGTGGGATTGAGCACTCCTATGATGCAAGAAGCAATACTGATGGTAGCAGTGCTTGGGAAGGTCTCCCATGTCAGATACTTTTTTTGAGGAGCCAAATTAAATGTACTGAACAGCTACTGGGCAGAAATACTAACAGATAGTGACAACAGAGGAGGATCTCCCAGAAACAATAGCAGTGGTACCATATCTAACGCTTCTTAGTACTGCACAGAGGGAAGCATAGTAAATCTCCTTTTAAATATATCTTATTATAAAAATTGTATACAAAGACACAAAATTAAACAAGAAATAGTGCGAGAAGATGGAATTCTCAGCAAGTTACTGGAGTGGAGCAGCAGACAACTACAAGTAGTGCTGTGGCTAATGATGTGACTGGACTCAAACCGAAAGGATATGTTCAAACATGAAAGTAAAATCTGCATCTACACAACCCATATTATAGAAAAATTGAATGTAAAAGGCATGAATCAGAGTAGCCAGACATAGTAAGAAAATGGATTGTATCAACATTATATTACCCAGACTCAGTGAGTTAAAATGGAAAAGAATTGGGGCATTCTTAGTCATAGTACTACACAATGATTTACTTAGGGAATGAAAATCTAGAAGAAATGGGGTGACATTCATGGCAAGGAGAGATAGTGAAAAATCAGTCAAACGATATAATGCAAAAAAACCTGGGGAAAACCTATTGGGGCTAGATTAGTGGTTCCCAATCTTTGGTCTTCCGGGTGTTTGGATTTCAACTCCAAGAAATCCCAGCCATCTTATCAGCTGTTAGGAATTTTGGGAGCTGAAGTCCAAAACACCTGGGGGAACAAAAGTTGGGAACCACTAGTCTAGAATAATTAAATATGGATAGTACATCACAGCTACTACATCTTGGCCCCTAGTTTAGCACAGCAAGTTGGTCATGCTCATTTCAACATGGACAGCACTGGTTGGGGCAGATGATTTAGTCTGGCAATTAAAACAAGCAGCTGTCTGTGAGGGAATTGTGAGAACATCAGGGATTTCAGTAACCATGGGACCATTGCACTTATTTCTCATGAAGCAAAGTCATGCTCGACGTTCTATAAGAATATAGATTGTTTTTAATTAAAAGCGTTTGTCATAACATTTGATTTCCTTGATGCATTACCTCCACTCAGGACAAAAGGTAACAGCTAGGACCAAATGCACTGAAACAGAATGGCAAGCAGCCAGACCTGGCTGAATTTTATCACCTTATCTTTTGAACTTGTACACTGAACATCATATGCAAAGCAAGATTAGACTCAAAGAAAGAAATCATGAAAATTGGAGTGGGGAACAATTTAAAATATGCATATGACACCTTACTAGTAGCAGATAATGGCAAAAATCCTGCAATGATTAATGAAGAAAGTCAGGGAAGAAAGTGCAAAGACAGTTTTACAATTGAACATTAAAAAAGCAAAAAATAATGACCACAGATGAATTACATACCTTCAAAGGAGATGATGAAGACGCTGAAATAGTTCAAGGTATTCTAAACCTTGGATCAGCCATTAATCAGAATGGAGACTGCAATTAAGAAATCTGAAGAAGATTTGGAAAGACAGGTATGAAGGCACTAGACCAGATCCTGTCAAGATATATCTTTGAATAATAAAGTTAAGATGGTCCATGCTAAGTTATTTCCTATTTTTATAGGAAAGCTGTTCAGGGAAGGAACCTAATAGGAAGAAAACCAAGTTTTTTAAATGGAGAAGAGTTCTGTGGAGACTTCAAGTTGCTAAAAGGACAAATCAATAGATCTTAGAACTAATCAAGCCCAAGTCTTCCTAAAAGCCAAGATAATTAAATTGAGACAGTCATATTTTGGCCATGCCATTGGAAGGCATGTCTCTCACTTTCTTGCCTCCTCCCAAAGCTCAAGCTGGGTCACAACATAATTACAATACAAAAGTTAAAAAAAAGAAAGAAAAGAGACCACGTTCCAAATGGATAGACATAGTCAAGAAAGTCACAGCCCTGGTATTGCAAGACCTGATTAGGGATGTTGCATGAAATTAGGAGGTTTACCATTCATATATTTGCCGTAAGTCAAAGTTGAGTTTACAGCAGTTAACACTAATAACAAATGTGTACAGGTCATTATAAGGCAAAACTGCAGGGTAAATGTGATGTGTTCATCACTGGAAAAGGCTCTTGGTTCCATACGTATCCTCTTCCTTTTGGTTTTTTAAATTCCAAAGCTATAAAAACAGGCTGGTATAGAGTGCCTGAGTGCATTTTTCTTCTTTTTGCATAGTAACATGCTATACAGAAAACAAAAGTCTGCAGTCAGTAAATCATGGAAAGCTTAACATATCATCCTGCATAAAACTATCTAAGCAAATGGCAACGTAAATTATTTAAAATTAAATATGTAAATATATTTTGGTGTCACTCTGAAATATTACTCTAATTTGGCTCAGACATATGCTAGAGAAAAAAATTAGAAAGGAACAGTGGACTGTTCTGGAGGATTATGAATTGTCTCTCTGAAAATAGGCTTTCAATCAAAATATTCAGAACGTTACTCTCTGTGAGAGCTGACTCAGTGGTGCCACAGAGTTCTCCAGGCAGTTTTAAAAGGAGGCATTGCAACAAAGCCCAAAAGTGAGTTCTGAAGTAGAGATGTAGAGACAGTGGACAGCAAGTTAACACCAGGAATCTAAAGTCATACCTAATAAAAACTTTTATCATGAACTTACAACTAGTGGTTGACATAGTATCTGCTTCTCCTTACTTATAAACCTTGTATTTAAAGTGCTTTGCTTTGTGATTGAATATTGGGAGTTAAGCATTGGCTTACATGCCATTTTGTGACTTATATGTACTATGTTTTGTGTTTGACTTGTTTATTTTATTGTTATTGAGTTATTTTGACAATGTCTGTGCTTATTATTTGTTTCTATTTTCTTTGTTGTAAGCTGCTCCAAGTATCTTCGGGGAGAGGGAGGGAGATATAAATAAAGCATTATTATTAACATTTCCCAAGCATCTAAGACTGTGTGATGTATTTTTGAATGATGCATGCAGATCCAAGTAAGGTGACCCTTTGCAGCTGACAGATCGTGATTTTGTTGATGTTTATTGTTTCCAAATGCCAGCTGAGATATTTTGGCACAGCACCGTGTGCCAATGGCCACTGGGACCACCTGTACTATTTATTTGCAGTTCTTATATTCCGCCCTTCTCACCCCGCAGGGGACTCAGGGCGGATTACAGTCAACACATATATGGCAAACATTCAATGCCAGTTTGACAAACAACGTTTAACACACAAATACACCAAGGCTATTTAACTTTTTTCTGGCCGCCAGGGGAGCTGCTGCTTTTCATCATCCATCAGCGACACCAATGAAGTTCTTCCGCATTCCACATTCCCCGGAGTCTTTTTTCTTTATGGCCTCATAAATTAGTTAAATTTAGCCTCCCACACAAGGTGGTACCTTATTTTCCTACTTGACAGATGCAACTGTCTTTCGGGTTGCAAAGGTCGACAACGGGCTACACAATGGCTGGACACCCACTCCAGCCCGGGCTGGCTTCGAACTCATGACCTTTTGGTCAGAGTGATCTTAATGCAGCTGACACTCAGCCAGCTGCGCCACAATCCCGGTGCTAGTTTATGCTAGAGCCTTTGCAGTTCAATTTTTTTTTAGGTCTTGATAGCGGCTGAGTTTTTCTTGTTGTTTTTCCTCAATGCGGCTATTATTATTATTATTATTATTATTATTATTATTATTATTATTATATGCTGAATCATGCACCTGATTGTTTTCCTGTAACTGGGCACACTGCAAAAAGATCAATCGCAGGATCTCTGGAGACCCATTTATACTTCCATATAAAATCCAGATTACCTGATTTCAACTGGATAATATGACAATGTAGACTCATATAATCCTGTTCAAAGCAGATTATCTGATCTGGTAATCTGGATTATATGGCAGTGTAAATCCAGCCTTGAATTCATTGGGATATGACCTCATACCTGCAGATAGCCTCCTTACAGTAAAACTTCAGGAAAAAATAGTTGGACATATCAGGGCTTCCCCCCTCCTTTGTTATCTAGCAAAATGGAATGACTTTGACTTCTACACTGCCATATAAAATCCAGATGATCTGCTTTGAACTGGATTTTATGACAGTGTAGACTCATGTAATCCAATTCAAAGCAGCTAATGTGAGTTATCTGCTTTGGTAATCTGAATTATATGGAAGCATAGATGGGGCCTGGAACTACATTATATCTCAGGATCTGATTGCTAATTATCTACTTATCTGGCAGTGTATACTCATATAATCTAGTTCAAAGCAGATAATCTGGGATGAGATCCTACCATATAGGATCCAGCTTATGTTAGAGGAGTGTCATCATTTCAAAAGTGGATTAAGGGATTTTCAGTTTTTACACATTAGGTGAAAAAGTACAACCTCTGCAACAACCGCAAAAATGAATTGTGATTACCTAAGTCTGATTTACACCATCATAATTTACCAAGCGGATTCAGGATCTTCATATTTTTCATTGGATTTGCACTTATCTAGATGGAGATAACACATCTTTAAAAAAAGTAAGGCTTTTATAAAATAATAACAATTAAAACTTAGTTGAGATTTCTGTGCAATTATTCCTGGCTTGTCAGCCAAGAACACTTTGGTTATGTTAGGTTATGAGCAGCAAGTTCTCTCCATGCCTAGGACATGGGTAGAAGTGAAACATCTACAATGTCAGTGCCTTAGTTAACAGTCTTTGTGTGAGGACTAGATGATATGAGTCAAAGTGCTGACTATGTGAAAAACGTGGGGCAGAAGCTCAGCAATTTAAGATTACTCCAGCTTTACAGTAAGTGAGGAATTTGGGCCATCAGGCATAAGAGTCATAAAGGAAATAGGAGAACCAACTCCAAATCATTTGAATATATTAACAAAAATCCTCTGATGTGAAAATCAGGGCGAAAAATCCTGTCTTGGTAAAGATTAATGAAAGTTTTCCCGCTGACTTCAAAGGAATTGTAATTTCACCATTAACTTTTAACATTTGCAATGCATCTGTTGCCATCTTATGTTGAGACAATTAGCAGGTGTCAATTAGGAGAGAGACAATAGATTATGTAACCAATTACTTTAACTTTCCAGACAACAGTTTGCAATCAGAGGAATGTGTGATAAGGTTTAATCAAAGATTAGAACTTTTTTAATTAAATGGGGCCTTTTGTGGCTAGTCATTTGACATTAATTACTGTTTTAACCTGATGCGTTTTGATTTGAAAAGGGCCTTGAGCACTGGAAAGGGCAGAAATATTGTACTGTGTCATAGAAAATGCAGATTGTTAAAATGGAACTATATAGTTATCTTTGTCATCTAGCTCCCATCTAATAACAAACACTGCTTTAAATGTTAGGTGGCCATGTTAGATAAACAGAGCAGCATGTTTTAGGAGCTTAGTCACAGGTGGCTACTGGAGATGAGAAGCACTCAAGGACTTAATTGTAATGATTGATAAGATCTGCAATCACTGTCTCTGAAAAACTTTTAGCAGGCTAAGTAGTTTGAGTTGTATTTGCAGATTTAACTACATGACTAACTACCCTTTGGGCATCTTCAAGCTAACCATGCCATAAGCATTAATGGAGGTCATCAATCAAAATGAAATGCCAAAGCTGGAAACTTTGGAAGAGATTTTCATTGGCGGTCCAAAGAGAGATAAATAACTGTTAACAACATTTCTGTGATAACTTTAAATTCAAGTCCAGCAATGATGCTGGAAACAGCACTTGCAAGTCATTCTTCCTGAAGTCCTTGCCTCCTAGTTATTCAGTGTAAAATAGTTGTATTGACAATGAAAGCCCTCTTCTGAATTGACTGCAGAATGGAAGGGGAGGGGGAAACGAAGTAGCAATAGCTGTTACCATTATCTCCGGGAAGGTGTGCAGCTCCTATTCATAGAAGCAAAAAATGCACCCTTCTCATTTTACCTAAAAAAGATGTGTGTGTGTGTGAGAGAGAGAGGGGGGGGGGGAGGATAACAGTGCCTTATAGGGAATAGAGAAGTATGTGACCAGCCTTCCATTTTAACAAACAGATTCCTATATGCCAAAATGTCACAGATTTTTATTATCATGTCAGAAGTGACTTGAGAAATTGCAAGTTGCTTCTGGTGTGAGAGAATTGGCCATCTGCAGACATGTTGCCCAGGGGACACCCGGATGTGGCACCATCCTATGGGAGGCTTCTCTCATGTCCCCACATGGAAAGTTGTAGCTGATAGATGAGAGCTCACCTCGTCTTGCAGATTTGAATCACTAACCTTCATGTCAGCAGTTCAGCTGGCACAAGGGTTTAACTTTGTGACAGATGAGAGCTCACCCCATCTTGCAGACTCAAACCACTGACCTTCAGGCCAGCATTTCAGCTAGCACAAGGGTTTAACCATCCTGTGGGATGCTTCTCTCATGTCCCCACATGGGAAGCTGGAGCTGACAGATGAGAGCTCACGCCATCTTGCTGATTCAAACCACTGACCTTCAGGTCAGCAGTTCAGCACTGTGGCTCCAATGTCACAGATAAAAGGGAAGTTTTGTTCTTCCTGTCCTTGAGACACCCCTAATTCCAAAGAGACAATTATATATTTGAATCGGATCTAATTTCTTGTTCCAACTCCTGTACATTACTGACAGTGCCTGATTCTACGGCAGAGAATCTGTCTTGACTGCACGAGATACCAAGTTCAATTCCCTATTCTTTCAAGGAAACTTTGGGGAAAATCTCCCATTCTGAATTGGGATAGCTCTTCTCTGCCAGTTGTAGTTTGTATTCTTTCTCCTATAATATGCTGTGTTATAACGTCGTCTGGAACAGGAAGCATTAGAAAAGTTTCACCCTTGGTGTAAGAATTGTGTTTACCATGAATACACCAGTGTTTTCCCAAGAAAGTATATAAGGTATGAGTGACAGATGTGTGCCCTTAAACACCTATGTACACACATCTGAGGACTCTCAGGCCCATGGACACAGGTGTTGAAGAGAACACACATCTGCTGTTGACACATTTGATATATTTGCTGCAGGAAATGCTGGTACCTGGAGTAAACATGACAGCCAAATAAAATGTTGATCTGCTCCTAGTAAACTGACCATAGCCTTTTCCTTAACATTTATCCAAATGAACATGCTGTTTAACACAAAGTTTAGAAACATCAGTTTTGACTTTGGTATGAATATGAAATTGGGGTCACAGTGGAAAACAATCCTACTTATAATTTCTCACAGCTAATCTGCATGATTTGTGTTTGTTGAGGGTTTAAAAATCTTCCAGCACATATAAAACTGGAACAGACTAAACAGACAATAAATAACTAAACAAAGAGGGGATTTTTTTGGAATTTGATTTATGTACATACCAATCTGTTGGATGGAGGGGATCAATGTGTTGTTAATTAATGCAACATTTAGGAGGTAACTGTGACCCAGTGGATTATGATTTATTCACAAGGTGGAACTTGGTTGGAAACTTTTTTAATCACTTTTTATTAAATTGGGCTAACCCCATTTTTCATTCAATCTCCCACACTTAATTTCACTTATGGATTGTGCTGTGCATTCTGTTTCATTTCCTGAAAAATAGAAATCCTAAAAATTGGCTACCTATAAAACTGAAATTATAATTTCTGTGATGGCAAGGATCTATTGTGTGTTTAAGAAAATAGAATAAAAATAATTTTAAAAGTATTAAAACATGAGATGAATTTGTGTAAGATAACGCTTTTTGGAAGAAGAATATACAGTGCAAGGATCTAAAAATTAACATAGTATTTTGTATTCGATGCACCTATTATTTTTCTAAGAAAGCCTATCAGTTAGAATGATGAATTTTAACCTTTTCCAATTCTTCAAGGGAACATCCAATTTATATTCTTCAGGCTCTTTAGTACTGGCTCACCATACTGATGCAAACATTATTGTTTTTGCAATATTTATAAAGATCTAGTTATAGTTTTTCCAAGGACACAGTTCACATTTCCATTGGATTTGACCCATCAAGCATAATTAAAGGGAAGAAAGAACTACGTAGCTAGTTGAGTATGGGTGCATGTGATAGTACATTAAGTATGCTAGTACAGGTTTAATATGAATTCAACTCTCATGGTCAATAGAAAACACAAAGATTGCATTACCACAGAGTGCAGGAAGGTTATAGGCATGAATCTCAATGGATACAAATTTCTCTACAGAATTCATTTTCTTTTTTTACCATTCAAAGTGTATATTGTTAAAGTCAATATTCTACAGTTATGTTATAAAATAGTTTTGTCTTGAACTTGGAAATGAACTAAAGTATATGACATTTAAGTCCAGCTCTCTAATTGAATCAATAATTACAATAACCCATAGTATGAAACCTAATCAATTGTACAGGACTAAAGAAAACCGGTCCCATTACTAATAATGTCTCATGCTGTTAGCAAGTTCTTTATTATATTATTCCTGCTGATTTTCACTCTTGAGTCTACTTTTGTGTATTTCAAGTCTTAGTGCCCTATGGGCCATTTTTATAGGATGTAACATCAAATATTTTTGAAACAAACAGATTGATGTTTACATATACAATATCAGAAATTCAGGAATGGTGTACAGATAGTTAGGATAAAGTCATAAAAAATGTTACAACTGAACAAGTGCACCTGTTTCAGTTGAATCTACTTGCAATGTTACAATTGATAGTAGGAGTAGCAGAGGAAGGAAGAGAGGTGCTCAGGTGTTGGATGAAGAGCAACAAAGAAAGAGAATCAGGGAAATATTCATGTCACCTACAGATGAAGACTCTTTCGAAGGCTTCTCAGAAAGTGAAATGGAGGAGGAAGGAGATGGGAGTAGAGGTGTAAAAAGGACTACTCAAGAGCAAGAGTCAGATGAGGAGTGTCAGAGGAAACGGATCCCTGACATACTTACTGCTCCAACTGAGGGGGAGGATTTTATGGGCTTTACTGGAAGTAATGGGTCTGGGAGTAGTGAGGACGAAGGGGAATCATTGGATTGGACTCAAGTACAAGAAGTCAGGAATGTATACAACCCACATCCAGTGATACTTTTGAAGGGTTCTCTGGAGATTGGCAGTCTGGTGATACCAGGGAAGCATGGGGAGACCTAAGACTTGACAAGAGGTGGAAGAGTTGGAGAGATGGGTGTTGGCACTCAGCTGTAATGGGTAAAACAGCTGACAGCGATGAGGAAAGGTCGGAGGGCAGCTCATCAATGGATGATGAGTTGTAGGATAAATGAAGGCACTGAAAGTTTGGAACTTTGCAGTAGGCAAAGTGTTGGATTCGTGCCTTGGATTCTGTCGCTGCTGTTTCTCTTGTTGGGCTTGGGTCCTGGAACTGCAGGTTGCTGTTTCCTCCATGTATCGACTGGCTTGGATTCTTATAAGTGTGGATTTCCCCTTCTCTTCGACATTGGATTGTTTTGACGACGCTGCTACCTTTTGGACTTTGAATACTTCTTCTGGAATTTCCTCGACCTTGAACTGCTTTTGGACAATGGCTTTTCTTCACAGCTCTTTGTTTGTTTGCCTACTTTGAACTGTGTGATTTTGGGGCGTTTTGCTTGAATTTTTGTTTATCCCAGATTATATGTCAGTTTAATCCGGATTATTTTCCAAGTTAAGTTTTGACCAGAGGCACTGAAGTAAGTGTCTCTGAGTCCTTTTGTTGCCTTAATAAACTGTTGTTTTGAGTTTACCCCTGTGTCTGGCTCTTTAAAGGCGCCTGAGTTCCGATAGCACCAATAATACAACTATTGCCATTGATTTATCAGGAAATACCTGCTTGAAAAAGGAAGGTACAAGGTGGATGCCTAACATCAGCTGGGAAGACCATTCCATTGGATAGGAGAACTGATACAATAAAGCACTTTAAGCCATTCTGTTTAGATCCTAGGCCTGCCGCCTCTTCAGAAATCTTCAGTGTTAAAACAGTAAAATAGCAGATACCCCAATTCTAGTAATGCAATGTAACGGTTTTGCCTTTAATCCCAAAAAGGGGAAACATAACATTTATGTTCTTTTCACTAACTGAAGTTCTCTAGAGCAGTGTTTCTCACCCCTTGGGGAGTGGTTGTGAGAGAGTGTCAGAGGGGTCACCAAAGACCATCAGAAAACCCAGCATTTTCTCTTGGTCATGAGGTTTCTGGGTTGGAAGTTCGTCCCAATTCTATCGTTGGTGGGGCTCAGATGCTCTTTGATTGTAGGTGAACTATAAATCCCAGCAATTACTACTCCCAAATTTCAAGGTCTATTTTCCCCAAACTCCACCAGTGTTCACATTAGGGCATATTGAGTATTTGTGCTAAGTTTGGTCCAAAATCTTTATTGTTTTAGTCCACAGTGCTCTCTGGAAACATGTGAACTGCAACTCCAAAACTCAAGGTCAACGCCCACCAAACCTTTCCAGTATTTTCTGTTGGTCATGGGAGTTCTGTGTGCCAAATTTGATTCAATTCCATCATTGGTGGGGTTCAGAATACTCTTTTGATTGTAGGTGAACTACAAATTCCAACAACTATAACTCCCAAATAACAAAATCAATCCCACCCCCCCAACCTCATCAGTATTCAAATTTGGACGTATTGGATATTTTTGCCAAATTTGGTGCAGTAAATGAAAATACATCCCGCATATCAGATATTTACATTACGATTCATAACAGTAGCAAAATTACAGTTATGAAGTAGCAACAAAATAATGTTATGTTTGGGGGTCATCACAACATGAGGAACTGTATTAAGGGGTCGTGGCATTATGAAGGTTGAGAAACACTGCTCTAGAGGCTCTTCCACACAGCCATATCAGAATATCAAGGCAGATAATCCATAATTTCTGCTTTGAACTGGGTTATCTGAGTTCATAATGCTATATAATCCAGTTCAATGTGGGTTCTATACAGCTGTGTGGAAGGGGCCTTGTTGTTCAAGAGATTTCTGACTTATGGCAACCCTAAAGTAAAGCATTTTCTTGACAATATTTGTTCATGGAATGGGCTTCCTTTGCCTTCCTTTGAACCCAAGGGATTGTGACTTTCGAAGGTCACCTATTGGGTTTCCATGGATTCAAACTGATGTCCAGAGTCATAGGTCAGTGTCTAAATCATTCCAACATACTGGCTCCAATATGCCAATTGGTAGTAATATCTATAATTTTTCTTGTAGTGAGGAAGGAAATAATATTGAAAAACATTCCAAAATTATTTTGGGAACTTCTAAGAAATCTAGATTGTCCAAAATATTCAAAGCTCAGGATGTAATATGTTCAAAATTAACATATTAATTAAATATAAAGCAGAATTGTTGTGCAAAAATAGTATTCCTGTGCCGATATAGTAGAGAAAATGCACAAAACTTTCACTGCATGATTTTGAACAAAATCAGTCCCAAACGATAGTATTCAAAAACTGCACAAATGCATGACAAGTTTAGAATCTTCAGCAAGGATGTTATATCCTGATATGAAGTGGTACTAAAAGCAGCAAGTAAATCTAATTCTGCACTAACTGCAGCTTCCGGGGACATGATCATCTCCATGTGATAAACTCCTAGATCAGCCTCAAGAAAATGCTTGACATAGAGCTTTTCAGTCCTTAGAAATACCTGAATCCCTGTGGCCATAATTATTTGATTGACATTGCTAAATGCTAAATACTTTAGGATATTACAATTAAATATTGATGGAGTTAATGATAGTTCATAATTTGCAAAAGCGAGATGCAAATATTCTAAGGTTAGTTCCGGTTTCATTAACAGCAGCTAATGAAGAGAGTTTATTTACTTATGCCACAACTTTTCTTCCAAAAAGGATCTGAACACTTGATTCATTTACCTCAGAGAAGGTAATATTCTCCCTTGTTGAGTGGAATAGGCTGTGAAAGAGCAAAAACTAATTAGGCAAGTTGCAATGGGTAGAAATAGAAATCTTTTCAAGCATTACAGAAATGGACAAAGAATACACATTGGGGGCATCATCTAGGTAGTAAGCTCCATTTCTTCTATTATTTTATGGATGTGCAAAAGTTAAACCTTTAAAGACTGATTTACACATCAACCTTGTTCTGGCTTAGCTACAGTATATATACAAGAATGCATATCTATATTCTTGCACTTTTTTCTTTAGGAACACATTTTCTATGTGCGGTTTTGATATGTGTGTTTTATCCCCCTATTAGTTGACATAAGAGCATTTGTATTTTAAATATATGTATTCTTTTCATATGTATTTTTCAGCTGTACATCTTTATTGAACACATTTGAGTGTGCAAACCAGCTTGAAGTTTCATAATGGTAAGATTCCTGATCACAAATCACCATTGTTTCTGGATGGTGTGGTTTAGAAAATATTGGTCCTTTGATGTATTGTCGAAGGCTTTCATGGCTGGAGTCACTGGGTTGTTGTAGGTTTTTCCGGCCATATGGCCATATTCTAGAAGCATTTTCTCCTGATGTTTCGCCTGCATCTATGGCAGGCATTCTCAGAGGTTGTGAGAGAATGCTTCTAGAACATGGCCATATGGCCTGAAAAACCTACAACAACCCAGTGTGTAAGTGGATACGACAATTCAAAGATGGCCGTGACAACGTCCATTTATTTATTATTTTATTTCGGTTGCTTTTACCCTGCCCTTCTCACCCCAGAGGGGACTCCATGATGAGGACTGTTCCGGTCGCCCTTCTTTGATTACAGACTATTTGATTTGATCGCACACTCAAATCTTTGGTTTTTGTGGTCCTCTGCTAGTAGTTTCAGGACCCAACGGGAGCACAGTTCCCTAAACCTTAGGTGTTCAGAAACAGTGTTGTAAAGCACTGATCTCAACACGTCAGGAAATTTGTTTGAGAGACCTGTTATTGTGAAGCGCCTGTTCTCACGAATCCTCACTTCAACTGAAGCCACCAAATCATCTGTAATCAAAGAAGGGCGACCGGAGCGGTCCTCATCAAGGACGTTGTCATGGCCATCTTTGAATTGTCGTACCCACTTACGCACTTTGCTTTCACTCATAACAGTATCACCGTACACTTCACAAATCTGTCGATGAATTTCTGCAGCAGGCAGGTTTCTTGCTGACAAAAACCGTATCACTGAGCGAACCTCACATGCGGATGGTGAGTTGATAGTCTTAAACATTTTTAAAGCACAGAACAGAACTGTACAGAACTGTACAGGTTAGCTACAGTGCGGAAACTGAGCACAGTTGTGCCCGAGGCATGCCGGTACATGACGCACATGCTCATTGCGGTATGCGCGCAAACTACTAGTGTCTACAACAAAACGGACCTTACTTAAAAAATACCCCTCATGTGTATGTGTATATATATATATATATATATATATATATATGTATGTAATGTTCAAGAAAATAATGTTTAAATTGTTGAATACAAAATGATTATATGGTATTGTGTATTTGTTGACTTTATTTGTTAATGAATTATGATTTTTCTTAAAAAAGAAAACCTACAAAATATAAATATTAACATAGAATTAATCATGCAATAATTAAAACATGTCAGGTAAAATCCCATGAAAGGGGGGAGGTATAGCTCTTTTTATCTTTATTTTCTTTTAAACTCTGATTTTTCCTTCTCTTTTAAATTATGTTATTTTTCCTAAAATCTAGGAAAAAACAAACATAAATATTATGCATATAAAATTATTTATTTATTAGATGACTTCATCTAAGAGAAAAATAAAATGACATTACTTGTGTTATTGCTTGAATGTAAGAAATAATAAGTAATGTGATTTCCCAGACTGGTCACATTTTTGTTTTGGAAAGAATTTGCTAAAAGCAGAAATATGACTAAGGACAAAGATACTTTACTGAGATAACAATGTTTTTGAGTTGATTCAAAAATATTTATAAAGGTCATTTAAAGAAGGATTTTATTAGGATTGAATTATTTTTCAAATTGTATGTAGTTTTCTTGTTAATCTTAAAGGTTTTTTAAAAAGTAAACTAAAAAAATACAAAGTACTGCAACAAGTTGTTTCTTCAAATTTAAATAAAGACTATTTTTCTTCAAAGAAACAGCATCTTCTGCATAGTAAACAATAATTATATACAGAAATATTGTTTTATATGAAGAAGATGATGGGGTTTGGTGTGTATACAAAAATACTATAATTGGGAACTTATTTTCTAAGGAATATGCACAGTTTGCATATTGTATGGATAAGAACTTATTTTCTGGTTTCTGCACAGAAAATACTGCATTTGTGCAGATACCGATAATGGATTAAGATACTCCCAGGCAAGAACATCCTATATGCACAGTACAATGTTGTGAAGTTGTGTCCAGGATTTTGCTTTCAAGATTTCCTAAAATTTGAGAAACACGTTTTTCAACCATTCCTCAAATATTATGTCAATTATTTGTCCCACTACATCAGTGGCTCTCAACCTGTGGGTCTCCAGATGCTTTGGCCCTTAACTCCCAGAAATCCTAACAGCTGGTAAACAGGCTGGGATTTCTGAGAGTTGTAGGCCAAAACACCTAGGGACCCACAGGTTAAGAATCACTGCAATACATCCTGCTTAGGACAGCAATAAAAATAGAAGATGCTCCAAACTACTTTCTTTCTTTGCAAAACTCCTAAAGTTGTTTACTGGGTTCATCTTCAGACACTTTGATGAAACCTTCCATTGTGTAGAGTGCCTTTGGCACACTACATCCATTACTCTTGAGTACTTTTGCTTTGGAGGTGGACACAAGAGCAGCTAGATGATATATGAGTAAATGTTTGTTACTACCCTAAAACAGCTAATACGAGTTGTGCAAGTAGGTGCTAGACATTTCCTTCCACACCTGAAACAATGCATAGCTATAGATTATGCCACTAAAAGTCACTAACAGAATGCTGGAATTGCAGTTTTTGGGGAAAATGAGATATAAATAAGGATAATCTTTATCATTATCAACACAATTCTTCCCACCTAAGTTTTAAGTGTTGAGATTTCACAGTGTTCAGATTCAGATTTTGAATCATGGTAGAAGCATACAGATAGTTCTATTTTACCACACCCACTACATAATTATATACTATTGAAACTGTCAGCTTTGCCAGGCACAAAATCTATTAATCCAATCCCAGAGCTTCAGTCTGCTTTCCTTTCTCTTCCTACCCTAGTGTTTCTTGTTTCATTGCTCTTTAAATATCTTGCTCCCAGTGCTCATAAAGTTCATGTCATGTTTGCCAGGTTAAAAACTAGGATTGTGCATAGCCTCTGATTCACTAATTTCATTTTGAGACAGATTCAATCTGCTTTAGTCCTTGAATTTCAATTGAGATTTAGGGATATAGACTGCCACTCCGTCCTCGCTGATTTATATTCAAAAACCAAAATATATGCACAACTTTTTTGATTTTGGAAGAAGGGCAAGATGCATACTTTTGCATAAGGATGTAAACTCTCTTTAAAAAGGAATCATCCCTGACACATATAAGATAAAGAATTCCAGGGTCCTATGTACCAGGTAGTTATAAAGTTATAAAAAGTACCTTGAAAGTGATGATAGTTTAGTCTTGTTTATTCATCCTCATTTTATTTTTGCCTTGTACATCTACTATTGTACATTTTCCTACACTTTGATGACCCCTAACATTATTGATTCATTCCTTCATCCACAGGGATAAGAATTGTTCAGTCCTATCTTTCTATGTTCACAAATCTTGGTTCAAAGTCACCAAGGATGTTATTTTCTAAAAAGTACACTCTGGTTTCTTTAAACTTAAACTTCTAAGTATAGTTGTTTCAAATTTTCACTTAGCTGGAAGGGTCTCTGAAGTTACTTCCATCTATTTTTAAGAGGTAGAATGAAGGTGGGAACTTAAATGTATCAAATATACTGAGATCACAGGAAAGAAAAAAACCTGACTTATCCAATTACACAGTTTAAAGAAGGGTGAAGGCAGATTCCTGGGGGCAGTGTTTGAGGTTCTGTCCCCAGTCCATGAATGAAACTTATGACAATTACAGATTGAATTTTGATGATTAGCCAAAGCTGGAGTTTGGGCTCAAATATACAGCTAACTAAAAACTGAGTTGAGAGGATAAGGGCAAAAATTCCTAAAAGAAAACTGCTAAAGAAAAATCATTGCTAGCTACAGTCGTGTTCCATAAGCCCTTCAACCAGAAGCTTTAATGTCTAAAGTATTACTGGGCATAAACATTTTAGCTGTGGTCTCCTTGTTTATATAACACTAGAAAGGGGCAAATACTGTAACCTAGTAAACCTGTAGAAAATAGAGTGTAAGTTCAATGATAGTGTCTGATGATGTTCTGCTTTAGAAGGAAAGAAAGAAAATAGATTTCAGGCCCAGAGTGACTGCTAGATGTTTCCTTAAAGTATGTAAACATAAATCACAAAGGCCAACTGAAAGCAGCCCTGTGAGGCAGTATGTTACACCCTTCCACACAGCTGTATAAAATCCACATTGAACTGGATTATATGGCAGTTTTGACTTGGATAACCCAATTCAAAGCAGATAGTGTGGATTATGTGACTTGATATTCTGGGTTATATGGCTGTGTGGAAGGGCCCAAAGATGACAACTTAGTATGCACTAAATATGTCTAATATGTCAGAGATAGAAAAGAAGAGAAGAAAAAGATAAGTCCTAGGCTTCTGATAATCAGTATGTTTTACAGCTGGCAGGAGAGAATAAAGGAGCAAAATAAGCACCACAAAAATCAGGCTGCCTGTCAATGAAAATGTGGGACTAATAGAAATTGACACGTTAACAATTTAGTTGAAGGATAAAGCACTAGACACATTTTAAAACTATAGAAAAATATATCTGAGGGAGGGAAAAAGATTTTATGTAAAGTTTTAGAGATATAAACTGATGGAATACTGATTTTGTTAATGTTAAAACAAGCAGAAGTAAATAATTTGCTGGATATAAAGACAAAATGGTAAATTATGGAGACACTGACAAAAGGGAATCAGGAAAACCTTTAAAAAGGATGTATGTATGTACGCTTGTATTTTAAGCTATATGTAATTAGAGTAGGGATATAGATTTGTAGGATAAGTTGCATAGTGAGTTGTGTAGTTGTTGTTTAAGATGGGCTTAAAGCCAACCTTAAAAACTGGCATAGTCACCAAAAACTGGGAAGCCCTGGGCTTTGAGTGCTCTAACTGGAGGTTTTTGAGTGCTATGTGACCAGCAGTGCTGCAGAATTAGAAAAAGGTGAAAAGTTGAAAGGTGCCAAGAGGAAAGTACATCAAGCCAACCCTGACTGAGACCGCCTTCCACCAGGAAACTGATGTCCTCACTGTGGGAGAACATGCAGCTCAAGAATAGGTCTCCACAGCCACCTACGGACTCACCGCCAAGACACTACACTTGGAGGGCCATCATCCTCAGCCTACAAGGGATCGCCTAGGTAAGTAAGTAAATTTTGTTTAAGTATTTTTACATGTATATATAAGTTGCCTTGTTTTCTTCATTTGTGTTTTTATGTTAAAATTTGAATTAAAAATTGAAAATATCAGGCTGTTTGAATAAACAGTTCAAGAACATTTCTGATTCTGCCCTAAATTCATGATAAGATTAGAAGAAGTATATACTTACATGTCATTAGTATAATTAAAATTAGCTCAAAATTGTTTAATGGGATTAACATTTGAACGTAAAAGATGAAATGGCAATTTCTCATGGATAATGGGTAAATATTAAGAGGAAATCTACTGATGAACATGATGGTAAAAATAGTAAAAAAAGAATCTGTCAATTCTCATGTAACTACCCTGGAAGTTCAAGGATAAGTGCAGTGTTGATGTTAATCTAGATTGTCTGGTTTAAATTGGGTAACCAGAGGTGATAATGGAACCCTGGACAGAATCCATGACTTTCCAGTGGAAGCCAATATGAATCTCACAGTTCTTTGTTCATTCTTTGCACACACTTGGGAGCAAGTGGGTTTTTTTTTCAGGAAGTAAAAATACTTTTATAGTAGTTTCTAAAATGAGAGAGCAGCAGTTAGAAGAGAGGTGTGATCCGTTTAAAAAACCAGACAAAATAATCACTCCTCTGAATCCTGAACTCTGAACAATTTAGGGTTCTTTTGATGCCATTACAGAAATTCGGGATACCTTGTAGACCGTCCTACATGCTAAATAAGCTGGTGAAGCCAAGCAACAAACCCAAATGTCCCAGGTGGCATTTCACCCAGGGAAATTGACAGAATAGTTTTGTCCAATAAGAGAGAGATTTTGCCCATTTGCTAGATTTTTTTTTTTTAAAAAAAAGATTTATTAGTAACGGTGAATCTGCTGTTCATTTGAATACATTCCAGGTATATCTTTTTTTTTTTTGCTTTAAAAGAATGCTGAAAATATTTAGTTCAAACATACAAAGGCTTCTTGTTTCTTGTGCTCAGTCCCCTTTGGAATAATTTGATTTCCAAGCCGGTGTAGCTGGTGCAGGGAAACCTTTTGCCAATCCCACTGAAGTGAGACCAGCCCTGTTGGAAATAGTCTGTCAGAACTCTTTCCAACGGGGCAGGGCTGCCTTAGAGAGCCGATTGCCCCTCTTAGCTCACTTTGAGCTTTTTGATGACCCACCCTTCCATACATTAACACTATAATATATTGGTCGCCTATTGGAGCTGGGTAGGAATCTTTCCCACCAAATGATATGTTCTGTTTTTTTCTTCCTACCTATCCTTACTGCTTACAAGGGCAAATTGGGACCAGGAGACTTTAAATAAGCCATCTCGTGGAAAGCAGCCATAGGTCTACATTTGGTGTACACCTAAGGCACCACTTTGTGGGGGGGGGGGGGGTTTCATGTCAGGAGCGACTTGAGAAACTGCTTCTGGTGTGAGAGAATTGGCCATCTGCAAGGATGTTGCCCAGGAGATGCCTATATGTTTTGCTGTTTTACCATCCTTGTGGGAGGCTTCTCTCATGTCCACCCATGGGGAACTGGAGCTGACAAAGGGAGCTCATCCACGCTCTCCCTGGATTTGAACCTGTGAACTGTTGGTCTTCAGTCCTGCTGGCACAAGGGTTTAACCCACTGTGCCACCGGGGGTTCCTTTGTGGCACACTTTGTGGAACAGAAACCCGCACATGTGTTTACATAACCAGGTGAGGGCAAACGAAAATGGTCTTGAAATGTAGAGAGGTCTGGCTTCATAATATCCTTTGGACTTGGGCAGAATTCTTTGTACATTTTACTGAGCAGTCACCCTGGAGACGTTAAAGTTAACTATATCTGGGGACCTAGGCATTTCGCCCAGTTTAGCCAATAGGTAGATCAGCATCGGCCACTACCTCAGCTTAAAATACACACCAGGTTTATGCCTCTTTCGTTATATGTTCCAAATCACAAAAAGTTAATTCAGGAAATGTTTTAAATAGAAGTTGTCCATATTTCAATCTACATTGTTGTCCAGTCTCATATTACTGTGGTGGGATGGTAATGGTGGCTTGTTGATCCAGGAGCCATGGGAAGGTTAATTTTCTTAATATTTAATCTAACTTTTAAATTTTATCTCTAAGGTGTTGCATCTATTTTTGGGATAACATTCTGAACTTTAGATAACTCCATTAAAAATAGGCTTCAACTGGGATTCACTTCCACAGTGACAGTGGTACTACCATCAATGGTTAGTGTAGCATTTGTATTTCATTCATTTTTAAAAATGAGAACTTTCCAAAATTTGCATTTTTTTCCATTTCTTTCTGAGCATCTTTTTTTAAAAAAGGAGGAAATGTGGAAGAAACTAAAATTGATGTATTTCACCTATTCATGCAAAAGGACATGGAGTGCTGAATAATTAAAATATGGGTTTAAATCGTTATGCATTAAGCCATACTTGCATATATGCAGGAGACTTACATTTACCTCTCTCTCTCTCTTTTAACCGATGAATTCCTCATTTTTAATAGCTATAACATAGTTCTCTCCATGTTGGAATTCCTTTATCTATTCAATTTTACCAGGACTGAGAATTTTATTTTGTTCACACTTTGATTAAAAGTTCCAAATGTTGGGAGATTTCTGCATTTATTCAACAGAATTAGTTTAAGATTTTAAAGAAGAAATGAAAAGGAAATCTGGAAGACAGGAAAAGTAAGAAATATATTCACTCTAATTAGAGGAAATAGAACCCTTTGCAAGCTAACTGTAGATTTTGGATCCTCCTCTCCATTACATGGACTAATAGGACCTGGGATAAAAGCAGCGACTCTGCTGTTACCAGCTTCATCAAAAGCATACCTTTACAGCCTGGGGCTGCAACTAAAAGCAGGTGGGTGAGTCCTTAATACCGTTGCTCACTTCCTAGCTTTCAGTTGACAGCGATAGTCATGCAATAGCAGCAATTGGAAACCTACCAGTAAACTTGCCCACTAGGTTTCTTTATTCCAAAGCTGGGAGTGATGGAATGAGCAGGTGGACAAAATCTGCCTGCTTCAAGCAGATGATTTTGGTCTGTACTGTCTGTGCTGGCAGAGTTGGATTGATGTTGTGTATTCCTTCAAGTATCTGCCATCTGTTTGCTGGAGAAAAAAAATCTAGTGCTGAGCAATGGAGAAAAGAGGAACTAATTTGGGGGCATGTCTACACTGTAGAACTAAATGTAGTTTGACACCACTTTTACTGCCATGGCTCAATGTATGGAATCATGGGAGTTGTAGCTTTACAAAGTCTTGAGCCTTCCCTACCAGATAATACTAGTGCAGCCTCAAAATACAAATCTCAAAATCTCATAGCATTGAGGGTAGTTCTAAACTGTGATTTAATGCATTTTGGGAGTTGCATGAGACTGAGTTTCCACACAAAGCATGTAGGCTGATAAGGTTAGTCTGGGGCAGGCATGTAGCGGGGGGGGGGGGGGGGGGGGCTTTGGGGGCTTCAGCCCTCCCCCCCCCCCCAAAAAAAATTCTCATGGTGGTCTGCAAAAAGGCCTTACTGGTACATTATTTAAACTGTTATATTTATTCATATCATGATCTGATCACCATGCTCAGTATCTCTCATATGCATGGGGGTATTGGGGTAACGATACAAAAGGTTTGCTAGGGTAGACCCTCTTTCACTCAAACTCACCCCCCCCCCCCCCCCCCGAATCAAAATCCTGGCTACAGACCTGGTCTGGGGTAAACTGTTTAATGTAGCAGCGCCCTAGATTTTAAAAAAAAATAGGGAAAGGTCCAAATCCTTCAGCCTTGGGAGGTAGGGTGACTGTCCCTTTGTCACCTAGCACCCAAATTTCACTCCCCCCCCCCCCAGAAAACTAGTACTTACCTGAACTCTGGTTTGTTTACTTCATGGTTACTGCCATGTGACTGGACAAGGCAGCCTGAGAAGAACAGGAGGGGGGTCACATGGCAGCAACCTGGAAGTAAACAGCCCCTGAGCTCAAGTAAGTGCTGATTTTTTTGGGGGGGGGAGGGGGGTAGATTTAGCATCCTGCCCCATTCCCAGCCATATCAAACCAGCTTCAGTGTGGCTGAGCTGTAGGGCAGCTGGCTCACAATGGAGATGGCTGACAGCACGTCTGTTGAATGTACTGCAGCCCTGAACCAGTATGTTCCATAATGGTTTAAATCTGCATTTTGTGCCAATGTAGGACTGCATTGAACCATGGCAATTAAAATTATGTCAAACTGCATTCATATTACAGTTAGACACAGCCATGGTAGCATTTGTTCCAAACAGCAATTGGGAGTGGAGGTAGCAGACATATGGGACACTTTACATTTTAAAAAATGTACATAATTATTTTCTCTATTGACTTAAGGTGTTTGTATCCTGTATTTTGTAATTGCCTTAAGGTAGCTGAAAGGACAGGAGAAACAATATGACAACACAGTGCAATAATGATAAGGGTAAATCAACAATGGATGTGGTTTTTTAAAAAATAAAACAAAATAAAACCAAGTAATAACTAAAGGGTATGACGAGACACAGTTGAACAACTCTTGATAACATAGTTGATTTAAAAGGTAGGAAAATGGCACAAGGCTGAATATGCCATAGGAGAAAGGTCCATGCTTTTGAGTATCACCCTAGGAACAGTTCTTTCACAGAGAGCTGGATGAATCACTTCAGTGGCTAACAGTCTCTGTTGAATTCCCTAACTAGAAAGTAGACTCTTGTGAAGAAGACAGTTAATGACTCTTACACATATCCTTCATTTTTTAAAAAGAATACATTAAGAGTTTTCCCTGAAAGCCTTTAGACTTAGATCCCTTCCACTCTGCCCTATATCCCTGGATCTGATCCCAGATTATCTGTTTTAAACTGGATTATATGAGTCTCCACTGCCAGAAAACCTGGGATAAGCAGATAATCTGGGATCAGATAATGGGATATAACGGCAGTGTGAAGGGCCCTTTTTTTAAAAAGTAGGGATGGGAATCACGTGGTTCTGCAGATGTGGGCTTGCATGTTCTAGTATTCCACTCCATTGGCTATTCAGGATGGGCCTACTGGAATTTGCACTCTGACATACAGATGTTTAATTGGAACCTATTTCTATGGATTTCAACAAAATGCATACTCTAGGTTGGAATGCACATGATATTTCAGTCTTTTACTTCTATTGCAGTGAGACATGCTGTGTTCTCAGATATATGCTTAAATAGTTATATACATCCCACCCCCCCCCCCAAAAAAAATAAGGGAATTAGTCAATACAGATCTTGCTGCCATTCTAATTTATAGTCATCTACTTGCTTCTGAAAATGCCTTGTCCTTCATCACACTCTCATTAAGCAGAACTGAATGAGGTAAATGATTAATCATTCTGATAATCAATTAATGCTTTAATTGCTGAGTGAGTCTGTGTTGTTTATTTGAACAAGTATCTGTTCCTTTCAGTTCAATATTGCCCCATCCTCTTCACAGCCACAATTATCCTTAATTTCTCTTAATGGCCCTCTGCATTTTTATGAACTAGGACCCCATGGTTCTATCTTAAGGGCAGGTGGAGTGTAGACAAATTCCCAGCCCTACATCTGTCCTGCAGAAAACACACATTTTGGTACAATGAGATGTTGATGCTGTCACTCTTGCCACTATTTTTGACCAGATTTTGCTGGCAGGAAAACTTCAGATGAGGGATGGGAGGCAAACAGCCACATGCATAAAGTTTAGGGCAGTTTTGTGGGAGGGTTCCAGGTGCTTTGGGAATGAAATGTGAGGAAGCTTTTGAGAAAGAGAGGCTTTGGGGATGCACATTCCCCACGTTGTTCTACCATCATGCCATCATTCTCCCTTGCAATGCAGTTTAACATCTTCTGACATATAGGGTTTTCTTTCATTCTCACAGTTCTGTCTTCATACTAATTCTTCGCCATAGAGTTTTGTTTTATTTTGATTGGGATGGAGAACAGTCTTTCCACTGTCAAAATAATACCCAAGGTGGATTATATGGCATTAAAGAAGAAACAAAATGATAATATACCATGAACTAAATAAACAGCAACAACTTAGAAGATAAAACCAACTAAAAAGACTGGAATCAGCTAGAAATATCTTTTATGTGCTTGTTCGATAAAAAACCTGTATAACTTTATACCTATAGAAGCCATTTTTAAAAACCAAACAAACATGTTTCCCTGCTGTTTCTATGTTTTAATAGTAGCTTTACATATAGAAATGTGGTGAAGCCTATGCTGGCATGAGAGATGAGGTGAGAAAAGATTTCACATTGTCCATTGACTACCAGCCAAATATGATTCCATTTACTGAATTTATCACTTATGCAATATACTATGAAGAATTTTGTATATCATTGGTCAATTGGATGGATACACTAGGATGACAGTAGCAACTGTAATCTATTCCCAAACAGCCAGTCAAATCTAAATAAGCAAGATTAAGCTACATGTATTCATATTTAGAGATGATAATTTCTCACTTTTTGAGGGAATGTACTTGATTTGTTCAATGAGCCCTTTCACAAAGGCTATGAAGACTTCTTGTATTTGAATTTGTATGATTGCATCCTCTCACTTGATGTAGGGTAAGGTATAATGATTCTAATAAGTAAATAATAATAATAATAACAATAATAATAATAATAATAATAATAATAGTAAAACCATGCATTAAAACCATTCAGTTTTGATGATGTAAAAAGCACTGGTTTTTAAGGCTAGTCAATCAAAGTCATATTTAGTCTTTTAAATCAAGATTTGCATTTTGACCATAGTTGAATCCTGCAGCCTCCAAATTGGTTCACAAATATCGAGCAAGGCAAGTCCAGATGTCTAGATGTTGTTAGACTGTAATGAATGGCCCTCCTTAACATTGGTTGTGCTGGCTATAGATACTGGATGTTGCAGTCTAAAGCCTTTGGAGGGCCACATGAATCCCCACCCCATTGCTGAATATCTAAAAGAATTTCCCTGTAATGTTCTCACTTTGGGGTGTTGTTTTTAACCACAACTACATACATCTTGTAAGCTCAATATGTGGTTTCAGATCTCATCTTGTGCCATGTAAGATGAACCTTTAGCAACTTGTGGTTCACCTGCCTGGTTTATATGAAAGGCTAAGGGAGAATGTTAAACAAGGGAAAAGGGAATTGTGGGGGGGTGCTAATTGAAGCAAAGCATTTTAGTATTATGGAGTACTGGCACAAGTCATGCCTGAAATCTAAATACTAATCATAACACCAAATGCTTAAGAATGCTATTTTGTATTCCTTGTCACCTCTCCACCTCCCAACAGTCATAATCAGTGTGGAATATGCAACTGATCATAAAGAATTAAATAAGAGCAAGAAAGCACTATTATTTTTAGCTTACAAGCACGCATACAGACATATCAACCTCTAACTTTTACAAGAAGCATCTAGAGAAAATTATTTTGACAATATCTTCATAGTTAGTAATGTGGAACGATTAGAAAGCATGGAAAGGAATTGGTATTTCACTTTTCACCCACTCACACAAGGGATGGTAGAGACATATGGCTGATGCTGAAAAGGATGTTAAAGGTTATGAGTTAGACCCATGTAGCTGTCCAGATGTTGTTATACTGTAACACATGAGCACATAGGCAGTAGTATGTTATTGTTAATTATTGAAACATCAGATATGATGTTATGTAATTGAGTTTTTTATATACAGCATTCAAATACAAATCTTATCTCTATTACAAGTAATAATAATAATAATAATAATAATAATAATAATAATCCTTTATTTGTACCCTGCTACCATCTCCCACAGGACTCGGTGTGGCTTACAAGAGGCTGAGCCCAAAGTACATCATTAGCAAAAACACAACAACAACAATACAATGCAAAAATAAATGTCTGTATTCACATCAATTTAAGGTGAGAGACATCAATCTCTTAGTAGAGGCTATTTCAAGGTCCAATATATTGACAGGATCTGTCTAATGGTTAAAAAAAAATCAATCCTATGCTTCTTAGAGGACCGTTTGTTACACAAGAAGTTGTAGTAGTATCAGAGAAGAGTTCTAAGAGGTCACAGAGGTTACAACAAGGTATTCCGAGTAGTATTTCCTTCTTTCGGTGATTGTTGTGGGTACATTGTTATCAGATAATTGGTTGGGTTGTTGTAGGTTTTTTCAGGCTATAGAGGCAGATTTCGCCTGCATCTATAGCAAGCATCCTCAGAGGTAGTGAGGTCTGTTGGAACTAGGAAAAAAGGGTTTATATATCTGTGGAATGACGCAGGCCCGTAGCCAGGATTTCGTTTCGGGGGAGGGGGCTAAAAAATTTTCAGGGGGGTTTCGGGGGGGGGCTGAGTTTCGGGGGGGGCTGAGTCTGAGTGAAAGAGGGTCTAGCCTAGCAAACCTTTTGTATCATTACCCCAATACCCCTATACATATGGGATATATTGAGAATGGTGATCAAATCATGATATTAATAAACATAACAGTTTAAATAATGCACCAGTAAGGCCTTTTTGCGAACCACCATGAGAATTTCGGGGGGGGCTGAAGCCCCCCGAGCCCCCCCCCCCTGGCTACATGCCTGGAATGACGTGGATGAGACAAAGGACTCTTGTCTGCTGGAGCTAGGTGTGAATGTTTCAACTGATCACCTTGATGAGCATATAATGGCCTGACAGTGCCTGGAGTCAACTTTTGTTGAGAGGTGATGAGATGTCCTTGTTTGTTTCCTCTCTGTTGTTGTGCTGTTGCAATTTTAGAGTTTTTGAATACTGGTAGCCAGATTTTGTTCATTTTCATGGTTTCCTCCTTTCTGTTGAAATTGTCCACATGCTTGTGTGTTTCAATGGCTTCTCTGTGTAGTCTGCCATGTTGGTTGTGAGAGTGGTCCAGCATTTCTGTGTTCTCAGATAAAATGCTGTGTCCAGGTTGGTTCATCAGGTGTTCTGCTATGGATGATTTCTCTGGTTGAAGTAATCTGCAGTGCCTTTCATGTTCCTTGAATCGTATTTGGGCAATGCTGCATTTGTGGTCCCTATGTAGACTTGTCTACATAGGGATAATCGGTTCTTCTCAGTTCCTTCCAGTATTGTTTGGTATTTCAATAGAAGTTAAGTCTCTGGCAATTTCAGTAGGAAATCACTGGGTCTGCTTTGAATATTATATTGTGAAGGACAAACAGTATACTGCAACGCATGGTAACATTAGTTATGTTGACTAGGTCTTTTGGAAGTTGCAGTCTAAGACCTCCAGAGGTCCACATGATTTCCATTTACTGTTTTCAGCCTGGGGTCTTCAAACTTAAAGCAGAGAGCCAGTTCATGGTCCCTCAGACTGTTAGTGGACTGGGATGGGACTATAATTGAAATAAAAACATAAATGAATTCATCTCCACACTGCACATATATTATTTTTAGTGCAAAAAAATTGAACAATACAGTATTTAAAATTAAGACCAATTTTAACCAAACATAACATTATCAGTATTTCAATGGGAAGTGTGAACCTGCTTTTGACTGATGAAATAGTCAAGTTAATTAGTTGCTGTTGTGTGCCTTCAAGTCCTTTCAGATTTAGGGCAACCCTAAGTCTAAAGTTTAGGATGGGGCCACATAAATGATCTTGGAGGGCTACATCCAGCCCACGGGTCTTAGTTTAGAGACCCCTGTCCTAGGCTGATTATCTTTTTCATGTTTCAAACATTTCTGCAGAAAAAGAGTTCTTAATTAAGCAAAAGCTGATAAGCAGCATATTGACTCTACCGGGTGACCCAATTCTCAGTCAAGAGGCATACCATTGTTACAAGGAAAATAATTGAGTGTGCAAAGTGCATTTTAGGAGCAGAAGGAGCATATGATAAGCATGTTACCTTCAAGGAACCACAAAGGCTGAACAAGGGAGTGATACCATAATTTGAAAAACAAAGTGAAAGAGATGTGGCAAAATATTATTGAATGCAAGGGGTGGTGAAGCATACATGTGACTAGCAGAAGGCAGCAAATCCAGCACAGAGAACTCTGTGATGGGAGATTTATTTAAAACAAGGGAGTTTGTTGGTAACTGTTGGGAGAAGACAGTTGAAGGCGTCATTTGTGAAAGTTTAAGTGTCCGAACTGAGTGATGGAAAAGATCTGACATCTGTTCTGATATCATTACATGTTTGGAACTATGCACTGGGACCTGATAAAGCAATAACTATTCTGTATGCTATGCAAATAAAGTTGAAAACTGACTCTGACTGGCTTCCTTAAGCCTGGACCATAGAGTGACATGATTATTATTACAGAAACTGATTGTAAAATAAATTTGTCCACATCAGAGGTGTCGAACTTGTGGTCCTCCATGTGTTTTGGACTTCAGCTCCCAAAATTCCTGACAATTCCTGGTCCACATCAAAATCATCTGGAAGCCCAAGACTGAAATCCAAAGGGGAATTTAAACAGGGATCATAAGGCAGGGTGAGAGTGGAAGCCTGGATAGATTTTTGGCAAAATAATTTTGTCCCATCACCAAGTGATCCAGTAAGAAGACTAATACAATTTCAAACTGTGTTATGTGGCAGTGTAGATGGGGCTAAAATGCATGAAGCATTCTACTGGGGATAAAAGTTCCTGTTTGAAAGTGCATATAAAACTATTCAAATGCATGTTTCCTTATCTCTCATTATGTAAGTTACTGCAGCTTACGGATATCGGATGCACTAAGGAAATAAGCATCAGTCTAGTAAAAATCTGCTATATTCTACAGTAGCAGGTTGTAATTGGTGTTGTGGCACTTTTTAGTCTGGCTGAAACAAGACAAAAAAACACTTCACTCTATCAAATATTTTCTATAGATGTCATGTACCCATTTGTTGGTCCAAGGTTACTCAGTGTTACAAATGTAAAACTTTCTCCTTTTGGATAAGTTGGAGTTTCTTTTGTTGTTGAAATGTGTTCAAGGAGATTGATCTCCCTGCATTAGTGAAGGAGTGCCCTAAACTCAGCTGGAGTGATAGTCACTTCTTTCTGTGTAACAGAGGGTAAAATGAAGAGCATCAATTCTGCTCATGAAATGACATTTAGAAAGGCCATCAAAGCCAAAAGAACAGAGAAGAAAGATGTCTGAACCCTGCACTTGGGCTGTCAGAGAAGCCAAAATTCACCCTCTCACTTCAACCCCCTGTGGAGGGGGAAGTATAATTATGCGTTAGGTTATTAAGTGAACATTTTAAAAGGAGACCTGCTGCCATAAAGCAGATTAACATTTTGGAAAGGGTACTATTGGCCCTTTACTTCTGAAGGGTTTAAGGGTGCAAGATGCTCACAAAAGTAGAAAAATTGCATATATCTGTGTCCTCCCCCCCCCCCCCCCAGGTATCTCTCAGTTCCCTAACTATATTATCACACGCAAAAAGTACCTGTACCATGCACACATTTTCTTGTATATTCATTCACTCTCTTGAGTGGTGGGGGGAGGGATAGAGGGGATGGAAATGGGACAGGAGATAGCTTTCTCCATTCATCCCATTGACTCATACACCATCCATTATCTCTCCTTGTGCTCTCCTTCCTATGTTCTCCCCCCACCTGAGGGGGTAAGTAAATGATTGAGTTAATGAGAAAGGAAACATACACATAGACCCTTTCTCCTTATGCTAATCTCTCACATCCCTTTCCCACAATGAAACTCACATACACATTGTCCATCCTTTCCCATCATCAGTCTGCCTTCACTAGTAAGTGGGGGGGGGGGGCATAAGTCCACACATCCCCCCTACTTGCATTTTCCATCTCACCCTCTTCTCCCCATCTGCCTTCTCAAGTGAGTTAGTGAATGAGTGAAATACATGTGTATCTTCCCTTCTTGAACTCCCTTGTCCCATTCTCTTCACCTCTGCTTGCATAAGCAAGTGAATGAGTTAGAAAACACATGTGTGTCTTGGTCCATTCACTCCATTTGCTTGATTTCTTCTCGGCAACCCAAGATTGAAGCACTGATTAAACATGATGTAATGGAACACAGATCAAGATGGACACTGGTATTAGTCCCAATGAAAAATGGCATATGGCAGCAGCAAGTAATCTATGAATAATCAAATCTGCAAAGATTGAAGCCACAAATATGGATGATAATTTTAATAACAAAATAACATGTTAGTAGCTGAAAATATCAAATGTAAATTTAAATAGTGACAAAGCATGTTAGATTTTATTATCAAATTTGCCATGCAAGCAACAGAAAGGGGACTTTCTGAAATTCAATTCATGTTTCATAGGAATGATTCAATCTTTCAGAACCAGTGGTTGGCAGAATAATTTCTAAAGGAAATGCTTTTCAAAAGAGGGATGAGGTGGAATCCTTCTGCCATATCTTCTACACATGTCATTGGTGGATATTTCCCCAGACACTTTCTGGGTCCAATAATGCATTCTTAATAATTCTGGGTTTGGCCTCAAATGTCAACATCAAAATCTTGACATTGATAGTTATAGATAACTGCTGGTGTTTTGAAATGCAGTGGTATTTCAAATCCTCTCCCCCTAACATCTACAATTTGTCACAGCTATGATATGAAGCCTGAGATCCTATTTCCCTGTGCACTTCACTTTCACAGGCAGAAATACAATATGGCTTTCTCTTTAACACTCCAAGGACTCCCTGCTTATTATGATAGTACCCAATCCACAACAAGTTAATAGTTGATAAAAAGGGAGAAACTGCAGATGCATCCAGTTCTGTCCCTTCAGTCAAATGCCAAATGAGTGGAAGACCCTGGCAGATCTTGACACATGATGTCCTATGGAGAGATAGCCAGATGCTTCTCTGATCATCCATACTCTCCACCATCCATTGAATTGCTTTGGAGTGGGGGCTACCAAAACAAAACAGTGAGCCTTGGAGGAGACCTTTGGTAGTAGGAGAAAGAACACACCAACCTCTACAGCTTCAACAGCAAAAATATATATGGAGGCATAGATTATACAATGATTCTAATGGGGATCAGTAGCAGAATGCTGATCCATAGTACGCTTCGTACGCAATAATAAAGGGTGCTCAAATACATTCACCTATAGAAAATAACCAATTTAGTAATTCTGGTGATTCAGAATTCATATCAGTTTACGAGAAACTATGTATAAATCAGAGGGACAAGGAGGGTGTGGAGATATATATATATATATATATATAGAGGGATAATAAAATGGGACGAAGCTAAGGTATGCCAGAAAGTGTTTGGTACAAAGTAAATAGAAGCTCTGAACAAAATGATAGATTTCACATATCATATTTCAAGTCGATTTTATTTTGATCATAGATGTTCATATAAAAATCTCATAAAATGCCCCTTAAATCTGACAAAATGGACAACAATTACATATATTCCCAAATATTATGTTGGCATTAGTAAAAACTCAGTGACACTTTCCCTGTTATTGTCTTGTAAATTAAATATTAGGAATCCTAGTGTAGATACTATAGTTTGGAAAGAATAGGGATGTAATTGTTCAGTAATGACATTCTGAAAGAAAGCAAAAACCAATTTTAGCCATTTTCTTCCCACACAAAAAAATGATTCGCTATTTAGGTTCTTATTCTGCCCCAAATTCACAGGAGGTGTTCCTTTTTCTCCACAGCAATCACTGCAGTTGAGGACTTACTCTGTAAACTGCCACACAAAGATTGCACATGAAACAGCAATTTATCTGCAAAAAACAGCATTTTCTCTGAGTTTTTTAAAGTGTGAAAATGCCATATATGGATTTTACAAAGAACAGGACCTGGACAGAAAGGATTTTCATCAGTCCTGGATTCTCCTTGTCGGGGTTTCCTGACAAACAAAACAAATTTCAACCACTTCCTGGTTGAATATTCTTATCCCTAGGAAAGGGGTTTTTCAGATTACAATTGAAATGGTTGCTCAAAACATGGAATTGCATTCTTGAAATCACACTTTTTTTGCTATCTATTACCCTTAGAACAAAATCTCACTATCTGCATAAACATGTATAACTAAGCCGAGGAGGCTATTTCACTTCCAACAAGGTAGCTTCACGGATGACCAAAATATCACATGTGGAAGGATTAATCATCCTGCCAGGTTTTTCCACAGAATAATTCCTACCTCAAATTTGTTATATATATATATACACACACACACACACACACACACACACACACACACATATACATACACACACACACACACACACATATATATATCTGCATGTAATGTGTTCTTCCATTTACCATACCTTTTCTTTTAAATGAGAATCTTGAGTTCTCCCGAATACCTCAGGATGATTATTAATTTCCATTTCTTTTTATTGAGATTGTGCTGTGTGCTAATTTGTATTCATAGCATGTAGAAAAATTCACATTGGAGACATTTAACAGCAATATATTTAACCATCATACACTGTAAATAACTTGTCCTGTTAAAAATAGATATCTTCACACATTAGAGAATTAAATGCAAGTGGGTCTAACATGGGCACAGTTTGGGATACTTTTAAAAATGCTTCCTTTAAGAGGTTCTGTTGTTAGGAAACCTATTCCTCATTTACCAACCAGCTAAAGAAATTGCTTGCATTAAAGAAGATTCTGGGTATTGTTCTGGACTTAAACCGAGGACCCTTCCACACAGCCATATAACCCAGAATACCAAAGCTGATAATCCTCAATATCTGCTTTGATTTGGGTTATCTGAGTCCACACTGCCATATAATTCATTCCAATGTGGATTTTTTACAGCTGTGTGGAAGGGGCCCAAGATTATCAAAAGAGAGAATCCAGATGGTCTGATTTGAACTGGATTATATGAGTCTACACTGCCATATAATCCAGTTCAAATCAGACCATCTGGATTGTATATGGCAGTGTAGATGGGGTCTAGATGGGGCCTGAGACTGTGCATTCCAGAAAAATATTGATAGCAATGAGTGTGGTATTTACAAAGAAGCACATCTATAATTCAAGCAAAATCAAACATATTTGGAATGAATTTCAAGGTTCCCAATGCCTAGTAATGCGGAATATCTCAAGTTTAACATATTGATTAAGACATATTGGATATTAACAAATGAATATTAATATGACAGTTTTAGGCAATACTCATTCCATCACTCACAACCGGCATACCCTCTTGAGAACTGTTGGGGAAGTTCCACTCAACATGCTGATGGGATCCAAAGCACCAAACATGCAGCTATGAGAACATGCCTCTTCCTTAGCTCTTTTTAAAGCGTTCATTTTCTAGAAAGCAATTGTCCTAATATGGAGAATAACACTCACATGAATCTCCAAAAAGGAACTCTCCATTTAACAGTTACTGTTTCATTATTCAAATAGTATTCAGTCAAACTTGGGGAAAGCCAGTCTATATATATATATATATATATATATATATATATATATATATATATACATACATACACTGGGTGTACAAACAGTTCAGTGAAATGCTACCAAAGATCCTCTAGGGCAGTGGTTCCCAACCTTTGGTCCTCCAAGTGTTTTGAACTTCAGCTCCCACAATTCCTGACAGCTGGTAAGAAAACTGGGATTTCTGGGGATTGAAGTCCAAAACAACTGAAGGACCAAAGAACTGGTTTAGAGGGTGGTTCTCAAAAAATGCTTCCTTTAAGAAGTTCTGTTGTTAAGAAACCTATAAAATAAAACAGGTGAGCCAGCAGGAACTTTCAGATTCCTTCCAACATCTCTGGACCTAAAATAGTCAAGGAGTGGCAAGAAAAATTAAAATATATCACATGCTCCACAAAATGGGGTGCTTTTTTGCACAATTTTCATTTAGGGTTGGCAGAGGACATGATCTTGGGGCAGTGACCCTAACCCTAACCCCAATTCCAACTCCAACCCTAACCCTGGGGCAGTAAGCCCAACCCCAGGTAGTTGCTCATCCCTGGTGATTTTCTCTTATGTGGTGACACAAAAGCAAAAAAAAGGTCCCCTTACCCCATATCAACAAAAATCCCCACTGTGATGGGACCAAAATGGGATCTTAGAATAAATTTAGATAGTATATACTGTACAACACATCATGTGATGTGTGGGGCTTGATGAATGTAAGGCTGGGGTGAAAATTGCTGGAAGAAACATTAACAACCTTAGATATGCAGATGACACCACTTTGATGGCCAAAAGCGAGGAGGAGCTGAGGAGCCTTCTCACCAAGGTGAAAGAAGAAAGTACAAAAGCTTGGTTGCAGATAAACATAAAAAAAAACAGATTATGGCAACAAGAATGATCGACAACTGGGGAATAGAGGGAGAAAACGTGGAGACAGTGACAGACTTTGTATTTCTAGGTGCATAGATTACTGCAGACACAGACTTCAGCCAGGAAATTAGGAGACACTTCCTTCTTGGGAGGAGAGCAATGAACAATCTCAATAAAATAGTGAAGAGTAGAGACATCAAACTGGCAACAAAGATCCACATAGTAAAGGCAATGGTATTCCTCATAGCCACCTATAGATGTGAGAGCTGGACCATAGGGAAGGCTGAGCGAAGGAAGATAGATGCTTTTGAACTGTGGTGCTGGAGGAAAGTTCTGAGAGTGCCTTAGACCGCCATACTTCAGGAAATAAAGCCCAACTGCTCATTGGAGGGAAGGATAGTAGAGGCAAAGATGAAGTACTTTGACCACATAATGAGAAGACAGGAAAGCTTAGAGAAGACAATGATGCTGGGGGAAATTGAAGGAAAAAGGAAGATGGGCCAACCAAGGGCCAGATGGATGGATGGGATCCTTGAAGTGACTGGATTGAACTTGAAGGAGCTGGGGGTGGTGACGACCGACAGGGAACTCTGGCGTGGGCTAGTCCATGAGGTCATGAAGAGTCAGAAACGACTGAACAAATGAACAACAGCATACTGTACAATATCAACCATGGAGTAGGCTAAATTTGGTTGCATGAAAGTACATAAAATGTATCTGCTTCATTGCAGGAGGTTGGACTGGATGGCCAACAAGGTCTTTTCCAACTCAATGATTCTATTATTCTATCTCTCTTAGCTGGGATGCCCAGATTTTTATGCCTGGAAATAGACTACAATAAAATTCTAAACACATACTAATCACACCAGAAGTGGAAAGATTTACAAAACCATGACCTCAAAGTGTTATATACTTGATCTGTTTAAGCTCCCCAAATTGATGTTTCTGAATTAAAGAGCATGGAAGGGTCTGATGCAGAGATTAATATTTCAATTGTTTTATGTTACAGTACAATATCCATATATTATCTGGTTTAAAATATTCATATTTAAGCTTCTTTGACTGTATTCTCAAGGTTTGATTGATAAAGCTCTTTGCAAAGGCCTGCCACGGTAAGCAGTAAACACATTTGTCCTGTTTCTTCTTTTTCTTCATTTCCTTAAAAAAAAATTAAAATAAAGCACCTTTGATTAAAAACATTTTTTTAATTCTAACCAGTATTAGACTAATTCAAGCCTCAGCTAAACAACCCATCTGGGATTATGCAGTTCATTTACTGTGGCTTGTCACATTTGCAGGAAACATATCCATACTTTATCTAGAGCCTTTTTATAACCCCTTTCCAGCAGTGTTCATTACCATTAGCTTTACAGCTACAATATGAGAGAATGTGTAACCCTCTGAGATTCTGTTTTATGTCATTGGATACTTCCTTTGTGTGTGAGAGAAGGTATGTTGTGTTTAAGTAGGAAACCAATACTAGGGGGATTCTGTGGGCCTGTGACATGAACAAGCTAATACGTTGCTTTGCTCCCTTCCCTAGCTCAACACAGTTAGCAAGTTCAACAAGAGCTCTATTTAGTTTCCAGGTTCGAAGTAGCAAGAACACCTTATTGTAAGAGGCAGAGTAGCTCACACTTTGCATGGTCAACAAGTCTGATACAATAATGTGGAACTTACTAGGCCACTACTAGAAAGGCAGGTAAAAAATAAGATCCCAGTGTATTCTGCCTTAGTTCTGAGGTTCCTCTTACTCAGGAGCACAGTCTACTGATTTCAGTGGGACATAACCCCGTGTTCCTTGATTTATAATTGGAAAAATCAATGAGATGAGATGAAAACATATTGTTGTTTTACAATTTCAAACTTATATTTGAACAGAAATGTACTTATCTTTTTCAAATTATCTCTTCTTCCAGCTAGCACAGTTGATATAGCAATAGTTAAAACTTTTGTTATGTTAACAATGCTATACATTGTATTTTGCAAAGAGAGTGCAGCAGGATTTAGGGAATTTAAATTACAGAATTATGCATTTGGTGAGCATATCAAGAGATTTTGGAGTAAGGTAGCATCTAAATTACAAAGGCACCCTGTCCCCATTTTTTCCAAAGGGCTCAAATGAAGTAATAAAATGTGGCATCATAGTATAGTAACTGGGAGTTGTGATCTTAACACAGGATGGAGGACTGGTAAACTGTAAGTAGACAGTTTTGTACATCGCATTTTGGATGAGGTTTCATATTCCATAAAGAATAGGCTCAGAGTCATAAAGTTAAGATGTTGATTGATGTAATGTTGGAGCTGGAGAGGCAAGTACAGTAGTATCTGTGCCAGGAAATGTTTTCTACTCATTTTTAGGGATGTGCCAAAGCAGCCCTGGCTGCAGTGGATCATTCCTTAATCGTCACTGGATGCAATTATTGTAAAATAATATATATCCTGAAGACCTCTTATAGGACAGATTCAAAGCATCACTTCTTGGCTTGTAGTCTGTGAGTGTCATTCAAAATGCTAATGTTTAAAATTTTGAGGCTGCTTTCTCCCACGCAAACCTGCTGTTTTACTTAAGACATGACATCATCTGAGGACACTCTTTGGTGCATCTTCCTCAAAGTAAAGAAAATGCTCTTTGATTGGTTTCAGGACACTTTCCCAAGACAGACTTACCTAGCTCCCACTCTTTTAATATCTTTCCACTCCAACCCACCCTCATCCCTAACCCTTATATCTTATTTTCTCTTGACCATTTTCACAATCCATTGGATGGGGTTTATTTCACTGGGACTGTTATCTCTGTTTACTGTACTCTTGTTTTATTTCATCTGAAGTAACTATTGATTGTATTGTTCATGTCTGATTTGTTAGTTTGAAAATAATAATGTCGACAAGGAAATACTATAAATTCAAGCATGGATACCCACTGGGTATGAGTGTTCAAGTAAAGGCTCACTACACACATCGCCACACTGGCTTTCACACCTCATTGGCTTCCATAATGATAGGGAGGCCAGCCATATCACAGGGAGGTAACACTGATATGGATTGATAGCCTCATCATGTTTGCTACTGACTGGGAAAAACAATAACAAAGGAACCAACTTCTTTTTAAACAGTAGGTGGCCCAAAGTCATAAATATTCCTTAGTGTCTACACAAATACTCAGTGTAATGAACTAATGGGAACTGACTGGTAGCTTTTTCTTGGCCAGAAATGTTTTAAAGAAATGAAAGATTTCATGGGGGTGTATACATTTTACAATCTATCTTTAGTTAGAATGCTTTTAACCTTTCTTCCTCAGCATTGCCTTACTTATGAGAATGGAACCCAATTCTTAAGCCCTGCTCAGGTACACATAGTGTTCAATGAATGTGTGTGGTGTTGAAAGGTACTGTGATGGATGGCTGTTTCCTGTTGTCTTCTAAATATCTCTCTACCATAGGATAGCAGCAATGGAGAAGGAAAGGCTAGCAGATTCCCTTTCTTCCTGTCTTCCTGTGTGAGTTTTTAAACATGCATTGATAATGCCTTAGAAGGTCTATCAAGTCTAAAACCAATTGGTAGTCCCAACTAGAATAGATTCAGAGAACTAATTGTTGAATAGTAAGCGAATATTAATGTAAATTCCACAGGATTTAAGAGGTCCAATCTCATTGTAACTAGAAATTTGATTATTTTCTACATCTAGGACATAAGTCATATTAGACCTGTGTGGTCTAATATTAGACCTGTGTAGATGTTGCTACAGTTTCACTCACCAACAGATAGTACTGTACTAGATTACAGGGAGGTTGTGTGTGTTATAAACAAGTAATACGTTATACATCAAAACATAATGTGTTGTTATTATCATGACAAAAAATTTTAAATATTGAATAGTGGCCTATGTGTAAAGCCACCTTGAGTCCCCTTTGGGATTGAGAAGGGCAAGGTATAAATATGGTAAATAAATAGTAAAATAAATATTGCTTTTTTAAACATAGATTTTCTATTTTTATTTTCTTTTTCCTCTGATAAGAGAATGGTATAAAACTTTGAAAAATCATCTCCTCAAAGTGCCTTTTTAAATAGTTAAAATTCTCTTAAAAGTTACTTTAAAAACCATTCAGAAATCATAGTCAATGGTCTCTCCCCCACCCCCAGAGTTGCTCCCATTTGTTACATTAGTTTTGAGGTAAATAATATCTGCTTGGAAATGACTACATGGTTAACATAACATAACATAACATAACATATATTGCCTCTTCCTACCCAGTCAGCCCAGTATTCAAGGGCAGCCAAGCCCTTTTTTAGAACTGAAGCAAAACAAAAAATTGAAGTTTTCCTCTCCCAGCCTTGAGAGGAAACAAGGGCAAACTAAATTACTAAATATTTCCATGTCACCCCAAATTAACTGTCAGAGGTAGCCTTCTCTGTTTGTCTAGTGATAAATGTGGTCAAGTTCTGCATGGAACATAGAATGAGACAGAGAGGTAAGTTGTAAAATAAAATGTTCCATTTCATCATGTAACAATGCTATTCAATGTCAAGGAAAACCTTAAAATTTAGATAAGATTTGTTTATTTGTTTGGTATCACAAGAAACAAATGAATTGTGTTTTAGAATAGCATATGATTCAGCCATTCCGATTTGTTTTTCTACTAAGCTTTTAAATTTCATACACCAGAAACAAGTTTTGGCTGTCTTAGTTGGTAGCACAAAAGTATATTCATATTGGAGGACATCCAACCCCAAATTGGGAAAGAAGTCGTTCAGGAATACCTGGCCGCTCTTAATGAGTTCAAGTCCCCAGGGCCAGATCAACTACACCCCAGAGTATTGAAGGAACTAGCGGAAGTCATTTCGGAACCATTGGCAACCATCTTTGAGAGTTCTTGGAGAACGGGAGAAGTTCCAGCAGATTGGAGGAGGGCCAATGTGGTCCCAATCTTCAAGAAGGGAAAAAAGGATGACCCAAACAACTACCGTCCGGTCAGCCTCACGTCGATACCGGGCAAGATTCTGGAAAAGATTGTTAAGGAAGTGGTCTGCAAACACTTAGAAACAAATGCAGTCATCGCTAATAGTCAACATGGATTTATCAAAAACAAGTCATGTCAGACTAATCTGATCTCTTTCTTCGATAGAGCTACAAGCTGGGTAGATGCAGGGAATGCCGTGGATGTAGCGTACCTGGATTTCAGTAAGGCCTTCGACAAGGTCCCCCATGACCTTCTGGCAAGGAAACTAGTCCAATGTGGGCTAGGCAAAACTACGGTGAGGTGGATCTGGAATTGGTTAAGTGGACGAACACAGAGAGTGCTCACTAATGCTTCCTCTTCATCTTGGAAAGAAGTGACAAGTGGAGTGCCGCAGGGTTCCGTCCTGGGCCCGGTCCTGTTCAACATCTTTATTAATGACTTAGATGAAGGGCTAGAAGGCATGATCATCAAGTTTGCAGACGACACCAAATTGGGAGGGATAGCCAATAGTCCAGAGGACAGGAGCAGAATTCAAAACGATCTTGACAGATTAGAGAGATGGGCCAAAACTAACAAAATGAAGTTCAACAGTGACAAATGCAAGATACTCCACTTTGGCAGAAAAAACGAAATGCAAAGATACAGAATGGGGGACGCCTGGCTCGAGAGCAGTACGTGTGAAAAAGATCTTGGAGTCCTCGTGGACAACAAGTTAAACATGAGCCAACAATGTGACGTGGCGGCAAAAAAAGCCAATGGGATTTTGGCCTGCATCAAGAGGAGCATAGTGTCTAGATCTAAGGAAGTAATGCTACCCCTCTATTCTGCTTTGGTTAGACCACACCTGGAATATTGTGTCCAATTCTGGGCGCCACAATTCAAGAGAGATATTGACAAGCTGGAATGTGTCCAGAGGAGGGCGACTAAAATGATCAAGGGTCTGGAGAACAAGCCCTATGAGGAGCGGCTTAGGGAACTGGGCATGTTTAGCCTGAAGAAGAGAAGGCTGAGAGGAGATATGATAGCCATGTATAAATATGTGAGAGGAAGCCACAGGGAGGAGGGAGCAAGCTTGTTTTCTGCTTCCTTGGAGACTAGGACGCGGAACAATGGCTTCAAACTACAAGAGAGGAGATTCCATCTGAACATGAGGAAGAACTTCCTGACTGTGAGAGCCGTTCAGCAGTGGAACTCTCTGCCCCGGAGTGTGGTGGAGGCTCCTTCTTTGGAAGCTTTTAAACAGAGGCTGGATGGACATCTGTCAGGGGTGATTTGAATGCAATATTCCTGCTTCTTGGCAGGGGGTTGGACTGGATGGCCCATGAGGTCTCTTCCAACTCTTTGATTCTATGATTCTATGATTCTATGATTCTATGATTTTGCACCGAAAAAAATGTGTTTTTCTTACAAAGCCATCATGACTCAAGGAGTGGTGTGGAAGAAATTTCGCCTTCTTCTAATTCCCTGTTGCTCTTTTCTGGGGCATTTTGTTTTCCAAAGTAGAGTGCTTTAGACTTCCAGCATGGTAATGTACTTTTTAAAGTTAACACCAATATTTTCACCGGCAGGTACACAAGAACATTGCATTCACAAATGCCTGTGCCATATTGTCATATGCCCTTCAGTTGCACTTAAAAGCTGGCTTCTTTTCTCCATCTTGTGTAATATATTTCTCTTATACTGAAGAAACAAACAAAATAGCAATAATCAAAGGCAAGGAAAATTTAGAGTATGAGAGCACCTGCGGGAAGGCTGCCTGATCAACATCTCTGAAGTAAATGCAGACTTTTGGCAAACGATATCCACTGCAACCCTGTCAAGTGACCTTTTGGAACACAAGGCTTGAGAAAATGCTGAACAATTACAGCAGAACATTACCTCATGTAAAAAGTCTTGTATTAGGGTGGCTAAACAATACTATAGAGTGGCAGTTTATCCTGTTTGCCATATGCTATGTCACTTGAAGTAATAGCAATTTTGCTCCCTTAGAAAGTACCCTTAAATATCAGTGAACAAGGCAGTGCATGTATTCTTAATAGAAAGTTGTAAAGTGTTTATGCTAGGAAGGAAATGTTTGTAATTCACAAAACTCAATTTCATTTTGGGAAAAGTTTATCTTTTTTAAAATGTCAGCACAAGGATATAAATAAATATTTTGTACATTTATTTTTTTGCATTTTTATGTGGTTCTCCACTTTCTGGACTGGCTGAAAGTTGCAGCTCCTACAGTGACAGGATCCTATGAAGAGGGACATTTTTACTTATAAAATCCATTTAATCACAATTCAATATTCTGAATGAAAACACCATCAAAAGTTTGAGGAAAGTGACCCGAATCCAAAATTTCTCTGACTGAGCTTTGAACAAGATGACAGTTTACTCATTGATATGGAAAGGAGAAAAAAAAAAACCCAGAGCAAAGCTCCACTTTGAGACAAAGAGACATGGACAGAAAAAAGAGAGGCAAAAACTTACTTGAAGGTCAAAAGTGTCAACAAGGTGCAAGGATGTCTCTTTCTAGATTGCCACAATTGATCACAAAACATATTATTACATGGACCCTACTTGCATGCATGTGCCTTCAAGTCATTTCATCATCATCATCATCATCATCATCATCATCATCATTTTATTTCTTACCTGCCTCTCTCCACAGCTTGAGGTGGGTCACAGCACAGTTAAAAGCCTACAAATACCATAGAAATTCTACAAACACACATTGAAATTCAGTTCTATAAAGGATACAGATCAAAGCATTTTTGTAAAATACACATTAATTACACAGGACAGAGACCAAACACATGACATGAGTTTAAAATTTATGCTTAAAACTGTTTGCGTAGGCCTGCCACAAGAGATAGGTCTTTACATGGGTTTTAAATTCTGACAGCTGATCTAGCTGTTGGAGTTCTACTGGCAGGTCGTTCTTGGGACAGCCTATGAAAAGATCCTCTGGGTGATGGTTGCCAGTCGAGTTCTGGCTGGTTGAAGCTGATGCCCCCACAGAGGACCTCAGTGTGTGGGGTGGATTGTATCCTTATGGTGACCACCATTAATTTCATAGGGCTTTCTTAGGAAAGTAATAATATGTAGTTTTACCATTCTTTCCTCTGAATTATTATTATTATTATTATTATTATTATTATTATTTCTTACCCGCTTCTCCTCATGGCTCAAAATGGGTTTCGACATTGCTAAAACACAAAATCAAAACAGAGTCATTTAAAAACACTCTGTGGAAAACACATCCTAAAACATATTTCCATAAAATGAATATTAAAATACACAAAACAAAAATTATACATATAATTGAAGTTTTAAAATTTTCATTAAAGCTGTCTGGGCCTGCTGGAAAAGATAGGTCTCCGTTTGTGTCTTAAATTCTTAGAGCTGATCTAACTATTGGAGCTCTACCGGAAAATAATACCTCATATTAAAGGAAAGTCTCTCTAAGTACTAAGCATTAACCAGCACTGGCCCTATTTAGTTTTTAGGATCAGATGAGATCTTAATATACAGTGGTACCTTTACTTAAGAGATTAATTTGTTCTGTGACTGAGCTGTTAACTCAAAACACTCTTATCTCAGAGTGAATTTTCACATTGAGATGCTATTAATCAATTCCGCCTCCCAAGCCCCCCCCCCCCAATTTGTTTTGTTATGTGTTTTTAAATAAGAAAATGTACTTTATAAATAACAAATAATATATAAATGCACATTAGAATGAAATAAAAAAAGATCAACTTTAAAATGGTAGAAGCACAAAGTTGTGGCACAATGATAGAAACATGAAGCACAAAGTGAAGAGGCAGACATGCCATTTTCTTCATACTATATTCATTCCAGCCTCCCTTTCTCTCTTTCTCTCTACCATGCTCCCCCCTCTCTTAATAAAGCCAAACATATCAGGAATAAAAAGCTTAAAAAAACAAGTATTCCAAACTTCCTCAATGTAAACAAGAGCAAAGCAGACAGCGATCTCCCAAAACAGACAAGAGCATGAAGTACAAGGCATGGGGGCTGCTCCCTTGAAGTCCTAAAGCCCTGTACTCTTGTGCTAGCACTCCCTTTGGTACTAGCTCTTAACTCAAAATGCTGCTGTTATGTCAAAGCAAAATCCAGGCCGAGCAACAGCTCTTAACTCAAAATGCTCCTAAGTTGGAATGCTCTTAAATAGAGGTTTCACTGTATTGATTTCTTCCTTTGTCTTATAACTCTTTGCACCTATACATGACCACTGCAGTTACATGCTGGAAGACATTTTTTTTAGATTGCTGAGCAGATGTATTTGTCCACTTTGCACCACAGACAATTCATGTTACAGAAATTCTGACTCCTGAGTCTTGATAAGATTGAGTTTGTAAAACAGGCTATAAGTCAGGATGGCCTAGTACATGTCACCCAACGACTGCATGCTTTTGCATAGAAATCACTGAGAGAAGTGAGATTCAAACCACCTCCTCCCAGCTACTGTTTATACATCCCAGAGAATGAGCTGGGGGCTCAGAATTGATTTCATGAGCATGCCAGCATCTCCTTTAGTGCTCCCCTTTTTAAACTGAGCAAGGAGGTCTAAACCGGAGTTTCTTTCACATTCAGTTAAAAAGGAGTATAAAGTGCTACATAATCAGAGAGGCAGATAAAACTGGGTCTTCAGTCACATAGAACAGTGAACTGAATGCAGGCAGAACTGCGCTCTAGACCTTTGCACTCTACATAAAAAGGTCAGGGAATGAAAGGATGTGGACAATGGAGGTAAGACTTGCAGTCTCTTATGCTGTTCTGAATGTCTGAAAGGGGTGTGAGTCTCTAGTCATCTCAAGCTGTTTCTCAAGCTCGACTCCCATAAGGGAATGCTCTTAAAAAAATTTTGTACATTCAATTCAGACCAAAAGTTATGAAGGACCACTAAGTGTTCACTTCAATTGCAGATTGTTTTGCTAGCTGTTCTATGGACGAAACCGCCCAGCCCTATAATATGCACTTTCACATACCTTGGTGTATTTTGTGTATTTGCATTTTTCTGCATTTGTCTATACTGTATTTCCTAGGTTCAGTACCAATCTATAATCAGCAGATACTGTGGTCACTGTCTCAGTCTCAAACTGAGGTGTTTGTGCACAGTGAAACCAGTTTGTTTTAATCCACAACTGGATTATAGTGTCTGTGTAAAACCAAGCACAGTCTTAGTAGTAGTGGTGACTGGTGATTCTCATATTGTTGAGGCAATTAACTTTGAAATCTCTCTCTAAGGTGCTCTACCTATTTGCAGGCTAGATTGCACATCTTTGATAGCTACTGTTAAACTCAGAATGAATTCACTGTCTCATTGAAATGAAAGCCACCTGTAAGATCATATTGATGTTCAATCTGTACCAACATACAAGGCATTAGCTTTACATGATATGGATCTGAAGGTGCCATAGTCTACTCACTTCCTCTTTTATCTGATTAGTCTTAAGGTCTTGCTACCACCCGTTGTTAATACCCTTAATCCTATTGATGGAGTGTTTTACCATCAAGATGAAATGATGTAGATATATTCACAAGTATATTTACTCACTGTGCATCTGAGATGCACAAGAGACTCTCTCAGGTGATTTGCAAATTCTAAAGTATGTAAAACTTCAATTTACAGCTGGGTTGTCAGAAGTGAACATTTATTTTAGTGTTGCCATTTGCACATTCTGTGTTAAGGAGTTTAGAAGGCAGATTGAGAGGATAGTTTGATCTATATTTTTTCCCATCCTCTAGAAATAGGCCCTGTTGTGTTCAGTAATTCTTGCTCTCTTGTATTTGACTGTAGATTGCAACCTAAGAATGTATCTCACAAAGAGCTGAGAATTGGCTAAAGGTGAACTTCACTGGAATCCAGGTGTTCTATTTCTCATTGGTAATAATAAAAAGACATTTTACTTATTGAATCTTTTCTCACCAGAAGAAAAGAGATTTTGTTCCTGAATTTTCTTACTACTTGGAAAGCATGGAGAAACCAACACTGTATGGGAAAATGTCATTAAGGTGCCCTACATAAAGAAACTAAAACTCTGGGTTGGGCATACAAAGCAAAGTGAAATATTTTTGCTTAAGGCTACCATCTTTATTTGAAAGAACAGTAGTGGAACAAGGATCTCTTCATATGGCCCCTGGGGCTGTGCTATTTTGCTGGCAGTAATCAGCAAAAGGGAAGGCACATGGGGTAGCTTGTAGGGCTGGGTGGTTTCGCTTCGTTAATTCGTAATTCGTTAAAAATTCGTTATTTTTTTGTTAACGAAGCGATAACGAACCATTCTGGAGCAGCTTAAAAACGAAATGAATTTTTCAATTTGTTTCGTAAATGCTTCATATTTCGTTATGTATTCGTTTCGTTATTGGTTTGAGGTCGTTTCGTTATTATTTCCGCATGTCTGGGGCAAGTTTTATAGTTGTTTTTTGTTTAATTAGTGAAAAAAATTATAATATCACACCAACAGTCAACAACAGAGGGAGAGGGAAGCTTCAGAAGTTTTTTTAGCGTATTGCGCGATCGCAGATGCCATTAACGAATCGATTTGTTATTGTTTCATTATTGTTTTGTAATTTTTTTACCATTTACGAAATTTCGTAAATATCGAACTTTTTTTAAGGAAAATTTCGGAATTCTTTTAAATATCGAAATGCAAAAACCCCCAAAAAACGAATCGATTTTAGAAACAAAATTTTCCGTTGTTACCCAGGCCTAGTAGCTTGTGGTCCATCATTTACCCATCAGATGGGAGAAAGGGCAGCAATGCGTATTGCCCCAATGTCCTTTCCCTGATCATATGGGGAAAATGAGAGGAATGTGCGGGTAGCTCCTTTCGACACTTCTCTCCACTTCAGCAGAAATGTGTGTGGTCATCTGATGATACTCGGCAGGCCCCTTCCAGGCCCCATTGACAAATGGAAAAATGGGGCAAAAAAAAACCCTGTTTGAAGAGGACCCAGGACCACACCTGGAATATTGTGTCTAATTCTGGGTACCACAATTGAAGAGAGATATTGACAAGCTGGAATGTGTCCAGAGGAGGGCGACTAAAATGATCAATGGTCTGGAGAACAAGCCCTATGAGGAGCAGCTTAAGGAGCTAGGCATGTTTAGCCTGAAGAAGAGAAGGTTGAGAGGAGATATGACAGCCATCTATAAATATGTGATAGCAAGCCACAGAGAGGAGGGAGCAAGCTTGTTTTCTGCTTCCCTGGAGACTAGGACGTGGAACAATGGCTTCAAACTACAAGAAAGGAGATTCCATCTGAACATGAGGGAGAACTTCCTGTCCTGTGAGAGCCATTCAGCAGTGGAACTCTCTGCCCCAGAGTGTGGTGGAGGCTCCTTCTTTGGAGGTTTTTAAACAGAGGCTGGATGGCCATCTGTCAGGGGTGATTTGAATGCAATATTCCTGCTTCTTGGCAGGGGGTTGGACTGGATGGCCCATGAGGTCTCTTCCAACTCTTTGATTCTTTGATTCTATAATCTAATATAACATTTCTAATATGATGTACGTAATATGTAGTTTGCTCCTCAGTAGCAATGTGGTTATCTCAAATGCATTTTTTGTTCCCTTGACATAACTTTTTTTCTCAGAATTTCTGAGAATTTTTAGCTGAAAAAAAATCCTCTATATGTATTGTGGTGTGGGACCATAACAGGATGGAGATGGATCTTTACTTCAGGCTACATGGCATTAGGAGACCTATTATCCATATGATTTCTTTGCATGCTAAAGCAACAGATAGATTTCTGCATTTGGCACTTGCTCTGGTTGCTTAACGTATCTCTTCCTATTTGAGGAGCAAAAAGAAAGGGGAAGGAAGAACAATGTATGTTTAACAAATTCTTGCAAGTATTGGCTGAAGCCCAAAGCTTCAGCTATCACCTGCAAGAAGTGGATCTGGGCAGCTGTCTTTACTTTACTTCTCCCTCTCTCCTTTTCACATGGTGAAGTGGGAAAGAGTGATAGTGACAGAGGTTACTGCCTGAGGCCCCATCTACACTATCATATAATACAGTTTCAATTGCGTTATATGGCAGAATAGATGGGGTCTGAGCTATCAGACTTGACCCACTTGGTTCCAGAAAAGGTTAGCTGCCTTAATTCTGCTATTTTGCTCCCTGTTTTACCACCTAGCCAAGACAGCCTGCAGTGCATGAAAGCATCTCTGCTGCTATTTTGGTCGTCTCCCCTAGAATTTCCAGATGGTAGTGTTTAGGAATGGAACTAAAACAGTAGATTTACCATGTTGGGTTCTAATATTTCATGTGTCGGATTAACTCCACGGATTAGAAATGCCTCTCTCACTTTATTTTTACAAACAATTTTACTTTAGATCAAATCTCATTAGGAACTATGAGGCAGGAAGACTATACACACTTATTGGATGAACCCTATTCAATTAAATGGGGCTTACCACTTAGTTGACACATACAGGAATGCACCAAAAAAAATCCCTCTAAGAAAAGATGGACTATGACTAATGGAAGCAGACCTTGTGGCATTACCTGTACAATTGTAACAATTTAAATATTTTTATTGGGAAAATGTATAAATATTCTTTATATCACTTGCCAAGTCACAACAACTTTATTTCTTAGCTGCCACTCCTCCTTAAGTGGCTAAAACACATAATCAAAACATATAATCATTTAAAAACACTCCATAAAATTCACACATTAAAATGTATTTCCATAAAATACAAATTATAATACTCAAAACAAAAGTTAGACTTAGAGTGGAAGTTTTAAAATGTGTTATTAATTTTTATTTCTTAATGTCAACCAATATCAGATGAAGAGCTGCATCTTCATAATGTAACAATGAGTAAGTCTAGCAGAAAGTAGAAGATACAAACAGAAACTTTATCATGAATTGTGTGAGCTCTGTGCAAGAAACCATGAAAAAAGGGCAAATGCCTGCCATATGAACTCTCCAACCCCCTATGTTCCACATGGCTGGAAACTGAAGATAGGTTATAGAGGGACTTTTAGCTAATTACTGGAGCATCAAGAGCTTGTTTGATCTTTTGGCTGTGCAATGTGGCTCTGTTATTCTGTATTAATTTTATTCACACTAGTAACTGGGATTCTGAGAGAGAACCACAGGCAGTATTCCTATCAAATATGTACAGTTGGAAGATACGAGTGCTTTGTAGTATAGAATGAAACCAGGTAACTCAAAAATGCATTTTTCCTCCTTGCTCAAAAATGGTTTTCTTTTAAAAATTTAACACCACAGACTACTATTCTATTTAAGCAATTTTCTGCCTCTGCACGTTGGTTGGGTTAGGTTTGGAGACATTGCTGGCAGCTGATTTGCTTGTGAAACCAGGAAGAAAAGCCAAGCCCTGGAATTTAGTGTACACAGTAGAGTTGTCTAATGCTTCGGATACCCTTTTCATAATTTGGAGATTTCCGTGAGATGTATTAACAAATCTTCAAATTACTAATTGGAAAGAGACCCCTCCGAAGCATTAACAATCAAAACAGAAGGCTTGAAAATGGTTCAGAGAGATTACTAAAGATTTGTTTTGGAGAGTTTTTTTCAATATAACATAGTCCATCTGGGATGAGAGAGTGGGAGTGGCAAGGGGGCTGATATGATTGACAAGAGCAGTTGCATGCGGTTTTTTCCTTGTCAGCCAATCAGAAGAAGAGCCAATAAAAAGTCAGTCACAAGGCTTTCTACAAAGCTTGTGGTCTTGTCCCTTCAACCTCTGTGTTTCTAATTCTTGGTGGTGGTGGAGGAGGAGGTGGTGGTGGAGGAGGTGGTGATGGTGGTGGAGGAGGAGGAAGTGGTGGTGGTGGTGGTGGTGGTGGTGGTGGAGGAGGAGGAGGAGGAGCAGAGAGAGGTATGCTGCTTGTTCTGTGTATTTGGTAAAATTTAAACTTAGCTTTTTGAGTGATTTTATGTGCCTGTTTGTTTCCCCTCTGTTGTTTTGCTGTTGTAATTTTTGAGTTTTTTAATACTGGTAGCCAGATTTTGTTCATCTTCATGGTTTCCTCCTTTCTGTTGAAATTGTCCACATGCTTGTGGATTTCAATGGCTTCTCTGAAACTTTGCAGGATTTATGACCTGCTTATGTAGTCTCATTGTATAGAAATTCAAGGGGATACTTCTTGTGGTTTCTTTCTTTTAAAAAAATTGTGAAAACTTTTTTTAAAAATCTAAAAATCATGAGATGACCTAAGTGTTCTGAAACTTAACAGACCTAAAGCTATAAATATTGCTTAGTTTTATCCTGATAACCATAAAAAATTCCACATTGCTGCTAATGGAACAAATCTTAACAAAACTATTACAAACCTTTGGAGATTTGAATTACTAATCAGAATCATTATGAAAAAACTCCAAATCTTTATGAAACAAAGCAAGAGTGTATTCAAATCTCAAGTCTTAGCTGTTTCACACACCTCTAGTAAAACGGGTGGAAACTGAGAGATGACAACCATGGAAGAAACAGTCCGAAAAAACCATTGTACAACATCCTTTTTTCAGTTAAGAGGGTTTATTTTATTGTTTTGAAATGGGATGAATTCTTTTGTCTAAAGTCCAGTGCAATGGCTCCATCATAAAATATTATAATCACCAATTATTACCTACAAAAATAATTTGCCTTTAATGTTTGTAAGTAATATACAAAATCAGTTTGAGGAAGGTTTGTTGGGACAAATAAATGTTTGACAGGTACTTAAAATCTAGCAGACTTAGTGTTTGCCTTGTTTGTACTGGTAGGGAATTCCAGATGGTGACTTCTATGACACAAAGGGTTCTTTTTATCAGCAATCAGGGATTGGATTTCCCAGGTCCTACATGAGTCCAATGGAGGAGCTAGGATGCAATGGTGTCTCAGTCCTGAACAGGATGAACATAGAGCTCTGTACATAGGAATGTATCAATTCTGCTGGACTGTCACCTCACTTTTGGCCACAGTGTTACATGCAAGCACCTGGCTGTAGTGGGGCATTCCATTTTACCATCAGTAGAGGCAGCCAAGCTATCAGGAAGAAAGAAAGTGCCAACCTTCCCTTTCTGATCATCTGGGCCATTAATATCAAAACAAAACAAAATGGCCAGAAGCCTGCATGGAGTATTGGCTTTCTGGAAGTGGTGATAGCATTGATATGGGCACAACCAATTCCAGTTTCCATTCCATTTTCCCTTTGCTGGGAAGTGCAGGAAAAGAGTGATGGCAGCGGTGTCCTGTGTGGATAGTGGACCCAATTCAGCTGCTCATACTGCCTCAAAACTCTGGAAAGCTCCAAACTTTCAAATAAACTCAGAGAATCAATTGACTTTGTCTGAAGTGGGGCAAAGCTCATTTAGCCCAGGATAATCCACAATCCTCCCCAAAAGTACAAGGGCATTATGAGAACAGCCAGGAGTAAATTTAAGGTGAGTCTGTGTTTTCATTCCATATAGGTGTGACGAAAGTCTCTCAAAGATTAAAGATTCCCAGAGGCTATCTGTTGGCTTGGTCAAGAAGACTAACAGACAGCAGGAAAGTTGATACACTAGAATCATCTCCAGTCTGTAAGTTTGTATTGGAGTTGATCTCTTGGGGATAAATGAAATGTCTTCACATCCAGCCATGAAACTTATTGCATAGCATGAACAAGACATTTTCAGTCTGACGTACCTTACAAGCTTGTTGCCATGATCAATACATTTTGGTGACCCAAATCTTAAGCCTGTTTTTGATCTGCTGATTTAAAAAATGACACCAGTTTTCCCCTATCAGGTCTAGGCTTTGAGATACAGAATATATGTCATACAGCACCCTTGACTCTGCTTGGCCCAGAAAAAAAAGCCAGAAATTTTTTTACATAGTGTTTAAATTAATATTTTATTTATTTATTTATTTATTTATTTATTTACTGCGCTTATAGGCCGCCGTTCTCAGCCCTAGGGCGACTCACGGCGGTGTACAACATGTAAAATCAGGTGCAATTTACAACATAAGCCAACATCAACTAGCAATATCAAAAACAACATTAAACAACATCAATATCAATAATACAATTACAATAAGTCATTCGCGACGTCTCATCGTTGAACCACAATCCAAATCTCGTTATCCATGTTCCGTTCCAATCGTCATTGCCAATTGTTGCAGCACTTACTCAAACGCCTTCTCAAACAACTACGTCTTTAGTCTCTTGCGGAATGTCATAAGGGAGGGTGCCAGTCTGATGTCCACAGGAAGGGTGTTCCACAGCCGGGGGGCCACCACCGAGAAGGCCCTGTCCCTCGTCCCCGCCAGGCGTGCCTGTGAGGCAGGCGGGATCGAGAGAAGGGCCTCCCCGGACGATCTCAAAGTCCTTGTGGGCTCATAGGCCGAGATGCGGTCAGACAGGTATTTTGGGCCGGAACCGTTTAGGGCTTTGTAGGCCAACACCAGCACCTTGAATTGGGCCTGGTAGCAGATCGGCAGCCAGTGGAGCTGGTACAATAAGGGCATTGTATGCTCCCTGCATCCCGCTCCTGTTAGTAACATGGCTGCCGCGCGCTGGACTAGCTGGAGCTTCCGGGCCATCTTCAAGGGCAGCCCCACGTAGAGAGCGTTGCAGTAGTCAAGGTGGGATGTGACCAGAGCGTGTACTACCGTGGCCAAGTCAGACTTCCCGAGGTACGGGCGCAGCTGGCGCACGAGCCTGAGCTGTGCAAATGCTCCCCTGGTCACCGCTGAGACCTGGGGCTCCAGGCTCAACGATGAATCCAGGATCACACCCAAGCTGCGAACCTGCGCCTTCAAGGGGAGTGCGACCCCATCCAGCACAGGCTGTAACCCTATACCCTGTTCGGACTTGCGACTGACCAGTAGTACCTCTGTCTTGTCTGGATTCAATTTCAATTTGTTCGCCCTCATCCAGACCGTTACAGCGGCCAGGCACCGGTTCAGGACCTCGACAGCCTCCTTAGTAGCAGGTGGGAAGGAGTGACAGAGTTGGACATCATCTGCATACAGATAACACTGCACCCCGAAACTCCGGATGATCTTACCCAGCGGCTTCATGTAGATATTAAACAGCATGGGGGACAGTATAGAGCCCTGTGGAACCCCGCAAGTCAAAGGATGTGGTGTTGAACAGGTGTCCCCCAATAACACCTTCTGGGTGCGACCCTCCAGAAATGACTGGAGCCACTGTAGAACAATGCCCCCGAGACCCATTTCCGCAAGGCGCCCCAGAAGGATACCGTGGTCGACGGTATCGAAGGCCGCTGAGAGGTCCAGAAGCACCAACAGGAATACACTCCCCCTGTCTAGCTCCCGGCGCAGATCATCCACTAAGGCGACTAAGACCGTCTCAGTTCCATGTCCCGGTCTGAAACCAGACTGTGCCGAATCCAGATAATCCGTGTCTCTCAAGAATACCTGGAGTTGTGAGGCCACTACACTTTCCAGGACTTTGCCCAAAAAGGGGAGATTGGAAAATGGCCGAAAGTTGTCAAATCTAGTGGGGTCCAGTGATGGTTTTTTCAACAGCGGTTTTATAATAGCTTGTTTTAAGCTTGCTGGAATCTCGCCTTCCCGAAGGGAGGCGTTAACCACCACCTTAACCCACTCAGCCAATCCCCCTCTGGCCTCCTTCAGAAGCCAGGATGGGCAGAGGTCTAGGATGGACATAGTAGGCCTCATTCCTCCAAGTATCTTGTCCACATCCTCGGGCTTCACCAATTGAAAAGAATCCATCAAAATAGGACAAGCAGGTGCTCGTGTCACATCCTCAGAGACTGCATTTAATATGGAGTCCAGACCGGAACGGATCAAAGCGACTTTGTCTGCGAAGAACCGAGCAAATGCTTCGCAGCGCGTGGCCGAATTGTCAGGGCTCCCGCCTAGGGTGGAGGGAGTTAAAAGACCTCTGACAATCCGGAACAACTCCGCCGGACGGTTCCTTGCAGACGCAATAGTGGCCGCAAAGAAAGTTTTCTTTGCGGCTTTTATTGCTGCGGCATATGCTCTTAAAAAGGACACAAACCGTGTTCGATTTGACTCGCTCGGATCTGAACGCCACATGCTCTCTAGTTCCCTCTTCCTTCGCTTCATCACTGCCAACTCCTCAGTAAACCAAGGAGCTGGTTTAGCTCGGCTACTTGAGAGGGAACATTCCGGAGCGATCGTGTCAATTGCCCTGGACATCTCTCCATTCCGGAGAGCGACCAAGGCATCGACAGGGTCACCTACCGAGGTGGCGGGAAAATCCCCAAGAGCCGTCAGGAATCCATCCGGATCCATAAGCCTCCTGGGGCGGACCAACTTAATGGGTCCTCCACCTTTGCAGAGGTTGGGGGGCGCAGTGAGCCTAAATCTGACCAGGAAATGGTCGGTCCATGGCAACGGAGCAATGGTCAACTCCTCAACACCGCCACCTTGCTCCCATCCCTGACAGAAAACCAAGTCCAATGTATGTCCAGCGCAGTGGGTGGGGCCAGATATTTGTTGGGACAGCCCCATGGTTGCCATGGCAGACATGAAGTCCTGAGCTGCTCCTGTGAGGGCCGCCTCGGCGTGGATATTGAAGTCTCCCAGCACAAGAAGCCGTTGAGACTCCAACGCCAGGCTCGAGACCACCCCCGCTAGCTCAGGTAGGGAGACTGTAGTGCAGCGAGGTGGACGGTACACTAACAGAATCCCTATTCTGTCCCAGTCACCCACCCTCAGGTGGACGCATTCAAAATTTGTGGTCTGCGGGATGGGACTCCTGGTCAGATGGATGGAATCTGTATAGACCACTGCGACCCCGCCTCCCCACCCTCCGGATCTCGGCTGATGCTGCACGGAGAAGCCTGGTGGACAAAGCTGAGTTAAATTCACGCCTCCAGCTTCATCCAACCAGGTCTCCGTGATGCACGCCAGATCTGCCTGCTCATTCAGGATTAAATCCTGGATAAAGGTCATTTTTCCGTTGACAGATCTGGCGTTCAACAGCACCACCTTCAATCCGGAGGGACCGCCAACCTGGTTACACCAATATATTTTAAACATAAAAGAAACATATTAAAATGGAATGAAAAGTGTACTTTAGGAAAATCTACTTATTTCATATGAAAGCATAGATTTATGATACAAAATATGCAGTCATCCAACACACACATATTTAAGAAATTGGACCTGATGCTACATATCCAATGCAATTTTCTGAAACACCCCAAATAATCCTAGAAACAAGCTGAAAAACAGACACCGAGAATGTTATTGTTGTTGTTGGGCTGTTTAGTGTGTGCCATTTTCAGCTTTCTCCTGTATTTTTATATGTGTGCATATAGAAAATGTACTAGAAAAACTAATGTTGGTAATATTTGTATAATGAATATACAAGTGAGGCCTCATCTGAACAAACAATTTTTTAGTGAACATGGTTCACAATGAAAAATAAATGAAATTTCATAGAATGAACCACAGTATTGATATGCTGTTATCTAGTGTGAGTGTGAGGGCTAATTAAAGTGGCTGAAGTGAAATTTATTCAGACAAGGGAACACAGAAGGACTTGGGACCAGTGACCCAATATTAATCTTACAGAGCATGCAGCAGAACATCCATGGAAATCCATGTTAACATTCACATGCAATCTGCACTGTGTTTTTATTCAGATGCACGTGTTTAAACTCCTCATTATGAATGAAGTACTTAAAGCACCATTATAAGCAGAATAATTGTGCATTCAATCAGAGACACCCACTTGAAATTCCACATGCACTCAAAAAGCTCCTTGGGCTTCCATATAAACACAATTTCCAGTTAATTTAAAGATCAGTGCAAAATTGTAGCATCCCTCCACTCTCTGCTCTTTCTGACATTATTGGCTCGAGTTGCTTACAGCTTATTATTCTTACAGAGCTCCTTCAGCATTCATTTTTACATCCTTAGTCAGAAACTAAATTATAAGAGGAGCTATCTTTTGAACAGAGAAAAAGCTAACATAACGATGGCCTCTTGCTGAGACTTGAGTCAAGAAGACACGGGCAACTGGTATTTCAATCCTTTCATCATCAGTGTTGGCAATAATCTTGAGTCCCTGACTAATTTACTTTGGCTATCTATCTATGTATATATCTATCTATGCATCTATCTATTTTCTATCCCATCTTTTTCCAGCACATTACAGCACATTAAAATAAACCAAAATACAACAAATTATAAATATCAAATTTTCCATTAATTTAAATCCTTAAAATAGATTTAAACTCTGACTTAATAAATAGAGGCAGTCCCAAATTTATGAACAAGATTGGTTCTCTAGGTTTGTTCTTAAGTTGAATTTGTTTGTAAGTTGGAAAAGGTACATTTTTTAACCATATACACAGGCTGTCCTCAAGTTATAAACATCCAACTTACAAACAACTCACAGTTAAGAATGGGAGGTGAGATAACAGGAAGTGAAAGAAATCTATCCCAGAAAGTGAGGTGAACTCCTCTGAATAGGGGCACAGACTGCAAAACAAACAGCACAGGGTGTTAACCTTCTCTATGCTATTCAAAGCTAATATATATTTAGCTGGAGTTACACTTAAAAATGTGCGTTTTCCAACTTATAAAAAACAGCAACTTAACAACAAACCTACATAACCTATCTTGCTCATAACTTGGTAACTGCCTGTATATAATTAGCTTTGGATAACATAAGGATGGGTTAACATTCCTGTGCTGTTTGTTATGCTGTTTTATTTATTTATTTATTTACTTCACTTGTATACCGCCATTCTCAGCCCTAGGGCGACTCATAACGGTTTACAACAATCAAGCAAAAACAAGGCGAATAATCAAGGCAAAAATTCAATGCGGTATGAATAAGATACTTAAAAACAGTTAACACAGAAGCAAGTTAAGCAATTTAACAATAATATACAATCAATCAATTGGCGTCTCATAACTAGAATCATGATCCAAACTCGTCAGTCGTAGTTCCATTTCCTTGTTTTGCTCTTGTTCAGACAATTTCACCTCATCATCTGTCTCTGTGATCATTGGATTTTGAAAAATATTTGCTTGTTGTGCAAACAAGGATTGGTGATAAAGCTTCATTTGAGATCCCTTTCCCCCATGATAACTCTTTTAGGAGTGAATTTCCCTTCCCAGGAATAGATTTCCTCTCTTCCTATTGTCTCCTCCCCATTCCTAACTATTACTCATTTGCAAGTTGGGGTCTGCCTGTACACTACAACATAAACCACTGGGAGTACTAAATATTATTTTGGATACTGCTTGTTATGAAAGAGCTGACTGAATAGACGGCTATAGTTGGATGAAAGAAAAACAACTGGGAGGGACAACAGAAAGGGAACCTTATCATCTAGGAAAAGAGCATTCAATAGACAACTCAGTAAAATAGGCCCTCCAACCTCTGACCATGCACTGCCATATCAGGATCTGATTCCAGATTATTGGCTGTAAACTGGATTATATGAGGACACTTCCAGACAGTGCCAAATGTGCATTTTAAATCCAGGACAAAACATCCTGGACCTGACAGCAGGTCTGCACATGGACCTGTCAGTCCCAAGAAATTGTACCTTTGCAGCAGATCAAGATAGAGGGCAGACTGCGGACATCCCACAGAAGATTTTTTTTTAAAAAAAATGCCCCTTTATGTGCTAGACTTCATATGTGCACATGTGAATACCTTAATGTAAACACAAGCAGATTTGCATGTGCACATGTAAGGTCCAGTGCATAACGGAGTGTGTGTGTTTTTTTTTAAAAAAAAAACTTTAGTCAGATATCTCTTTTCACCCAATTGTCAATTCAAGAGCTCTTCTATCATTCTATGAAACCCTGATGGGAAGAAGAGGAAGGGAGGAATGGATGCATTTCAAACACTTGGTCCACTCTGCAATCTGGGATCTTTAAAACACCACACTGTAGTCCCCAATTCAGGAAAAAATAGAAGAACCAACAGAATGTCATTTGCCACTGAGATTGCAAACTAAGCATTTTATGAGGGCTTGGAAAGTTTTGCTCTATATCCTGTATTATCCAGTGTTCAGCCAAGATGTAATTCTTTATGTAAAAATAAATAAGCAGATCTGTCTCATTAGTATGAAAATGTAGTTTATTTATTTACAATATTTATACTCCACCCTTATTAACCCTGAAGGGGACTCAGAGTGGCCTTACAAAGGCAACAAACATAAAACAGACATAAAACAAACATATACATTAAAACATGAATTTAAAATCATATGAAATTAAAACAAATTATTAAAACCACACAAACTGGTTTTCATATTTAATAAATGGTAAAAAAAATCAAAAGCTTAAATAAAAAGTAAAAGAAGTAAAATTATATATCTATAAAAGAAATGATTTAAAATATATTTTATGATTTATTATCAGTAAATGCTTCATTTTTATGTATACCTATTTTTTAGGGCTGGGCGGTTTCGTTTCGTAATTTTGTAATTCGTTAAAAATTCGTTATTTTTTTTATAACGAAGCGATAACGAACCATTCAGGAGCAATTAAAAAATGAAACAAATTTTTAAATTCGTTTCGTAATTGTTTCGAATTCATTTTGTATTCGTTTTGTTATCGTTTTGAAATCGTTTTGTTATTATTTCCACATGTCTGGGGCAAGTTTTATAGTTATTGTTTGTTTAATCAGTGAAAAAAAATTATAAATATCACACCAACAGTCAACAACAGAGGGAGAGGGAAGCTTCAGAAGTTCCCCCTGTCCCATTTGGAGGTTTTTTAGCGTATTGCGCGGTCGCGTCCGCCATTAACGAATTGATTCGTAATTGTTTCGTATTGTTTTGTAATTTATGAAATTTCGTAAATATCGAACTTTTTAAAAGAAAAATTTCAGAATTCTTTTAAAAATCAAAACGCAAAACCCCCCAAAAAACGAATCAATTTTAGAAACAAATTTTTCCGTGGTTGCCCAGCCCTACTATTTTTATATACCTATATACATGGGGTTATGCAAATTTTTCTCCGTCTATGAGGGGTTGTGAGAGGAAAAAATTTAAGAAGTCCTGAGCTAGGTAAGTCCAAACAACACCTCAAGTGGAAATAAATTAATCCTGAGAAAACTGGGTTTTCACATTAATTAAACACCTGAAAAGATCTGGACCTTAAGCTAAGGTCCGGATCTTTCCAGATGTGGACCCTGTGAGGATTGACTCCTGTGACTGCTTCCTTAGTCTCAGGGGTCAATCCCCACAGCCATCCCAGTTCTTTGGGCTCCTGGATCCTGAAGGAGTGTGAGGTTACCCACTCTCTGTCCCAGACCCCAATTTTCCCGAAAAACTTTAACTGAGGGACCTACTGGCAGTGCTGTCCCCTCTGTAGAGTACTCTTGACACTTGAAAATGATGTGTCAGGAGGTGGGAGGAGAAAGGGGAGCTTTTCCACCTCCTTACACATCATCCACGGGCCCCCGGTTTCGCAGTGGGTTAAAGCGCTGAGCTGCTGAGCTTGTTGATCGAAAGGTCGCAGGTTTGATTCCGGGGAGCGGCGTGAGCTTCCGCTGTCAGCCCTAGCTTCTGCCAACCTAGCAGTTTGAAAACATGCAAATGTGAGTAGATCAATAGGTACCGCTCCGGCGGGAAGGTAACGGCGCTCCATGCAGTCATGCTGGCCACATGACCTTGGAGGTATCTACGGACAACGCCGGCTCTTCGGCTTAGAAATGGAGATGAGCACCACACCCCAGAGTCAGACATGACTGGACTTAATGTCAGGGGACTACCTTTACCTTACCTTACACATTATCCTACAATGCTTGGCCGAGAACACAGGAGGTCTCTCATGCTCTATTAGGAATCATGAAGCCAGCATGGGGGGAAGCAGTACAGCATAGCTGCTGATGAGGCGGGCTACAGGGTGTCAGGATTAACCCGCTACCCCACTGATTTGCCACAGAGGCTGACAAATAATTCAGGGGGGGGGGTGGGGGGTCAGCAATGTAATGAGGTCCTTAATGTTGTTGCTGGAACCCACTCCTATTATATCACCAGGGGTTGCCAATTGGCTTCTTGCTTTGGCCCTGAAATCTCAGTGCCTGGGATGATTCTGACTTGGCAACCTTATTTATCTTATCAATTTACTTACTGGCTGCAAATGGTGTATAAAATAAAAAATTGCATTTGTAGTAACCTTTGGATCAAGATCAATTAGTCTGTATGAGGAATCTTTTTAAAGATGTATAGTCTGCAATGAAAAGGTATATCAATCCGAATAATTAAGTGCTTAATCTTTGGAAGTTCCTTTCAATTGACCTATGCCTTCCACCTTCAACACTGGCATTTATGTGCACCTTGAAAATATATTTTTCAAGGCTGCCTTTGATTCACTCCATATGTCAGCTGAACAGCTTTGGAGGTAATGTCTAGGTATCTAACCTATACTGATTTGTTGTTTACCTATAATTTGAACCTTGTTTTTCATTTCTTTTTTATGTTGCTTTGAGAGGGTGTAATCCTAAAAACTAACTTTAACATACTTTAACAGACATATAAATACCACGTTCTACCATAATTGTATCCTGGGGCAATCACTCCAAATATGTACCTTAAATTTGTGGGTTATAAATGTTTTTCTTTATAGAAGAAGCAGTGCTGAATAGATTCTACTGCAAAACTGAATGGAGATACCTTCATGATTTTGTTTCAGTAAATTCAGTTTAGAAAGATCCAATCAAACGTCAGGTGAAAAGAAGGTGAGTTACATCAAACAGAATATGAACTCACTAGAAATTTCTTAAATTTCATTACCTTAACTCATATATATGAAATGTTACTTATCTAAGCTCTTTTATCTTAACTTCTACTGTGATGGGCTCTTTCCTTACCCTTTAAAACTTTCTGTAATGATCACATAAATTACCAGTTTCAAATTTGAAAATATGAATCCAAAAATGCCAATAGATACTCAAATCACTTTAATCTCTTTTCATCTTTGGAATAAACAGTCTGGATGTGATGCAGAAAAATCAGGAAAGTGTCTTGTACATTGGAAAGGCATGAAGACTTGTGTGAGGAAAAGCCAGGGCTTGCAGAAACAGCTCTATCATTTGGATCAGTTCTGGCCCTCTCAATTTCAGCAAACTCAACTGCAATCCTAAATTGTGTTGCATGTGGCTATTGGGAGCTGTAGTTCAAATATCTGAAAAGCACTAAGCTGATGTGGGAAGAGCTGGTATAGAACTATGACTCTCTTGATGGTGACCAAGATTAGTAACCAAGCAGCACAAACAACCCTAATCCATTGTCAAGTAAATATGTATGTATGGCTTTAAAATGGAATTAAACTAGATTTTAATTGTGTTATAAACTAACTGGCCAGGAAAATTTGAATAGCATTTCTCTTCATTATATCCAGATTGAGGCTAGGGATGTTGAGACAACTCCAAATCTTCACACATAAGACAGTACAGCCATGGCTGCTGTGGACAAGGAGTGCCTTTGATAGCCTCCCTAGATAGTGAATAGGGTAACACTACTAGTTCTGAGTGAGTACCAAGGCAGTTCACATGAAGTGGTGGGTCCATAGGTTTAACAAGTCCCGGCAGCTCTCCTCTGCCCCCTTTCCTGCTCTTTGTGACCCCACCCCCCACTTGGCATACTTTGAAAACCAGGTAGGAATTCCTTTTAATTTTGTGGGGGGGGGGGTCACCTATCCCAGTGAGGTCAAATTCGGACTACGACTGTGGATATGGAGGGTCTGTGTCTGGCAACCATTATGTTAACAGCTGAAAGTTTCAGATCACAGAACACATTAATTAGGTGGAAACAAGTGACAAAGGTTTATTCGATCTGGCCAGAAAGGATGTATGTATGGCTAATGACAAAATGTACAAGTATAAACATGAATATAGACCGCATAGATTTTCCATTCAAACTTCCCACTCCCTCCCCAGATTCGCTGAGAGGGGTCAGGCTCAGCCCATCTCTGATTGGCTGGGCTCTGCTGACGTCTTTGGTTCCAGGCAGGAATATGCTCTCTCAGCGGTTGGGGATGGCCATGGTTGGTTTCTGAAATCCTAATCAGCTGTGGAGGATGCCCTTCTGGAAGGGGTAGACCCCAGGAAGTTCCTGTGACCATATCTGGAGGGATTAGGGGGCCTTTAACTAACATAATAGTACAGTTTTGGTTGCTAAAGATGTGATTATGATAGTCAAGTGGTTCCTGACACAAAGGGTGGTGGTCTCTGCCATCAGGATCCAGACTTGGATGTATATTGTGAGTCCTTGTCTTTATGGCTGGTGATATCTTAGCCCAAGTGGGACATTTGATTGAACAAATATTGTTTGGCACTTATCAAATCAGGAGCAGAAACCATGTATACACAGTGGGTTCCAATTGTCACCTTTTTCTGGGACAGCCAGAGGACATTCCCAGCCCTATCTGTCCAAGAAATTCCTCACTGGGGTCAGAAGGAAGGTGAATACCCCAGTGGCTTGCTTTGGCAGAAATCATATAGCTGATACATATATTTGATACAAATAGCAACAGGACAGGGAACTAAGCATTTAAAGTGGATAGAAAGTTATAAGAAAAGATACATTTTATAGGAGGATTAAGAACAATAGTGTCCTCGAGGGGGAGTTGCTGTTGCCTGTTTGCTCTGTATTTGTGCTGACACATCTCAGCGCATATCTACATATTAAAAATAAACAGATTTTTTAAAAAATGTTATGTTTTAAGGGAGAGTTGCAGCTGCAGGTCTATCTGCTGGTATTGTTCTTTACTGGAATTGCAGAAGTTCAACAAAAAAATGAAAACATATTTTAGTCTGGTGCCTTCGGGAAAACTGTAAATCACAGGGGTCAGATGCTGTGTTCGACAACACCAGGGCAAGGACTTCAAATACATTCCACTGGCAGATTTGGGGGAGAAAGGGAAACATTGGTTTACATCATGGCACCATTGTGTGAAGGGTTGGACTCTGGAATGACATCATTGGGTTCTGGAGCTGTGAGCTGGGAAGAGGTTTGTTCATGGGAATAATAATAATAAATATAAGGTTTGGGACTTGAGCAGGAGGGGGCTTCCCTAGGACTGCCTTCAAAAATACAACCATCTGGGAAATACCAAATAATGGATGGCTCTCAGGCTCAGGTGTTTTCACCTAAGAGAGAGAAACACCTGCCCCAGCTAAGCCTCCAACCAAGTTGTTCTCCCCCTCTAGCAAGTTGTCCAGGCTGTAATCCTAAATGGTTAATAAGTGCCTTCTTTTCTCTGCAGCTCACATCTGGCAAGATGCATGAAAAGACCCAGTGACTTCCAGGAAAGAAACTGCCACCGCCCTGCCCGGTTTTGGTTTCTCCTTCCCAAAGAGAGCAGATCTGAATGACATCCTGCAGAAACAGCATCGACCAATGTTCTTTCTTCCATGGATAATTCTGCAGCAGGATGGTGCAAAACTCCCGTACAAACCCCGTTGCAACTTTCTTGAGCGAGTGTATTTGTGTACAGAATTAAAATCTTTCTACAAAAATGTTGTGGTGGGGCCTCTTCTTTTTCTTCTTCTTTTGTTTTAATATATCAATCAAAATGTAAGTATACATCATTTCCCCTTTTTACAATACCTAGGCAATATTTTGCATATTTCTCCCAGTTATAACATACTGCATATACCTCTTCTACAAATATTTTATCTACTTATACATATTTTATTTCATTATTATTATTATTATTATTATTATTATTATATCTCCCCCCTTACCCTTATTTTATGCCACCTTCATATATAAGTAAACTATATAATTGTATTTTAAAATGTATTTTTATTGGTTAACTTTGCTACACTCGAGTTTGTAATGATGTATATGTTTAATTTAATTTTATATTTAAACTTTTGATTCATCTATTGATTAGCTGTAATAATTAATGTTTTATTTATGGATTATTGGTTTTTATTGTTTGATGGCATTGAATATTCACGGGGAGATAGAGTGGGTTACAAATAAATATTATTATTATTATTATTATTATTATTATGTCAAATACAGCATTGTTTATTTCATTTAATCCCATGTGTTGGATTGATCATCAATAACGGTTAATACCTGATGACAGAAATTATCTTGATTGCACTTTGTACAGAAAATAGCATTTTCTAAGTAGGGAATAGAACTATATGCAAATTTTGTGAAGATTAAATACTCAACTACAGCATTTTCTGCCCTGTCTGGTTAAAAATAGTTCAACAAAGCTTTTTGTGTGCATTTGGGAACAGCAGAACCTGGGCTGTATTCACTGTCTGCCTAAGAAACTGGAACAACTTGGGTTTGCTTACTTTGTATTGCCTCTTCCCGTTTTTCTATTTCATTCCTATTGATAGCAGCAGTAGAGACATATAATTTACATCCTGCCTATCTGGACCACTCAGAAAGACTTAGAGAAGACTTAAAATATTAAAGCAGCATAAAATACAATTAAAACAATCAATCTACTAAGAAAAAAGGCAGCAGCTGAAAATCACTAAATCCTTCGCCAGTCATTAACTAAGCAACCCTCCACCCCACAACAGATGAAATAACTTGCCATATGTTGTTGGCATCCTGTTGCTATATTGAAGAGGATTTAAATTTTGTTCTTGCTTATGATGTTTGTTACGATGTCGTGACTGAGTGTGCATTAAGAGAGGGCAGGACGAAGGCAACAGTTACTTAACAGAATGGGGAAACTATCTTTTATTATTATTGAAAGGAGGAAGGATGTAAGAATATCTCAATTTCTTTTTACATGAAGATCTATATGGTGATAGGAATGAAACCACCTCCTTTCTCCACTTTTGCTTGTTCCAATTACCTGAGACCAATTCATACTACATAATACGATATAATAATAATAATAATAATAATAATAATAATAATAATCCTTTATTTATACCCCGCTACCATCTCCTGCAGGACTCGGTGCGGCTTACAAGAGGCTGATCCCAAATACATCAATAAAACACAACAACAATACCACCACCGAGAAGGCCCTGTCCCTCGTTCCCACCAATCGCGCTTGCGATGCAGGTGGTATCGTGAGCAGGCCCTCTCCAGATGAACGAAGAGATCATGTAGGTTCGTATACTGAAATGTGGTCACGCAGGTAGATGGGTCCCAAACCCTTTAGGGCTTTGTAGGTAAGCACCTGCACCTTGAATTGGGCCCGGAAAATGAACGGCAGCCAATGGAGCTCCTTAAACAGGAGGGTTGACCTATCCCTGTAAGGAGCACCAGTTAACAACCTGGCAGGCCGTCCGTTGAACCAACTGAAATTTCTGGGCTGTTTTCAAGGGCAGTCCCATGTAGAGTGCATTACAGTAGTCCAATCTGGAGGTGACAAAGGTATGGACCACCCTGGCCAGATCCGCCTTCATGAGGTACGGTTGCAGTTGGCACACAAGTCTCAATTGTGCAAAGGCCCTCCCGGCCACCGCCGATGCCTGAGCATCAAGCGTAAGTGATGAGTCTAGGAGGACACCCAAACTGCGGACCTGTGACTTCAGGGGGAGTGTAACCCTGTCCAGCAATCAACTTTAACTGTCACAACCCCATTTAAAAGAAACTATCCAATCTGCTGGACTATTGGAGGGATACAGTTTAGGGCTTTAAATAGTTAATTTAAAGCAGTGATTATCAAACTGTGGTCCCCAGGTGTTTTGGCCTACAACTCCCAGAAATCCTAGTCAGTTTACCAGCTGTTAGCTTTTTTGGGAGTTGAAGGCCAAAACATCTGGGGACCCACAGGTTGAGAACCACTGCAAAGTTTGAACAGAAAACCAGAGCAGATTTGTCACTTTTCAGTTATGAAAGTTTCGAGCCCCCACTAGAATAGTATGTAATTACTCCTCCCCTGTTTCAGCACAACTTTTTATGTCCTCATACAGTAGAATGGGCCATGACTGATTGAGATGTGGTTGAGACATCTTTTGTGATTTCATCCCCATTGTGTAAATCTCTAGCTGTGGGACAGGGTATCAGCACCCTACAATCTCTCGCTCTCTCTTCACTTTGTACTACCTGACCAAGACTTTAACTTATTCAAGCATCTCTACATAACTCTGAATTCAAATGGAAGTGCTTTCAGGCTGTAAATTAAGAAGGCCAATTTTATAGTATTTCAGTTATTGGCTTGCTTCCCAAATATAATGTGCTTGAATCTGGCTGTGCAGACCCTCCCACGGTGACACCTCAATCTAAAGTAAGAAGTAGACCTATGAGTGTAAGACTATCACATGTCTACATTTCCATTATTTTTACCACATTTTTTTTGCAAAAAAAACAAAAACCAACAACAAGTCAGCAAGCTTCAAAATCTTTTGGATAGCCTAATAAAGATATCACTACAAGAAATGTTATGGATTTTTTTTCTAGCTGTAGTCATTATTTCCAGATTAATTTTTCTCCATTATTACTTGAACTTTTGATTTCTATGATCAGAGTTTGAATTTTGTTTACTGAAGCTTCCAGAATTCCTCATTGACCAGTGGGAAATTCTGACATTTATCATCCAAAAGTAATCTTCCCAAGCTCTGGTTTTGTAGGGATGTAATTCCTCAATCTGGATATAATGAAGAGAAAGGTTATTCAAATTTTCCTGGCCAGTTAGTTTATTACACAATTAAAATCTAGTTTCTTCTTGAAGGTAGCAATGAATGATTTCTGCAACTTTCCTCCTGCTTTTGAAAGTCTTTGGAAATCTTGCAGTTTTGAATGCTATTCATTCATTTGTGCAAAATTTGTATGTGGATGCTTTGTCCAGAAAACATCATTTTCTGTGCATTAAACAGCAATTTCTGTACATGATATAATATTTTAATGCAGAATTTCAGCTCCTGTGCAAATAATGCTATATTATGAACAAAAATGCATTTTCCAGTCTTGGAACTGTGAAGATTATTATCAGTCTAGGGTCAGTCAACACTTAAAAAACACATTTTTAACATTTATTTTAATATGATCAAATATTGTTTCCATCTCTATGGATTTTGTTGCTGCTGCTGCTGTTTTTTTCAGATTTATATTTTTTTAATGATTGCAAATTGCCATGGTGATTGTTCATTTAGTGGAAAAGTGGCATTATAGATGATTTGAAATGCAAAACATTTTAAAATATCAGGCACTGAAGATCTTGTGAATAAGACAAATGCGTCTGGCATTTATATGGATGACAAATTGCATTCACTTTGACTTCCCATGGCTTTTGAAATGAGCAGGGATATCTGTACTGAAAGTCTATATCTACCCTCTCAATAAGCCCTAGTAAATGTTTTGGTATTTAATCCTACATAAGAGTAAAGGGATAGCATTGTCAGATGTAGACAGTGTATGATGTTCAGTTAAAATGCATAGGCTAGTGCTATAGTTAAAGTCTCTGGTCTAGCACTCAAAAACATTAAATGATGCAGACATTGAGATTTATTATGATATCACCTGAATGGAGTCATAGGTTTGTTCATGAGTTAATTGACCAGGTTCAACAAACACATGAAAATGGGAGTACCTAACCCCATCCTCTCTTAACGCAACTTTGCTCATGAAAAAAGCAACAAATTTGAAGAGAAGAAATTCCTACTCATATAGAAAGTCTCCGTGTGGACATAACCCTCATTTCCTAGTCTCCTTGTTTGTGTGGTATGAACTAGAATGTCTCCTGCTCAGATCCATCATTTAGAGAGAGTGATATAGGGAGTTGGGTCTTCCCTTTTTGTTGATTGAAACTGGCTAAATCATCCCCTGAGCAGGGTGTCTCTGGAACTATTGACCAACTGGAAATTTGTAATCTTGTGTATGAACCTGGCAGTGGGAGACTTTCGTAAAGTTGATGCTAGTATAACTAGGCACCACCCCACTATTAATCTGAATGCATCAGGATTCCAAACACCTAATCATGTGTAGGTTTTCCTAGACATTCTACCAAATTACATAGGGAATAGTAGGAAGAATCAGTGGAAAATATTGGGCATATTTTCTGCCCAACTTCTATGTGTTCAGAAAGAACAAAACTTCTTTATTGCACTGTGAATGGTTTCTGCCAAGGAATGACTGAAAGAAAGTAAGTTAAACTTTCTTGAGGGCACCTAGTGAGTTGTTTGGAGGTATTAGATCTTGAATTTTCCCATTCCAAGTTCAGAATTGTCAGTGAATTATCTCCTATGAAGCCTGGATATTTACTGCAGTTCACTGATGACAAGGCCAGCAATATTAAGAGAAGTGTTCAATATTTGACAGTAAAACATCACACAGGTATCCACATATTGAGTTAAATATATGAAAGTGTCCATTATCTGCCACAGAGATATTGGACAAAGGATTCACGGTTGCATGGAAGTCCCTATGCTTATAGAGTAGGTAAAACTTGAAGCCTTTTCAAGGCTTAAGCCAAGAATTAGTAATGGTGGCTCTCTAGATGTTGTTGGATTACAACTGGAGTGCCATATATGCCATCCTTGGATTAAGCCACATATGTGTAATATTTTAAGGCATGACTAATGTTGGAACATGTATAACACTGTTACAGTCTTTTCTGCTCAGTTGGTGTGTGATAGGAAATATTTCTAAAAGAGACTATGGTCCCCCTGAAGACACCAGTCCACAGTCTGGGGGTCCTCCTAGTCTCAGCACTAACGCTTTATGCTCAGGTGTCTGTGATGGCTGGGGGGCCTTTGCACAACTAAAACTCATGTGCCAGCTTCAACCGTACCTCGTGAAGTTCGATTTGACCATGGTGGTCCATGCCTTAGTTACCTCTATATTGGACTGCTGCAACACATTTTGTGTGGGGCTGCCCTTGAAGACGACCCGGAAACTTCAACTGGTCCAACAATCAGCAGCCAGATTGTTAACTGGTGCGAATTACAGGGAGCAGTCTACCCCCCTGTTTAAGGAGTTCCAGTCGCTGCTGTTTATTTTCTGGGCCCAATTCAAGGTGCAGGTTATCACCTACAAAGCCCTGAGTGATTTGGGACCAGCCTACCGTATCTTCTTTTATGAAACTGCATGACCCCTTTGATCTTCAAGGGAGGCTCTCCTCTTGCTTCATCCTCCATCACTAGCATGACTTGTGGAGACCAGGGAGAGGGCCTTCTCTGTCGTGTCCCCTCAACTTTGGAACTTGTTACCCAGAGAGATTAGGCAAGTGCCCACCTTGGCAGCCTTCAGGAAGAGCCTGAAAACCTGGCTGCTCTGGTGTGCCTTTGAGAAATGAATGCAAATCCCCATACTATGATCAGCTCAATACAATATGCACTTCGATGCACTTTATCTCATCCTTTAGTAAAACTCACCCCATTGCTTGTCCCATCTGAATCTCTCACGAGGCACACTACCATACTCATCCATCTCACCCAGGGTTTTTAAATTTTACAATTTTATTCCTTGTAACTGGCCCAGCCCATTATGTTCACTTTACTATTTTATTTTCATTTCCTGTGTTTGACTTTGTATTAATTTGTTGATTATTTTTATTTGATGTTATTATTTACTGTATGTATTTGATTTTGATTTGTTGTAATTGTTGGGCTTGGCCTCATGTTAGCTGCCCCGAGTACCCCCTGGGGAGATGGTGGCAAGAAAAAAATAAAGTTTTATTATGTTGTTGTTGTTGTTGTTATTATTATTATTATTATTATTATTATTATTTGTATGAGAAAAATAAAGGTGTCTTGTTGCTGGTGCCTTCCAGTCTTTTCTGACTAATGATGACTCCAATTTGTTCAGAACTGGAGTAATCCCTTGTTTTCCCTTGTTCTCCCCTGAGGCTGAGACAGTATGAGTTGCCTAAGGTCACCCAGTAGGTTTCCAGACCAAACTCTAGTCTACCAGTATCTTAGCCCAACACTTAAATTACTACACTATGCTGGATTTCAAGTAATGATATATAGGTCCATAATTTAATTTCCTCAAACAATGCTGGCAAAAATACGACCCCCACCTCCAAGCAGTGCCAGCTGGATAATCAACCAAGGGGGCAATGGTTTGCAGTGATAGGTGGTGCAACATGCCAGCTGCAGTACAAACAGTCATATCAACCTGTCAAAACCACAGATGCTTTTTAATGAATGCCCTAAGGAAATCCATGTGAAAATGGCAGGAAAAAGTGAACCCTATGAATTTGTGGGACAAACACTACTACTACTACTACTACTACTACTACTACTAGTAGTAGTAGTAGGAGGAGGAGGAGGAAGAAGAAGAAGAAGAAGAAGAAGAAGAAGAAGAAGAAGAAGAAGAGACAATGCATGTTAGCTATATGTAGGAAGCAACTCCACTGTAAATAACTGGAGGAAATATAAACAGATCATTCCATAATGTTAGTTCTGCAAATCATATGCACAAAATCACAGACTGTGGGTAAATGAATGAATAATATGCATATATGAATCAGCACTACATTTTGTGAATAACAGAACCCCTCTGCTCCCAAACTGAGGATCAAAGGAAAACCAATACTAACATTGTGATAACAATTCTGTGTTCTCTCCATTCTTTATCTTGGTCTTAGAAAAAAAAAATCCCAGTTTTTGTGTAGCTTGCAGTTTCTACAGGTTATTTAGCACACATATTTAAATGTTTTAATGAATAGAATCTTTAGTTAAAAGGACTCTTCTGATTAATATATCTTAATCCCACCTCACTCCCACATCTTCAATGAATGGCAGGCTAAGTTCACATCCTCTCACCCAGATGACAGTGCAATTTATAAATACAAAAGCAACTCCCCACATCTGTTCTCTTATTTTCTTTTTCGATTTAAGAAGGAAATTGACCTTACAATCTTCAACGTGACTGCAGGTCATTGTTATTAGAGATGAGAAAATGCTGGTGTTCTTCTTTCGACTTAGTCTGGCAAACCTCCCAGATACTTTACAATTGCAGTATAAAAAACTCTGAACCGCTTTACGGTATTTTATTTTTCAGGTGGAGACATTTGCTGCCGCCTGTGCACTGGGCAAATAGAAAATCTAGCTTGTAAGAGGGCTGAACAATGGTTCCTTTTAAAAGCTCTATAGCAGAAAAATAAATTCTCTGCTTGATGTTCTTTCATGCCAGTTGGGAGATAATGTTAATATTTTAGAGCAGAGCAGGTTGATTTCACAGTTTGCAAGATTTTATATCCAAGTGCCCACTGATGCATGTATGGGACCTGTTCTCAAGAAGAAGAGGTGTATCCGAGATGGAGTGGGGTAGAGAATGAATTTAAACCTCTGGCAAAATGGGATAGGCAAACCTCCCAAGGGAATGTGAACACAACAAATATACTGTATATACTCATGTATAAGATGACATGATAGGCAGGTTCTAGGACCAAAATTGTGGTTTTCATACAACCTGTGGATAAGTCAAAGGTCATTCCATTGAGAATGGAAAGCACCAATGTCTTCTCATGGGGCCAGTAATCGAGGCATTCCCACTGCTCTTTTTGTGCTCAAGTGTTCAAAAAGGCCAGAAAGAGCACCATGGTGGAGAGATTATAGGGGACCAGCATTTTTAAAGGCTTTTCTAGGAATCATTAATCTCTTGTCTATAAACTATTCTATAATTTTCTTTGATAAGGGTTTAGGTACAATACATATATAGACTTATAGATAAGTTGACTCAGTTGGGGGTTGATCTTTTAACTAAAATGTGTAGACTTACACTTGAGTGATCACTAGCACGGAGCTGAAGTTAGATTGAGGTTGATGTACTTCTGTGTCATCAAGCTGGCCGATGGCAACCCTTTGCATAAGGGAAATCCAAAATATTCTACACCACAGTATCAATCATGATTATGAAGTAGCTGCTGATGAGTATATCTAGTCATAGAGCTATAGAATCAGAGCACTGCAAGGTGCCTCATGGACCATTTAGTTCAACCCCCTGCTCTGCTAACACATTCTCAACAGGAAGCTGTTTTTTGAAGATGTCCAGAAGAAAGAAACCTCACAACAGCATTGCCAAAACTTTCTTACTGTCCAGAAGTATATTCTCGATAGAGTTACAAGCTTAGTAGATGTAGGGAATTTTGTGGATGTAGAATAGTAAGGCCTTTTACAAGGTCCCCCAAGACCTTCTTACAAATTAACTAGTTAAATGTGGGCTAGACAGTGCTACTATTAAATGGATCTGTTAAGCAACCAAACCCAAAGAGTGCTCATCAATGGTTTTTCTTCATCCTGGAAAGAGGTGACTATTAGAGTGCTGCAGGGTACTGTCCTGGGCCCAATGACTTAATGATTGGAATGAGGGCATGCTTATCAATTTTTCAGATGACACCAAATTTGGGGGGGGGGGGGGATAGCTAATACTCCAGAGGACAGGATCAGAATTCAAAATGACCTAACAGATTAGAGAGCTGGGCCCAAACTAAGAAAATGAATTTCAACAAGGACAAATGTAAGATATTACACTTAGTCAGAAAAAATAATGCAGAGATACAGAATGGGTGACACCTGGCTTGACATCAGCACATGTGAAAAAGAGCTTGGAGTCTTCATGGACAACAAGTTGAACATGAGCCAGCAGTCTGATGCAGCAGCTAAAAAGCCAATGAGGTTTTGGGCTGCATCAGAAGGAGTATAGTGTCTAGATCGAGGAAAGTAATGGTGCCTTTGTATTTTGCTTTGGTTAGACCTCAACTGGAATACTGTGTCCAATTCTGGGCACCACAATTAAAAAAAACATATTGGCAAGACTTTGGCAAGATCAATGGTCTGAAGACCATGCCCTATGGGAAGCGTCTTAAGAAACTAGCCTGCAGATAAGATTCAGAGGAGACATGATAGTCATATATAAACATGTGAAACGTGGGAGCAGGCTTGTTTTCTGCTGCCCTGGAAACTGGAAATCAGAGCAATGTGTTCAAATTACAGGAAAGGAGATTCCACCTGAACATTAGGAAGAACCTCCTGACTGTAAGAGATGTTCAGCAGTGGAACTCTCTGTCTCAGAGTGTAGTGGAAGCTCCTTCCTTGGAAGCTTTTAAACAGAGGCTTGATGGCCAGTCTTTCTCTTTGTCATTGTCTTTAGATTTTTTTATTTGTTTGTTCTCATTAGCATAACATTAGGATAGGGGTTGCTCAACTTTGGGAAGCTTCCTTTGAAACTTTTAAACAGAGGCTTTATGGCCATAGTCTTTCTCTTTGCCATTGACTTTAGGTTTTTTGGATAAGAGTTGTTCAACTTTGGGTTAAAGTAAAGAGATAGGCCAGAGTGATAGCATGCAGATGCTACAGAGGCTGAAGTGAGGGGAAAAAACTGTGCAAAGCCTGCTGAATTGATTGTCTATGTTATAGATAGTCATCCTTTAGTAGGTCTTTCACATTTCCAACCTTTTCTTTGAACAGTGATTGCAAGCACAAGAAATGGAGCCAAAAGGGGCGACTGGAAAAGAATGAGATATTGTTGCTGAAATAAGCTAGCTGCTTGAAGGAATGGTGTGAATCCATTGTCTAGCACACTGTGCTACTTTGACAGCTAGAAGAAATGTAGACTGGGTTCGAAGGCAATAACAGAGGTTTAATTTACTTTCAGACATGAAAGGATTTCTGATACAGAGTCTGCATTTAAAAGGAATCAGGCATAACCATATAATTCAGTGCAAGTCATTTCATCTCTTTTGACAGCCATTCAAAAGACCTGCTCCCTCCCCTGATTGGCTCAGAAATGGGAAAGCCGGGATCTGAGCTTTCATTGGCTGAGCACTCCCTGTGATGTCAGAGATGAACGGGGTCTCCTTCATGGTTGGAGAAATGAAGAGCTGTTATTTGTCCATTTGAAGCTGGGGATGTTCAGAATACTGCCCAGGCTTAGGCTTAATCATATGGTTTTAGGCAATGTACATAGTTTGTAATGGGTTTATGTGGATATGCAAAAGGAGCCAGTCTCAGGGAAACTGAAAGGGAGTATATAAATATAGGCACAGTTCATATCTGATATTTCTGAAACATCCAGATGTTCTCCTGGAACCTGATCCTGATTGCATCTTTAAAAAAGATCTTTTCTTATTTTCTTTGCCTCCCTGTGGGGATTCTCCCGCAACTGACACCAGACCAGTTTCCCAGATATATAAACCCCAACAGCTTCACAAGTACATACATTGTATGCTTTGAAATTCTTTTGGGTATGCTAGAATACATCTGTGGCTGCCCCCACTAGTGCACTCCATTCTGAAATACATACATATATAGGAGTCCAAAGGTAAAGGTAGTCCCCTGACATTAAGTCCAGTCATGTCTGACTGGGGTGTGGTGCTCATCTCCATTTCTAAGCCGAAGAGCCAGCGTTGTCCGTAGACACCTCCAAAGTCATGTGGCTGGCATGACTGCATGAAGCGCCGTTACCTTCCCACCGGAGCGGTACCTATTGACATTTGCACGTTTTCGAACTGCTAGGTTGGCAGAAGCACGTTTTCGAACTGCTAGGTTGGCAGAAGCTAGGGCTGACAGCGGAAGCTCACACCACTCCCCGGGATCGAACCTGCGACATTTCAATCAACAAGCTCAGCAGCTCAGTGCTTTAAACCACTGTGCCACCGGGGCTCCCTTGTCCTACCTTGTTCATATTTCATATTTGAATCATATCCATGAATCCAGACATAAGGAATACCTCCAGAGGATTGCTTAGGTTATGTTGACACTCCATAGTGATGGATTGAAGATTATTCCATGGTCTCAGGAACATTTCCTTTCCACTTCCCCATGGCTGTGGGAAGGGTAAACAATTGCTTAAGCTAATCCTTTTAGGAATTTCCGGGCTCCAGCTGGTTTTGGAGATGAGTCTCTCTCTCTCTCTCTCTCTCTCTCTCTCTATATATATATATATATATATATATATAATGTGTCTAATCTATTCTTTAGAGAGGGTGGGAGGTTTTCCGACAACAATATCAGCATACTCATGGGGAACCTGAGGTTTGCATTTAAAAAAAAAAAACAATTTCTCATCCTGGCCCCCAAATATTCCAGTGAGACAAAAACCTTTTGTCAGTTCAAACACACACAAAAATGGATATCTTACGATAGTGAGGATACTGGGTTCCTTGAGCTCCTTTCTGCTTACGTTGGTTAGGTGGAGAATGAAATAGAACAACTCCTGCAAGGGGATGATTTCTGCCTTTTGTTTTAGGTCTGATTTACAATACTAAATAACTCACAACCTCATCCCAAGTTCTATAAGACAAATCAGTTGTTTGTATCTTTCATTCATTATCACTTGTGGTTTCGAATGTATGTTTTTATGTAGATTGTTAGCAACCTTGACCTCCTATGAGAAATGATCATTAAAAATGGAAAACATAGTAGCAACAGCAGCAGCAGTAGCAGCAACAGTGGCGGCAACAAGAAGACAATTATTGGCTTGTCTAGGAAAAATGATTTGATTATATTTTAAAATGACATCACTTTTACAATACTCCTGGAATGAGCCGCCATAACGTTATTTTAATTTTTTATTGTCTTTAAGAGAAATAAAATTAACTAAAAGCATTGTGATAAAATGGACTATAGATGCATATGAGATTTGTTGAATATTTTGAGCAATCATGAGACTTCCATAAAGGAAATGTTTGTCAGAATCCCAAAATAGAGTTTGTGTACTTATTTATGAAGTTTTCCAGCATTTGGATTGTATTTAATAAATTCTGTGAACAATAAAGAGAGATTTGGTGGTGAGTTGAATGCAACAAACAAACAAACAAACAAACAAAAACAGAGCAAATTCAGAGACCAGCTATTTCACTCTAGCTTTTGCTTGGGCCTTTGTGTTACAATATTGCAAGATGCTGAGTACCATGTTTTAGTACACAAGAAGCAAGATGAGAGAATGTAATGGGGAAACAAAAGCTACACGTTATAAATGCAAAATTTATGTAGTGCTGTGTGATCTCATTTGTAAAAGCAGGTAACCTGCCAATGAACAACTAATTCCTGAAAACAGATCTGGCCTATTACACAAGGGGACTGGTTTCTCCATAAAGAAACGCTTGCTTATAATACACATTTTCCTTGCAGTCTTCTCTAGAATTCTACAAGCAAACCTTCTTCTTTCTCTATGTCTCCAGTTTGTTACTGAAGTCACGGTTCCAAGTTAAGGCAGAGAAACATAACAGAGTTGCTGGTATACTGTGTCAGTGCTTTGGAAAGTTAAATTTTGATAATAAATCCCAGAATTTCACACCACCCCACATATTCAGGTTGTCCTTACTCTTGCTTTTTCCTGTAAATATCAAATAGACCTCAAGGGCAGATGTGATGTGGGGAAGGAAATAAGCCATAAAGCGTCAACAAATATAAGTAGTTCAAAGGTGTACAAAGGTGTACGCTTATCTTTGAAGTGAAAACAAATGACAGATGTAACCACAAAAGGAATGCAGGTCTTCTGATTTGTCTGTTCTCGTGTTTCTTATGTTTCTCATGTTTCTACATGTTTCTTATGTCATGTTCCATTCATATGATGCCATAGTATGGTATCATTTCAGATGGACCACTCCCAGCTTTGCCAATTGAAAGTTAATAGCTATTCTCTTTCCACCTTTAATGGTTTGTTGGCTTGTTCATGGCATAAATGAAGAAAGTAATAAAGAACCAGTGGAAAGTACTTGAAAGTTACAAGTGGAAAATGACAATATCTATGCTTCATTATAAAACTGGATGCATCAGGTAGGACAATTGTGAAACAAAAGTATCTCTGGAATCACCCATGTATGTCTGTATGTCTTCAAATGTAGAAATGTTTGCTTATGTAAATACCAGAGCAGGACAGAGTTCAGGAATGATACCGCCATTTAGTGTATTGGATTCATTTGAATCCAATGAAAACAAAGAAGTGAGAAAGGTTGGAAAACCTTAGCATTTGTGATTGGCAAGAAGCATGAAACATCTGGTCAGATCAGGCCTCCTAACCAGGTTTTCTTGCCAAGTCTGAGTACCTCTGCATTGGGATGTGTGAAACAATGGAAATCCATTACACATTTCATTTCAAAATTTGAATAGCCCCTGTTTTATTAGGAAAATATTTCAAAAAATGGGGGGGGGGGGTGTTGAATTCAATTTCTGAAGTTTTGTTATTAATTCATTACTTTTGTTCCATTGGTGGCAATGGGAGAACTTTAGGGGCTTGTTTACATGTTATTTTTATGGCTATGATTATTTTTATTTTTATGGTTATCAGGATGAAACTTGAGGTGCTTATAGGACACATTTACAACTGTAAGCTTTCCAAGTTTCCTCCACTGATTTTTTTAAATTTTTTAAAAGTATTTAGAATTTATTTATTTATTTTTTAAAAAAGAGGTATCCTTTTGAATTTCTCCAAAGTGACAAAAATTGGTAGGGCATAATTTCTGTAAAGTTTCAGAAAGATCCAGTCATCCACTGATTTGTAACCTTGGGTAAGTCACACTTCCAGCCTCAGAGAATAGAAAAAATATTATATTTTACTATCAGGATAAAACTTGCCACACTTATAGACCACATTTAAATTGTAACCAGACCATTTTGGTCATTATTTATTTTAAGGATTTTTTAAAGTTTTACAAATATTTTTTAAAAAAACTGCAACAATTATCTCCTTGAATTTCTCCACGATGACACAATAAATGAAGGGCACAATTCCTCCCAAGTTTCAGAAAGATCTGATCACCTATTGATTTTTAGGAATTTTTTTTCCAAATTAATCAATTTAAGCATCTTGGCAAGTCACATTCTCTTACTGCCAGGGAACTTTTGGGCTTAATTTTTTTTAGAGCTTTCAGGATGAAAGTTGTCACACTTGTGGGATTTTTAATTTTAATTGTAAGTATTTTTCCCCAGTCATAGCCTTTTGAGTTGGGTTGGATTGCATACCTTTGAGGGATTTTTAGGGGAAGTTTTAGAAGTTAGTTTCATTGTCATTTTTATGACACTTATACAACAATTTTCCAACTGTAGGGCTCCCAGGTTTTAGAAAATTTTGTTCTTGCACTGATTTTTTTAAAATCTCTCTCTCTCTCTCTCTCTCTCTCTCTCTCTCTCTTTTTCTCTCTCATTCCCAAATGCAAAAACCCTTGGCAACTTCTTCACATCACTCAGAAAGCTCCTCAAATATTTCTGAAAACCAATCTGCAAACAAATAAACACGACAGGCCATTCTTGTAGCTTGAGAAATTTATCTCCACCAACTCTGATCAATATCTAGTGTTATGCTGAGAAAAGATGTTATAATAATAATAATAACACACAAAATGAAATAATGGATAATCAAAATGCCAATAAAAATTAACTACCTAATGAACCACTTTGCCCCTAAGATAAAGTTTAAAACATTGTCCTGCAATTAGAAAAAATGCAATACAGTTTCAAGTGAAGTGTACATTTTTCTTTGTTAGGTGGCCATGTCTGAAACTTCACAATGATTTCTTAAAACCCAGCCAATTAATAATGTATATTGTTCCTCAGGAAATCCATGGTAGTTTAGACATAATTAATGTCCACTTTTCATTTCTAAAAAGGAAAACAAATTTATCATTCTCAATGGAACCAGCATGAAGGATCCATCACAATGTAAATGGAACTGAATGAGACACTTTCATTAGCTATGGATCATTAGTACAACACCCCATAATGGCCCTGCCTGAGATTTGAAGGTTTGTCATGTGAAAGCATACCCACATAACCCATTAATGCATGAACAGCAGACATTTGACATCAAAACATTTACCCTCTTAATGCCAGCAAATTATCCTTGGAAGTCTGCTTATATCTCAGATTGTGTAGTCTCCCTTTCAAGAAAGATAGAAAGCGAGACTGGATAGTGCTACTGCTACTGTATTATAGCTACAGTAATTATAGCATGACTCATAGATATAGGTATAGATAACATGCTTCTTTTATTTGACTTCATAACATTGCTGTGACAGAAAAAGCAAGCTTGATGTGATCATGATGGATCCATGGTTTAAAGATGTGCTTCTTAAGGCTCACATGGGTCACATGGTCCTCACCTTGCCTTCACAGAATTGAAAGAACCACTCTGGAAAGGGTAAAGGTCTCATGGTTGTCACACGAGCAAACCATTTAGGGCTGCACACATCCTGCTTTCATTGGAAACAAAAAAGAGGTTTTCTCTTAGGACACATCTACATTGACCTAGCTTCAAACTTCTAAGGCTACAAAATGCCCAGTATCAAGGTGTGGTGCAGCACATAGCAAGGCCAGGTAATTGCATTAAACAAATTCTGTGAAGAATCCAAGCTAAGGATCTTATCACATTAATGTTGAGATTTGCTACTTATAGTGGCAAATCCATGGGGTCCCAGTGGTGGTGGGGGCACAGAGAGCCCACCACCCCATGCCCCACATCACCCAACTTCACATAGGGGGAAGCATCCACCAGCTGGTTTTCCCCCATTGTGCAGATGCAGCACAGAAAGTTGCTGTGTTGTTGTTGTACACTACTTTCTCTCCCCTTTTGCCATGGAGTCCCACTGGAAGTAGAAGTATATCATGTATTGGGCTTCATGGCAAAAGGGGAGAGGAACCAGCATATGATGAGCAAATAAACCTGTTTGCTTAGGTCATAAGTCCCTTAATGTGCTTCAGCAAGCCCCAAATGTAAACCATATTGCACAACAAAACTGACTTCACAGAATGTGAAGCACTTTATAGAGACATGCCTGCACTGAAGCATTTTTAAAATTCAGAATTAGTGGCTTGTCTGGGAAGCTTATGAAAAACACCCAAAGGGCATGGCTGGGCAGTAGAGGGGGCAATTGACTCTCTGGGACAGCTGATTGATTACTTCAATGCAAAATGTCACTTCCCCTTTCTCTCCATCTCTTGCATCCGGTGTGCTGGTGCACATCTCCATTGGCTGTATGTACTCCACACTTATCTCATGGCAATGCTACTAAAAGTGGCAGTCCCTGCCCTGTTGCTGATCATTGGCAAGTTTTTTTGAGGAAAAAAGAGACAATTGTACCCAACAGAGACTATTATCTTGCCAATCTGTGGAGCATGGGAGGAGGAAGAACAGATTTCCCCCATATCTGGTACTCTGGGAAGCATTGCCTTGAGATCCTTTTAGGCAACTTGAATTATCTGTGGTTCATAATTGAGTTTACACTCAATGTCACTATTCACTTGCTATGTTCAACTTGGAAGGTATAAATATTAGTTATTAAAATCATATCTCCTTTTTATTAACTAAGGTATACTCAGCTTACATCACAACTGTGAAATACAAAAGAACACTTTTAGAACTTTTGTAGCATCACTATATTTGAATTACTTTTCTTGTTTTGGAGTTGTGATTTCCTTAAATGGAAGAGAAAGAAAATCATGTGATTCAGAGCTGGCTCATGCTCTGCCTTATGCTAGAGCCTCATGCTCCCAGCTAAGGCAACAATAAAAAAGAGAGTTCACTTTGGATTATTATTATTATTATTATTAGGAGATAATGCCTCTAGACCATGGCCATACAGCCCAAAAAAACCCTACAACAACCCATTATTATTATTATTATTATTATTTACACCTTAATTTATCTCCCTGAAGGAGACTCAAAGTGGCTGGAATATAGTCAAACAGTTTCTAGCATTCAGCTTTTTTTTTTAACTTAGATAATTTTGAAAAATTGAAAAGACAAAGATTTTTTTAAAAAAAAACCTGATGAAACTAACTGCCACTATTTACTTTTTGGACATAATTTTAGATTGCGGCTGCTTTCTGAACCCTGGTATTGTTTGGTATATATCTTTATTTTGTATTTAGATGTTTGTCATGGCTAATACTATATCAAGTAGGGTATAGAAACATAAGAAACACGTGAAAATGCTTTCAAAGACAGGTTAAATATGTACTAGGTTTCAGTTCACATTTTATAATAAAACAGATGCTGATGTGGGGCATAAAAAGGAGAAAGTGCTTGACATTAGTAAAACTGCTCTGAGGTACACTGCCACATGGCTTGGTCCAGTATTTTAAAATGACAGGTGGGATCTCCTCCTCTCTTCATTTCAGCTTTTGAAATAACATGTCAGGTTATATTTTTGTAGCTAAGAAATTACACTTTGCCCATGGAAAAATATATTGGCAAGTCACAAATGTAAAGTATTCTGTGAAGACTGATAAAAGTTGTACATTCAAGTATCAGCATTCACCTCCTTCTCAGAGTGGTGTTATCTACATAAAATTACCGTGTTCATTGAAATAAACAAAGAAGGAAAGAAGTATATCATAAAACTACACAGTCTATGGAATCTTTTGTAAGGGTGTGGGAAACGGCAGAAATCAGTTTTGAATTTCTTTTTGAAATTTGAATCCAAATATAATAAGTTTTGATATCGTTTTGTTAGTTTTTTTCCATTGGTGGCAATGGGAGAACTTGTTACTCCATTATGTTTATGGTTGGATGAAACTTGGCACACTTGTAGAACACATTAATGACTGCAAGCCTGCCAAGTTTCAGAATGTTTACCTGATTTTTTGAAAATTTTTAAAGTTTTTACAAATTACTTAAAAAAAACTGAAAGATGAATGTTTTGACTTTTCCCACAGCGACATAACATGAGTAGGGTATCATTCATGCAAAGTTTCAGAAAGATACGGTCACCCACTGAGTTTTAGGATTTTTTTAAAAAAAATCCTCTCTCTCTCTCTCTCCTACTGAGAGGAGGAGACAACTTGCAGGAAAAAATTCGGGAATTCTGGGACTTGAAGTCTAGGACAATGAAGAGGAAAATCAACCTGTGATTGGCTGAGGTAGACTATGTGATGCAGCAAATATGGCTTCTCTCAGCCCCATCACCCCAATGGAGAAATAATGCTGCTTCAGCTATGGCAAAAATATAAAAGAACCTAAGAAACTTTTCCTGGAATTCCATGGGAATGTGTGTGTATGTGTTCTTTTTTGGCCTTCCATTGGTTTGTTTCGGCAGTTTGTATCTACAAATCACCAAATTTGGCCGAATTCCAAATTGACTGCTGGAATTTTGCACACCTCTATTCTTTAGTATGGAGCCATTATAGTTAAAGTGATATCAAGCCACGTCACTAACCTCCAAGCAACGAAACATGGATGAGAATCCTTGCCAATGTGAGTTAATTTAATCCATTTTGGTGCAGGTTTTAGCCATGTGCCCTGGAACTAGATTCTAGAACAAATTGATCTAGATTCTAGACCAAAGTCATTGCTGCCTTCTAGGTATGTTTAACCAAGGGGTGAGGCCATAGTAGTAATTCACATCATAGTCTTGGGACTTGGAAGTTTCAGTTACAAACAGTAATGTTTTCACATTCTTTTCACTCCACCACACAAACCACTTTTTCTAGGATCAATAATCTTTACAGCCACATTGAGTTAGGTGATCCTCCCCCGATGGCACACCAGTTCTACATGAGTTGTAACCAATAACAATTTTGTAAAGTGCCTTTTAAAAGTCTTGCCTTATTGTGGTTAGTGATTCCTCAGTCCTATTCTTCCCTGTCCCTTGAAGCATTCTAATAAAAATGGATACCTACATCTCTTCAACATACAATTTTCTCAATCTGGCACCAAGAGTTCCTCCTAGCTACTCAATATGCTTCATTGGTACCTTGAATAGCAGATAAACAAAGATGGGCCCATCAGTTGGAGACTTTTCATGATCACCACAAAACACTGCATTAACAAATGAGCCACAAAGGTGGTCTCCTTCTATCCACATCATTAGGCACATAACTCTGCAAGTTGCCAGGAAAAACAAACAAACAAAAATAAAACAAAGGTTTGAGCAGTACTAGAATCTGGGTTTATAAACATCTGAAATAAGGGAGCTTTTACATTAAACAAAATTTTCTATTCAAGGAGGAGAACAACACTTATGTTGACACTGCAAACAATAGTAACAAACTATTGTTTGAGAAGCTAAAAGACCATATCAAGCCGTTGTCTGAAAAGAAAGCTACAAAAGCAAGGAGCAGTTCACTACAAACTAGACCAATAAAATGCAGGTTTATTAGCTTGCTTTATTAGAGTGTTTAACACTGAATACAATTAAAATGTACATTATTGTGGGGGTGTTGCAGCCAGCCACAATATATTCAATTTTTCCCTTATTGATGGCCTTTAAATTCACTGATGGGCTCTCTCCCCTTCCAAAATGTCAATAAAGATATGCTGGAGGTATAAATGCTGACCAGGATATATTGTCATGAGGTACGCATGAGGTAGAATAGAAGCAGATATCGGATTTCAATCGAGATACCATGTAGCCACTCGGGGGGGGGGGGGAGTCCCAGGGTTATGGGAGGAGGTGGGGACTAGAACCTGCTCCAAAGCAAGTTACTGCAACCTGCTTTAGCATGGGTTTTAATCATGTCTGGAAGTACCCAGAGATTGTGGGCGGATCTATTTTGGACCACTATCCAAAATGCTGGGAGGTTTAACACTTTACATGTGTGTGTTATTTAAAACATGTAATCTAAAGTATTAAAACCATTAAAATCTTATCTATAAAAATATCAAAACGGAATACCATTAAATATCTATTACTGTCAATTGGCAGAATTAAAGCAAGAATCTGCAAGCAGGACATCTTTTCCTAGGCTGGTTCTTTATTAAAAATGAAGAGTCCTATAGACTGCTGAATTTATTTCATATACACCTTCATGGACAAGATGGCCAAGGTTGTCATAAGCGGAAAAAGCTTATGTCATAATGAAACCTCAGTCTCCAAAAGCTGAAATGACTCTTTGTTCTGGCTGCAAATCTCTTTGGAAGAAGCATGCTAATAGTTCAAGTACAAAACAACTGGTTCACACTTCAGAAATGGTGACAAATGATATAAACCGATGTCTTATCTGGCACTGATTAGACACTGAAGCTGACACATCTCAAACTGCAAGACTATATGTATGCACAATTAAACAGATAAAAATTAAGTTAGAAAGAGAACTTCCAACTGGGGATAATTAAAACTGGAGCTATGGTATCCTTTTGGAGCTGTTCTTTGGAATAAGTTGTCTTCTGGCAATCTCCATTATGCCATATTTATATACTTGAAAAAGAACATATGAAAAGCCCAGTGAGAGCAGGTCAGCATCCTTTTCTTCTCAGCACACAAGTTAACAGGTATTTCAGAAAAAAACTAGTGAGAAGGTCATAAAGAAAATATCCCTACTTGGATAATTCTTCAGAATTACTACCACTCAATGATATCCTACTTTTGTGAAATGAGGATTCCCTGTAATTTGCATGTTACCAATGACATCATATGTTTCCAATGCAGACCTTGAAAGTTTTTTTTTGAACCATGACTCCCAGAATTTCTCAGCTGGCAGAGTTGGTTGCCCCATTAGCTAAAGGATTCTGGAACTTGTAGTCCAAAACAACATGTTTTCTTTAAAAATGTCTTACAAAGCAAATGAGCAGTGCCCCTGAAACTTTCACAGATTGAGCTGGATCTACATTTCACTATAATGCAGTTCAATCTGCAGTATATGACAGTGTAGATGTGGCCTTGGTGGAGGCTTCAAATAATGGCTTAAATTCAGTTGCAGTTCCTAACCAGAGAAGACCCATTAAATCAATCAGTATTGACTTGCCATTTAGCCGCTGAGTCAATTTTAGTTTGGACTAACAATGGATTTACATTGATATTACTGTTGTCGAGAAATCTGACCCTCAAATTATGAATTATATGAAAATATGTAAAATAGTATAGCTCTGTGAAACCCAAAGGGATACGTCTTTTGCTTTTCCTTAATCTTAGCTATGAAATCACCCAAGACCTCTTCCCCAATTTTCATAATCCTTTCACAATGGGCTGGGAAACAGAAGGGAAATAACTTAATGAACGTATAGCAGAGTGTTTCCTGCTTCCAATGATAAATCTCCTACCTCCATTGACAAATTTCCTATTTTCAATGGCAATATGAACAGGCACTATCTTCACCTGAGGCCTGGTGCCCATGCTTCGGACTAGGTTCTCTCATTGACATGGTTAACAACCATTGTGTTCACTAGACTCTTTCTGTTGTATACTCTGGGATTCAACCATTAAGCCCATCATGGACACTTTTGTATGTTACCACACCACATTCCTTTGGGTGTGGCCCATTAAACAGACTGACACTTAGCAAATTATAGTTTATTAGGTTTTCCACCACCACAAGGAGCCAATCAATGGAGCCTCTCCTCAGAGTTCTCAGCCAACTGGAATGTGGATCCTAGCTAGATAGTTTCTCCACACATTAGAAACTGATGCAGGTTGTCTGAATAGAGGTCAAAGTAAATAATAATGCCTTGAATCTTCCATTGTATTATGTCAGTACTTTGGAATGCTTTTCTCCTCTGACATCCTTTCTGGAAAGGAAAAATAAAAACCTCTGTTTTTGTCTTCTAACCTATCCATGTATTGATTTAGCCTTCTGGAGTAGCTAAGGTGCACTGGGCTTCCAAACCTGTGATTTTGCAGTTACTGAATCATAACATTACTGCATTAGTATTAATAGAACAAATACTGTAGTATAGCCGTTAGACTGTATATATTTCTTGGGGCTGTTCATACTTTTAAAAAATACCATCTACTTATTTTTTGCACTCATTTACTAATTTGCTCTCCCATTGTCACAGCAAGAGGAGATGGATTTTTTAAAAAAAATGTGTCTGCAAGATCAGGCAGGGAAAATACAATTCAGTGCCACTGTCTGCAATATTGATTAGAAAGAATCTCACACAGAGTATGTTAAGAAAATGAAGAAATAAATTAGGAAATAAATTAGTAAACTGACTCTCTTCCTATTCTGCCCTTACATAAAAGCAACTGGCCTATTTTCTTGGATTTCCCGCCTTTTAAAAAATATATTCCTCCCTTCCTTCCTTTTAGCACAAAGAACAGCAATCCATTCAGAAAAAAAATCTTCTCAGCATGACTTTGCATAAATAGATTTGACTATATGTGGTGTGTCCAGCCAACCAGAGAAACATAAGCAATCTCTTGTTATGACTTTTTAAACATGAAATCTCATCAAACTGTCATGTCAATGCTGCATGTCTGGAATTGTGGACTTATGACCTCATCAAACATGAAAAAAAATAAGAATCCTAGGAGACTTCTGCCTCAGTTCACTCTTAGAGCCGCGTGCTGCCTATCAGACAATGCAGGCTGACTTCTGGTGAAGGCTCTGTGGGTGAACTGGGGTGACAGCATGGTAAGACACTGTGCTGCCAACATGGTAGCCTGCCCTTTTTCCATTATTACAGGATTAAGCCATTTGACAATGCTTCCCCAAATATATGGAGAAGTGTCAATTGCTTGCTGGGGCACCAGGATTGCCCCACTGCTGCAATGATTCACCATGGAAGCTGGCAAATCACAACACTGGTCCTTATCCATGTGATGAGGTCCATAGACATAATTCTCTCAAGAGTGGTAATCATGTGTCTGCATTTTATTAGGATTATACCACTCTTCACTAAAGATGAGAATATGCACATATTCTCTCTATACAGTAAATTAAAAGCCAAAGGAAAGAACTCTTATCTTAGTCCTCTTCAGTGTTGTACCTTCCAAATGTTTTGACCTTCTCCATTGGCCATACAAATTGATGTAAATGGGAATAGTATTTCAAACCTTTTAGAGGATGCTCAGGGCATATCTACATTGACCACTTAGGTCAGTGTGAAATTGGCAGAGAAAGAAACATTGCCACTGTGCGGATTATGACAAGTGAAGTCTTGAAGCCAGTTTACTCCTTTTGATACAGCCCGAAATCCCATTGGCTTTTTAAGCTGCTGTATCACATTGTTGGCTAATGTTCAACTTGTTGTCCACTAAGGCTCCAAGTTCTCTTTCATATGGACTGTTGTCGAGCGAAGCGTCACCTATCCTGTATCTGTGCACTTGATTTTTTTTTCTTCCTCGATGTAGTATCCTACATTTCTCCTTATTGATATTCATTTTGTTAGTTTTGGCCCAGGTTTCTAATCAGTTAAGACTGTTTTGAATTCTGATTTTGTCTTCTGGAGTATTCGCAAACTCTTGGCTAATAACTTGATAAGCATGCCCTTTAAACTTTCATTCATGTCATTAATAAAGATTCCACTTTTTAAAAGTAGTTTAAGGCAGCTAACATTTCAAACAAAAACATTAAAATCATCACTCAAAACAATTTAAACAACAATAAAACAAAAGTCATATTATATTTATTTATCATGTCAGAAGCATATTGAAGGTACAGCTATAATTTATTTTAAAAGCCAAACAAAATTAAAAGCTTGGCATTATACCAAATGTCCTTTGATCAGAATCTGGCCACTTGGAGTGCCTATGGTATCATTGTGAGAAGGTCCTCCATTGTGCATGTGGCAGGACTCAGGCTGCATTGTAGTAAGTTGTCTGTGGCTTGCTTTTCTCCACAGTCGCATGTTGTGGACTCCACTTTGTTGCCCCATTTCTGAAGATTGGTTCTGCATCTTGTGGCAGTCTGTTCAGTGCTTTCAAGGTCACCCAGTATTATGTGTGCACAGGGGGAGTCTCTCATCCAGTATCAGCCATGGATTGAGGTTCTGGGCTTTAGCCTGCCACTTTTGGATTCTCACTTGCTGAGGTGCTCCTATGAGAATCTCTGTAGATCTTGGGGAGCTATTTCTTGATTTTAGGCATTGGCATGCTGGCTGATATCTGAACAGAGAAAGGACCAAAGATGTCACTGCCTTGTTCTTTTCATAATTGGCTGCGACTTCCTGATGGATGTCAGGTGATGCAACACTGGCTAAACAGTATAATTTCTCGAGTGTTATGGGGCATAGTGGTATGGGGCAAAGACATTTTAAAAAGTCATATGAGGTATATATTCATTTAAAATAAATTTATATGCACTACCTTAAAATTGGTTCCACAGCAATTCACAAAATTTAAACATTACAAATTCATAAGACTATACAGAAAATACTTTAAAATGTGGCACTGTTTTTATAAAATGTTGATTTTAAGCATTTGTCTGCCAACCCCCGAAGTAAAGACTCACGAATAAAGACACAACAACCAAGTCAATGGGTTCAAATTGGGCAACTTTTATTTAACGTTACCTATTTAAGTGCTTAACCTAACTCAAAGGGGTGTCGGGAACTGGTATAACAAACCCAGGTAGAATCACTACCCAATCTTAAGACAACAATTTTCGGGCGAAGCACCTGGGTTTCCTGGTAATAACCCCGGACCACCAAGCAAGGGAAATGAGTGAGGAGTCTCTTCTAAAGATCTTGCAGCCTGACTCCTCTCATTTCACGGCCATTTGACTTCACTTCACCTTTTAACTAAACAGTAGGTGAGTGTTTAACTTAATGGCCTATCACCCCTTAAGGGGGTGCCTTAGGTGCACACCGACTAAAGGATTTCCCTAACTATTTTACGCTAGCCTATTTAGCGATAGTCCACCATTCTATCTAGCCCCTAAACAGTATAGGGTAGGCAAAAAACCCTCCCCTTGAAACAAGAAGGGAAAAAATTCCTACCAGGTTCCATAGGCAACCTAAATTATACTGTTGATGGGCGGGAGTGGTGGGCAGCTTCCAGGGTCAGAATGAGCCTGGGTGGGGGCTGGCTTGTATAAACAGGCCACACCCCCTAGTCCTCTGGAAGGTTCCATTGGAACCCATCCCTGCCTCGTGGGAGGCAGACAAACCATTTTCTCTCTCCCCATTTCACGGGGAGAGGAAATTTATTGTCTGCCAACCCCCGAAGTAAAGACTCACGAATAAAGACACAACAACCAAGTCAATGGGTTCAAATTGGGCAACTTTTATTTAACGTTACCTATTTAAGTGCTTAACCTAACTCAAAGGGGTGTCGGGAACTGGTATAACAAACCCAGGTAGAATCACTACCCAATCTTAAGACAACAATTTTCGGGCGAAGCACCTGGGTTTCCTGGTAATAACCCCGGACCACCAAGCAAGGGAAATGAGTGAGGAGTCTCTTCTAAAGATCTTGCAGCCTGACTCCTCTCATTTCACGGCCATTTGACTTCACTTTACCTTTTAACTAAACAGTAGGTGAGAGTTTAACTTAATGGCCTATCACCCCTTAAGGGGGTGCCTTAGGTGCACACCGACTAAAGGATTTCCCTAACTATTTTACCCCACGGATTGGGGGCAAATGTCTATTTCGCCCCCATCCCCCACCAATTCCTCCAACACCCCCTGGATACCTTGCTGTAAATCTGCTAAAAACTGTTGGTTGCCCAATTCGGAAAGGTGCACTCCGTCCACTCGATACAATCTCTCATTCTCTCGAGTGATGGCTACGTGCTCAATGTAATAGCCTCTCTGACGAATCGTAAACATTCGCATGGCCCTGTTTATTCTCTTTCTGGCTCTCTTAAGCCTCCACACGTCGCCTCCTCCTAAGCACCTGTGACGTGGAATAATGGCCGACCATGCAATGTGCACACGGGGCCATGCCCGCCAAATCTTTTGGATATCTGCACGTGCTTGTAGGAAGAGTGCTTTCCCCGTCAACAAGCCCAAGTCGTTACCACCGAGGTGGATAACTAAAACATCAGGAGGTGGTCCGCTCCTGGCACTAAACAACAAGGGGCACAAACCGTACCAACGCAGGCCTCTCACGCCTCTCCATTCGACCGTTGCGATGGAAGCGAGACCCAAATGCTGGCCATAGGCAGTCTTAAGGGCCTCTCTTTCCGCCCAGAAGACAAAACTGTGTCCGCACACCAGGACCCTTCTCCTATGCGCCAGCCCTTTTACTCCATCAACCCGGTATAACCTTTTGTCGTCTCGGGTGATGCCTGGATGCTCTATGTAATGACCCCTTGGTCGGATCATGAACCTTCGCATGGCCATATTCACATGTTTCCTGGCTCTCTCTAGCCTCCGCACGTCACCTCCTCTCAACCACCTGCGACGTGGTATAATGGCCGACCAAGCGATGCGGACACGGGGCCATGCCCGCCAAATCTTCTGCATATTAGCATGCGCCTGTAAAAAGAGCGCCTTTGCCGTTAACAGGCCCAAATCGTTACCACCGAGGTGGATCACTAACACATCAGGAGGTCGCAAGCTCCTGGAATCAAACAACAAAGGGGGGACAAACTGTCCCAACACAGGCCTCTTTCGCAACGCAGGCCTCTTACGCCTCTCCATTCGACAGTTGCGATGGATGCAAGAACCAAATGTTGGCCATAGGCAGTCTTGTGGGCTTCTCTTCCCGCCCAGAAGACAAAACTGTGTCCGCACACCAGGACCCTCTATCTATGTGCCAGCCCAACGTGACCAATGATAACAATAACTATAATGAAACTGGACGTACGTAACTCTTAAACGCGCTGGACCTCCATCTGCCTAAGGCCTTAATTTTTTCCTCTTCATATCCCATTGCTGATGCTGATGAGGCCACGCCAATCCTAAATGAGTGTGTGTCTTGGAAAACCTTAACATCAGAAACAAGCAGAGCGCGGTGTGAGGTATCAGACTTGGATAATGACACCCATTCACTCACACGAAGGGCTGCAAAAAATGCCGTCAACGCTGCTGCATGAAACAAAGCCTGCTCGTATAGTGATGTGCACAAACGGGGCCATATTTGCCTAAGTCCCTTAAGAATTGTAGGTGTCAAGGGCTGGCGGTCCTTCTTGGGATGCCCACACTGCCTGGACCATCCGGCTATAATTTTGTGGATGTGAAAGTCGTCAGTGGGATCGCTAAGGCCCTGGGCCTTAAACCAATATGCGAGCGCTGACAACTTTGATTTGATGGATTGTGGGGCCAAACCTCTCCTTTTGTGGTAAACACAAAACTGAGCCAAGTGCTCATAAGGCACCGGCATGGACTCAGGTAATTTATAATGCTGCCTAAAGTGTCCCTCAAAGCAAACTCCAAACCCTATGGCGCCTGAAGCGTCCGATGAGACTTGTAAAGCATTCTTAACCATCATCTCCTGTCGCCAAAACGAAACTCCATTAAATTGGCGAAGGAATTGTAGCCAAATGAACAAATCAGACTTTAAAGCTAGCGTTATCCTAATGTGATGGTGTGGCATGGCTACACCTGAGATAGCATCACAAAGTCTGCGAAGAAACGCCCGGCCAGGTGCTATTACCTTACAGGCAAAATTTAGATGGCCAATTATCTGTTGAAACTCCCTTAAGGTAGCCTTCTGCCGTGACAAAAAGTGTTCTAACTTATCTATCAAACCCTCAAACTTTGCCGCCGGCAGCCTGGAAAATTGATTAACTGTATCTAATTCTATCCCCAAAAGGTCAAAACCGTATGGGGACCTTCCGTTTTTCCTCAGCCAGAGGCACAACGCCGCAGCAACCGCACTGCTGAATCAAAAGATGTGTAGTTTACTGAGCATTGCTCATCGGGAATGGCGTCATTCACAGAGCCCCCTCTGGGGTAAGACAAATGATGAATGAGGCGAGATTCACTGATGGCTTTTTTGGGCACTATTCCCAACGGGGAAAACCTAAACTGAGGCATGGGGGGTGCAGAAAATGGTCCCAGAACCCTGCCCTCCTTTACCTCTTTATCTATTTTTTGTTTGACCACTGCCTCCAAGCCTATAACAGATTTCAAATTAGGAGATAAACAGGGGGAACACGGCCCAAGGGCCGGAATCCGGAAACCATCCATAAAGCCACGAAGCAAATAAATTGCCTCAGCTCTGTCAGGGTATATTTCCAGCCAACCACTAAGAGGACCCACCTTGACTGGGCTGGGGCCCTTTCTGAACATTAGCCTGGGCAGGGTTCTTTCTATGAAACTGGGCATCCCTTGGATTAAATCTTGTGGGCTTTCCTTTATAACAGGTCTTAGCTGCGTGGTTACCCTGGCATATTGTACAGGCGTGTTGAAATCTGCAGTTCTTGCGGGAGCAAGCTCCCTGCGCCGCATAGTCCGAGCACATATGCTCTTTTCTTTGTGGCTGTTATGCTGGGCCTCCTTGCCGAAAGGGTTGACCTCCCCTAGTGTTTTGGATGGTGTGGTCACTACCGGCCTTCTCACCAGAGACGATCTGGTTGTATTCATTACCTCCATCCACAGCTGACTATCAATGAGGTCCCATCGCTTATTAGGCATCGTGGCAGCCTCAGCACGAAAGCGGCTATCATAAACCAGCCACGCCTGACCGGAGTAATTAACATATGCCCCATGAATTATATTTTGATATTTAAACAGGGACTTAGCCCTATATGGATGAGCCTCAACTATCAAGGATGCATAAATGGTGTAGCAAGCTATCCAGTTTTTCCAATTTTGTTGCACCCTCCTCTTCTTTAATTTTTCTTTGCATTCCTCATCCAGATCCTCTTTTTCCTTCTTCTCTAATTCTCTAAAGTATACAGAAAAAATATCTATATATTCATTCCTGAGGATCTTATCAATGGTTTTTTGAGACAAATGGGCCCCTAGAGAGGCCGAGGCCGCCGTAGAAATTATTGGCAGAACCCATTTGTCAGTTCCCCAAAATTGGTTGGCCTCCCCCGTTCTAGCCACTTCTAGGGATATTGGGGCCACAGCAGTGTCATGGGAAACGGCCTTAATGACCGAAACCCCAGGTGCAGCCGGCGCTGAATCCGTGTGAGTAAGTGATGTAGTTTGCATCTGATTTTGGCCCCAGGGCCAAACCAGTGTGGTGCTGTTACCTGTAGACGTGGAGGGTCCCTCCGGGACAGCAGGTTGCGAAGAGGGGTTGGTCGACACCATGATTTCAGGCGTGGAAGGTTGACTCTGACATGCTGGCAGCACTGGGTCAGCCGGCTTGGGCGTAGATGTCGCGGCTGGCCTCGCTGTCGGCACTTGACCAGCTGTTGCAGTGCTCTGCGGTTCTGCTTGGGCCACCATGGGCCCAGTTGTTATCGTTGAACTCGCCGCTGGAGCTTGGACAGCCATTGCCTGGGGCTGAGATAAAGCCCGAGCCCCGGGATCACCGTCTGGCTGGTTGGACTCCGACTGGGTGGCCTGCTCTCCTTCTTGAGTCCCAGCTTTTCGAGCAGACTCTAGTGGAGACATGCGAGAAAGCAAACTCTTAAAGATTAGCTTAGTACTAGCCCGTCGAGCCAGGCGCGGCCCGGCCTCCCTCACCGGCAAACCCCTCTCCCTCTCAAACTTATCCATTCTGGCCATTAAGGCCTCGATGTCCTCGGCCGAAACGCCCTCATCCTCCGACGATGACTCGTGAGGAGGGGGGGCGTTTCGCCGGCATCTTCTTGGCCAGCCCCTGTCCCTTAGAGCAGCTCATGTTCTTCTTTGGCGCCATCCTGAAGGAAAAATTGATGCTGCTCCATCAAATATAGCAAAGAATGCTGGTCTCCTCTAAAATGTCATCAGTTCAAGCTGGAGCTAACCTCAGCAGCTCACTTCCCACCTGTGATCTCCTATCAATGGTAAACAGACTTTGAACCTGACTGGCTTAAGCAAGCCCTATGCTCATGTGGTCTGCCTGATGAACTGTCGCTGACTGATGGGGCCTACTGATCTACTCACATTTGCATATCGCAAAGATATCCCTATCGGAAGCTGGATCTAACAGCAGGAGCTCCCCTCCTGGCGTAATTTCTTTGTTGTTTTTTGTTTTGTTTTGTGTTTTTGCTATCCGAAGCTGGATCTAACAGCAGGAGCTCCCCTCCTGGCGTAATTTTTTGTTGCTATCCGAAGCTGGATCTAACAGCAGGAGCTCACTTCCTGGCATAATTATTTTATTTATTTATTTAATTAATTAATTTTTTGCTATCAGAAGCTGGATCTAACAGCAGGAGCTCCCCTCCTGGCGTATATATGTGTGTGTGTGTATATATATATATATATATGCTATCAGAAGCTGGATCTAACAGCAGGAGCTCCCTTCCTGGCATTATTTATTTATTTATTTTTGCTATCAGAAGCTGGATCTAACAGCAGGAACTCCCCTCCTGGTGTAATTTATTTTTTTTGTTGCTATCAGAAGCTGGAACTAACAGCAGGAGCTCCCCTCCTGGCGTAATTTTTGTTTGTTATCCGAAGCTGGATCTAACAGCAGGAGCTCCCCTCCTGGCGTAATTTTTTTTGTTTGTTATCCGAAGCTGGATCTAACAGCAGGAGCTCACCTCCTGATGTATTTTTTGTTGCTATCCAAAGCTGGATCTAACAGCAGGAGCTCCCCTCCTGGTGTTTTTTTTTTGTTGCTATCAGAAGCTGGATCTAACAGCAGGAGCTCCCCTCCTGGCGTAATTTATTTATTTATTTTGCTGTCAGAAGCTGGATCTAACAGCAGGAACTCACCTCCTGGCGTAATTTATTTATTTATTTTGCTATCCAAAGCTGGATCTAACAGCAGGAGCTCACCTCCTGGCGTAATTTTTTGTTGCTATCCGAAGCTGGATCTAACAGCAGGAGCTCCCCTCCTGGCATTTTTTTTGCTATCAGAAGCTGGATCTAACAGCAGGAGCTCCCCTCCTAGCGTAATTTATTTATTTATTTATTTTGCTATCAGAAGCTGGATCTAACAGCAGGAGCTCCCCTCCTGGTGTAATTTAAATTTTTTATTTATTTTATTTTATTTTAATTAGAAGCTGGATCTAATAGCAGGAGCTCCAATTCATTTGCAAAGCTGGTTTAAATCATCAACCAGCCAGCTGCTTGCACTGACAAAATGCCCGAGCCGGCCCAGCTCAAGGTTAGCCCAAAATGGCGGCCGCCTCTTCTCCTAAAATGGCCGCCATCAAGTGCAACCAAACCAAAACTGAAACCAGTATCAGGAGGGCCCAGCTGGCATATGAAACAAAAACCTGCTGCAGTAATGACCTCACACCATGCCCACATGGCGACCCAAGGCCGAGCTCGGCCTAAGCCTCCATGAGCGGGCCTGGCCAAAGGACGAGGAAAGAAGAGGCAGGAAGCGGGAGGGGGGGTGGGTGCTCGAAACCAGACCCCCGATGAAGCGACCCACAGGCCTTCCTGGAGGAGGGGGTGCCGCCCACCCCCACAGGGCCCCGACACAGACCTGTAGGTATTCTTTTTCCCTTCTGCTTCATCTGGTCTTCTTTCTTGAGTTCTTCACTCCACTCTCCTCTTCAATCAGATCTTCTCCCAATCTTCAGACCTCTTTAGTCTGCCTTCACTCTGTCTTCTCTTTTCTTCTTTCTTCCCCTTTCTTCAATCTTGTCTTCTCCCTGGTCATCACTGCGTCTTCACTCTCCAGCTTCCAGGGTCAGAATGAGCCTGGGTGGGGGCTGGCTTGTATAAACAGGCCACACCCCCTAGTCCTCTGGAAGGTTCCATTGGAACCCATCCCTGCCTCGTGGGAGGCAGACAAACCATTTTCTCTCTCCCCATTTCACGGGTAGAGGAAATTTATTTTGTTTGGTACATAAAGAGGGTATTTTATAACCATACTGCAGCTGAAAAGTTTTTATTTCTAAAAAGACACAATTAATTCTCATACACTAGAATTAAGGATGTTAATATCTGACTACTTTGCTTACATAACAAGTGATAATAAAATTTTTGGACTATATTAAGATGAAAGATGAAATATTATTTAAATAAAAGAGTTTTTTTCATGAAGAAGGTAAATTGGCATTGAAGCTGGACCGTGACCAATAATGCTCCCTACCACACAACGCCATGTGAATCCCACTGCTGGTTTGCATCCTCTCCATGATAAAACTATCCCCACAGTTGAAGGTCAAAGACTATCAATAGCTGCTACTCTTAAATCATATATTTAGTGCATTGGGGCCATTTCACTTCTATGAAGTGACATGATTAAGTGGGATTCTCCTTCTCTTCCATGCTCCCTCCCTCCACTCCCTTCATCATTCCCAGGCTGATAACTTAAAATTTTAATAGTATTTGGCACTTTTTAAACTTACTATATCTGGAATTGCAAAACTGCCTCAATTTTTTATTTAAAACATCACTGAGAAAATTACAGGGAAATTACAAGAAATGATGAACCAGTTACCTGAACTCATCTGCTCTGGCCAACATATCATATTGCTGATAAAGCTTGTGTCTTGCTTTGCAGCAATAGAAAGAAGTTTTGCTCCCAATAGAATCCATGGCTTTCTCACTGTTGTTGGGAAAACAAATACGTTTCAGAATCCTAACCTGATGTTCACACATACAGAAATGTTTACTAAATTAATCTGCACACAAATGAACATTTTTTTCTTCTTTTTTTTTTAGAAAATTGTGTGCCTGTCCCACCTCCCCCATTGCGTTTCTGCAAGATGAATCTCAGCATTCTTGCACAAAACTCTAATATAAGTATGTACAAATCTTACCCACAACATATTTCTGTTTATTAATGGCAAACATTTCCACATAAATTATGAGTCATTGATCAGAACAATTGGTTGTTGTGTAAGCAATGAAGAACACTGTAATATTAGGCTTTCATTAAATTTAGAAGCTTATAAAATCAAAATTGTCTTTTCAGGGCATTATGAAATGGTGTGCTATTATGCAGTATAAAACAATTATACATTACAAAATGACATGGTACACGTTCAGTATGAAAAAAATGGTGCCTGGGTTAGAGCAATTTTTGTGCTCACAATGAATAGTTTTAGTAATTCCTATATTCATGTACTCTAATTGTAGTGAACCATTTTATTTTCTGAGTAAGCTAATCAAGGATCCCTGAGCTACCCACCTGCTGTATCAGATACAATAGAACAGTGGTTCTCAACCTGTGGGTCCTCAGATGTTTTGACCTTCAACTTCCAGAAATCCCAACATCTGACAAACTGGCTGGGATTTCTGGGAGTTGTAGGCCAAAACACCTGGGGACCCATAGGTTGAGAACCACTGCAATAGAGGATGCGGTCTCATCACAATGGCATGAGCTAAGATACAACTACTACAGGTCCATTTAGCTTTTATGAAAACTTTGTGTCAGACTGCAAAATGTCTTGTGTCAGCTCCAAATCCCATAAGAAGGCATTTTTCTCAGTAAATACGCATAGGATTATCTTGCCAGAATGCAACAATGTACACGCTGAAGAGGAAGCAAATCTAATTGACTTCAATGGGGACTACTTCTGACCAGATCCACCAAGGACCTCAGAGCACATTCCTTTTCATTTTGAACATTTTCTTTTCCTTTAAAGGTATCTCAAATATGTATTGTTGTGAAGAAATAAGGAGGAAAAGCATTAACGAGATTATTGATTCATCATCTCTGAGTCTTTGAGATTCAGCACAAGATCAAATACATACATTAATAGATGTCTTAATAAAGTAATCATTATGTGCAGGCTCTTTGTAGAAATATTGACAGATTCATATTGCTTGCATCATAAGCATCTCCTTTTTCATCTATGAGACTGTAAACAGAAAGACTTTCTGTCTGTGCTCATTTCAGTGCTGTTTTTAATACTGGATGGTTTGTTTTACTCTGTACCCTTTTCCGTAACAGACAGTTATGATATCTGAACTAAGTCTCTCTCCCCCCCCCCTTTTAAATAGCGACCCTCTCCCAACTACTGATTTTGCTTGAACAAGAAAATAAAATGCTACAAGGTATTATTTTAATGTGTGTTTACCTGTATATGTTTCTTGTCTTCGTTTGGCTTGGGGCTTCAGAAAACAGCTCTGTTTCTGCCTCATAAAAATGGACAGAGAAACTAACAATTTTAACATAACACCACATTGACAGCATGTCTTGTTATCCTTTCCTACTTCATGTGAAGAATAGCTAACATTTTCAGCTAAAGAATTTGTCTCAAGGAGGATGTGAGAGATCAATATCCTCTCAGTGTTGCATTGTCCAGTGCATCAACTTCTGTTGCCACCAAACTATGCAGCTTTTGTTATGTTGCATTCTGGAGCATGAGGGTTAAGATGACCAGTAGTCCATGTATATATGAAATAGTGCTTTTAGAATAAGATTTAGAGGTGAATTACAATGAAGAAGGTTCAGACAGTACAAGGAATAAGCAATCCTAAGCTAATTCACTCATGCATAAATATCACATGGATATAAGACTGATTGATTTTCATCTCAACGTGTGAACTCAATATATGATATTTACCATGAGGTTAAGACATAAAAATCTTTGGCCCCAGGCAAATGGCTAGTCTGAACTAGAATGAATGGATAGAATCAGTTCCTGAATAGGAATGTAACATTTTGCAAGCAACAATAAAAATGGGGTTAAGATTCAAAGTTATCCAGCCCTTTCCAGTTATTTGCTGCATAAAATGTTTTCTCATCATTTTCTAAGGCTCTGGTAATAGAAAAGGAACAGATTTTTTCTTTTGTTTACAGGAGACTACATGGCAAACACACACACACCATTCTTTCTGCACTTATTTAGTATTTCTCTTATTTTGGCTTTGATAGCTAATACATTTTGTATTAGATTCATGATTTAGATAACCCTTTGCTTCTTTTTATGGGTAAATAATTTTAGACATTGCCTGTGCTCACCAAAACTTGCTCGTGAATAAGTATTGCTTTAGCATAGTTAGCTAAATGAGGTTTAATGTGTGTGCATGACTATAAGCGTGGCATAAACTGACAGAATTACTATAAGAGGTAAGACTTTGCAATAAAATATTATTCCATACACCATAACCAGAAAGACAAGTTAATTTTGCAAATAAGAAAACAGAACTGTATATATTAATGACACCTTGTTTAAATATTGATTCTCTTCACCAAACCATTTCACATTATATAATATTTGTTTCATGCAGTAGTTTTCAACCCTTCACAAAGCATCTTAGTACAGTGAATAGATTGACCTGGAATATGGGACAGGTATCTTTCAATGCCCAGTACAGCTTATGAAGTCTTCAGACAATGTAAACTCTGTAGGGGGAAGTTGTGGACTAGCAAAGGTGGGATTGCAAGAGTCATAATGTTTAAGCTAGGATCAGGAAGCCAGGGTTTAAATCCCAATTTTGCAAAGGAAATCAACTGGAAAACCTTGTACAAATTAATACCCTCTCAGCCTCAGAGAAAAACAATGACAGACCCCTTCTGAAGAAATCTTGCTAAGAAAAACCTGTTATAGGTTCACTCATGAATCAGATATGACATACAACATGGCAAACACATAGTCACATAAATCCAGGTTTGTTGTCATACAATAAATATTTTCAGACAATCATTTCACCCAATAAATGAATGTGTCAGGTGATAATACTAATGCATCTGGATAGCTGCTACTTTGTCCATGTACCTCCATGTCCCCAGGTTCAGTGCTAAAACAAAAGGGAGGCATCACACATAGAATCATAAAATCCTAGATTTGGAGGAGACCACAAAGACTATTAATTCTCCTTCCATGCACGAAAACCCAATCAAAGAACTCCCGACAAATGGCCATCCAGCTTCTCAAAATTCCTCTGAGAAGACAATTCCATTACCTTCATTCTCTGAGGCAGCATATTCCACTGCTAAATGCAGATATACCAATCAGCAAGGAGGCAGTGGATTCATGATTGGGAGCATAACTTGCAATTGTAATTGAACAGCTTTAATAAGTGTTCATCCTAATTATGCTGCCTGGTGTTTTGTGGGAGTGAACCAGGAAAACTGTACATGCTTTGTCTTCCGTCTCTTGGATGACAGATAGGATATGTTTTTGGTAAATTAAACCATTAGGTGAAATAACTAAAAATTCTAAGGATTCTTGACTTGTACATGATCATATTACTCCTTGGGTAGAGCGAAAGCCATAGTAATGAAGGACTTTAAAAAAGAACACCTAAGTTTACATGGATCCCACCAGACCGCAAAGTACACATGCAAACCACATGAGTATAACTCACCTGCCCCGCGTTATGACCAATCAAGAATTCCTAACTTTGCTATCTATCTGATATCAGATAACTGTCAAAACACTTCTCATACCAAACATGGTTCATGCCTGAGAAAGAAACTCTGAAGGCCTCCTAACTTTCTCAGATATAGGAATGAAGTTGACAAGCTGGAAAATTTCCCCGGTAGGAGATGAATGAATTTCTAACGGTGTTTGCAATGCTTGAAACACTATGGTAGAACCACGCCTTTTCATTTGATACAAAACATATGCAGACTCAAAGAACAGACTACACAGACCATTAGACCATGGCCCATTTCCACATCTACCATCCTTTGGCACTAAGGGCCTCATCAGATGAGCAAAAGTGCCCATCCTATGCCACTTTCACCCCTCTTCAGGCACGGAACTCACCAGCTTCCATCCCGTAACATTGATCTTCTTCCAGTGGGGCTTCATGCCTGAAGAGGGGAAAAATTGGCATTGGCCACAGCAGTGTCAACAGAGGAGTCTTCCCATGTTGCATGAGAAACAATTGGAGAAAGGGGGGAGCCAGATGCCAGACACTTCCCTCATAGGATGGGGAAAGTAGCAAGGTGGGCAATGCAGAACATGGGATGACGGTTTCCCCATGCCCCACTCCAGACCACAGATTAGGTACCAGTGATGAAGTTCACAGATTACGTACCAATGGAGAAATATTTTCAGTTGGGAAAAGATGCATCCTTGGTGTAGGCTCTCACCTGAGAATGTTACCCACTAATGCCTGATGTTGATGATGATGACAACGATGATGATTGTATCTCACATTTCTCTCATGTAAGACCTATAGAGGCACTCCACCGATTCACTTAAGCAAGATCTACACTGCCAAATAATGCAGTTTGAACTATATTATATGGCAGTGTAGATCTAGCCTTAGAAGTATATGTATTGGAATCAAATTCAGTACAAATGTTACATTTGGAGATAAGAAAGTAATTCTTATTTAGTATTAGAAGCTTCTCAGAATGAAGCACATGAAGTTGGGGGTTGGATACTGATGGTACATGTAATTCATGTTTAAGCTCTTTTCTTTTATTGTGGACAGTTTTGCTAAACATTCAAATGGTCTAAAATGTCAGGTATAAAGTGTTCTTAAGCATTGTAATTTGGAAAATAATTATTGAGCTGAGTCTGTTGTAAGAATAATCACAGGTGAGTGGGAAAGTTTTTGGTGCACTGACTAGTTCCACTTAGACCTGTAATATATAATTATATAAGCTTTTAATGATGATTATAGGGCGTCGGTATTCTGGGCTAAATGGGGGAGGGAGGGGTCCAAACAACTTTTAAATAAGACATTCTATTTCTACTCTTGGATTTGTAACACAGCACAGTTTCTGAACAAAGCATGTGATCCTGTCTGAAGAAAAAAATTAAACTCCAACTGAAAAGCGTGTTTATGTCTTTCATGAATATTACTAATCTGTCGGCCACTTTTGAACTCAAATAAGATTCACATTATCTGGCAGAATACATGTCATGGAGAAAGATTGCAAAATAAAATAATATAAAAATATAAGCTGCTTGGAGTTTACTAATATACAAAGTGAAATGGCAGAATATTTTATTTGCATTTCCATACATCACAATTACATGCTGATTTTCCGTGGTAATTAAGGATAAAATGTTGAAATTCTAATGAAGGACATTTAGTCATTATTTATTTATTTAAGAAAATGAGGGCAAGGAGGCAGTAGACAGAGCTGTTTCATGTTCAGAGGCTATGTGTGGCTAAGGCCACCAGATGTTGGGGAGAAATAATGGCAGAGTTCTGTCACCTTCATACCGCACTTTCCTCGGTGCCCCTGGCTGGCTGCTGTTCAAAGGAGAATGCGACATTGGATGGGCCCATGGTTTGATCAAGGAAGACAGTTTTTATGTCCTTATTTCAAATTGCTTCAAATGTAGTACTGAAGAAATGTACAAAAGTTTTAGACTGTCTTTCGGTCGCTTATTTAAATGATCTTCAATAAAGTAAAAGGTATTACCTACCAGCTTTTTTCCCCTTGAGATACCCACAGAACACATAAGGAAGTTAAAAAGACCTTGACTGGCTTAAATGTATTTAAATTTCTTTTGTAGAGAACTGGATTTTCAACTGTTTGGGATTACAATCAAAATGAATTTGATGGTTCAGCTCAGCTTCCAGTGGATTACAGTCTGAATGCCATCTGCTTCATATTACAGCAAAATTGTGATCCCCTTCCAAATTTAGAAGTCCAGAACTGAACAAACAGAATAACTAAGATCATCCATCTTTTGATCACAAAAAGAAGAAAGAAGGTGGGTGTCCAAACTTAGTCTCCAAAGACGGGCACTCTCTCTTGTGAGCACCTGCTATTTTGACATTGAATGACAATGGGGGAATAAAGAATTTCTTTCAAGTCCTCTTTCGCTTTCAGACATTCAAGGTTTCGTAAACTGTGTATACTCACAAGACAACCCTGTCATAACTTGCCTTTTATTGTTGTGACATCATTGATGAGTAAATGGAAAAATATACACTTATTCGTGTGAGTATGTGCATGATAGTGGAAGGAAATATGGATCTAGGTGAACATACCATTTTGTGTCTCAGTTCAATCTAGCTACAAATAGAATTGTAGCTGGAATGTGCCTCCGGAGCAATTGGAAGAAAAACCAAATGCAATAGGAATAACAAAGATTGTTGACAAATTGGTTTGTTCAGTAATTTATTATAATCCTTCAAAGCTTCATCATGAGACTTTGGTTTTGAAATTTTCTCAAGCATTTCAGACATTCTCAGAGAAGCAGTAGATAGTACTTTTAAAACATTTTTGATATGCAAAATACCCTCTGTCTACAAGTGATGGTCTTGGAAAAGGGCATGAAGCTTTTGCCTTCTCCAAGGACTGGATGATGTTTCCTCCAGCTACTAGGTTTGGGCCCAGATTAGTTTGACCAAAAGTGATTTGTAATATTTGCTTGTTTGTTTCGCATAATCCCCCAAAAACATAATGGGGAGAAAGGGAACAAAAAGCCCGCAAAAATGGATCAAAAGAACCAGATTTATCGGGTACTGGATAGGATGGAGATAAGTCTGCAATATAACTGAATCGGGGTCTGCTGCAGATGCTTCCAGAGAAGATAGGATTAACTGTAGCATCTTTTCTCTCTCCCTGTCAGCGGAAAAGTACCCTAGGCTTCTCCTCCAGAGATTGCCCTACTGGGAACTCACTTTCTCACTGGCACTTGCATGGGGCAGTCATTGAAAAGTCTCCAAGTTCCTCTCAGAGCATGATGGGAGTTGAAGTTTCTCTCTCTGTGTCTCTCAGTCAGTAAAAGTCCTGGTTGTGTGCATGCTCTAATTGGCTGAGAATGCACATAACCATAGACTACAATTCCCATAGCCCTCTTTTGCAATTTGCCTTTTTTAAAAAAAAAATGTTATGGTAAAAACTTAAAATAATTCTTTAAAAAATCAGTAGATTGGTGAAATGCTCTGAAACTTGGCAGGCCTGCAGTTGTAAATGGGGTCTAAAACTGAGGTAGATTTCATGCAGATAGAATGGCTGAGGATTGAACCTTTAAACTTGACTGTTGTAGCCAATGGGCCGAATGTTTGCCAAACGAAAATGGCAACACTCCTCCCACTTCGAGTAACTTCCTGGTAAACAGAATGAGGGGTTAGCTGAAAACAGACTCCGAAATGGCATGCCTTTCAGCCAAATTGCACAAGTCTACCAGCTACTATTTCTGCTGGAAGTTGCTGGACTAAAGGAGGACTATTAGGTATTTGTGATGCCTCTGGTATGTCTTATTCATCTTCTGTGGTGGTGAACTCTGAATGAGGGTATGACAGATAGATACATGTATTGAATTAATCCAAGGACCATTCCAAGCAATTACAAATGATTATTATAAAATGTTAAACAAAATATAAGAAAAACACAATTCAGTTAAATAAAAAAATGTATTCATTGTGTCAAACTGGGAGACAGGTAAAAGCAATCAATTACTTTTCATCTCAAGAAACAGATATTTCTCTCCCTTAAATTGTGTCTTGGCTCTAATTAGCCATTTTAAAGCCCTAGAGATGGACAAAACAGCAATATCTGATTGGGCTCCAATATCACTAACTAAATTTTAGACTTGTGTTGATTCCCATTTGGATGTCTAGAGTAAGGCCATGGTTAGACAACATCCTTGTAAATTTATATAAGCAGGATGATTCCACTCCTTCTTGTTAGCCAGCTATTCTTGTAGACATTTCTTTCTATTGTATTAATTGATGCGAGTTTGAATCAATAGTTATATAACCTTAGTTGAATCTCTGAGCCATTTATTAAGATTGACCACACTATTGTCTTATGCACATTGCATGCCCATAAAAAAATTCTGGGTAGCTATAGTGGAAAAGATGTTTTAGAGACCGAGAATAATCAAATGTTTTCAATTCTATTCTATAGTTGAGAAGACTAGCACAAGGTGTGTTAGGGAATCCATCGACAAACCACCTACAGTGTTTCCTTTTGATTTCTTATTGTTAAAGGAAAGCAGTTTGAGCTAAATTTCCTTAGTAACCTACATAAATCAACTTGTCTGTATACATATCATCTGCATTCATTTTGGTATCAGATACCTTTAGAATAATAGAATAATAAAGTTGGGAGAGACCACATAGGCCATCTAGTCCAACCCCCATGCCATGCAGGAAAAGCGCAATCAAAGCATCACTGACAGATGGTCATCCAGCCTTTGTTTAAAGGCTTCCAAGGAAGGAGCTTCCACCACACTCCAAGGCAGAGATTTTCCACTGTTGAACAACTCTTATGGTCAGGAAATTCTTCTTAATGTTCATGTGGAATTTCTTTTCCTGTAATTTGAACCCTTTGATGTGAGTCCAAATCTGGAACTTATGCCCAGTAACTATAAAAACAAAACAAAACAAAACATAACAAGTTAAAATGGACCATGAATGCAGCCCTGTTGAACCCATTTGCCACTGGGAATTTCAGTAGGTAATGCATGATTCAACCTAGTTCAGACTCTTAATTAAGTGTATGCATATAACACTATTTTAAGAAAAAGAAGCCTTTGTCAATATTTGTAAATGTCTGTTTATATAATGAAATACAGCATTTAAATTAATGGAGGCAGTAAAGAACTGGTGCCTAGTTGTTGAACATTTTGATACCAAATAGGACCAAAACACAGTTATCTGCAATTTACCTTCTTTTTATGGAACCAGACTGCTCCTCTGATCAAAGAAAATTACATTCTGCCCAGTACTCTAATTTCAGCAAGAGACGTTGAGCATATGTTTTGGCAGAGATATCAAATAAAGAAATAGGCCTATAATGTTTTAGATCCCTACTATCCCCTCTCTTTTTAAAAAAGAGGAATTATCCCAAGTTTTCATCCATTTGGTATATGGCCAGAATTATTTATATTTGTGAATAAAGCAGCCAACGTAGCCATCCACCACGCTATATTTTCTTTAAAAGGTTTAGGAGTTAGAAAATCCTCTCCTGGGGCTTTATTATCCTTTAATAATTGAATAAGTGGCTTAATTTCCTGGGTGGTAACTGAGGGCTGTTTAGACAAGACATAAATATCCTTAGAGCTATCAACACCATTGATTATTTTATCTGTTTCCATTTTAGTTTTAAATAAATCAGAGTAGTAAACTCCCCATTCTTTAGCTGGAGTTGGAATCACTGGATGACAGCTAAAAGTTCTGAGCTTGACTGATACTAATCACCAGAATACAGCAGGATCTTTGTTTTTGGCCTCCCACTCTTGATTTGCCCCATCTTTTGCAAAACAAGACACTTTCTTTTCAGGAATTAATATCTTATAATTCTATCTAGTTCCAAGTACAGATACAAGTGCTCTACATTCAGAAATTACAAACTATTTTAATTTACCTTCTCAGGCATTTTTGCATTATTCTTCAATTTGCAGCAACCTTGGACCACTGCAACTGACTTTAGTTGATAACTAGAGACGTATGTAACCACATCTGTCATCATGTACTATCATCTGGAATGTCAATAGACGGAAATGGAGGTTTGGTCCCGGGGGGGGGGGGTGTCTATGGGTTGGGGTGCCGCCATAGGGGTGGTGACAGGTAAAGGGAGATACGGGAAAGGGAGAGCAAAACACTTATTCCAGCCCAAAATTCACAACAATAAATTGGCAAATTCTAAAGATGTTAACAATCTAAGGAAAAACCAAATCCAGCACAAAATTCACAACAGAACATTGGCAATTCCAAAAATTGAGATTACAATTCGGGCCGAAATTAGCAAACACAGATTGGCAACTTTAAAACATTCTCCTGACAAAATACAACTGAGGTGCCAGGATGGTGGCCCTCCAGGTTAAAGGTTCAATGTTCAATGCCAGGTCGGTAAATGGAAAAACTTCTATTATTAAAGATCTAATTCAAGAGGAACAAGCTGACCTGGCTTGTATAACAGAGACCTGGTTGGACGAAGGGGGAGGGGTTAACCTCACTCAGCTCTGCCCACCTGGCTACTCTGTGCAGCACCAACAAAGACTTGGAGGGCAGGGAGGTGGAGTTGCAGTGGTCTATAAGGATTTCATCCCCCTGATCAGGCGTCCCATCCCATAGTCATCTTCATTTGAATGTGCCGGCTTTAGGATAGGTGACCGGGACAGGATAGGTATTCTGTTAGTGTACCAACCACCACGCTGCACTACAGTCACCCTACCTGAGCTAGCAGGAGTGGTCTCGGACATGACGTTGAGCTCCCAACGGCTTTTAGTCCTGGGAGATTTTAATGTCCATGCCGACGCCTCTCTTTCAGGTGCGGCTCAGGATTTCATGGCCGCCATGGCAACCATGGGCCTGTCCCAACTAATATCTGGTCTCACCCACAGTGCCGGTCACACATTGGATTTGGTATTCTCCCAGGGATGGGATGGGGGTGACGAGGTGGAGGAGCTGACCATCCCTCCATTGCCATGGACCGATCACCACCTGATCAGGTTTAGACTAACTGCGCCTCCTAACCTCCGCAGGGGTGGTGGACCCATTAGAATGGTCCACCTCAGGGATGGGATGGGGGTGACGGGGTGGAGGAGCTGACCATTGCTCCATTGCCATGGAACGATCCCCACCTGATCAGGTTTAGACTAACTGCGCCTCCTAACCTCTGCAGGGGTGGTGGACCCATTAGAATGGTCTGCCCCAGGAGACTTATGGATCCAAACGGTTTCCTGATGGCTCTTGTGGATCTTCCCACCTCCTTGGCTCGCGATCCTGTCGATGCTCTGGTCTCCTGCTGGAACAGTGAGATGACCAGGGCTATTGATACAATCGCTCCGGGATGCCCCCCCCTCGAGTAACTGAGCTAAACCAGCCTCTTGGTTTACTGAGGAGCTGGCAGCGATGAAGCGAAAGAAGAGGAGGCTAGAGCACGTGTGGCGCCAGAGCCCCACCAATCCAGCCCAAACACTTCTGAATGCCTTTCTAAGGTCCTACAAAGTGGCAATAGCGATGGCATAGAAAACATCTCTTGCAGCCAATATTGCATCTGCGAAGAATCGTCCAGCTGAGCTTTTCCGAGTTGTCAGGGGTCTGTTAAACCCGCCGAAAAGCGAGGCCCCTGATAACTTGGTGGCCGGCTGTGAAGCATGTGCTCGATTCTTTGTGGATAAAATTGCGCGGATTTGCTCGGGTTTTGACGACATATTAACGGCAGTCTCTGGGGATGTAACGCGAGCATCTGCTTGTCCAGTTTTGTTGGATTCTTTTCAATTGGTTCAGCTTGAGGATGTGGACAGGATCCTTGGAGAGGTGCGACCTACCACATGCATCCTAGACCCCTGCCCATCCTGGCTGATAAAAGAAGCCAGAGGGGGTTTGGCAGAGTGGGTGAAGGTGATGGTTAATGCCTCCTTACAGGTAGGAAAATTTCCAAGCTATTATAAAACTGCTGTTGAAGAAACCATCACTGGATCCCACTCAATTCGACAACTATCGGCCAGTTTCCAATCTCCCCTATTTGGGCAAAGTCATGGAACGTGTGGTGGCAACACAACTCCAGGGGTTTCTGGTAGACACTGATTATCTAGATCCGGCACAGTCTTGCTTTTGGCCGGGACATGGAACTGAGACAGCCTTGGTCGCCTTGGTAGATGATCTTCGCCGGGAAATGGACAGGGGGAGTGTGTCCCTGTTAGTTTTGCTGGACCTCTCAGCAGCCTTCGATACCATTGATTACGGTATCCTTCTGGGGCGCCTCATGGATATGGGGCTCGGGGGCATGGCTCTGCAGTGGCTCTGATCCTTCCTTGAGGGACGGTCCCAGAAGGTGTTATTGGGAGACATCTGTTCGGCCCCACAACCGTTGTTGTGTGGAGTCCCACAGGGCTCAATCTTGTCCCCGATGTTATTTAACATCTACATGAAGCCGCTGGGGGAGATCATTCGGAGTTTCGGACTAAGATGTTATCTCTACGCAGATGATGTCCAAATCTGTCACTCCTTTCCACCTGTCACCAAGGAGGCTGTCAAGACCTTGAATCGGTGCTTGGCTGCTGTGTCGGACTAGATGAGAGCTAACAAATTGAAATTGAATCCAGACAAGACAGAGGTCCTACTGGTCAGTCATAAGGCCGAACAGGGCATAGGGTTACAGCCTGTGTTAGATGGGGTTACACTCCCCCTGAAGACGCAGGTTCGCAGCTTGGGAGTAATCCTGGACTCATCGCTGAGCCTGGAATCCCAGGTCTCAGTGGTGGCCGGAAGAGCTTTTGCACAATTAAAACTTGTGCGCCAGCTGCACCCATACCTTGGGAAGTCGGATCTGGCCACGGTGGTCCACGATCTTGTTACATCCCGATTAGATTACTGCAACACTCTCTACGTGGGTTTGCCTTTGAAGACTGTTCGGAAAATCCAACTAGTCCAGCGGGAGGCAGCCAGATTCTTCACCGGAGCATCATACAGGGAGCATACCACCCCCCTGTTGTGTCAGCTCCACTGGCTGCCGATCCAGTTCCGAGCACAATTCAAAGTGCTGGTTTTGACCTACAAAACCCTATACGGCTCCGGCCCAGTGTATCTGTCCGAACGGATCTCCCTTTACATCACACCCCAGAGTTTAAAATCTTCTGGGGAGGCCCTTCTCTCGACCCCGCCTCTATCACAAGTGAGGTTGGCGGGGACGAGGAGCAGGGCCTTCTCGGTGGTGGCCCCCCACCTGTGGAATTCGTTCCCCGGGGAAATTAGATCAGCGACATCACTCCTTTCCTTCAGAAAAAAACTGAAAACATGGATTTGGGACCAGGCATTCGGACAATCGTGCAGATAAAGAAAGGACTTTGAGAATGGCCAGGAAATGACTAATGGAATGGAATTTGGAACTCTGAAAGACGAACGCTGAGCATTTGAATAGTTTTTATATGATGTGATGTATATTGATTGTTATGATTGTTTTAACTGTGATAATTGTTTTAACTATGGTTTTGTACACTATGTATAACTTTTGTATAGGCATCGAATTGTGCCTTTTGTAAGCCGCCCTGAGTCCCCCCTCGTGGGTTGAGAAGGGTGGGGTAAAAGTACCCGAAATAAATAAATATTGTGAAGACATATTGTCTAAAATGCAGAATTGATCTTGACACCTGGACCACAAACCATATCTTTCAGTATTCTACTCTCATATGAATCCAGGAAACACTTGGTGCTTAAAATCTCCACTTGTTGCCAACTTAATTTTTTCTCAGTTGTTGTTTAACCTACTTGTGATACATTTACCATCCTGTGTCACTGGCCTCTGATATATATATATTCTTAAACTGGCTGGTGATAACTTTGATTTCTTACATTTATTGCTATACCTGAGGGAAAAAAGGATGCTTTGACTGAACACACAAATATAGCCTATGACACTGCCAGCCAAACATGTGAAGCTTGCTATAGATATTGAACCTAAGATGAGTAAGATCAAGAACAACAAGACCCCTTTTATATGTTTTCCCCAACAAATGTCACCCTGCTTTGTTGGAATTGCTTTTTCACTAGTTGACCAGTAATACAACCCTTATCATTAATCTTACAACCCACACCTTAGTGCTAACTATGGACTTCATCGCATGAGCAGGGGAAAAGTGGGGGGAAACTATGTACCATATTCCTGCCCATCTTTCCCCATCTTCTGGGATGGCCAGCCATCCCACATCCTTACTGCATCAATGTCTGTCCACTCCCCCCCTCCCACACACACATATACACTTTCTCTATTTGGAGTCCAGTAATACACAACTCCTGTTTCCATGCATTACAGAAACAGAGCCATACAGAGTCCCACCAGAAGTGTTCTTACGTCATGGCCCCCATGAGACTCTGATTGTAAAGTGTGTAGAAACAAAGAAAATTCTGCATGTGATTAGGTCTAAAGCTACAGCAAAGCCTATTCTAGCATTGAAGTCACCCATCACAGTAGCATTAGGGAATTTTTGGTTTAGGTCCTCCATCACTGGTTTTTAAAGCCCTAATAGGTTTCAGATCTAAACAAATAATTCATTCTTGAGTGGGCTTAATGCACTCACATTTTTATGGGTTGATGATATCAACCACAGCATCCAAAGAAACATTAAAACAAAAAGAATGGAACAGCCTAGATTCCTATCTAAATATTTAATTACTTGCCAATTTGAACTATTCAGATTCACATGCTTGTGATGATTTAGAAAACATTTGTTAATTTTAGTGAACATCCACACTACAAAATTGCAACAAATTGACACCACTTTAATTATCATGTCTCCATTTTATGCAATCCTAGGATATATAGTTTTCTTCTGGTACCAGTGCTCTCTGCCAGAGAAATATCTCACAACACTAAAAATTCCAGAATTCTATAGCATTCAGACATATAGCTTATTTGAGTCTCCTTCGGGGGAGATAAGCAGGGTATCAATAATAATAATGGAGCCCCCGGTGGCGCAGTGGGTTAAAGCACTGTGCCGGCAGGACTGAAGACCGACAGGTCGCCGGTTCGAATCCGGGGAGAGGCGGATGAGCTCCCTCTATCAGCTCCAGCTCCTCATGCGGGGACATGAGGGAAGCCTCCCACAAGGATGATAAAACATCAGAAATCATCCAGGCGTCCCCTGGGCAATGTCCTTGCAGACGTCCAATTCTCTCACAACAGGAGCGGTTGCTCCTGACACGACAAATCATCATCATCATCATCATCATCATCATCATCATCATCATCAGTGAATGTAGTGTCAAACTGCTATGATTCTGCATTGTGGTTACAACCTTAATTATTCTCAAAGCATCAGTTTCAGCTATTCTCCTCTTTTATGTACCACACTGTATGTCTTCACCTTAATTGCTGGTTTCTTGCGCTTCACTTAGGCTGAGATTCTTTTCTTATTTTCTATTAACATCATGAGTATTTCCTTCAAGTAATTGCATTAGAGATCTAGCCTTCTCAGAAACTTCAATTATGCTTTACTTGTAAAGCCTGAATAGATTTGAGGAGGGTAAACTTCTCTATCAGAAAAAAAAGCTAATCTCAACATAAAACCATCTGATGGGATTCAGAGACTAAAATATCTAAAGTCACAAAATCATGTGACTGCCTTGATTTTGAAAATATATCAATATTTTGTGACTTTGCTTGCTGATTTGTATTAAGTGAATATGAAAACTAAGTCAATATGTTTTTTTAAAAAAAACTGTTCTAAAAATAAAACTTAAAAAAAACCCCAATAGCAATAACTCCATACATACTCAAATTGCCATTGTGCAAATTGATGTGCAGAATATCAGTAGGATGCAGGGCCCCTGGCAGAACCACATATAAATTTCAACAGAAATGTACACTGTGTTCTGATGGATCCAAGTTAAATTAGGATCTTTCATAAACATCAGTGTTCAAGGGATGAGAACCAAATTCCAACTAGATCTTACATTACAGCTCATCTGCAACTCATCATGCTCAGCCATAACAGCCAGCTTGACAGATTCTGCAGTCTCTGGTGATATGAATGTATTTTCTTCCTGCTGATTTTATGTCAATTCCAATGCCATGTCACCACTCACATTAATGTTCAGCTGAGACTTTCTGTTGGCAATAATCTCTATACATATTTTAACATTTTTAAAATCCCCTCCAGAACTCCTTTTAGGTTGTCTTAAGTAGGATAACTTTAATGGGAAAGTCTAATGAGTCTTCCATAAAAGTGGTCCTGCTTTTAGGGTTTTATTTTTCTGGGCACACAGGGAAGATTTCACTTATTTTCACAACTTTTTATGTGTTTGCAAATTTCATTTTTCTTCTGTATGTTGCTCCCATCCTTTAGGGTCACTTTTTTCTTTAATTGGGCTGGGTCTACACCAGTGGTTCTCAACCTGTGAGTCCCCAGGTGTTTTGGCCTACAACTCTCAGAAATCCCTGACAGTTTACTAGCTGTTAGGATTTCTGGGAATTGAAGGCCAAAACATCTGGGGACCCACAGGTTGAGAACCACTGCTCTACACAGCCTGCCTCTGCTTTTTCCCCATATTAAATTACAGTGGACCTTTGATGTTAACTGGGGCTTGGTTACAGAACGCTCAATTGATTCCAAAATCTGTGGATGTTTAAATTTCATTAATAATGTAATAAAATTGCAGCCCTCATATAAAATGGTGAACCACTCCAAATGAGTACTGGAGAGAGCCTGAACACTGTGAAATGTTGGGAGGCTACAGCAGGGTATGCCTATAGATCAGTGTTTTTCAACCTATGGGTCCCCAGAAGTTTTGGCCTTCAACTTCCAGAAATCCGAACTGCCTGGGATTTCTGGGAGTTGTAGTCCAAAAGGCATGGTGACCCACAGGTTGAGAACCACTGCTATAGATCAACATGGAAAAGTCAATGTTTGTTTTTCAGAATTTGTAAACATATTTTTGAGACATGATTAGATCAACTTGTGGATGCAGAACCTGCAGGTCCAGAGGTTTGACTGTAGCATAAAATAGCTGGGAGTTTAGAAAATTGGTCTCAAGACTTTTTTTTCCTGATATTCCACATTAACCTTCTCATACTATGAGTTCATAACAGAATTAGATATCTCAGTTAGAGCTAATTCATATATATTAAACAATGATCTAGAATTGTCAGCATCTTCTTGTACAGTTTCTTTCACATCAACTGATTAATCCAAGGTTTTATGATCTACCATGGGTCTATTCTGCATAACTTATATTGTTCTCTTTGCATTTTCAGTATCTCTCCTTCTCCATATTATGCAAAGTACTAAGAAAGCTTAGGTAGAGGAGTTCACAGAATTGAGGGACCGTTATGGGGATAGAATGAAAGAGCCAAATCTTTATATGCCTTTCAAACTTCATGCTAGGTATTGCAGAAAATAATCCATGCATCATCTACAAAATAATCTATAACTTTCATAGCACAGCTTCTAAATAAACTAGAAAATGTATATTTATCACTTTTCAAACAACTTCCATTTTATTCAGAAGAGTGGGCAAGTTCAAAAAGTGATGTTGATGGGGGTGGAGGGGCAAAATGCCCGATGGCCATTCAGGCAGTACTGTTGGACTTTCATGTAAATACATTCAGGGGGCCTTATGTTTTATCAACTCTGCAAATAGATTTCTGCATTGTTATAATTTCTATTTTGCTGTGGAAAAATAATTCCCACATTATTATTCCTGAAGTTAATAGCTTTCATAACAACAGGGGTGTTGCCGTTGTATAATGAATGATACAGGGTAGCTGAAGGCAATTTATTTGATAATTGTTATGGCTTTTCACTTCCATGGGGCATGGTGTTTTACATACTTTGTTACACCAAATCAATTGTAGTTGGCAGCACTGTCCTCTATGACCACTCAAGAACAAAAAATAAATAAATCCTGTTTTCTTCCTCTTCTGTTTGCTGGGATTTCAGAACAAGTGTTAGCACATGGTTCATCACAAAGCACAATGTACATAGCTTTTGTTATATGTCATGCCACATTGATTCTGATTTATTATTACCCTATGACAAATCTTGCTTTCTCCCCAAAAGTTATAGAGTGTCATCTTCCCAAAGTTACTTAGCTGTTTCCATGGCCAAGCAGAGACTCAAACCCTGGTTTCTCAGGGCCCTTCCAGACAGGCTCTATATCCCAGGATCTGATCTCAGGTTTTCTGTATATTCCAGATTATCTGGTAGTGAGCACTCCTATAATCCAGTCTAAAGCAGAAAACCCGGGATGAGATCCTGAGATATACAGACTGTCTGGAAGGGTCCTCAGAGTCCCAACCCAACACTCAACTTTGGCTTCATTGGCTTTCTATTCAGCTTTGGGGATCACAAGTAGTGCTATGTTCATTTCCATAGTTACTTTACACCTGTCATCAGGCATTGGAGTTTGAGAAAATATAATCCTGTAATATCAGAATCATTGAAATAGACAGAAAGACAAGCAGCAAAAATGTAAAATTGCTTAGCTGCATGCATGTGAAGATTTACATGCCAGAAAAGGATGGATACTTTTATGAGCCAGTTTAATGGCTGACTCATTCATTCAAGGGGGAATGGTTTCTTGTCAATGTCTAATGGTATAATCATTGATGCATAAAAATCTGACTGTTAGGTGACAAACTGCTCAGGGCATTTTAGCAAAGTGGTACAGCATGTCGGTCGCTTCTACAGATCACTGTTGTAGACCAGGAGGAAGCCAGTAGACACAATGATTATTGAGTGACTATTGAGTATGCAACAAAAGGTCTGTCAGAAAGAACCACCAACTTCACTGATATATAACTGTGCTATTGCAGCCAAGGAAGCTAGGATTGTATTGTATTCACAGTCCATAATTTAATGATATGAGGCTAAGTACTGGGCAGGAAGCAAGTGAAGACCCACAAAAGCTGGGTGCAAAGCATGGTGATTCAAAGCTAATGGAAAGGAAAACAGGATGAGCAGTGAGCTTCACCAATGAGTTGTGATTCATATGCATCTCTACTTGCAGCCAAGGTCATGTTTGGTCCTTGTGAATGAGTAGTTGTACTTACAACATTAATTTGATTGGCCAAAGTGTCTTGGTTTAATGTACCCCCCCCCCCCCCGCACAAAGTTTCAATCTACTAGTGTGTCTTCCAACTCCATCTCACCTCATATCCTATTCATCAATATATCTGTACAGTGCTCCATGGTTGGACCTAAAATATCACTGGGTAAGTGGCAGAACTTGAGAAGAGGACATTCAGAGTAGGGTTGTGTGCAGAATTCATTTCTCCCATTTCCTTCATTTCTTTTGGTACTTTAGGAGCACAGAATGGGAAGCCCCCCCCCCCCCCCCCCCCAGGTATGGAAATCGGCTCGACACAAATACAGGCAGGAGCGGGTCCTGAGTCCTGGCCTACTTTTTGGTGTCACAGTTTAATCTTTTTTATTAATCCCCCAGCAAACAAAAAGTATACCCTCATTCCCTGAAAACTACTCTCCTCTTCCGGGGGGTCATCACTCTTCCTTACCTGAAAGTGTGAAGCCTCCTTAAAATGCCTTTGAGAGAGCATGGCTGCCTGGCATGGTGTAGCCCAGGAGTCAAAGCTTTCACACCTTCAGCCAAGCATTTCCCAGAATTTTCCTCCTTGCCTTGGAAAGAGTGTGTGTCCACAAGAAAACATATATTTCTGATGGTCCACTTTTTTCCAGCTTGTGGGATGAAGTCCTTAGAAGACTTCATTTAGAGGGCAGTAAAATAGAGCACTAGCCACCGGACCAATACCTTTATGTATTTAGAAAGTCTTGCTGTTTGCAAGGCTTTTGTGGTTGTTGTTTAATATCCATTCAACAGTCTCCCCACTTTTGCTTGTCTATTTTTTCCGGCATTGCTTTAGAATACATAGTTTTTTCTCATGTAGGCAGAGTTCCAAAAGCTGTATGCTTCATTCTCTAATCATTGTGTTGTCCACAGTCACATCAGCTATGGCTAATTAATCTGTTCTGCAGTGCACACTTTTTAAAAAGAAAGAAATTGAGAAAAGAAAAAGAAAAGAGGCTAGTCTGACTGGATTTTCTAGGGGGAGTGGTGGGGGTGGGGGATATTTGCTGTTCCACAGCCTCCTTCTCTCATTATTACTTTTCTTTTGGCAAGTATTGTGCTGCCTTTTTTACTTGCAACAATTCAGTTTTATCTTTTTTCATCCTTGCCCCATTTTTTAAAACAGTCCCAAGGGTAATATTCACTTTGGAAACAAGTGAGGCAGTTAGTGGAAATTAAACTTCAGACCTCCTCGTTCTGATGTGTGACATTCGGCTCTTGCTGTTGAATTGCATTTTGCCAACCATACAAATCTATTTTCCCATGCAAGGAAAAATACTGGCAGAAACAACAGTAAGTCAAAGACTACAAGGAAATAACTGAGACTCTGACTCAGGAGAGAGCTAGAAAGAAGAACATGGCCTGCATCCAGGCAGAGGAGATGAAAAACATGGAATACCTGGTAAAGGGAGAAGCCAGCTTGTAGGTGGTGTTACTGTTTCACTGGCAATTCACAGCTGAGATGAAAAGGGGCTTTTTGCCCCCTGCATTATCCCATTCCCTTTGACAGCCAAAAAATCGAGTGTGATCAAACATGGCTTCCCGCTGCTGATTTTACACAACTCCTTTCAGTGTCTCCAGCAACCCATAAGAATGCGGCATGTGGTTTGCTAGGACTGGGAAAAGAGGATGTGATCATGGTAACGGAAGCTTTTTCAACAGTTGCTTCCAACTGCTCTGCTCTTTCAATGAGAATAAAAGTTCATCTGGCCAGATGGTAATTCAGTCATTCTGTCTGTCACCCTTGCACTGGGCTCTTCTGAACTCCGATGTCTGCCAGTAGTCTAGTGCTTTCAGTTAGGGCTCTTCATCTCTAGCCAAATGGAAGCCAGCTGATCAGTTTCTAATTGGTGCTACTTACTGATTTCTTTAAAAGGAAACAATTGAGTCACAAACAGGATGATTAAAGTTACTCTTAATTGTTCTTAAGTATTTAGATCAGCAATTCCCAGATTGTGTGCCACAAAGGAATTGTGCATGTGCTGTGAGTAATACATTTAATAATTAAAGAATCTGGTGAATGTGAAGTATCTACACAAAGAAAAGGTTGCATACTGTGTGGATGATTCACAACTTTGGTCTCAACTCCTTTGATTCCATCATCACCGGGACAGCAAATGCAAAGAGATACTGCCCTACACAGAGTTTGATCATTGGTCCTGCTGCATTTCTGTATTGCATCTTTGCCATCATGTCACTTCAACTGCTATCAGTGTTGAAAAAAAAAACACAAGATTATCTATCTTTCAAGGAATCTGCCCATTGTAACTCTGTGTGAGCAGTTAGTTTTCTAGTTAAGAAATACACATACAGAAAGACTAGGGGTATATTCCACTGATATATCTTGGGTATCTGTGTTTAATCTGTGCTATATGTTTTTATGTGTTTAATAGTGTTTTAGCTCTTGACTTTCGAGCCCCAGAAAGAGGTGGGTAATAAAATAATAATAATAATAATAATAATAATAATAATAATAATAATAATAATTTAGTTTTATAATATACATTTAAGACATGGGGCATAACTTCAATGAGATAGATCTCACATTTAATTTCCCCCATACTTTTATTTTCAGATATCAAAAGTTTGGAGCATGATGATTTAGATGACTAATCACTTATTTCTTTGAACATTTATGAGTTTCAAAGACTCTTAGGCCCCTTCTACATTGTCATATAAAATCCACATTATCTGTTTTGAACTGGATTATATGGCAGTGTAGATTCAGATTAACCAGTTCAAAGCATACAAGGTGGATTATCTGCTTTGATAATCCAGATTATATGGCAGTGTCGAAGGGGGCTGAGTGATATTAAGGTCTCAGGCATAAAACATATTATACAGTTGTAGGAGTGGGATAGGATATAATAGAATACATTCCCTTCCTACTTTAAATTTTCAAAATTCTAAATGAGGTGACAGTTCTTTCAGTCTTTACAGTGGTCAATTAATGTTGATGTCTGAAAGCAATAAAGCTGATTTTCAAAAGGCAATTTTGCTCAATTCAAAGGTCTTTCTGACAAGATTTTTTAAAAATTATATGTGCAATAACCAGGACTCTTGTGTTAATATATGCAGTGTGCTATGGAGCCATTGATCTGTTTGTATCTTTGCTAAAGGACTGGAATTTATGAATTCAGCTGTTTCTCTTTCTGATTTTCCTTTCTAATATTCTTATTCTTTGTTTGGACACACAATCATTTGGTCATTTGGCATTTCCAAAATATCCAGTTTCAAGATGATGTAGAGAACCTCAAGGGACTAATACTGTGCTTACATATGCAAAATATTCAGGAGAGCCAGAGATTAAAAAGCCCAATTGTCAGGATACATTCAACTCTTCACCATTTAAGAAAGAGAAATTGAGTGCACTTTAACCACAAACTTGTTAGGCAACTGGTAATTGGATAGATTTATTGGCTGTTTATTCACATCTTTACTCAGAAGTAAATCCTGCTGATCTCCATCAAACTTCCACAACTGAATGGTTAACACTGTGACCTCACTTGGGATGCCTGAGAAATGGCATTTATTAAATGGATTACTGTTTTACTAATGTGCATCATAGAACTCAGTTATCTCCTGATTTTCAGCCTTCTAGCATTCAGATCATGTGTTTCTCTTAAGAAAAAAATTGTTTAGACATTTGTATTTTGAAAGAATATAAAGTAAAACCCATTTCATATATATCAATATTCATCTAAGACCAAAATTAACATATTATTGTGAAAAATGGGATGAAATGGGTTAAAGAGACATGAATTATATGAATCTAAACTGAATATTTTCCTATGGATTATGTAACTCTATTTGTAATATGTATTTTTATATAACAAAATGGTCTATTTCAAGGATTTGTTGGTAAAAATAAGGAAATACAGGACAAGAGGAATACATAAAGCGAAATATTTCATTTGCACAGCACAGTTCATGCATGTCTACTCAGAAACAAGCCCTGGTGGATTTATTGGACTATATAGGGCAAATACCCATGCATATTATTGCAGATTTCCACATACAAGTCGACCTTCCACACTATGGCATTGGCCAAAAAATAGCTAAGGTTCACTGGCTAAATAAATCTAAATCTATTTCAGTTAAGATATAACACACTGAATGAAGTAGATGTGTTCCTCGATATTATTTCAGTAGCAGAAAATTTGTACCATAGACAAAAATAAAATGAAAAGAATTAGGAAAGTTTCCTATACAAGAAGAAAGAAAAACAATTGTACATGTTTCTCTGATTTTTTTATTCGGAACAAACAATATAGAAGTGTGAAATGAGACAATCAAGTCAAGTAAGTCATGCACAAGGAAGCAAAACCAATCTGAACCATTTACAGATCACTTGAAAGACTCTTCCAAATGCATCCAGGTTTTATGTTTTATTTCACCAGCCTCCACTTTTCTTATAATTTCCATTTTGATGCCCAGACTCAAAGATGTATGTGGTTTTTTTTTCATTTGTTGATTTTAACATGATTGGAGTAGCTGAGGAAGTTGGCTTCTGTTTTGCTGTTTCCTTATGCTGAGTGCTTTGCATTTGGGGATGAGGATGGATTGGCTCTAATCTGAATTTGTCTACTGTCCACTTGGGCTGGCACCACTATCCACTTTTTCCTGTACTTGGTGGCACAGGGAAAAAGGGAAAGATCAGATCCGTGTCACCTTCCTGTTACTGCTGCAGATGACCATGAAGTCCTAAAGATCTCCAGGCCATCTGCAGTGGCAATGGAAATAATGAAAATAAGGTGACCATTTATCTGAACTGGTTTAATCCTACTGGGCAGTCTGGACTTCACTCCTCATCTGCTGCACGATGGAGATGAACAGTTGCTATTCCAGGCAAGTCTTGAATATTAGCATATGATAGAACATCATCTCATGGTGGCAAGGGGAAGGGGTGTGGGGGAAAGCATGGAAAAGTAGTAGGAACTATATTCTTTAGTGTTGCATTTTGTGCCTTTCCATGTTGTTTATAAATATAACTGCTGTCTCTGCCATCAAACATGTTGCTCCTACCATTTTAACATGAATCAGCCACTCCATTCACCTTCATAAAATACAGCAGAGACATCCAATGACTGTTGACATCACACATTCAAGTACCCAACTTTCCCCACTTTCAAACAAATGGAGAAGTTTGGAGTTGGATAACCTCTGACTTCAAAAACAGCTGTTTCTAGACACTTGAAGTAGTCTTGTGTCTTTTGGTGCCCTCCATGGGGCTACGTCTTTAAAGTGTTTATAAATGGGGGGGAGGGGGGCTTGATGAGCATCATATATGCACCCTAAACAAGTAGAAAATGACATTAGTACGTCTGTGTTTTCTGCTGACACATTGGTTCAAAGTCTGTTCACCAAGGCCATCTGGAGATGCTATTTGTACCTCAATAACCTCAGAATGATGTTTGTCAGGATGTGAGAGTAAACTTTCCTCAACTGCTTTGTCAAGCCTTTAGAACTTCATTGCATTTGCCCCTTTTGGGGTTTCTATTATAAAAATTGGGGTTGTTCTATCAGCAGTTTGATTTGCCATTGAATTTGAAGCTGCTGTTTTTGTTAATCTCCTGGATTTTATTTGAATTTATATTGCCTGATTTATGTTGCTCATGGAAATGAGAATATGTACTTTTTTGTGTTTTATTGTTAATGTTTTATTTTTGTGAGCTTCCTTAAAATTTAGGGGAAATATAGGTGAATAATAGATTAAATAAATAAATTTCCACTGGTTTCTTTAAAAGGGGAATGTAAATTGATTGCTATGCTTAGTCTCTGAAAGCAGTCAATATTTTATTTTGGATGCAACACCCCGACTACTGTTTGGTCATTTCTGGGTAATCTGGAACTACCATATTTTAACCTTCAGGATTCCAATGCATTGTAGCATGAATGTGGGTTTTCACCAATTTAACTCATTGTTATGGAATCATGAAACTTGTAGCTTTAAGGGACTCTCCACACCAACTAAGTTGGTGGGGGGAGCAATTTGCCTCTCCCCCTGAATAATTGAGAATGGGTGGTTCCGGTGGAACCACCTGGAAGGAGGGCAGAGGCTGGCTGAGCTATACGGCCAACCTCCTCTCTCAGTCTGACGAGAGACTTCAACCCACCACGCCCACCCACTGACAGTATAATATTTCATTGCCTGCTGGGACCGGGTAGGAATTTTTTGCCCCCTATGTCCTGGGTTTTTTTTTCACCTACCCTATACTGTTATTAGGGGCTAGCTGGGATGGTGCATTTTTAAATAGACTAGCATAAATAGCATAGGAAAACACAGACATTGAGGTATACACAAGGCACCCCTTAAGGGTGGGGATAATTGCATAACAAACACTCACCAAGATGTCATCAAATGGGTGAGGGGACATCACTTGGCCCAGAAACAGGAGAGTCTGATATCAATAATTTGAGACAGGCTTCTCCAGACTTTTACCTTTGAGGTTGCCTGGTTGGGGATACAGGGCACACAGATATTACACACGAAATAGCCGAGGACGCTGACTCGGTTGGCCATCAAGTTCCTAGACACATAGTTTAGTTCAGTTAAAGTTAAATAGGTAACATTTAATAAAGTTGCCCAAATTTGAATCCAAACTATTGTTGTCCAGTCTCGTTATTTCAGGGGTTAAGGGGCAAAAGTTTTTTATCCTTCTTTACCAAACAGTGCCGATGCCTTACAGAGCTACAATTCCCATTACTCAATAGTGTTGAGTCATGATAGTTAAAGTGGTGGCAAACTGCCTTCATTCTACAACACAGATGCAGACTTAGGCCTTTTTCACACAGCTATATAAAATCCACATTGAACTGGATTGTATGGTAGCATCGGCTCAGATAATCCAGATCAAAGCAGATATTTTGGATTACCTGCATGGAAGGACCCTTACTCTCTTTCCTGCAGACACACACGGGGCACATCTAAACAGACACTATAATGATATGTTTCTTTAGTGGATGATCTCCATTTTAACATTGACAAGGGGTATGTGTCCCTGTTGGTGCTTCTATGTTTTCAGTACCATCAATCAAGGTATTCTTCTGGAATATTTGTGGGGTTTGGGAATTGGAGGCACTGTGTTCTAGTGGTTCTGGTTGTATCTCTCTGGCAGGTTCCAGATGGTGGGGCTTGCTATTATGTGGCATTGCACAAGGTGTCATTCTATTTCCATTTTTTTTAAAGATTTACATGAAACCACTGTGAGAGATCATCCAGAGGCATGGGGAAGGGTATTATCAGTATACTGATGACACTCAGATATATTTCTCCATGCCATCAAAAAAAGCCTCAAAGAAGCATAGCATATCTCCTCTGAATGAATGCCTGAAGGTGGTAATGGGCTGCATGAGGAGAAACAAACTGAAACTGAATTCAGACAAAACAGAGGTGCTTGCCATCATGGGTCCTAAGCTAGGGGTGGAGGTGTATCAACCAGTCCTGATTATAGGACTGGTTGATATACCTCCATCCCTAGCTTAGACTATGTTTGCATTTTGCAAACTGAAACAAAAGACTATGTTTGCATTTTGCAAGTGCTAATGGAGCCTTCTCTCCAAATGTCAGCCCAGATAGATGTGATGGATATGAGTGCTTACTGTTCCTTCATGGAACTGGAGGATTTTAAGATGGTAGTGCATACACTGGTAACCTCAAGGTTGGGCTTCTTCAATGCACTTTACATTGAAATACCTGTGTACCAAGTTTGAAAATTTCAATTAGTTCAAAGAACAGCAGCTAGACTAGTTACAGGAACATCTAGTAGTGAGCATTTTACCCCATAGTAAAGTTACTCCACTGGTTGCCATTTGGTTTCCAGGCAAAGTACAAACTGTTGGTTTTGACTTTTAAAGCCCTTTATGGTTTGGGTTCAGATTACCTACAGGGTTGCCTTCCCTTGTACAATCCATCCCAAACACTTAGACCCTTCTGTGTCTCTTGGCATCTACTCCATCTAGACAATTAAAGACCTATCTCTTCTGGCAGGCCTCCTAAGTCAATTTTTAACTGGGAATTTTAAACTCATGTCCAGTATTTATTGTATTTTAATTTTTGTTCTGTGTGTTTTAATATATGTATTTCACAGAAATTTATGATTGTGTGTTTTTAACTATCTTGTGCCCTGCCTTGAACTGTGGGGAGAAGTAGGTAAGCAATAATAACAACAATAATATCCTCAAATGGATAAGAATTGCTTCTGTGGCATTTATATGACAAACAGAACCAACTCACCCCCAACATAAAGCAAAGTCACTCAACATGATTTGCCCTGCATTAGGTAAAGCTGGAGAATGCTCTGAAGATTTTCTAAAGCTCCAGAACAGCCCTGCACTTCAGAGTAATGTGAACAGTGGGAAAATGTTACCATCCCACTATTCCATAGTGGGGAGTGTGGGGTGGTATTTACAAGTGTCATTGTTGTCACCATAGCTGTGGCTACGGAGCTCCAAAGTGCACCTGGCAAACCCTTGGTGTTCTGATGTAAGCAGAGCCATACATGTGAATTGGAAAGAGGAAGGAGATTTACTCTTCTCCTTGCCACCCCCCCCCCCTTTTCTTTGAGTCCCATGGACACCTTTGTTTGTATCAGCAATGGTGCCCATGGATGTCCAGGAGCTCTATGGAGGTCATTGGGTGCAGCTTTGGTAATGATAACATGACAGAGGTAGATTAGACTCTATGGGAGTTGTAGCTTTAAATGTTTTAGCCTTTACTGAAAAATAATGCTTGTGCTTCATTCTCATCATTACTTTTTTGTGAGTACTGAGCCATGACAGTTGAATGCTTTCAAACTGTATTACCTTTACAGTGCAGATACATCCAGGGTCACAGTGTGTTGCAGAAACAGATTGACAAAGTGGTTATTCCCCTATGCCACCGTCACCACCATGAGTGGTGATAGTGGCATAGTGAGTTAGTGAGTTATTTTGCTTTGCAATGTATTGGACATTTTGCTGGACTGATCTAATATTGAAGTACTCCCATGCTGTTTAGTTTTTTTTAAAAAAAATCATAATGCATCTGGATAAAGAAATGGTGGACAATACATTGTTCATGTGTGGAAAGACATTTTAAGCACTGTTGGTGGTGACAGAATAGATCTGGACCTTCCTTCCAATTAAGTTTCTGTTATTTGTTTTAAAGATTAAATCCCATTTGTTTCAGCCTATTTTACAGGCTAATGAACCAATCATGTGGTCTCATTTTATATAGTGTTGAATTTCTCCTTTCAACTTCAGTTTTTGCTCTTTTATATTTTACTGTGGAACAGTACATTGTTATGTCTGTTTTGTTTATTATTCTAGATGCAACTACAGAAAGCTGGGATATATATATCACTATCATTAGCACAACTTGTAATAGAAGTAGTAATTCATAAAGCTGGATTTTGGCTACCTCGTGTGGTTATCAGTGAGACACAAGCAATTCTGGCTTCATCTCCCCAGAGCAGTATGCTATAATCCATCATCTATTCATGGAAGCTTTCTGGTTCTTTTTCAATAAATGCATCTAAAGCTTGATTTGGCACTGAAGGGGAGAGGAACGTGCTATGTGAACACACTTTAATAAAAACTACAGATATTCAGTGGGGCTTTGGAGCACAGCCGTGTGAGAAATGTCATCATACAACTAATTAACACCAGCCCGGGATCTTATTCGGTGCTGGCACTAACCATCCAACATTCTCATCATTATTTTCATATTCATCAGCGTTCATAATGCACTGCTCCTTGGTATCAGAACGATGAGGTCAAAAGCCAAAAATCAAAGATTTTGGAGGGTCATGCTGCAGAATATAACCTTCTGTGCATTTTCCGATGTCAAGGAAATTTTGCTGTCAAATGTGATTGCTCCAGTCACACTCATTATGTGTTCACAGAATAGAAATTTCAAATGGTGACTGGAGCATTTTGCCATTGACATCACCCATTCCAAATGCTATTAAGAAATTAATTTCCCTGCATGCTGGCTCTGTTTTTGCTGTTAAAATGCCGTTGAACTGCTGTATTCTTATTTATAATCTGTAAAAATATTTTTTACCCCTTGAACTGGCTGTCCCTGTGTTGTTAAGCTTCTATGTCTTCAGTTACTTAACGCATTTTTCCCAATGAAAATATAGGGCAGGATTATTAACTGGAGATGTTTGGTTCCTGCACTTGTTCTAATCCCATTCTAAAAACTTGATAAGCGGCCATGGCTGGTGACTCCTATATTAGTATGGCAATAAATCCACTCTGGATTGTAGTTTGAACCCTTAAGGACTGATCTAAGTTTCTGAACCAGTTTTGAGGAAAGAGTTTAGCACCACTAAGAACTCTTTTTTTTTTTTGTGGAAACCTGGGATGAATTCACTGTTACACTGATATGGAACCCCATCAACCAATGATCTAAAATGGCATCTGTACACCTTGGCAGTACATTTGGTGCTTTGCTGCTCAAAAAGCTCCCATTCTATGTCCTTCCCAGTCTTCCTTTAGCCATTTTACCCTGATCTCTCATCCAATCAAAAGAGAGATCTGAGGTAAGGTATATGCCATGGCTATTTTACCCGTCTGAAGTTGAGGTTAATTTTCTTGCCTACAAGTAAAAGTTGTTTTACTGGCAATAGGCCAACAATCTTGTGCTATCAGGATTGCTATTATTGCAAACTGGCTATAACCATAATCTTATCCTTGTTTATACTTAGGCTGGCTCCCTTCCCAGAGCAAAGGTGTTTATTTTCATAACATGCTACTCTGCAATACCTCTTTACAGGTCCAAAAGCTTAAGTGAGGCCAATTGAAATCTAACAACAGCCCAACTTGTTACAGTATTCCCATATTACATTTAATGCAGCCAGTAGTATGTATGTGTGTGCGTATTGTTGATTTGCAGTACTGTATATTTATACAAGGTCTAGGAAGGATTTACCCCTTGTTTATATCTAAGATGAACTGGGATGGGAACAGGGGGGTACATGAAAACCCTTATCTGTAATACCATCAGCATTTCAAACATGTATGCACTGATCGCAAATGACTGTATAAAGCAGTGGTTCTCAACCTGTGGGCCTCCAGGTGTTTTGGCCTACAACTCCCAATAATCCCAGTCAGTTTACCAGCTTTTAGGATTTCTGGGAGTTGAAGGCCCACAGGTTGATAACCACTAGCACAAAGCTTTATTCACACTTATGTGTACCTTGTAATATTGTAGTGTTTTTCTTCATCCAATAGTTTTGGAGTGATGGCCCATATTCTTTTGCCCATTTATGGGTTGTTGTAGGTTTTTTCAGGCTATATGGCCATGTTTAGAGGCATTCTCTCCTGACGTTTCACCTGCATCTATGGCAAGCATCCTCAGAGGTTGTGAGGAATTTCCTTCACTTGGAAGAATAAGTGACAGATGATCCAGTGGCTCTAATGGTGAAGTGGTTTCATGTAGCAGAAAGGGGGGGGGGCAATACCTCTTTCAATTGTTGGTCTCTAGGTACTTACCCCTCAATCAAAAGAGAGGGGAAGAACATTCAAAAATACCTCTAGCAGGATGTCAGTCCAGAGTATTGTAATCTTTACACTGCTCTGTAATGTTCAAGCTACACTGAGTCTACAAACAGTAGAAACAGTACAAACCTATTGATCTTCAATCAATAGGTTACTGGACTTAAAAAAAGAAATGCCCCCTGATAACTCTGTTCTCTATGAGATGGAAGTAATAAATCAGTATAAATACCCAAAAAGGTTTTACCCTGCAAAGACCTTTCCTTCCAGGTGGTTGAGGTTTTATCCTGATAATTCCTGTCCTCTTAATACGTTTCCCTGGGGTTTAGACTATTCTGAAAAGAAAATGTTCACTTTACTGTATTGGATATAGCCTAAAAATCAAATGTAAGAGGAGGAAACTGTGTGGGAGACAAGGACATTTTTTACAAATATGCAGTATTTTCTAGTGTGACCAATGGGGGAATTTGGTGGCCACATTTGATGCCATAAAGGTAGCAACCTTTATGCTTTGCTTATGCTTATGCTTGATGCTTTGCCACTTGTCTTCTATAGAATACCAGTTTTTCCAGCCCTCTGCCTGTATTACTCATCTTGGAATATGGGTAAGAGACCTTTAATATATCACATTATATATTATGTTACATTATTTTTCACTGGCAAAAATATGACTGTCAATTTTATTACACGATATTTGAGAGTCTATTAGGATGAACATCTGAAGGTTTGTAAAGGTACTATTGATGCAACCATTTAGAAATATTCACGTTTCTGCATGAGACTGAAATGGAAATAGAGGACATTGCCGCAAGATTGTCTAAAAATGTGTTCCAGTATCACAGACCCATCCTAGTAGAAAACAAGTCCCTATTCTTATGGCATGGTCCACTTAATAGCACTCTCAAAATTCAGACCACATTTTCTGCTCATCACATATCTGGTAGACCCATCCTCCCAACCAGTACCTTGCTACTTTTAAAAAAACTGGAAGAACTGTGTAATTTCAAGATTTGGGTTATTTCATATTTTGTTACTGTCTGATTTTGCAATTCCACAATAATGCACTTCTGGGCTGCCAAGTACATATAAATTTATCCCAGCATAAAAATATGGATGATAAAATAAATATAAATATTTCTGGCCATTTTTTATTTAATTTTAAGGACAGAATCCCATGGAGCCCATCAAAAATGACTCCTTCAGGTGGATTTCATCTTTAAATTGTATAGAAATGGGAGGCTTGCAAAGTTAGGGGGAAATAGACTCCACTGCTCTCCCTGCACTTAGAAACAGCAAACACCTGGTATAATAAGGTGGGATGGAACTGTTTGGATCCTAAGGCAGGAGGGGAACTATTGTTAAATTCTATGTTTTCTTTGGGAATTGAATGCCACTGAATGTCACATGAAGAAGATGATTATCCCACTCTCGCCTGCAACCCCAGTGATATGAGTTCCTACCTGATAATTTCTGTCACTTTGAATACAGTGTACACCATTACAATTATAAGTGTGTGTTAATTTTCAAAAGGCAACCCAAGTTAACAAATCAACACTGTTACGATAATAATAATACATTCCTCCCCTTCTCCCCGAAGGGACTTAGAGCAGCTTACATCAAGGGTTAAAGAACAATATGAAACACGGAACAGACAGTAGTAAAAGTTATATCCATTATAAAATTAAATACACAGTAGACAGTTCAGATACAACAACAATTAATACTTATAAATAAGCAGCTAAAATAAAAGCAAACATATTAAAACCATTATAAAATTGCTCTGGTTGGAGGAAGCAAATGAATGCTAAATTAGAATTAAAACCCATAAGCACTTCCACATGTATAGGCATCTATTTACATTTCTACAAGGGGAAAGTAATGCAGTTGGTGTTCCCCCTCCATCTACTTGCCAGAAGTTGAATGGCTGCATCTTGGGAACAGGGAAGGGAAGTCAAGAAATACTAGATTCTCCCAATTTCACAGCAGCACTAAATTAATGCACCACTGTCAACACTGGATCAAGCTCTTTCAGGAGGCTGATCATGGGTTTGCCCCGTGTATTAAAAGGTATGACCAAACAACTAGGGGAAATACTAGTCTGAGATGATGTTGTGTGAAAAGCAGCATTTATACTCATGGTTAACAAACTGCTAATGTACATCTCAGCCCTCAAGCAGCAATCTCCAGAGTTACCCAGTTCAAGTTTAAATGCATAACTGAGGACCTTTTCCCCTAATTGCCTCATTACTTGGGCTAGTGTTTATACTTTATTCCTTCAGAAATAGCTTTCCTTCACACTAAAATGAGTTTCCCTCCTTTTGCCTGTTGTTTTTCCTTCATAATAACTCAAGAAATCTCACAGAATTTAGGGAGACAAATATATAAAATCCAAGGGGTGATACTTCCCTATCTTTCCCATAGTAATGTCATGAATGACTTTTCAATGATTTTAAAGCATAGGTTCTTTTTATTGCAATTTCCAGTGTGAGAAGGTATATCAGTTTACAGAAAACATTTAAACAAAGTATGACATTGGACATACAGACATTCAGATTCTGTGCAACTACATTGGATTCACAATTACACTGGTTAACAAACAAAGGGGAATTACATTTTCACTCAGCATTCACACACATGTACACGCATTCATCCTCAGGTATTCAAATGTTACCATATCATTTTCTCCCTCCTTGGAGAAGCACCTGTTAGACCAGATCCTGATTTCCTGCAGCCTGCCAACGCATAGTTCCATAACGCCAAAACTTCAAAACGCCAAAATGCCAAAACTTCTTTCCTAAGAACAATGCCAAGGACCAGATCTCTGTTTTCAATACAGCAGAACCTGACTCCCTGCACAAAATCTAAGATTTCAAAAGCACACTTCTTCCTCTTCCCTTGAGAAAGAAGCCCCAAAGTGACCAGACTGCTCCCCTGCAGATCTGCCACTGTCTGAATACACCATCTCTCTCCTTCCATGGAGCAGAGCATTGCGGGTGAACAGTATCTCTGTCTGTCACAATTTGATCATTATTACACTGAGTCTTTTATAGGAATATGCTGTTGATGTAGCCCCAAAGTTGTAAATTAATGATAGATGTCTTCCATCCTGGATCCATCTCAGTGTTGATCTTCTTGATTGGTGTTAACAAACACAAGGCTTGTGTTGACCTCCTTCTTAACATAAGGAAGGTTGCAAACATTTCCTTTGTCACTGTTCTTATCAGAGTTTTCCTGATAAACATTTCCTTTGTCACTGTTCTTATCAGAGTTTACTCTTCAGATCTCATTAGCAAGTCCAGCAAGCCGGTAGTTAGTCATTGCAGGCCTTAATATTATACTGGTGTTACCAAAATTATTAACTCCATCCATACCTCCTCCCATTCTTCCAATCGTTCACACACATCATTATTAAATTCACGTTTATCAAATTTGCACATTGAATTTCTTATTACAGTAGGAAGAAAGCTCACAGCCTGACTATGGACCACAGAGCAGCATTCAGTCATAGTTATACTGAGAAATATTTGTAAGCTTTTGGCTACATTTCTAGTTTATCACATCAATTCATCTCCTATAATTGTAATAAATAAGAAATTTGCCATTCTTCTATGCATGTGGTTTTGTTTCATCCTAATTATCATTGGATTTGATCTGATGGAGCCCTAAGTAATATATATGGTTTTCTCAGTTAATACAGAGATTCAGTAGATCCCCCTCTCCAGTATGTGAGATCCATCATGACACAATGTTTTGGTTGTTGGGCTAAGATTCTGAGAAATCAGTACTTGAATCTTCTCAGCCATGGAAGCCTATCCTAGGCAAGTCATCTTGTCTCAGCACTAGAGAAAGGCATACACTTCCTCTGACTAAGGACCTAATCACATGGATGATCCCATTTCAGTAGAGTTCGTGGTGAATCAGCGGAGCAGTGGGGCAATCCCAGCACCCCACTACCCACCACAATGCTTCCCCATTCCACGTGGGGAAACATTGACATGTGATTTCCCCCTGTTTTGAACAGAACATGAGATGTCTCCCGTGTTCCAAGGGAAGTGTCCTGCCACTCTTAGGATGCTTACTTTACAGAGCCTCACCGGAAGTTCCTATACATCATATGATGGGTGGTGTGGGGTTCCGAGGAGGAAGTGTGATGAAGTGGTAAACCTAGCCAAGAAATTCTATGATGAAGGTTATCATAAGTCAGGGTTGACTTGACAGCACATAACAACAGTCTGTACAGTGCTTGTTCCTATTATACAGCTCAAGTAAAACAGATTTAAAGAATCATTTTTGTAACATTCAAATCTGACCCTTTCAAAAATTCCCTGGTTGATTTGTCAAAACTGAATAATAATAATAATAATAATAATAATAATAATAATAATAATTTTATTTCTTACTTGCCTCACCTCGTGGCTCGAGGTGGGTTATAGCATTGGTAAAAACACATAATCTTTACATAAAATACACATATTTTATAGGCATGGATGTCAAAAGTGTGGGAAGAAAGTTAAGGGAGAGATTTATAATAGCTTGTGCTTGCCCCCAAATCCATGTTTACAATGTTGCTAACTCCTTCTCCTGTTACCACTTAAGGGAAAAATATATTCTTACTGGTACTGATCATAATAAAGCTTATGTTATCAAAAACATTGATTATATTTCTCATCATTAATTTCATCCAGCATTATTTCCACTCATATTTCCCATTTATTCATTTGTGGCTTCAGCTCTTAATGACTTGGCCTAACATGAAAATAACCTTAAAATTGATCAAATACTTCTAAATCAATTTTGTTCTCACTCAGAATTGCTAAGTGTTTTCAGTGGGTTCATATGCATAACAAAAAACAGTGTTTTCCAAGAAGAGCAATTTCTAAATATACTTGTTCCCCAAGCAGTACACATTCTTTGAGAATTGTGTGAAGCATCATGACACATGAGGCATAAATTCCATTGACAACTTTAGGCTGGTGTTTTTTTGGATATCAAAATGAGATCATGGATCAAGAGGATATAAATCATTATCCCAAAGTCATCATCTTTTAGCAGCATGGTAATTTAGTGGTTGATGGAGAGGGGTGGGGGAATTAAATAAATATATTCTAGAGGTCCTATCAGATGATGTCATCATTCTCCATCTGGCTATAAGAGCACAGGCAGATGCTTTTCTGGTGTCTCTGTCCACCATTGGTCACTGAAGGACTGTAAGTGGGAGCAGCAGGGACTGGAGGGATTTTTGTCATTGTATAAAATTATGACCTGTACCACAAACAGTAAAGTGACCAATGAAGATAGATGTTCAATTTCTCACATTGTGAATCACAAGCAAAGAGCCAGCCTGGGATGATATATTTATTTTCTTTGTCAAAGAGAGCTGGTGACTCACCAAACTACACATCTCAGTATTCCATAGCACTGGCAGTTAAAGTGGTGTTAAACTGCATTAATTCTATAGCACAAATGTGCCTTTTGAGTATCTGTATGACCCTTGAAATAATTTATATGAACAAAATTGAATTTACAATGTCACTCAATAAACAAACACCCTATACCTCTCACCCTTCTTGTTCATTGCTTCACCAGCCGAATTCAGAAAGACAATTCAATACTGTATCTGGGATCTATAAATATTTGGGATTTAGTGGCTGGGGAGGTGGTTAGCTAGCTACTGAGAGCCATCCAGATATATTAACAGCAGATTCCAGTCTGCCCATTGCTGATAGAAGCCCATGTACATAACGTAAATCCATTACATTTACCATGTGAAGAGCATCCAGGCATGATGAGGTCAGAACTTTGAAAGCTCCCTGCTAGAAAGCAGAATGTTGGAGGAGACTGAAAACTAGTAGAGAAGGAAATGAATAGCTTTCTTCTGTCATTAGATCCAGTTACTTCTCTCCATGCAGCTACTCTTTTTTTCCTGATAGAAGTGATAAACAAGTGAAGGTGAAAACTGGCCAGCTGTCACAGACTTCAGAGTTTTCCAGTTTTTTTCACCTATTAGCAGGGAGCCATCCAAGGTCTTGAGCAAATAAAGAGAGACTGTGCTTCACACCCTGCAAGTTCTTCCCTGAACTTCCTTTCTTTTTTTGCTTCTAGTACAGCATTAGAGACTGGGCTTACAGATCACCTCTGTGTAAAGTGCTTCAAAAGCCAACCCACTTCTCAGAAACATGGGGGGTGGGGGAGAGAGGGAGAAGAGAGAAAGCCTGCCTACACTTGCAGTATCATAGTTGCACAAATCAGTTATCTAATGTGCCAAAGAACTGATAGCATCACAAAATTGCAATAGAATAATAATTATTTAAGAATAGGCTTATTCCTTTGTATATTTCTGTGCTTATTCAGAGAAAGACCTAGAAGCCACTATACATACCTTTACAGAAGTATATGAAAATATTGGCTTTTCACTGAACATAAAAAAACCCCAAAGTTCTCTACCAGTAGGCACCAACCAATCCCGTTGCAATGTTGCCAGCAATACAGCTTAATATTGATCATAGCTAGGAAATATTGATAATTTCCGCTACCTTGGCAGCCACCTCTTCACAAAGTCAACATTAACACTGAAATGCAATATCATCTGAGCTATAGTTTTTTTTTAAATGTTAAATTAACTTCGTCTGTTCATCTGGTATGGAGTCTTTTCTTAGGAACACCTTATAGCTTTTAATGAGAATATAAGTTTTTAAAGAATTCTTGAGTAGGCATCATCAGTACCTAGAAATGTGTTAGTTTTATCAATCAGGTTTTATAATTAATCATTTGTCAGAAGAGTTTTTCCTCATTCAATGGCCCAGGTGCCTTCTGGAAATACCCGTACATGTAAGAAAACGGTATTTGCCATGTATCTTCATCAGAGAGGACAGATTGAAATTATTCATTCAGCTTCTCTTCTCAGAACTCCTTTAATTTCATTGTTATTCAATGGCCCAGGTGCCCACTGGACTGTCTTCCTGATCCTGATGTTTCCAGCAGCTCCTCAACAGTGCCGACAGATAACAAGTGACTTCATATTCTGAGCAGCTCTTAGCAGATTGAATGTCTTCCTTATCAGGTGTGTAGTGATTACTCTCAAAATTACTTTGAGAAAGCTACTGCTGAGCTTCCTGTGGTCTTGATGGAGATTTTTGTTTTGAGGAAGATAAAATCCTTCTGTCTTATATCTCTTCCCAAAGCCTGAACCTCACTCCCCATTTCCATGATCTGACAAAACTGGACTCTATTTTTGAGCTTCCTCAGACATTATAATTTGAAAGTATAATAAACATTCAAGTACTATGAAATATTGAGACATTGTTCCTGGGAGAGTTCAGTATTGCTTTTGAGCTCTCCTAGAAATAATGTTTGTGTGCTATCTTATGCACATTTACTTGGGAGTAAGCTCCACTGATCATATTAAGGTAGGAACTGCTTCTATATATTTATATTCAAGGGTGTCTCAATGACAATGGAAAGTAAGTTGGCACCCCTGCAAGTACATGCAAGTAGAGAAAATTAGTAACAACCTCTCTACCAATGTTAAGCATTGGCCCTGCCTATCTTGGCAAGCTTAATGGTAAGGAATATTACAAGTTAGGTTTGGATAGGATTTCAGCCTTAAGGGTGGCATGAGGAATGTTTCATATATTTATTTATTTTTTTAAAAATTACTTGAATGAATGACCTGAAAGAGTCCTCATAAATCACAGTCTGCTAGGACAGAGTAACAACATTGGGAGAATTATTGTTCTTAAGCCAGCCTTTCTCAGCACTGGGCCAGTAAAATTCTTTCTTGTCTGCCAACAGTAGAGCTTATGCACAGTTCAGAATATTTGGCTTTCAAGATCTAATAGGCTCTTTGCTGCCAAAGTGGGATGCATGCTGTCCTACTTATGAATTAAAATTCTGTCATATCTTGGTTAGATGCCTGGAGACCTTCAGAGTTCAATATATTATACAGCATTATTGCTTGTTACATCTTTGTCATCACACACCATGAACTGTCCTATGGTTAGTTTAAGGCTCCCCACTCCCCTCTCTGATGGCCTAAAATTCTGGCTATCTGCCTGTACTGAAATAGCAAAAGCATTGAAATTGATAGCACAGGTTTCCTCTTCTTTTAGTTGATTGGATATTCTTACATAGGAGTGCCTTGACTCCCCCCCCCCCTCTAAAATACACTTTTAATATTTATATAATACTAGCGGTCCCCTGCCATGCGTTGCTGTGGCCCATTCTGGTGATCTGGAAAATAAAGTAATGAGAAAGTGTTGGTTTCTAATATATTTAATTTCTTTATGTTGTGGGTAAACAATATTTCTTATTGTTTGTCAGTGTTGATGTAGAGATTGTTTGGTTTTTCTACTCTGTAACATGTAACATATAATTGTCCTTCTTTAGGGATGCCTTTCAAATCTATGACACTATATCTGCCATATATATGTGTGTGAATATCTATCTATATCTATGGCTGGATGGCTTTTTGTCTGGAGGGCTTTGATTATGTTTTCTTGCTCTGGTGAAGGGAGTTGGACTGGATGGCCTTAAACAGCATTTCTCAACCTGAGGGTCAGGACCTTGTGGGGGGGATCATGGGGGGGGGTGTCAGAAGGGTCACCCTAAGACCACCAGAAAACACAATATTTTCTGTTGGTCATGGGGGATGTGTGTGGGAAGTTTGGCCCAATTCTATCATTGGTAGGGTTCAGAATGCTCTTTGATTGCAGGTGAACTATAAATCCCAGTAACTACAACTTCCAAATGTCAAGGTCTATTTTCCCCAAACTCCATCTGTGTTCATATTTGGGCATATGGAGTATTCGTGCCAAGTTTGGTCCAGATCCATCATTGTTTAAGTCCATAGTACTCTCTGGATGTAGATGAACTACAACTCCAGTATTCAAGGTCAATGCCCACCAAACCCTTCTAGTGTTTTCTTTCGATCATGGGAGTCCTATGTGCCACGTTTGGTTCAGTTCCATCATTGGTGGAGTCCAGAATGCTTTTTGATTGTAGGTTAACTATAAATCCCAGCAACTACAACTCCAAAATGACAAAATCAATTTTAAGTGATGGTCACTCCTTGGGTTTGTAGGTGTCTTGTGGCCAAATTTGGTGGCAATTAGTCCAGTAGTTTTTGAGTTATGATGTCACTCAAAATGAACAGGATACAAATCGGAATGGGGGAAAACCCTGAAATAAACTAGATCAAATGTCATAGTTTAAAGCTAGTACTAAAAGTTACTTTGTTGTCGTTGTTGTTCATTCGTTCAGTCATTGCTGACTCTTTGTGACCTCATGGACCAGCTAGTATTACTAGTATTATTAAATATGCTGTCAAAAAGAAAAATGCAGTTCAAATTATTTATAGCTCCCAAGTCTTGTATGGATTGTTTATCAATATTAAAATGATTTGAGTATTTCGTGTGATTCTTGACCTCAAGTGCATCTAAGAACTTGAAAAGTGTGTGTTCATGAAAGAAAGTGTGCTTTAATTGATTTCTTGATGTTTTGGCTTTGCCTAATGTGCAATACTAACTTGTTTATTTTGATCTTCTTCATCACACTTTGATGAAGTGTGATGAAGAACTACAGATGGGATGGGTGTGAGAGGCTTATAAAACAAAGTGTGCCAATTTTTATTCAGCAGGAAATCTCACTGATTTCAATGGGACTACCTGTTTAGTAGTCATTTTTAAGTTTGTGACCTTAGAAAACTTCCACGACTGACCCTTCCACTTCTCCCAGAAAAGGTCACTTGCTAGCTGGAAAACACACCTTCTTGAAAGAGAGTTGGAATGTATTGATTGACAAATAAAGAGCAAAGACTGTTTGATTGCCTCTCACACCAAAAAGTGCATTCATCTAGTTTGTTGAACTGTTGACATGTTGAAATACTGAGATTTGCAGAGTTCTTAGATATTAAGACTGTGATAAATGTATTCAGTTTTGCTCCCGTTTTAGTGGAAAGTTCAGGGCAGCATACAACAGTTCCCACAGGGAACTTTTAAGATAACTTTCCCTCAGGGCAGTAAAGTTTATGGTCAGTTTTTTTGGATTTGGGAAAGTGCTGAGACCCTGCTTTTTATGAAAAAATATTTGTGGAGGAGCTGGCAGAGAAGAATGGGTGAAAAATAGCAGATGCATTGCTAGTGAAATTGCATTTGGTTAGAACTATTTAGAAGGGAAACATTGTAAGATATATCTCAAGTAGCTTACTTAAAGTAGAGTGTATTTCAAATATGTGGAATTAAAGGCTTCGGTAAAGTCAACTATTTAGCCTATTGTTGAATTTTTTACCATGATACAACCAAGGAAGTGATTATTGTTTAGCTTATTACCAGTTAGCATTTCTCAGCCTCTCTGGTTGAGTCAATGAAGTAAACCAGGGATTTCAATCCAGACTTTTCCTTCTAGCTCCAAACTACTTGTCATGATGTGGAAATTCATTGCAGCTTCTTGCTTACAGTTGTTCCCTTGATTCTTTGTAAAGTCTCAATTAATTCAATTCATTAAGAAAATTATTAACCCAGGGTGCTTGAGAGGAAGGACAATGTCTCTGTGCCAATTAGATACCTTGACAGTAAGCATTCTCATAATTAGGGAGAATTATGAAAAAAAAATCCAAATTTGAGCTAATAAAAGAGAATATGTGTGTGTTTCCATGTGTATATTTGTTTCAAACATAGACCTACTAGTATATACATGAGTGTGGCTATTACTCAAACACTTCGCTCCCCCACTATCCAGGATTTGATGTCATTTAGTTAAGAAACTAAATTCTGTAGTCTGAAGTATCATGTGCTCCTATTTTTTCCTGAAGACCGAACTACAGATGGGATGGGTGTGAGAGGCTTATTTTCACATGGTATCTAGACAACTACTTGTACTGCTCCCAAAGCAGGGCCCAGGGCTTTTTACACAGTCCAAAGAGAGACTGAACAAGAGAGTGGAATTTGTATTGCTTTTATCTATGGCTCCTTAAGATGTTCAGAAGAGGGGAGAGGAGAGAGAGAGAGAATTGTGTTGTACACTTATGTGCAAATTGGGAGGGGAGAGAACAATAAGGAAAGGGAATGCTGAATTTGCATGCAGGGGGAGCGAAGTGAGGCAGTAAAAGTTTAAAACGGGGGTGGGGGGAGTAAAGAAGGAAAGAGCAAGTATGTGAAAGAGGGTGAACAAGTAGTTACTAAGGACCTCATCCCATTTGCCTTGGGCTCCATTCTAGGATGCTTCCAGGACAGAGCCTAACAGAACCCATCACATGTCACAGGGCTACTTCCAGCAATGTTCTGTCTTAGATCCTTCCTGGAAGCATCCTAGGACAGAGCCCAGAGAACATGTGAGGCTTCCCGTGTTTTCATTAGTGAGAATGGGGCCAGAGTTGGGAGAAGCCAGGTGGCAGCACTTTCCACTGTGTGATAAGGAAAGCAGCAATGAAGAGCAGAGGACAATGGTTTTCCCTGCTGCCTCATGGATTTGCCACCCTGCCTGGTGAATTCTCCATGCCCTAGATGCCTGTATTAGGGACCTCTATGTGATGAGGTCATAACAAAGGCAAAGATGGTGCTTCTTTTAGTGTGTGTGTGTGTGTGTGTGTGTGTGTGTGTATATATATATATATATAAATTTTTTTTAAAAAGGTAACAAAAAGAATAATTCCTATTGGACAGAATTTCCTTCATGGCCAAATCTAGCTTGGCTTCAGGCCACATATACACATGTATGCATGCACTTAACTAGTTGCACTCTGCCCTTTCTCCTCCAGACAGCAAACTTCAGCAAATGAAGACTTAACCACTAAGATATCATCTACACTGGCAAAAAATGTGGGTCTAATCTAGTGTCCTGGATGCTGAATCAGGTCCATGTGGGGTCCTTACAAGAATTATTTCAGGCATCTCAGAGGTGTCAGCGAGTCCTTGCTGCCCAGCTATGGCAAACTCAGTTTGGCACAGCTGGGCAGACCCTCCTGTCCCCTATGCCATAGCTGCCCTCAGCTTTAACATGACACCTACTAGATATTTAGCACACTCTCCTTCCGCTCCAAACTTTCATTTCATTTAATGAGCGGGCACACTGTCTGACATCAGTTGGAGAACAAGGTAGATGTTTGTTAGATGTTGTTTATGTGGGTGTAAAGGCATATGACCATTGGTCAGAGCATTAATAAATTGATTGATTTATTGATTGATTGACAAGGTAGATGGAGTGTAAACAGTGAAGGTTAGCCACAACAAGGTGGAAGGGAGATGACAGGGGCCTGCCATCCCATTTTACTAGCCACCTGAGCCCAGTGAACACAGGATGGCATTCAGGACAGCTGCAACAAGTTCCTGTTATTAAGACTCCTGGGTCAGGGTGACAATTCAGGCTTTCCCACAACTTAGTTTAAACTATATCAAGGCTGTACCTCTACATTGGCTAAAACAAAGCAAAGGGCACAGATTTTGCCTGCATACTATATAAAGATCTATAATATGTTTTGATTTGTATTCCTGAACTCTGTAGATTTGATCCCATTTCTATTGGCTGATTTATTATTTTGCTGTGATTTTTTAATTTTGATACCTTTACTACATGTTTTAAAGGAAAAAAAGATTTTTTTCCTATTTGATGGAAAGTAATTTTTGCTATATTTTAGTCCTCTGCACTAGAGATCTCTAAACTCAGAGAAACATCATTATGAATCTGTGGTTTGTGAAAGCAAAGAAAATCTACACAAGCAGAAGCATTGCCTTTTATTTTCTCAGGAGGAAATTATTGGTGGATTACATTTAATTAGAGAAGGGGAAGGACTCCAAACTATTGGCACTTTCCCAAAAGAAAAAGAAAAGGTGATAAATGTTTTTGTCTACTCTGAGGACACCTGTTCCCACCAGTTTTTTATCTCATGGCAAAACTCTCTGCCTCAACATGCTCCTTCCTGTCATTCTTTTTCTCTTTTTTCCTAGTAAGAGACTGCATAAAGAGCATACAGATAGGAGAGAGAGGAAGAAGAAGAAGAAGAAGAAAAAGGAGAAGGAGAAGGAGAACTGCATGTTTTTCTGCTTCCTTTTGCTATGAGATGTTGACTACTTGGAAAAAAGTACTGTATTTAATAGCAAATATTTTGACCTGGTAGATGACAGCTTCCTCTATACCAGTGGTTCCCAACCTTTGGACCTCCAGGTGTTTTGGACTTTGGCTCCAATAGTTCCTTACAGCTGGTAAACTGGCTGGGATTTCTGGGAGTTGAAGTCCAAAACATCTGGAGGCCCAAAAGTTGGGGACCACTGCTCTATACAAAGAACAGAATGAGGGATTCTCATATAACAATAACAAGCATTGAATTTTGAGGTTGTTTGGACTTAAAAACAATTTTTGAGAGTGACTAAAAATATTACTTGTTATACTTTGTTCTTACTCATTATGCAGTTTTTTAAAATGTGACTGCATTACAGACTTCTTACTCAAAGAAATAACTAATTTCAGATAACCATGATATTAGTCATTATTTCCAAGCTCTAAAAACCATAAGAAGGGGTGGAAAACTTCCTTACTGAAACACAGACATGGAACACAAACTGAAACCCATTAAAGGATCCTGGCTAAGTTATTCAGCCTGAACATGAAGCCCTAGATACTAGGCTTGTGTACAAATCCAGAATGGTTGGTTCCTTTGGCCAATCTAGCTTGTTCAGTTTCACCAGCTGGCTGTAATGGCAAGGGCCATGTTTTTTCTGGCCTCAGCAGAGCAGTACCTGTTGAATACCGGCTGCTTTCAGTTACAAGTGGAATGTGGTAGGGAGGCAGCTGCTAGTAGAAAAAGTGTGAGGGGGGAAAAGGCACCACTCCAGGCAGGGCAAAGAGAGGGCTTTTTACAGGAAACCCAGTGTAGTATAGCTCCAGGTTAATTGCTCTTCCTTCCCAGGGAAGTGGGAAGCCTCCTTAAAATGCCAAAGATATGTGTTGCAGGGAGAGAGCACACACCTGCCTGTAGCGCCTGTCTCCTCTAGAGTAAAAACAGCTTTACCAAAGCATTAAGCCCATGTGTCCTCTACATAACAAACAGAAAGGATTGCAGAAAGAGTGGTATGTTAAGCTCTTTCTTTAAACCCAGATGTCATCTACATACCAAAGAAGAAAGGATTACATAAAGAGTGGTACCTTAAGCCCTTTCTTCAAACCCAGGTCTCCTTTACAGACCGAAGGGAAAAGGATCACAGGAAGAGTGGTATTTTAACTCTGATGCTTTTAATACAGGTATTACTAAAAGATATAAGGAAAAAGGATGCCATTGCCTAAAATGATGGGAAGGGGAGCCTGGGGAGTCCCCCCATTGCCACCAATGAGCTCGATCTAGCCATATTTTCTGGCAGTGGTACAAAAGCAGTTGTCTGGCTACTTGTTCGTTTTCATGTGAAAATGGATATGGGGGTCTAGCCAGCAGAAACAGATCGAGGTTCAGCTGAAATGCACAAGACTACTAGATACTTGAATTTATGATTGCATGAATTTCCCCAGGAAAACCGGATTACAAGCAAACTAAAAAACAACAACATGCAATTTTGTTCAAAATTGATCTGGAAAATTGATTTGTGATTGTTTTGAAACTCTGTTTGCTCTAACCTTTTATTCCTCTAATTATATTTTATTATGTTCACAGATTAAATATATACAGTGCCTTGCATGGACAAGCAAGCATTTGAAAACCAGTTTATCCAACCGATCAGGAAATATTCACTAGTTTAGAATCAGTCTTTCATTACTTGCACCTCATCAAATCAAACAATACTCACCAAAGATATATGTGTGTTTAGATGAATATGTGTGTGTTAGGGGTATACAGATCTTTGTTTTTAAATCATAAGTTGTATCTGATTCATAAGTTTTGTATATACAAACAGAAATTAAGAAACACGGGGGGGGGGGGCGCCCATGCAAAAACTTAAGAATCAAAACTCACCCAATACTTTTTCATTTGAATTCTGTGATGCTCAGAAATCAGTTTCATTTTCAGAGCAAGTGAGTTGAAGTCAAAAAGGCTGCTATTCCTTTTTAAATCAGAAATAGATACGCTGCCTCTTGCCATGAGGAGAAGAGAGCAGCAGGGCATAATGAGCTGAGTGAGCTGGGAAAGAGACAGAGAGCAAAGAATTCTGGAAAATGTAGTTTGGGATGGCAAGGAGTCCTATGGCAGAGAATTAAAAAAAACTGCTCTAAACTACATTTCCCAGAATTCTGCTCAGCATCAGAAATTAGGATAGGGGAGTGATGTGTCCCTCCTAGCAGCAGCCAAAGTTCCAATAAATTGTTGAATCTGCAAAGAGGAGGACTGACTAATACTTCAATACTAGTAAGTAGTACATCTAAATTAAAATTCTATTATAAAGGCATTCAATAAGATATCTGTTGTGGTCTTTGTTAAAGTTTCTGTAAAAACATTTAATAAAATCCCAAAAATCAGTAGATGTATGAATATTTTTGAAACTTGGGAGGAATAATCCCATGTTATATTGAGTCATTGTATACAAAATTCAAGGAGATAGCTCTTGTAGTGTTTTTTTTAATGTTGTTTGCAAAAACTTTGAAAATGTCCCAAAAAATTCATGGATGAGTGAAATGTTCTGAAACATGATGAGCTAACAGTGGTAAATGTATTCTATTCTCGTAGCAATTTTCATGCCAATAGCTCCAACAATGAGGGAGAATGGGGTCCCTGAACCTACCCCATTGGCACAATTACTTAACAAAAAGTAACAAAAAAAAGCAGTTGTCATCATAGCTATGGTACGGACCTCATCTGATTTCAGAAAGAATTTAGAAATGATTTTCCACCCACCCCCTAATTTCATAATGAGTACTGAAACTTTTTTTCATTGATCGCACAGGCCTAGTGTGTATATAATACCTTCTCTCTCCTATATGGATTTGTAGTTTGGTGAGACTAAAGACCTTGTAAAATCATAGCTTCCATGATTTCACAACATTGATACATGGCAAATAAAGTGGTATCAATTTGCATTAATTCTACAATGTAGATGCACCCTTAGATTGGGGAAATGAAAATGTTGGAAAGCCCTAAAAAGATATGGTTGATTAGCACAATTGGGCACATGTACTCTGCTACAGCTAATCAGTAATGTGGCTAAACACTGCACAAGTGTTGATCCAGGTAATTCCATGGGAAAATATTCAAAAGAGGAAAAACTGAGATAAATGTATGTCTCAATTGTCAAGAAGCTCCAATGAGAGAATTCTAGATTGTTGAGAAATTTTGTAGTCTGGAACTTCTTCCCAAATTTGTATGTGACTGATTTCCTGCTTATTTTTAAAAATGAAAATAATGCTTTGTTTTCAAAATAAAACTACCTTGCATGATTCCTGATCTGCATATATTCATCAAAAACTGGATAATGAGAATAAAACTTACTTCCTTCAAAATGGGAATTAGCAAAAAAAAAAAAAACTATATTAAGCTATATCAGCCAAGTCATACTATTGTTCCTCAGGATGTGTTGAAACATGTCCTGAATATTCACTATTCTGTCCTTTGCTTCCAAGAGCACAAATGCTTAAGAGGAGTGTAAATGCTCTGCTCTCACACTAATAAGTCCTGTCTTTGCCCTTTCAGCATTAAAACCCAAGGATGGGCACTAGTTACAGTTGCTTATCAGAAGAAGGAGTACAGGGAGGCAATTCAGACAATGAAGATGCAACTGGAGATACGGGAGACATGAAGGTAAACTCAATAGATTAAATTCACTCTTCTTTCCCTTTCCTTTGGATTTCAGACACCAGATTGTCAACAACTGACCTGTCTCTCCTCTCCATGCTTTCCCCATACATAGATCATTAATAGGGCCCCACACTCTGTCCCAAAGTGGGGAAATATTTAGCCTTTCACTGTAACTCCTGACCTCTGTTCTGTGATTGTTAGATTTTCTGGGAGTAGGAATACAAAACATGGAAAAACATAGGTTCCCCACCTCTGTCCTATGTAGTACTGATACTGTCTGCCAATAATAACAATAATAATAATAATAATCATCATCATCATCATCATCAAAGTATGGATCGTCGATGTCGCGATCCCAAGTGACAGCAGGATTGAAGTGAAACAACTGGAAAAGCTGACATGATATGAGGATTTAAAGATCGAACTGCAAAGACTCTGGCACAAGCCAGTCAAGGTGGTCCCAGTGGTGATCGGCACACTGGATGCAGTGCCTAAAGACCTTTGCCTGCACTTAAACACAATCTAAACACTTAAACACAAGTGCTAACAAAATTACAATCTGCCAGCTGCAGAAGGCCACCTTACTGGGATCTGCACGCATTATTCGCCGATACATCACACGGTCCTAGACACTTGGGAAGTGTCTGACATGTGATTCAATTCAACAGCCAGCAGAGTGTCTGCTGTGGACTCATTTTGTTGTGTTTCAAGTCAGAATAATAATAATAATAATAATAATAATAATAATAATAATAATAACAACAACAACGACAACAACAACGGCACTGAAGAAGGGAAACATCATTGAAAGTGAGGGCATAAATATGCCCAATGGCCAAGTGATCAAGTGTCACCAGCCACTACCAAGACCTCAAAACCGAACTGCAAAGGCTCTGGCATAAACCAGTACAGGTGGTCCCAGTGGTCATTGGTGCACTGGGTGCCATGTCAAAAGATCTCTGCCAGCATTTGGAAACAATAAACATTGACAAAATCACAATCTGTCAACTGCAAAAGGCCACCTTACTTGGATCTGCATGCATCATTCGAAAATACATCACACAGGCCTAGACGCTTGGGAAGTGTTCGACTTGTGATTTTGTGATACGAAACCCAGCATATAGATCTCGTTTGCTGTGACATACTGTGCTTTTGTGTCAGTAAAATAATAATAATAATAGTAGTAGTAGTAGTAGTAGTAGTAGTAATAGTAATAATAATGCAGTTTTCTGGCACAATTGTGCAGTTAATAATTGTGTGGTTTTCTGCCACTTCTGTGACTGTTCATTTGTATTTTGATTCTGTAGCCCACTTGTCAATGGATGTCCTGAATCAGCAGTATCCACTATGGCCCTTTTTCTCCAGGGCGATGACCAAGCCAGTATAGACTTCGTTTTGGTTTGTTTCTCCATAGTGCTAATAAGTTAGGTGCTCTTAGTTCCACTCCTCAGCAGAGACCTTTCTGACTTGGTTGGACCTACTGGTAGTTACACTATCATCAGCACAGCTTTCAGCATATTTGGAGCAGTTAAGCCCCCCACCATGATAAGGTGGCACCCATTGGGGGGTGGGATCATAAACGTGCAAAAGTAGTGGAAAATAAACCTGCAAAAATACCACGGGACTTTCGAATTCAGACTGACAAAGTTTTGGAACATAATACACCAGACCTCACAATTGCGGAAAAGAAAAAAAAATGGATTATTGATGTGCCATACTGGGTGGCAGTTAAATTGACGAAAAACAACAGGAAAAACTCAGCCATTATCAGGACCTCAAAATTGAACTACAAAGCCTCTGGCATAAACCAGTACGGGTGGTCCCAGTGGCAATTAGCACACTGTGCCAAAAGAACTCAGCCAGCATTTGAAAACAATAAACATTGACAAAATCATGCTCTGTCAACTGCAAAAGGCCACCTTACTTGGATCTGTGCACATTATTTGAAAATATATCATATAGTTCTAAACACTTTGGAAGTGTTCAACTTGTGATTTTGTAATATGAAATCCAGCATATATATCTTGTTTGCTGTGTCATATTGTGTTTTAGTGTCATTATAATAATAATAATAACAATTTTATTTCTTATCTACCTCCCCTAATGGCTTGAGGTAGGCTACAGAACAATACATGATGCTGAGGGATGAAGGAAGGATATCTCATTATGTATTATTATTTATTTTGATTAGTAGGCCTATGATATAGCCAGGGAAGAAAGTGTGTGTGTGTCAGTTTTTGTAATGGACTCCTAAGCTGTTGTTTCAGAATTCTAAAAGCATGATTTAGCCCAGTTGGCTAAAATTGAGGATGGTAAGGAAATGCATTTAATTAAGGTATTCTCCTATTACTGAAGCCTAAGGCAATACCTGAGAACAATGGCACAGTTTCAGCACCATTAATGTTGCCCCAAAGACAACATTTCAACTCATCCTCACAGTCAGGATTAAATAGGCTATTTGGCAAGGAAGGTCTACAGCTAGGAAATGAGTAGGGAAATATCTGGTTCTTCTGCTTGAGTGTCAAACTGAGGGGGTATAGCTCTAAGTTTTTTTCCAAACAAACAAAGAAAGAAACAAGCATAAAACAACCCTCCACCAGTTCCTAAACACTATATGTCCGACACACATACTGACCAATGCAGGAATGATAATATATTTATTTTTGGTATACATCCTTGAAGTGACTGAACTGACCTTAAAGGAGCTGGGGGTGGTGACGGCTGACAGGGAGCTCTGGCGTGGGCTGGTCCATGAGGTCACGAAGAGTCGGAGATGACTGAACGAATGAACAACAACTAAATTACTCTTAATGTAGCATATGATCAAAGAAAAGAAATTATCTTGAACTGCTTAGAAAAGTGCAGCTCTCAGAATGGCAAAGACTATCTGGGTGATGTAAAATAAATCAAACAAATTAGAAACAACTTTCCCAATAAAAAAGGATACTGGGTATTAATTTTATTCCTTTTTTCCATTTTACCTTACCCTGTACTGTGGCTTGTAAAACATGGACTATTGGCATTTGGGTGGTGCTTATAAATAAGCAGTCACTTGGTCTCTATGGTGGGAGAAGCAAAGGAGCAGGATCCTGATAAGCACCAGTTGGCAAATGTGAAGTCTGTAGAGTTGTAATGTTTGTGTGTCCTGGAGGTGGGAAAAGACACAACTCTTGGAGTTCGGACTTTATCAGACAGGCAGGGTTAACAGATAACAGTGGGAGAAAGTGCAGAAAAACATGCCTACCATCTTTCCCCATCTTCTGGGATAGTCAGCCATCCCATGTCCTTTCCCCATCTTTCCCTGTCTTTTACCCATTTTCCCCCATTTTCCAAGGTTTGGAGTTGGGTAACACAGAGACCCATGGTGTTTTACTGGAAGTGATGGCCTTTGTTGGACTGTTGGAGTGCTCCATTTCTGAAGTGTATGGAAACCGAGCAACAAATCTGTCTGGTGAGGTCCTTAGTCTAAGATTTATCCTCATTTTAAGTCAGTTTTTGATGGAGAGGGTTCCTAGGATGGAACTTTCTTTAACTGGGGCATACTGGGCAACAGCCCAGTATCATGAAATATTCATGGGGTTTCTGGGCATCACAAAGTGTGGCTGAGGAATGGGGATAGCAATGATCCCCTGCTTCAGCAAGTACCACTCTAGAAGCTCTTTCCTTTTACTTAACACTTAGATGTTATGGAGTTAAATTATGTCAAAAAAGCCCAATTAAATCTCTTAATTATGTCAAAAAAGTGGCCCTATTAAATCTGTGGCTTTGTGTCTGGTCTTATCATTTCTGAAGGAAGTAATGATGTAGCTGTTTCAGTCTTCACATCAATGCACAGTATGTTTGAGTGCTTAATCAGTAACAGCACTAGTCTTCAGCCTTTAAAACTACACATTTCAACTTTACTTCAGACTCTACTGATCACTTTGCCCACAGTGGAGCACATGACAAAAATGCCAACCCAAATGACGCACCAGAAGAATAAGTGCTGCTTTTTCAAAATTGCACCTCCCATATAGGTGGGACAATGATAACAATCTGTGCGTAGAACAGGTTTGAAAACCTCTGTCTTTGATTTATTAATAATGAGGTCTATTTGCTTGGCAGAGTTTGCAACACCATCTGTTTTTCACTCTGTAGCCTCAACTGATCTATTTATAAGGCAGATGTCATCTGGAAAGTTTATGTCTGAAAGTTCAGCTTCTATCTATGCAATGCCCATTTCTACTCTGGCAGACAGCCACATGACAAAGTGAACAAACATATTCAATAAGCTACAAAGGGAAGATACTATCTGATCTCATTTGCAAACATATAGTTTTACTAAGCCAATCAACAATTAAGATTCATTTATACATCCAAACACATTTTCATATGATGAAAGATCTGTCTATCTGTATGCATATAGATGTTTGAGAAAATAGATTGTGAAATAACATGACTGCAGAATCCCTTACTAGCATTACAGAATGTGAAATTTCTATAAAGAAGATTCAAAAAATGTGTTAATTATGGACTAATAAAATTGGAATTTGCGAGACTGATTTATCCGAATTTAAATTATTTTTTTCATAATAGAGGCAAAGTTAAGCATGTTTTAAGTCAAATTGATTTCAGATGTCTGAAAACTAAACACCTGTGTAGGATAGTAAAATAAGATATGTTAAGTGTAGTTCATTATATGTAAGTTAATTTTGACATTATCTTAAGCAGGGGTCCTCAAACTTTTTAATCAGAGGACCAGGTCACAGTCCCTCAAACTGTTGGAGGGCTGGATTATAATTTGAAAAAAACATGAATTAATTCCTATGCACACTGCACATATCTTATTTATAGTGCAAAAACACTTTAAAACAATACAATAATTAACATGAAGAACAATTTTAAAAAATATATAAACTTATTAGTATTTCAAAGGGAAGTGTGGGCCTGCTTTTGGCTGATGAGATAGGATTGTTGTTGTTGTTGCTGTTGTTGTGTGCTCTCAAGTAGTTTCAGACTTAGGCTGACCCTGAGCAAGGGTCAGGTAAATGACCTTGGAGGGCCACATTTGGCCCCCGGGCCTTAGTTTGAGGACCCCTGGTCTTAAGAGTTGAAACGGAGGTTCATATGTAATCTTGTTGTTGTTCATTCGTTCAGTCGTCTCCGACTCTTCGTGACCTCATGGACCAGCCCACGCCAGAGCTCCCTGTCGGCCGTTACCACCCCCAGTTCCCTCAAGGTCAGTCCAGTCACTTCAAGGATGCCATCCATCCATCTTGCCCTTGGTCGGCCCCTCTTCCTTTTGCCTTCCACTTTCCCCAGCATAATTGTCTTCTCTAGGCTTTCCAGTCTCCTCATGATGTGGCCAAAGTACTTCAACTTTGTCTCTAGTATCTTTCCCTCCAATGAGCAGTCGGGCTTTATTTCCTGGAGGATGGACTGGTTGGATCTTCTCGCAGTCCAAGGCACTCTCAGCACTTTCCTCCAACACCACAGCTCAAAAGCATCGATCTTCCTTCGCTCAGCCTTCCCTAAGGTCCAGCTCTCACATCCGTAGGTGACTACAGGGAATACCATGGCTTTGACTAGGCGGATCTTTGTTGCCAGTCTGATGTCTCTACTCTTCACTATTTTATCGAGACTGGACATTGCTCTCCTCCCAAGAAGTAAGCATATGTAATCTATTTCATCAATATTGTATTAGATTTGAGGCTGACAATGAGTTGTCCAGTCTATAATCTGGTGGAGTTATGCAATGAACATCTAATCTGAACAATGATTTTTTTAAAAGTCTCAGGTGAAGATATATATATATATATTGCTTTAAGAATAAATTTTGAGATGTCATTTTCATTTAAAATGGCAATGTTAGGGTTTGAAGGATGATGCAGTTTGGAATAATTTAAGCACTGATTAACAACTCTGCACTAAATTAAAATATTATACACTGTCACATGCATGCCAATGTATTAAAAATGTGATACAATGAGGACAATCAGTGGTGTCCTACTAAATGGATACAACCACCAGCCTTAAGGGAGGCAAGTTTTCATCTAGTACATGCTTGCACCAGTTATATGAGAAAATTGAGCCACATAGATTTCTGAGATGAAGAAAAAAGAATAGTATTGAACAAAATAAATCAATTAAAGACAAAGTAATTATTCCAAATTGCTACTTTTCTGTTTACTATGAAAAAGTGGTGTCGGTAGAAACTTGTAGTTCCTGCCCGAGACATGTAACTACATCAAGAAGAGCATGAAATAGGAATATCTCCATCAAAGTTCCCAACTTGCAGTTTCTCAAGTCACTCCTGACACAGAAAAAAAAAATATTGATGTACCTAAAGCCAGCCAAGTTATTCTGACATGCCAGGATGAAAATAACACAAATAATAAAGTAAGAAACCATTTGTCACATTTTCATGTTCCCTACTTCATCAGTTACACTGACCATTAAAAAGAGTTCAAAGTTAGCTTCAAACTGTAGCTTCCAGACAATAAACTCCCACAAAAGTATACAAAAGAAAGTCCTTAATGTGCATCAGTGCCCTGTGGTTTGTATAATCACCATCTGGTCCTCAAACAGGTTCTAGAATGTCCTATGCAATCATCTTCACAGCAATACTACTTTCTTCAATACTGTTTTAAAACTTCATTATATGTTGGCTGAGCCTTGGAGAGAGGTATCTACAAAGGAGAATGAGCAGGTGAGAGGAAGTGTAGTTAAATCAATATCACCTTCCCTTTGCAACTCCTTTCCTACAGAAACCTGTCACCCTCATTTTCAGACCTGGGATTGTGAGACAAAATCTTTCATTTGTCAAGGGAAACCCACACATATGCAAAGCAGCCCTTGATGACTCAACTCAACAGCCAACTGTCTCCTTTAAAAAGACCCATGTTAGAGATGACATCTGGTGATCTGAAGTTCAGTCTGAAATAATTAATCTATGATGCCTTACTCACTGATGCAAATAGTCATTAGATAATGGGATCAACGCACAACTAAAATTAATGCAACCCAGACCTTTGTCCCTTGTAGGAGGGCAAGCGTTATTAATTGTTCTGCCCTCTGGAAATTGCGTATTGTTTAACAATCAAAACTAAATCTAGAATGATTTTCTTGGCTACGTATCAATCTGTTAATATATAGCCCCAACTGAAGGGCATCAGGAAATAAATTATTTTTATTTTACCAAGGAATTTTTTTAAAAAAAAACTTTGTCACTATTGTGATTCTACTTCAGATGCATTTTATAATAGTCTGCTTTGTGAGCTATACCCTAGATCTCATATTGGAAGAAAAGTGTGATATGAATGGAACAAATAAGTATAATCAGTATGTGTGCACTACATGTGTGTTTGAGATTCTATTTAAACATCAGGGATAGGCAAGCAAGTACTTCAAAAATCTGTGATGAAATAGCTATCTTAAATAGAAGATAAAATATTGGGTATTTTATTGAAGATAAGCACTGTTGTTCCTGATGTTATCCTTATTATTTTATCAAATTCAAACTCTGTGTCAAATATCAGCTTATTTTGTCCACTCCTTAGGTTGGTTGGAGAGATTCTGGACACCAGCTGAGGCTTCTGATTATAGTGGAACTATGGCAGAAGGGGAATCAATTATGCAGCCATACACAAGCATCTCTCTGTGTGAAGCATTCACAGACTTTCATATCTGCCTAAAATCCCCCTTGATATAAACCAATTCCAGTCTTTGGTTACCAATTGGGTTAATGGCTTACTGAGCCAAAGCAAGTCAAGTCATTGCCTAAGTTAAACTCTGCTTGAAATTCATTCACTTTTGACATTTGCCAAAACAAACTCAATCAAGTGAGATCGTGGATGTCCTCTGAACTCACTCAGCAAGCTCGGTGTTGTCTTAAAATTGTAAATTCCACTTTGCCACTTCTTTGAGTGCAGGGAAGAAGAAAGCGAGGGTTCAGGCAGGCAAAATGAGAGGAGAGATGTGAAAGCTCCAAGAACTGTTCCAGCATTTGATTGTAAATTGGAATGAGGGAAAGGGGTGAGGAAAACAAAGCTTTCAGTAACATGACCCCTTTAAAAAGAAAGAAAGTACATTTCAGATTCCTTGTCACTTTGCCTTGTGTCAGGCAGTCTTCATGAAGCAAGTTTGGATGTCATTTGGAATGTTGTTCTGTGAAAGAAAGAAAGAAAGAAAGAAAGAAAGAAAGAAAGAAAGAGAGTTTTCAGTGTGGCAAAGAGGAAGGCTATTGTAAACAGGCTATTTCTTGAATGTTCTGCCTTTGGACATATTACTTTGCCAGTAATAAGTCCACTTTGGATTACTTTGCCAGAAAGAAAGAGGGAAGAGAGAAACAAGAGGAAAACAATGTGTTTTCTGAACATCAATTACTAGTTTTCATATCCCATACTCTTACATTTTGTGGTATATCAGTACTGTAGTTTTCTGCAGTCTTGTGACTTCTGAAGAAACATGAAAATTATGCATATGTTACTTTTTAAAATAAACACAATGACAAAATAGTAAGTACTTTCTAAATATAATGAAATCTGCAATGAGAATTGCTACAAAATCAGCACAAGAAATTGAAAGATTTCTGCTGGTCTTGGGAGAGCAAGGGATATGTGATGAACTCAGTTCAATTTCCCCCAGACTACACCTTTCAGATTATTCAGGTCTTGGTTGGGCTTTTATACATCCTAGTTCCAATATCATTTCAATACACTTCTTGGTCAAAAGATCTTTATTAAAATGTATTTTAAAATTATTTCCTTTAAAAAAGAAAATGTAATCAAATTTAAATATTTAATGGCAATCTTTAGAGTGACAAACAAGAGTGAACATACTTAAATTGACATGGGAATGGGCTGGAACGTTTTGCTGGTAAAAAATGTGCAAAAATGGGTGGTTTGATTGATCTGGATCAAAAGTGAGCAAACAACTTTTTGAATGATTTTTGAAACCTTCAGATGCCTCCTGCTTGAGTTTTCATTGTCCTCAATACCATTTCCCCATCCCAAAACTTAATTTCCACTGCTAAATGCTTCAAGGAATGGGAGAAAATGAAACAAGAGAAAAGACATGAAGCCACTTCCAATTTTGATTTCTTTGGTTCAGGATGCAGTTTAGGATCTAGTGTGGTCCAAAGTGAATATTGGAAACCATCATTTCCCTCACAGATGTTCCAAAGTGGTCCATTCAAGCCTTTGAATGGACCACTTTTGGCCCTAAACAGTTCCAACCCAGCTTACCTGTCCAAATGTATTTCCTTCTATGACACACCTTGGAAGTTAAGATCATTTGGGGAGGCCTTGCTCTTGATCCCACCACCTTCATAAGTGTGATTTCTGGGGACGAGAGACAGGCCCTTCTCAGTGGTGGCCCCGCATATATGAAACTTCCTCCCCAATGAAATCATGTCAGCTCCCTCCTTTCTGTCTTTCAGGAAAAAACTTAAGATGTGGCCGTGGGACCAAGCATTCAACCAGTAAATTGTGCAATAAGGATAACAGACTAATGTAATTGACAATTGGACAGGCCTTGGTCTACTATCTGGATTATGTGATTTTAATTTTTCATAATAAATGTTTAATTGTATGATTTTAATTGTATTTGTTTATTTTATATTTATATGTATTAGCATCAAATTGCTGCCTGCTTTAAGGCCACCCTGAGTCCCTTTTAGGGTGAGAAGGGTGACATACAAATATGTGAAATAAATAAGTAAATACATTTGATAATGTTGAGTTGATCTACCATGCATGTTCTTCTGTACAGACCAAGGTTTACAACATTACAACTTAATAATAGTGATAATGTAAACATATATCATAGTGATTGTATTGTTATTGCTATCATTGTCATTGTCATCACCATCACAACTATCTGTTTGTATTCACCTCTTCTTTCAAGACAGCTTGGAGAAGTGCATCTCGTTCATTGGTCTTCCTTCAGTCTCCCAACAACCTTGATAGTTCAGTAATTGGGTCAAGATCACAAATAGAGTCCCATGGCATGGATACTTGCTATTATTACTCTCACAACTCTACCAGCATTAGTTTATATTATACTGCTACAAAAAAATGTTGCTATTCCTTTTCTCTTTCTGAATCTGAACTAGTTGTGTGACAATAATAATATCTCATCACTTGATAGACAATAAAATAATAAAACTACTACTTACAAAGTGGTTATATTTCTATACTGGTAAGTTATTTGTCAAATAATTGGCTGTATATATTCATTGATATGATGAAGTTTGAAAAAACTTAGACAAACAAAATATACATTTTCACTGTTATGATTCCACAGGACTCTTCCTTATTAGATCCCTGTTTTATAGCTAGAAAGGTAATAACCATAAGAGAAAGTATATTGCTAAACAAAGTAGAATAGTATATCTCTCTCATGCTCACAAAAGCATATTAATCTCATCAAATCCATTTAGTGATAGAAAGTGGAAAAGAAACAGCCTATTATATTTCTTTCAATGGTTGTATCATAAACTCAATAGTGATATATTCCTTGTTGCTGAGTGCTTAGTAAAATTCCTTTGTGCTTCAGTTATTGGATAAAATGATCTTTATTAACTTCTTGTCGTTGAGATGGAGAGATATTTTCTCCCGTATACCTTTTAAAAGGCAAAGAAACTATAACCTATTGGTCTGATTTAAAAATAGTCAGCATGGAAAATATGTGAAGCATGCAAGAAAATGTCTTTATTACTAACAGAAAAGTTCAAAAGAACACTATCAGTGATATACCAGACAATATGGATCATGGATAGCTGTTCAAAGGTAATGAATAGGTATTGGCAAAGGCATATTTACACACACATACAGGTGCACACAGTTATGCCCTGCTGTCGTTATGTCTTTCATATACTGTTTATTACTATGGTGAAGGTCATAGGAGTATTAGGAAAAGCATACATCTACAAAATGTTTTTATTTTATTCTCTGCCTTTCTCCAATATTGGATTTAAGGTGGCTGGTAACAGTACTAAAGAACCAAAACCAGCTAAAAACATTATTCATCAATATTAAAAATTATAACATTAAAAGATGTGAACACTTTAGTTTGGGTTTCCTCTTACTAGAAAGAAACTAGAAATTATTTTTCATATTTTGCTAATTTTTAAGTTTTATGCAAATATATGAAACATAAAACGAGTGGCTGTCCTACTGTTCAGTGCATTACTTATAAAGTAGACTTATGATTTTGTAAGAAGTGTGAGTTCATGGTCACAGTATAATTAATGAATGTGATTTCAGAACTAAACTTTTCAGCCTAGCAGCATCTTCACTGAAAGGTCTACAAAGTACTGTAGATTGGGAGACCAGGAAATTATAAGTTTTTTTTCCAATATGGCATGTTGAGATAAGCAATTTTATTTGATTTTTTAAGAATCTCTCCAGATGCCCATCTCAACATGCCCCACAACTGTTGGAGAGCTGCAGACACCATTTTCTGGTTCGTTTATCTGCATCAACTCAGAAATCCTTCAGGTGGGCCACTCAAAGACTGAAAGGTAGAGATTCTTTTTTGAGGGAAGTATAATTATTAAATATAATGAAGCTCGATCATCATAGCTGCATCTGATGATGCAGAGTATTGACTATTAGGGCAATGCAAAGCTTTGGAGCTCAGTTTTGTAATTTGGAGATTTGTATGATTTGCTAATACAAATCTCCAAATTACAAATTGGACCAGGATTCCTCCAAAGCATTAAGAATAGAAACAGAAGCTCCCAAAATGTTTTGAAGAAATTAGTAAAGATTTTTTTTTGTTTCTGAGAGTTTCAATCTGTGCTTTTTCAATATAACATATTCTATAATAGTATGGGGTGGGAGCAGGCGAAGGGGCTGGTATGATTGACAATGACAGCTGCTTGCTATTTTGTTTCCTTGACAGCCAATCAGAAGAAGAGCCAAGAAGAATGCCAATCACACGGCTTTCTGCAAAATTGGTCTCCTCCCCTCAGCATCTTTGTTTCTTTGTGGAGTTAGTAGGAGAGAGAGAAAGACATCTGCTGCTCGTTCTGTTTGTTAAAATTTAAACTAGTAGATTTTTGGTAATTCTGTTTTCTTCTGCCCCTTCATATCCAGTCTTTAACCTTCCAGTGTTGAAATTATCTAACTCCAAACTTATATTTTCCAAATTCCCATAGCTATACTTTTTTAAATAAAATTCCCCAAAAATAGTGGATGACCAAAACATTCTGAAATATGACATGCTTAAAGTTGTAAATGTTGCCTACAAGTGTGCCAGGTTTCATCCTGATAGTTATATAAATGACTAGCTGTGCCCTGCCACGCGTTGCTGTGGCCTATAGTAAAACTTATCAAAGTTGAGGTAGATATCTGGACTATTATGTGTGTGCAGCGGCAGGGGGAATGATGGAGCCTGGGGTTGCGTGTGTGTGTGCGGCGGCGGGGGGAGTGATGGAGCGTGGGGTTGCGTGTGTGTGTGCGGCGGAGGGGGGAGTGATGGAGCATGGGGTTGCGTGTGTGTGTGCAGCGGCGGGGGAGTGGGGTTGCGTGTGTGTGGCGGCGGAGGGAGTGATGGAGCGTGGGGTTGCATGTGTGTGTGTGCAGCGGTGGGGGAGTGATGTAGCGTGGGGTTGTGTGTGTGCGGCGGCGGGGGGAATGATGGAGCCTGGGGTTGCGTGTGTGTGTGTGTGTGGCGGTGGGGGGAATGATGGAGCCTGGGGTTGCGTGTGTGTGTGCGGCGGTTGCGTGTGTGTGTGTGTGTGTGTGCGGTGGCGGGGGGAGTTATGGAGCATGGGCTTGTGTGTGTGCGTGCGGCAGGGTGTGTGTGTGTGCGGGAAGCGGCACGGTGGGGCTTGGAGTGGGCATGGCTTCTGCAGAGGGAACGTTGGCCGGAAGGCTGTGTGCGCGCGCCAGGGAACTTGCGGCTGGGCACCAATGCGCATGCTCAGTTGTTTTGCCGTTTTGTGAGTGTGTTGTTGTGTTGTTTTTCATTTTGAGTAGATATGTTTGTACCTTGTGGGTTGTGTTATGGGCATGGGAATTTTGGTTAAGTTTCGTTGGGTTTTTTTGAGTTTTGTTGTTTTGCCGTTTTGTGAGTGTGTTGTTGTGTTGTTTTTCATTTTGAGTAGATATGTTTGTACCTTGTGGGCTGTGTTATGGGCATGGCAATTTTGGTACAGTTTCGTTGGGGGGTTGTGGAGTTTTGCTGTCCGGTTGAACCAACCTAACAGATTTATATATATAGATAGAGAAATTAGCTTCTAAATTTTCCCATTGCCACTAATGAAACAAATCTTAATGGAACTTTTATTATTAATGATACCCTACTTTATCTCTACCAAAGGGGACGAAAAGAAGCTGGCATTTCCTAGGCCTCTGACTGGTAAAGAGGTGGGGCTTAGCCAGTGTTCATGTTGATTGGAGAAAGTGACATTGATGTGGCTTGGGATCCCCTCCCAGCTGGGCAGGAAGCCCTAGGGCTTCCAATGAGTGAAAGGAGGTGGTCACAAGTGGAGAGGTTTCTGAAGGCTATACCAATCCCTGGGTGTGTAGCAATGGAATGCTGAAGGCAAAGAAAGTCTGAAAAGAAGAATGGAGGGATTATATAGATACCAGGTCCTGGATGAAAAAAAATGAGTGTTGGGTTCTCAGACATCTTGCCATGCTGGGAAAGATAAAGAAAGGGTCCCAAAATGTCTATTGGTGATGGGAGTGCACTCAAAGTTTCTACCTAAACCTTTGTCCAGCGCATTGCTGAGATCCCCAAAATGGAAGTTCTGATGGCCTCCTGCTGGCATGTAGGAAGATCCTTTGTCCAACAGATTATAGATCATCTCTGGTTCCCACACATGGTGTGGAAAGAGTATCTGGAGAGGCTGAGATTGTTCAAGAGGTTGTTAAAGTTCACAAATTCATGTAGGTTTTTGTCTTCAGTTCCATTTGTTTCATCTAATTCAGTAATAACAACAAAAAATAGAAAATATAAAAGTTATTTCCGGTGGTGTTTTAATACAGGTTTCTAGGTGGAAATAGGTGCGAAGGGAGAGGGGTTATGCAGACGCTGGGTGTAGGGTGGAAAAGGTTTGCCTTAGCTATATTAATTCATTCCTCTGCACTCATGAGCCTATTCGCATTGGAGAAAAAGGAATAAGAAATACAGAAAGATACTTTGTATATTGGAGGGACTGGAAATGGAGAAGTATGGTACATTGTAGCAGTCTGCAGGTTAGTTCGGATGTGAGTTAGTTGGGCCATAAGGAGATCTCCATCGGAGCTCTGGAGATTCACAGATACAAACTGGATCAGTCTGAATAGCTGAGCTGGGGTGTGTGCATGTGTGGGGTGTTGGGGACTATGGAGTTGGGGATGTTTCAGGGACAGTGGTCATTGTAGTTCATTTGACCCTCCATCTTTATTGGGGGGAGAACTATGTTTGTTTTTTTTAAAAAAAATAGAGGTGTGGTGCCCGTGTTTGATAACAAAAAACACACAATCATTATAAAACACTCCATAGAATAAAAATATTAAAACATATTTCCATAATGTACATGTAAACAATGCACAAAACAAGAGTTAGACATGAGTGGAAATTTAAAATTTGTCTTCAAAACAATTAGGAAGCTTCAGAGATTTGGATTACTAATCAGAACACGATTCCTCTGAATCTTTACAAAATGAAACAGAGGCCATCCGAATCTCCAAAACAACTTATTAATCATTTTTCAGCCACTTCACACACCCCTATTGACTATTCTTTAAAAATACACATAAACTAGACTTTAATCAGTAGGAAAATGTGTACAAAGATGTCTAAATTAAAATCTGTTAAAAATATGTGCATTGCTAAAAGTGCACATCAAAACATATACATGAATTTTGTCCCCACATAACATCTATCAACATATTAAGAAAGAATGATAAGAAAATACAACAACACTGAGACCTGGACATTTACAGATGCTGAGCAAGGAGAGATGTCATGTGCTCTGTAATATGAAATACTTTAAAAAAATAATGCACCTATGAGCATTGTTAATTGATTAATGATTTGTTGTTTAGAGGGGATTCTTAGAACAAGAGGTAAATGACCTTTTTATTTAATAATAGCATTTTGCCCAAAGGAGAAAACAATATACCTCTAACCACTAAGAATATGCTAAAATACCTGGTTTTATTGACTTTATACCTGAGGTATTACTTAAAATAAATGTCTAGTTCTCTGTGATTTTTTGTCCTCTGCTATCTGTCTAACAAGGAACCTGGTCTGATTAGTGTTGATTAGAGTAACTGTTGGATATTGTATTTTCAAAGGGAAATAGCCATGGCTTTCTTGTCCCAGTATGGAGGATTTAAAAAGGCAGTGCTCCTGACATGCAAGAGTGTTTTGCCTTCAGGGCTTCGATTTCTTGATCAAAGAGCATTATTAGGGATAAGCAATAATGTAGAATCAAGCTGCCCTAATTATAATTTGCCATGGAAAGGAAGGGCATCCTAGGGTATCAAAAAAGAAAAAAGAATGTAAAATATAAGTACATAAAGACCTGAGTTTTCATCTACATGCACTCCAGACAAAATTATAAGATAGGCAAGCTCTTTGTGCCACACTGATTAATTATCTAAAGGGCATTCGTTAAAGATGATTATGATAAAATAATGTCTAAATCTAGTTGCTGTCCCAAGTAGAATGGACACAGTCAATCAATAGGATTTACATACATGTTGACTTACCATTAAGAATTTGATTCAATGGATTTCCTCTTCTTGAGACTAGCATAGTGATTTAGACATATGCACACAGTTGAGAAATGATATCTTCATCAGATATCATATCATTAGTATGAATGAGAGCTGCAAACTCACCCACACAGTTTCTCCAAGGACTTGAGGGCAAAGGGGGATTTGGGGAGGACTTAGGTACAAGATTTTGAGCTGAACATTAATACTTCTTGTACTAGGGGCCACAAATGGGATGGGTCATGGAAGCAATTGGGAAAGTAATAACAGGCTCTTTTGTGAATGTCATCTGGTTAATTTATTTTTTAACTGAAGCCTTTAAACATAAATTATGTCTTTCATCGGCACCACCTTTAAGGAGGTGTCTCAGCTGTCTGGAATGGTTCAGGGAAAGTGAAACTTTTATTTCATGAAATTTCTTACTTTATTTTAGGATATATTTCTCCATATTTCTTGTATCACATTCTTCAAAGGCATGACATTTTTGTTGGCAGGACATTTTATGCAAATATTTTTGTTTAAACTGCAGTGAATTGGACTTTGCTTTTTCTTGGCCATCCAGTGGGAGAGAAAGCAATTCAGGATTTCCAAAATGGAGCAATGTATTAATATCTTTAAAAGGCCACAACCAAGCACTGCCAGTTTTTTAAAGACAATAAAATGTATCTGCACTGACCACTTAGATCAGTACAGAGCTGGATCAGCTCCATAGAGGCTGAACACTGCATAGATCTGATCTGGGGTAGTGCAGGGCAAGCTATTTGGCCTCTCTCCAAATTTTGGCAAATTTTGGCCTATAGGAATATTTGGGCTAATTGCAGAATGGAAATGGCTTCAACTTTCCCCATTGGCTCCCCATGTTATAGTACCCCCTCCCTTTGTTGTGGTGGTACCTGTGAGCCGACACCTGTAGTAATATCGCTATGAGATAACAGCATACTCTGGGAGGGAGGGGAATACTTCATCTCCCTTCTTCTTTGGTGCCCCATTGCCCTGGGGAACTGCAAATGACAGCTGAAAGATAAAATCCATGTCATGGCCAAAATCTTCCATGATATTTAGGGCACAGGGTGGGAATACAGGAAGGGTGACCATCCAGCATAACTATGGTGATATTTGCCTGGAGTTCATAACATGCGAGTGTGGAGAAGAGCAAATCACTGACCACCTATTACAATGCAGTCTGAGCCCTGCCACATGCACAATAGAGGATCCACTTATAGCAATGCCAGAGGCACTCCAAGTGGCCAGATACTAGTCAAAGGGCATTTAATAGAATCCCAAGTTTTCAAACTTTGTGTGTTTTTTGTATTGTATTTTAAAAATACAATACAACTGTTTGGTTTGCTCCTGATATGATAAATAAATAAATCTACTTGTGAGCTTTATGGAACAGATCACCTACCAATAAAAGTAAGGTTATTCTCTCTAATAGACTTCCTTCACCTGGTATCTATTCATCAGATGCTAAGTTGGAACTACAAGTTTCATCATTTAGGATCTTTACACATAATAATTTCAGTTGTACTTTCAATCATTTAATGAGTAACAAGTATTAGAATATTTTTTTAAAATCACATTGTGAAACTGTTTAATAATACAAGCTGTATATGAATGTAGATAAAATAAGAAGTTCCTGCTTTTCAAATGCTGCCAGATGGTATGTCTGCAGAGCTATAGTAGCTATCTTTGCTGTGACTTTGGAATTATGACTAAAGCAGCAATTGCAAGAATACTTATTTGGATGCTAGTCTCATTGAAATGTTGGCTCTTAATTTTAATTAAAAATGTAAAACATGGATGGAAATGCACTGGCATATTTGAATCACAGGCCTATGAGTACACCATAGACTTTCAAGAATAATCTTAGAGCCTGAGCTTTAAAATGTCAGTCTAGCTACCAGGACTTTGGTACAATGAATTCCTTTCATAGGAATGAAGGCCAAATAAGTTCTTGGATAAATCTTTTAATAGTCTTAATACTCTTAATAGTCTTACTTGTCTCCACTTAACAAGGAAGATTAAGTAAATTCACATAATTAACCTATACACAAGTACACTTGTCATCTAAAGGATTTTTTTAAACCTGGGAAGGTTGTGCATTATGTTGAAAAATTCAGGTGCTGGATGATCACTGAAAATAATAAAACCTTACTTCAGACTCAGTCCTACTAAAGCACATTTTTTTCCAATCCATTTTGAAAATTAGAACTTTTACATGCTAGGGGGCTTTGAGATACTTTTCAAAATGATATTTTATAGTCTGAGGTTTCGGCAAACAGCTATAAGATCTTTGCTCTTTGCCTTTTGCCTTCTTCTCTCCTTCCTCCTTCACCTCCTCCTCCTTCCCCCCCCTCCCTCCCCCCCTCTTCCTCCTCCCCTCTTCCTCCTAATTCTTCTGTGTTTCTTGTAGCCAGATTTTGGACTTTAGCAAAATTAGGAAGAAAGTGATGTGTTGAATACTATGTCAGGAAATGGACCATTGGGTTGGATTATATCTGTTTGTATATCTATGGCAGCCAGGATGAATTTGTACCCTGCCTTTTTTCTTTCTTTCCTGTTTCTCTCCAGACATCTGCAAAGCTTGAAATATATGAAATTCCATATATACGAGTGTGTATATCTCAGAGCCTGTGAGCCCATACACCTTTGCTTGCCCTTGCCTTGGTTTTAAGTATTATTTGACACATGTGGATGCAGGAATGGCAGATTTGCCCTTAATGTATCTGCCCAAGCTTTATATTGCATTCCAGTCTTTTTTACTAGTTGAGTTGTTTTTTTTTTTCTATAACGAATTCCAGTTGATGAGGCAACATCTGTTTTCATGGTAATACCCAGGTATAGAACCTTTGCCATGACAAGTTTATATGGATCGTATTGATTTATATTGAAGATTTGGTTGAAATTCACTGTGTTTATCTTTCTTGAGGTACTGTGTTTCTATAGATGTGTTCACTGTGCTGGTTTCTTTGAATCCAAGATGTTCTGAGAACTGGCTTGTTGTAGGTTTTTTCAGGCTTTATGGCCATGTTCTAGAGGCATTCTCTCCTGATGTTTTGCCTGAATCTATGGCAAGCATCCTCAGAGGTAGTGTTCTGAGAAATAAATGTTTTAATAAATAAATAAATAAATAAATAAATAAATAAATAAATAGTGGGTATTCTAGAAGCAGATACAGAATTAGATCCACAACTGCAAAGAAAAGATAAACTGCTAGAAGCTAGAAAGTATTACTAAAAAACCACACAGAGAAAGATTAAGTAAAAGACCACATGATTAAATGGGCACTAAGTATTGGACTTAATATTGAAACGAGTACTATGGTCTCCATGAAAATGTTTTTAAGATAATCTATTATTGGTATATGATACCAGAACAACTAGCCAAAATCCAGCCTAAGAAAAAGGAATATGTGTTGGAAATGTAATGCAGTGGTTGGCTCCTTTTACCATATGTGGTGGCTATGCCCACAAAAAAATGGACAAACCCACACAAAATAATGGAAAAAATATTAAACTTCAAAATTATATGCTAATAATGCCTGTCTACATAGTGATGTGAAGACAGGTATCTCCAGTGATACATTTTCTGGGTTTGGGGAACCAGGAAACAGGCCACTTCCATGCAAACTTCAGACAGTATTTATGATTTAAAACAAACTAGAAGATGCTAATCAAAGAAGACCTTTTACAAGACTGATCCTTGCTTCTACACACGACACAAAAATAATAGTTGAACTTATACACTGGTTTATATTGATAATTTCATTCTAGCCTATCAACATAATACACCATATATAGAATAAAATTGAAATGAAAAGTATAAAAGACACCAGTTATTATGTGGGAATACAATTAGAAAGAGAGAAAGGTGGAAACTTTCTCCTCTGTCAAGAAAAAAAAATTCTGCCCTTCTCACCCTGCAGGGGACTCAGGGCGAAGCACAACATATATATGGGAAACATTCAATGCCCGGACATAAAACCATAAATATATACAAACATTAAAATCACTTATATTCACGTTAAAATTTGCTTTAAAACCAATTGCCCCAAAGGCTAAGTCCCACAGCCAGGTCTTCACCATCCTTCTGAAGGACAGGAGGGAGGGGGCTGATCTAATATTGCCAGGAAGGGAGTTCCATAACCGGGAGGCAATCACTGAGAAGGTCAAAGTGGTCCCTGGCCAAGTGGTCCCTGATCAAAAAAGAAAAGCTAGGAAGCACTGTCCTATACACACATTTCTTCTTTGATGTCCACATTGATGAATGGGCTTGAATCACTTCAGACCCATTCAACCCATTTTACAGTCAATATTGGCCAATCCAATGCAATCTCTACAAGATTCATTTTGAGATCAGGTCAAATTGATTGTGCCGTTCTAGTGAATACTAATGAAATGATTATGACCTCTCAAAACATGCACAGTTCACTTACTTAGGGTACACTTTCTTTACTCAATTTGCCCTGGCTTTCTTTAAGCCTTGATTAGAGTGGAGAAGTCAGAAGCTTTTTCCCTGTGAACAATTTTCACCCTTCACCATATATTCATCCCCGTGCTTTCAAAACTAAGAGAGCGAAAATGGATAATTTTGCTTGATAGCACTGTTTGTAACTGGACTACTCTATGTTGCTAGGATACCATTTTGGTGGTCATCTGCTGCTGGAGCTGCTTCTATTACTTGCCAGACTGACAGATATAATATCGCTTTTATCCTCTCTTAATGCTTGGGCTATGAGAAGGTTCCATTTGCTCTTTATATTCTAACTGAATGTGTTTTTTGTTCTTTTGGGGGAAAGGAATGGAGGAGGAGAAGGGGGAGAGCAAGCTACATTCCCTCCCTTTATGGTCATCTGGTGCCAAACACTATTAAATGTGCAGCATTTCATTGATTCAAGAATGGAGTCTCCAATACCAATTGAATTCAAGCGGCAATATTTCTATTGATTTCACCAAGCACTACGTAAGGCTCATGCAAACTTTTTCATATGCTCATAAAAAGAAAAAAAAGAGAACTGTATTGTACTTGTGAAATAAAAAAACCAAAATATTCCTGTGTTTTTTAATTAAAATATTTCTATATATTCAAATATACAAAGGTGGAGTATTTTTTTGTATCCCACCTTTTTCTCCCTTAAAAGAGACTCAAAGTAGCTAATACTGTTTAAAAATATATGCAATTTAAAACTAAAAACATATAAACATTAAAACATTAGTACACAAATGTGTATTAAAATAAATAGGACAATTAAATTAATTTAAAATAATTGAAAAATAATTTAAATAACAATCATGATCCCATGTTGCAGCCTTTAAAATGTTCTTCTTTAAAGGCATGCCTGAAAAAGAAGCTTTTTGTCTGCTGCCGGAAACAGGGGGGCATTCTGAGAAGAAGGGAGTTCCAGAGTTGAAGGACAGCCACCAAGAAGGAAGGTTCACTCTCTTGTTCCCACCAACCGAGCTTGTGATGGAGGTTGGATTGAGAGGAGGGCCTTTCCCGAAATTCTCAGAGCCCAGGCAGGCTCATACTGAGAGATGTGGTCTAACAAATAGCCTGGACCTGAGCTGTATAGGGTTTCATCTATCATAACCAGCACTTTGAATTGTGTCCAGGAACGGACTGCTGATGGTAGAGCTGTTGCAACAAGAGGGTTTTGCACTCCCTGTAGCTGGTTAACAGTTCCAGCTCTTTGGACCAGCTGAAGTTTCCAAACACTTTTCAAAGGTAGGCCAACACAGAGCCCATTACTATAAATGAAAACAGCAAGAGCAAAAATGAGTTCACCCCTTGAAGGTTGCAGGCTTTCTTGAGCCACTGAGAGAGGGGTCACATACAGAAAATTTTCTTCAGTAGAACTAAAATAACTTTGGCAGAGAAACATTGTGGGGTTTGGAATGGATTAAGAACTAGCTTTGCCATGTGAAATAAAGAACAGGATGCCTGTTGCTTTTGTTGGATAGAATCAGGTGTAGCATGGGACATAAGCAACACCTGCTGAAAACACTTCTTCTGCACAAACACTGAAAGAACCTGTACCTTATTTCATTTAACAACCTTACTGCACAAGGATAGATGCGCATGCTTTTTTTCTGTGCCTTGACCTGATTGTTTTCTTCTCACTCTCTCTTTCTAAAGCCAAGAACATTTTTATTAGTCTTGTACTTGCCAACAACTTTCATCTTGTGATGGCAATAGGTCTTTAGCTTACCAAACAAATGTGGCACATTTTAATTGTATGTGTTTATTACAACAGCAGCAATAACACATTGATGTTTTCCTTTTAAAAAGTAAATACCATGCAATGTGCGTAAGAAGTTTTAATAGGCAAGGATGCCAGGTATGCTCACAGTATAATTGCAAGGCAAGAAAAATAAAGAAATGAAAGGAAACATAGCTGGGAAGGGAAGGCAAATACAGACAATACAGGTAGGTGACAGCTACTGATTTGAAATAGTTTTTAAACTAACAGGCAGTCCAAGGAAAGGGCACTGAAAGAGAGAAAGAGCAAAGCTACATAAGAGTTTAAGAAAGTTCTACGTTATGGAATAAAAGAAAAGTATCAATGTACTTTTGTGCTCTGTAGGGATTTTTGTTGTTCTTCTCTTAGTTTTTTTTCATTTTCTTTCTTTGGTTTTTTTTTTTTTTTTTTTTTTTGTTTTTGTTAGTAGATATCCCTGCATCACTGTCATGTATTCCCACAAGTACAGTGGGGCAGTTACTGTAGCAGAGTCTTTCTTTTTTACAACATGTTTTCCTTGGGGTTGTCAGGTTAGTAGTGCTTCAAGTCTTCAGCAGCCTTTTTGAAGCAACCTGCTGCAAGAATGGTCAACAACAACAGCTTTTAAAGATGCTTTCAGACAGCATTCTTGCCCTCAAACTTCTCACTTTGTCTGAAGCCTTTTTCCAAGGTAAGGGGATCAAGCTCTGACACAGAAAGAAATTTGCATGGCTCTTTAGTCAGGAGTAACTAACCTCAGGTCCTTGGTTGCTATGCCATGGAAGATAATCATTGGGAATTTCCATTGTTGACAATAGAAAAAATAGGTTTTCACAATATGAAAATAGGAATCCAGAAAAGGGGTGGGGGGATAGAAATAGGTTAAGGCCACGATCCAGACAAGAGAGGCACTGGTCTTTGACGGTATTTTCCACCGACTGTAGCATGCATCATGTTGTAACTGCATCTCCTCTCCAGCATCTATTAACATATTGTCTACTTTTTTCCATGTTAGCCTTTTCACTATATAATATTATTTTTAATTCCCTTATTATTTACAGAACCCCAATGATTGCTGCCAGTCCATGAATTTTTGTTGTCCTAAAACTAATGAGATTTAATTTGTGGGAAATAAAGTGAATTGAGTGTATGCAGTACAGTCATCATTAATAACCACTCATTCTGCACCCAGGGATTCTACAGCCTGAATACATACGAGTATGTACAATCCTAAAAGCAAACCTTTATTTTGTCATTTTATGTAGTGAGACTTGAACATCCACAGATTTTGGGATCCATGGGGGATCCTGGGGTGAAATCTTAGTAGATACAAAAGGTAAATACAAGCAAAGTCAGTGGTACCTAGTAGACTTCCATGCCAGTGGCATATCCTCTCCAAGTTTTAGTTTTAACTTTCAAAGGTGCTGAATCTATTTGAAAAAAAAATCCAACAACTTGAATAGTCAGAACAAATTTCCTGCCACAAAGGAAAGCACTATCGGTAGAGTTTTCTTACATGGGAAGAAGTGGTAAGGTTCTCACAACAGAAGTTGGAATGGTTGTTTGAGGGAAATTAAATATGATAGAGCTAGGAATATGTTTGAAGAAGAAACAGCTCTTGGATCTGGCACATTTAAAACACAATATTTATCTGCCCTAACTTGTCCCTTTTTTCCTTTGTCAAAGGATCAAGTGAGGAATAACAATCACGATGTGAGTAACTTGCAACTGGCCCTGTTTTGCCCTCACTAAATGTTGAATGAGCAGTGCCAAATAGCTCAGATTTTGGATTCTGCTATTCTCACTTCATTTAGAATCATTAAAGGCCTCCTATGAAGGAAGCCTCCACCACACTCCAGGGCAGAGAGTTCCACTGCTGAACAGCTCTCACAGATAGAAAGTTCTTCGTCATGTTCAGATGGAATCTCCTTTCCTGTAGTTTGAAGCCATTGTTCTGCATCCTAATCTCCAGGGCAGCAGAAAACAAGCTTGCTCCTTCCTCCCTATGACTTCCCCTCATATCTTTATACATATCAATCATGTCATCTCTCAGCCTTCTCTTCTTCAGGCTAAACATGACCAGCTCTTTAAGCCGCTCCTCATAGGGCTTGTTCTCCAGAGTCTTGATCATTTTAGTCACCGTCCTCTGGACATATTCCCGCTTGTCGACATCTCCCTTCAATTGTAGTGTCCAGAATTAGACACAGTACTCCAGGTGTGGTCTGACCAAGGCAGAATAGAGGGGTAGCATGGCTTTCTTGGATCTAGACACTATACTCCTATTTATGCAAGCCAAAATCCCATTGGCTCTTTTAGTTGCCACATGACATTGTTGGCTCATATTTAACTTCTTGTCCACGAGGACTCCAAGATCTTTTTCACACATACTGTTTAAAGTAATTAGAAATAACTAATAGTAAATATTAGGCTTGGGCGGTTTCGTTCATTAATTTCGTAATTCGTTATTAATTCGTATTTAAATTAGCTTACAATCCAATATTGAACCATGCAGGACTACTGTGAGGAGTAATTAAAAATCGAAACAATTTTTCCAATTTATTTCGTATTGTTTCGTAATTGTTTCGTAATTGGTTCAAAATTGTTTTGAAATTGTTTCATAATTGTTTTGTAATTATTTCCATATGTCTGGTGCAAGTTTTATAGTTGTTGTTTGTTTTATCAATGATAAAAAATAAATTATCACACCAACAGTCAACAACAGAGAGAGAGGGAAGTTTCAGAAGTTCCCCCTGTCCCATTTGGAGGGTTTTTTAGCATATTGTGCAATCGTGTCCGCCATTAACGAATTGATTCGTAATTTTACGAAATTTCGTATATTTCGAACTTTTTTAAAGGAAAATTTCGGAATTCTTTAAAAAAACGAAACGCAAGGGCCCCCCTAAAAACAAAACGAGTTTAGCACCAAATTTTTTCGTTGTTACCCAAGCCTACTAAATATATATATTTGGGAATAGGAAAGAAAATCAATACTTTTTTAAAATGTTGAAAGTAATTCCAACTTTTTAAATGTAACAAGTTTTGACCAAGTGTTATTCCAACAACCAGGAGGTATGACCATGGGAGGTTCAGGGTGTATCTCCACTGTAGAATGAAAGCAGTTTAATACCATTTTAACTGTCATGGCTCAATGAGATTTCCACTACTAGAGACAAAATGTTGATGTGTCCTCTTGTGTGAATTAGACAGCTTAGTGGTCTACTGAATTAGGCATCAGTTCTTAACCTGTAAGGCAAAACTGAAGGTGTTTTCCACATTGAATTTTTATCAGCTCAGAGCTACATGTGCAAAAACTAGCAAACTTCGCAGTGAATAAAATGAAGCACGGATAATCTTCTAGTGAACCTCTGTATCTGTACTGTAGCTATTAGGACTAGCAATGCAAACATTTTCTTCTTATTAATAATTGCTCAAGATTAATATATGGGTGCAAACAGCAATGCAAAGGCCACAGACCGTTAGTGTTATTTACATAGCAAAGTGCAACTGTGTGCCATGTGTCTTGTCTCAAAATAATTGGCTCATTAACCTTAAGCATATCATTAACCTGATAGTATTATTAAGGTCAAATGAAAGAACAGATAAGTATTTTGGGTTCATGTTCTTCCAGAGACAGGTACGTGCAATGTGTAAGGTTGAGTGTTAGCAGGCTCTCAGCAAGGACTGTTGAAGATAAAGAAAACTGCAGAGGTGAATTGGAAACACAGAACGAGAAAGTCTTTGAGCTGTTTGTTGATTTGAATGAAAATCTGTAGATATGTCTACATGCTGGAATGTCATTATGCAAAATGGTTAACTGAAGAAGGAGCTGATAGTTTAACACAAACTTCTGAAATGATATAGGGCACTTCAGTATTAGAAACGGGCTGAGTATCATGTAGAGTCTGGATGATGGATGAATGCATACCACAGACATACAAAGCTCCACCAAATGTATCACTGAAGGTAATAATCTCAGACAGGCTCATATGTGATGGCAGTCTTTCATAAACAGGATGTTGTTTTGTACTGAAATAAACTGGTTGCCAGTGAAGCTGTACAAGTGAGCAATGTTGTTCTCTATAACACTTTTCCAGTCTGGCTGCAGTCCTTTGGACCATGTAAAGTTGCCAAACATTATTTAAGATCAGCTTCACATAGAGCACATTGTAAGAATACAAAAGATGTCACTGTTAAAAATGAGACATCTCTAGCAATAGGCTCGGATGATGTACTTCTTTTAAATGTACAAATGTATTTGTTACCATGCTGAAACCCAAGAAACCATATTCAATCAAATTGAATCAAAGTGTATACCCAAAAGGCAAATGTTTGTCTTCAGCATGTCTATCTCTCTGTCTTCATTCCCTGATCTTCCTTTGACTGACAATAATTCCTTCTGCTTTGAAAGGATTAGGATGTGACTGGTGATCCTTCACCTGCTGATGGACGCCAGTCATTCCTTGGATTTAGATGGAAAGGAGAAATAATATTGGCTGTCATCAGCATATTGATTGTATTGTATTCCACAACTCTGAAACTCCTTTCCACAGTTAAAGTATATACTAAACAATGTGGGGGGCAAAACAGGACCTTGAAGGAGTCCACAGACCCAATAGCTAAGAAGACAGGCAGAAGTGACTCAACCCAAACATTTGAGCCTACCTCTTCAGAAAGGAATAGAAGAGCTTGAAACACCTGTATCCCATCTCAGGTCCCATCTAAGCCACCATTATAATACAGATTAAATGGCATTATATGGTCACTGTAAACTTATATAATACAGTTTGACTTAATTGAACTGAATTATATGAGTCTATAATGACCATATAACACAGTGTAATCTGCATTATAATGGCAGTGTAGATGGAGTCTCAGTGAGGCAGCCTAGAAGGATCAGAACTTATCAAAACATTCTAGCAGATCAGTAAGGACCCATTGATATAGTTCAATTCCCAGTATAAACCTTCCACTAAAGTAACCAAATCCATTTCTGTGTCAATTTAAATATATCTACATAATCTAGCGCTTCCAGGAACTACACAAAATACAGACAGTCTCTAAGTTATGAACAAGATAAATTCTGTAGGTTTGCTCTTAAGTTGAATTTGTGTTTAAGTCAGAACAGGTACTTTTTAAAGTCTCTCTCTCTTTATATATATATGTGTGTGTGTGTGTGGTTTGCATGACTCAAGAAATGCTTCATTTGTCTTAACAAAAATTGTGTGACCCCCCCCCCCAAGGTTTTCCCAAATAATTCCTGAAGACCAGGCCTCTCAGTCTTCTCTTTCTAGAAGTTTTGTTACCAATAGTCCAATCAAAATTTGCCTCCAGCATCTGACTCAGTGTTTTGGAAAAATCATAAGGGGTATGTGTTGGATCTATTACAGAGTTTTCATTTACTTATTTGCCCATTTGCACAATGGAGATACAGGACTTAACAAAATTACATACTATGATGGTGAATAAAAATCATTGTGAATAAACACAGGTAGAATCTGTTTTAGGGCTATTCTGTGGCACAGATGGTGGCAAAGAAATCTTACTTTTTCTTCTATCAGAGCTCATTCTTTTTTCTATTCAGCATTGACACTATCAGTAATAAGTGTCATTCAGTGGACCTTTCCCAAGAGGTGAGAGATAAATTATATCTTGGATACAAGGAAAGTAGCAGAAATATAAAACTGATGTCTGCAGGCTTTGATGGACAGACTGTGTGAGAACAAACTGAAATCTAATGCAGACAAAATTGGAGTACTATTGGTTGTGCCTGGGGCTGATCTGAGAATAAGTGTTCAGCTTGTCTCAAATGAGACTGAACGCTTTCGTGACTCGGGTTTTTATTTCAAGGATGTTATTTCATTGGGTACTTCTCTTGGCTGCTCTATGGGCAGCATTGACTAGGAGAGCCTTCTACTAAATGTAGCTTGTCTCAATGAAGATAGATATGACCATGATCATCATTCAGAACAAACAATTTTACTCCAGATGGATCTGCCCTAGAAAACTATTAAACAATTACAATGCCACTGATGGTTCAAAGTAACAAAGAAATGGGAAAAAACACACATTTTAGAAGCAGATAACTCCTTTAGGCATAACTTACCCCCTTTTAACAAAGCTTATGATGGAAACCCCATTATAGGTTTGCCTTAGGCTCACAATGTCAGAAGGCACAGAACAACACAACTAATTAAAAAAGTAAAAATACTTCTGAATTATATAAGTATAAATTCACCTGATGAACAGGTTGAGATTTTTAATCTCAACTGGTGATGTATTTCCTTGATAGTTTATTGACTATGCTGATATTGTTTACTTTCTATAAAATGCCTGACTCCACCCATCTGCAGCCAAGTACAGTCACCTAGTGACAAAACAATACTAAAACCATCCCAAAAATTTCAGTGTTTTTAAAGGTTTCTTGTATTAAATTTCTTGTTGGCTGTTTTGAGTTCCCGAATGTAAGAAAAAATGGGATTTTTTTTGTACAAAGTTAACTTATACTTTTACTGGCCATGCACATTGAAACCTAATAAGGGGGGGGGGGAAGTATTTATCCTCACGCTCCCACATACAACCCCTTTTTCTTGCAACTGGATTGAAAGCAATCATCTTTCCAAACAGCCACAAAATTTTTATAATGTGTGAATACCACCTCAGAATTTTCCACCCTTTTTGGGAAGAGCAATTGAAGCTATTATTTCTGTAACTGGTGGAAGGTATAGAACAAATTATACAACAGTTTCTTGGAGATGAGATTTGGCATTAGTTGGGATTTCCACTAAAGATAGTTACTACTATGTCCCAGCCCTGGTGGGTCACTATGTAGTGTAGTGAATGTAGAGGTCAAAGTGTGGTCATAAGACAAAAGTGGAATGCTGAAGGAAAAAATATCTTCAGCTAGGGATAATAATTGGAGCTGGAAAAACATTAAACTCTTAGAAATCTCAAGGAACAATAGGTTAATTGTTCCTTGACATGGAACTGAGACAGCCTTGTTCCTTGACATGGAACAGTTCCGGGACATGGAACTGAGACAGCCTTGGTCGCCTTGGTAGATGATCTTCGCAGGGAACTGGACAGGGGAGTGTGTCCCTGTTAGTTCTGCTGGACCTCTCAGTGGCTTTCGATACTGTCGATCACAGTATCCTTCTGGGTCGCCTCATGGATATGGGGCTCGAGGGCACTGCTTTGCAGTGGCTCCGATCCTTCCTTGAGGGACGGACCCAGAAGGTGTTATTGGGTGACACCTGTTCGACACCACAACCGTTGTTGTGTGGAGTCCCACAGGGTTCAATTCTGTCCCCGATGTTATTTAACATCTACATGAAGCCGTTGGGAGAGATCATTCGGAGTTTCGGAATGAGATGTTATCTCTACGCAGATGATGTCCAAATCTGTCACTCCTTTCCAACTGTCACCAAGGAGGCTGTCCAGACCTTGAACCGGTGTTTAGCTGCTGTATCGGACTGGATGAGAGCTAACAAATTGAAATTGAATCCAGACAAGACAGAGGTCCTACTGGTCAGTCGTAAGGACGAACAGGGTATAGGGTTACAGCCTGTGTTAGACGCGGTTACACTCCCCCTGAAGACGCAGGTTCGCAGCTTGGGAGTGATCCTGGACTCATCGCTGAGCCTGGAACCCCAGGTCTCAGCGGTGGCCGGGAGAGCTTTCGCACAATTAAAACTTGTGCGCCAGCTGCGCCCGTACCTTGGGAAGTCAGATCTGGCCACGGTGGTCCACGCTCTTGTCACATCCCAGCTGGATTACTGCAACGCACTCTACGTGGGGTTGCCTTTGAAAACTGCTCAGAAACTACAACTAGTCCAGCGAGAAGCAGCCAGATTGCTCATCGGAGCGACGTACAGGGAGCACACTACCCCCCTGCTACATCAGCTCCACTGGCTGCCAATCCAATTCCGAGCACAATTCAAAGTGCTGGTTTTAACCTACAAAACCCTATACGGTTCCGGCCCAGTGTATTTTGTCCGAACGGATCTCCCTCTACATCCCACCTCGAAATTTAAGATAGTCTGGGGAGGCCCTGCTCTCAACTCCGCCACTATCACAAGGAGGTTGGCGGGGACGAGGAGCAGGGCCTTCTCAGTGGTGGCCCCTCACCTGTGGAACTCACTCCCCGGGGAGATTAGATCAGAGACTTCCCTTCTGATGTTCAGGAAAAAACTGAAGACCTGGATATGGGACCAAGCCTTTGGACATGCTGGCAGCTAAAGGAAGATCTGACGACAAACACGGATGAATGGAATGGAATAGATACATGGAACTCTGAATACTGAGCATGAGATTGTTTTGTTATGTTATGTTATTTTATTGTGTACTGATGTTTTTAATTTGTTAACTGTCTAAATTGCTGTAGGTATCGTTTGTTTATTGATTCAGGCATCGAATTGTGCCGTTGTTTGTAAGCCGCCCTGAGTCCCCCCTCGGGGGTGAGAAGGGCGGGGTATAAGTAACGGAAATAAATAAATAAATAAATAAATAAATAAATTTATATAACCAAAACATTCTGACCCTACCATGAAGTTGCTGGTAGTTTCTACCAATAACAATAATGATCTGAAATATAAGGGGAAGCAAAATAATTTCTGCCTTAATTACAGCATTTTCATTACTGTCTAAAATATATTTAATATATGCCCATGAAATGCTCCATGTTGTAATATACCACTGCTGGGTAGATTTTCCTAAATTGTACAAAACAGAGGAGTGTATACTTTCTTCAGTGTCAGATTTCTCATTTGGAATGCTGATGTTTGGACTGGCATATTTCTGAATAAACTGCTATCTTTAGTTCAATAAAGTCTCCAATCATGAACCCTGCAAGGGGCAAGCTTCCTCTAAAGATGGTTCAATAAGTTTTGCTACCTAAGTTTTGCCTCCAATTACCACAAAAAAAAAGAAAGAAAAGAAAAGAAAAAAAGAAAGATGTTACCCAAAACCATCCTAGATACTTTGGCCCATGTGAGAGGAAATTCCTGAATGATCTACCTCCACTTCTAGACAAAACTACTAAACAAATGATTGTGTACTAGAAATTGTGTTTGTTCCAGTCCTGGGGAAGGGCATGGCCATGATGACAGATCATTCATTATCTTACATTAGGCTGCAGATGCACATGGTTTTTAAAATAGAATGGTTCAAGGTCTTCTAAGAGAGAGTTTCCATTATAATTAAAAACTAAAAAAGGAGAAATAAATACTACAAAACACTTGCCTATGGTGCAGAACACTCATTCCTCTTATCTACTGATCTTCTGCACTAATGCCAACACTTCCCGCAAAGAAACAAAACAACAGTGTGAGACCATCAGTAACCAGCTGTGGAAACATTTTTTTCCTTCACTATATGGTGAATCCATTATCTTGTAACTGTAAAAAGTAAATAAATGGGTATAGTTATTATATATCTTTATCTAATATATTCCACTTTTCTCCCTTATGCCAGAACATGTGTCTTGCATCACACATTAAAAATATAGCTAACACACTCTGAAATGTAAAAAAAGAAGAAGAAACCCATAAAATACAATCTATTTGAAAAGATTAATTTAGAACAGATAAAAGCTTTGTTAAGAACCAGCACACCCATTGCACTACCCCAACAAGTTAAAAGTTCCATTTAAATAAGGTTGTTGCACAAATACAATGCAAGATGAATGAGGTTAACTTTTATTAAGGTCCAAGAACTGTAACGTGTTGGAGAAAGAATAAAATGCCAGTAAGTGGTTATTTGTAACTAGTTCCAGGCTGTTTACTGTGTGACCATCATAGGCACTAGGTAGGTATGACTAAAGGTGCATCTGTAGAATGACTGCATCCAGATTCTGCTTTAACTGTGATGGCTCAGTGATTTGGAACCCTGGGAGACGTAAATGGTCTTTCCATTCTTCACCAAACAGTGCTGAAGCCTCATCACACTACAACTCCCAGGATTATACAGCATGCTACCCTGGCAGTTAAAGTGAGGTTGGAATGCATTCATTCTACAACTTAGTAAGCAAGGCTAGCAAATACAGTCAAACTCCCCCATCATATATTTGCTAATTGTGTGAGGGTGGTTATGTTAATCCTCCTTCATATTGGAACTGTTTATGTGATATATGAGAGCAGAGAATACCTGTTTATTCACATTTGCATGGGATTTGCAGTGTATTATTGTCCAATTATCAAGGCTGAAGGTTTCTACACAAAGTATTTAATTATTCTTTCAGAGACAGAGTTCAGTATTTACTTTGGAAAGAGTTTCCCTCCTTGTCTTTAATTGAAGGAGATTAGGATATCGTTTATGGTACATGGAGGCATAATATTGTTATCTGGTGCCATCTGTCCCCTTCCTAAAATATTTACAGCCTGTGATTTATTTACACCTCTTTTGAAGAGATCTGCCTGCTAGAGTACAGAGAGGTGGAGAAAATTGCTGTATAGATAGCAGAAGGCTAATTACACTGGCAATAATTAGTTGAGTTCTCATGCAGTCTAGAAAGAGGTCACAGGAATGTAGCATGTATATATTTTAGAAACTATGTGATTCTCTTACATTAAAAGTCATTGGCAATGTATTCTCCAGCTGCCAGACCTCCCTAGTCCATACTGGCAAACATAGGCTAGGAGCAGAGATGACCTTGGGTACTTCACATTTTCTTTTAGCACTGAATTGTTTTCTTTCTTATGCAGTGCCATAAGTAGTCAGCAAAGGCACTCCGTTATGATCCCTTTTGAGATCATAGCACCACATGAATTCATCTTGCTTTCCGAATTTTAATTGAAATGTTGAAAGAAAGTGAACAAAACATTACTGAGGAAGGAACTACAAGGTAGATGTAATGCACTAACAAGGCATATTCTATACAGCCTTTGCACCTGGTTGTTTTGCACAGAAAGCAGCACTTTATGCACAGAAATAGGCATACAATCAGATATACTATTTCCTGCAAAGAAAAGTCTGTTTCCTGTGAAAAAATAGAATGTGCAAATTTTGTGCAGAATAAGTCATGAATTGTGAATAATCTTCAGAAACTATGTGGTCCTCCACAAGTTTCTTGCTGTGAGAATAATACTGAAGAGAAAACCCATCATCACTAGAATGGCATCATGAAAAAACAAAATTAACAGAAAATGTTTGATGTAATTAAACATTAAGCATTAATAAGCTAAAAATGAATTATGTTACAGTTACACTAGAATTGGGAACGTTAGGTTTATGTTTGATAGCCAAATAAGTGTATATTAAAATGCTGCAATATATGATTTATTAGAATGAAGCTGACAAATGGCATTCATGGTTTCATCTCCATGCTATTCCCCCCTGCTGTTTTGAGCACAGAGGAGAAGAAAATAATTGCATTATTTTTCAAAAATTCAATCCCACCAAAATTCTTACTCTTGTTTCTTTTGCTCCATTCTTTATACATTCTTGTCTTTAAGATTCAGAGTTATAATGGTAATTAGGTTGTCCCTTTGGGTAGGCATCCTATCATCATATGTATCACACTCCAAATTTCTCTGATGTTCCTCTGCGCAAGCCCCATGTCTAATCTTACCTTGATAATGGGAGGTGATGGTGGAGGGGGAGGAGGAAAAATAACCATCTGCTTGTGTTAAGTGTCAGAGGGCTCTCTGAAATTGGAGACCCTGTTAAAACAGACTACTTGATCACATAGGGTAGTTCTGCACATACACTATAATCCAGTTTGGCAGTGGATCAAAACAAATCATTTTTGCAGTGCAGCTCCTACACAAAAACTCCAGGAATCAGCTTGAGGCTGGGATAGTGGCCACAGTGTTCATTGATTGTGGCTTGAACTGAACCCGTGAACTACAGTATCCACAGCTTGACAGCCACTGGAAAATGGCTCTCTCCCCCCTCCCCCATTAGCCTCCCCATTGAGGTGTAATGATGTGCATATCCATTTGGGATCAGCACTGGACCATGGCAGGGCACAGGAAATGAGAACAAAGAACATGAAAATTCCCACATGAATTGTGTGGGTTCCTCTCATAGGGGAGTAGTTATTTACTTTCCAACCAGCTGTGTTTTGGTGTATCTTACAATGCTTCAGCATTAAAAGTATCCTGACAAGCACTCCACATTTTCAGTTCCTGGTTTCAAACCCTGCATGGGATATACTCTAATCAACTGCAGTGTCTTGTTCTGGACTATTTCTGGGTTGATGTGTTCTGCACTGCGCAATTAGGGTTTATGTTTTGTGAATACCCTGCCCTTGAGCCAGCTTTGAACTGGATTATAGTGTCTGACCATCGAGGTATCTTGAAGCAAACCTCAAATCCAGCAAACATGATGAGAAGTTCTGCTCAAAATTTCTGAATAAACATATGAAGGATCTTTGTAGGTAGATACAGAAAGAGCAAGAACTGAGATTGTGTATGTGCCCGCACTCCAACACCCTTTCAGGTCATGCATTCATAGGCAAAAAGACTGCATGGTGTTCTATTTAATTCAATCCAAAATTTCAAGCTTTCAAAACCTAAATTCTAGACCCTTAAAGTCCACTTATATAGGCTTAGCAATGTTTTTTTCCCCAATGTCCCCAAATTGATGTTTACATCTGGGTAATGCTGAGTTTGCAATGAGAGCAATTATAAAACTGATAATCACTACAAATGCTGTGATTTGTGCTATTGTCCTTAAGGACATGTGTGGAGAATCTGGGAGAAATGCCTGCAAGGAAGACATTGCTTCTGATATAGTGTGCTTATGCCAATTTACAGCTTAATTGGTGATAACCAGCAGTGTTGTAGTTGTAGTCCAACAATATTTGAAGATCATATATTTTCCATTCATGTCCCATAGCCAGTCCATAAGCATCCTGGGATGGAGTTGCAGCCAGATCTTCTAATTTATTATTTATTATACGGAAGGAGTAGTAGGGTAGATTTTTGACCTTTCTGGAGTGCTTTGATATTTATAGTGTGTCATTAACTTTGCATACTGAATTCCAGTCTTGAGTCTTATGAATCTTCCTAGTCTGAGACACAGAACAGAACATAGATCTGCTATATCATATTAATTGTGTTAATGATCTTTAATAAAGTAGCATTCTTTTTGAATTATGAAGCTGAACAACATTTCATTTTGCTCATAAGTAATACTTATGGTAGAGAATAACATCTTAGCATGACTTCCCCAGATTCCATTAAAATGTGTAGGCAGCAATAAGGGTCAGTGTGTCTATCCATCTACCCCATTTATTTAGATGAATGAGGTGATGTTCAGAAAATTGTTCTTGACTCTTTGACCATATTTGATGGGAAAGTGGTTCATAGATTCAAGTCCAGAAAATACTCCATGTTCCTCCAGCTCAGGATGAGGTTCCTTTTTCTTTCCTGTGTCTGGTTATGATGTGATTATTCTCCATAAAATGCACAAAATATATTAGTGGTTCTGACCTTTCTGTCATCAACCTGTGATGATAAATTTCTAAAATGAACTCTTGTCATTGACAGTGAAGGAAGTGAAAGGAGGGAATGTATGCCTTCTAGGATAAAATCTATCATGCGCTGAGTGATGCTTTCAACTTGTATATTCCAAGGCATGAAAAATAAATTGGTCTGCTATGAAACTGTTCTTCTGCACCATCCTCACCAACACACCCAGTGAATAACTCAAGGTAAATGGACTGAACTGGTACTTCTGAGTTGTAGCTCATTTTGGTGGAATGCACTCTCCTTGATAGAAAATAACCTTTGGATACCTTCAAAGTGTATTGTGCCTTCTATTCTAAATCTCAGTGGTTCCCTTGTTTTGCTATAGATGACAGGAAAGTGAAACTTAAGCTCCTAAGTAAACCTCCAAATATATTGGCAAATCATCACAGATTAGCCCAGTATAACTTGCCTGATATGCCCTGGCCTTGGCCTCTGAGGAATCTCTGATTGAAACAGCAGTGGAGAGGGATTCATACTTATGAGAAATAAAATTAATGGATAAGGACACAAATCTCAGGAACTGATGATTTTTTTTTCTGGCTGCAAATCTTCAGTCAATTACTAAGCAAATGGAGGAAGATGCTGCAGCTGTGAAGAATAAACATCAGAGAAATAACAGTGTAAGAAAAGTGCATGATTCTTTTTCTGCAAGATTTGACACATGAAATTTTAGGTGGCATTGTTACTCAAACCACATGGCAACTAATTTCAGATTAAAATGGAAAGTACTTTTTTTATTCAGTAATTAACAAGGCCATCACCTAAAGATTATGAGTAATTTAAAATGCTTCTTTGCTTCACCTCAGAAACATTGAATTGGACAGCGGTAAATACCCAGAAGAAGATAAAATGGTGGATGCAAGCAGTTCTGCATGCATTAGAAATACTCAGATTAACACTCATTTAGATGTTAGAGTTTCTGAACTATGGAAAATTCCTTGAGGATTAATTAATATAGGCCTGCACTATTCATTTTCTTCGATCCCATTAGCATGTTTCACAGGAAGTAAAACTATAAATCACAAAGTAACACCACACAAATGCTAAGAAATTTTGCAATAGCTAAATATAGATACATGGCTTCTTCTAGTATTGCATCCAAGTTTGTTGTCTATTAAAATATATCCCCTCAATATCTATTTCAAAAGCTCAATATATTTCAAAACCATACATGAGTTTAAGTATTCAGTTTGCAGTTCAAGAGACTCTGTGAGACCTTGTTAAGCACAGTCACATAGATTGCATCAACATATTACTAGAAATATCATTAAAAGGTTGCAACAAATGTTGGAATATGTCTGTTAGTAGTACAACATATAAAATTAAATATTTGTAAGAGATTTTTGCAGAATTAATGTTATCCTAAAAGAACTTGAGCTTTTAATATTATCAAAATCCAAAACCATGTGATTCTATGTCCGCCTCTAATGTATAGATCACCATAGGTAGAGCATCCTAAGCACAGGGGAACATGGCAGAATCATTCAGGATCATTTGCATTAATCCCTCCAAATGCTTCCATGGTTTTAAGAATAAAGCAAAATGCATATTTAAATGATACATTAAAAGATTAAGCGATTGTAGTCTATGTCCAGCTCGCTAACCTTTCAAATTCTATTTAACCACTTGAGACCTTGATAGTATTCATAGCAGCAGCAATAACAATATCAGCATATGTTCAAGCTGTTTTCTATTAGAGACTTGGTAACTTGTGCCCTCTTGCATGCCATAACACTGGAACACTGCCCTTTTGCTACAAAGGCATCCAGTGCGATAGAACATTTAAAAAATCATGAGGGTGATATTAATAATGATTTTACAGTGCTGAATTGTGTAGGTTTAGCAACAACTACCAGGTTGGTGAATAAATATGAAAAAAATAAAATTGAATTAAGGGGAAAAGCATTTTTTTCCAGTAGATCTGACAGAAGGAATAAGATAGTATCAAAATCCATGAGAGGTTCAGTTATGAAACGCAGAGTAAAATTTTGCTTTCAAGATTCTGAGTGGGTTTATCCTGCATCTGCAACTAGTTTGCGGATTGCAGCAGGTCTCAGAAACTTGATGACCAGATCTCCTTAGTCCAGGTGGCTGAAAATCAAATTAAATGGAAACCAAATCAAATTAAATCAAATCAAATGCTTTCATTCTTCCAAGTTAGGTCACTTTACTTGGAAGGAACTAGTGTAATTTGTTCTTTTTGATGGTTACACAATACCAAGGACTTGTGAGGAATGTTAATCTTATACCACAGCTGGCAGTCTCATGCATGTCTAGATGTAATAACGAACAGCTGTCTATCTGAGCATATGATCATGCTGGACTGGGAGCACAGTAAGAAAATAGCGGATTACGATACGGACTAAACACAGGGCCCAGTCGGCTGCATGAAGAAGAAAAATAATGAGAAAGAACAGTTACTTCTGTAATGCATTTTAGAATTGGATGTGTATTCTGAGCAATAAAGTACCAGGCTTGTATAGTGGCTTGAATGTTGGACCCTGAATGTTAGAAAACTGAATTCTAATCCCTGCTTGTCCATGCAAATCCACTGGATGACCTTGAGCAAGTCACACTATTTCAGCCCCCGAGGAAGGTATAGGCAAACCCACTCAGAATAAATCCTGCCAAGAAAAGCCTACACTAGATTTTTCATAGGGTCTCCATAAGTTGGAAATAACTTGAAGGCATACAATGACAATAGCTGGGCAATAAACTGAAGGTCTGCTGATATATGATCAGGTTTAAATAGGTAAAAATAGATGCTGGTGATGTGCATTAGATGGAGATTTAGATGGAGCACAAATCCAAAGTCAAGATAAACTCTTTCCAACTAATTTGGATTATTTTCAAGTCAAAACAGACTTTCCCCCATCCAAAGAATAACAGAAATGGGTCCCGCGTTAAGGTTTGTTAGTGCTTTCTGTTTTAGAAAGGCAGGTACTTTGTTTTAAGTAAATTTACATTTCATTTTTTGTGAAAATATAGAGGGAGAGGGGAGGAAAGGATACAGGAGGGTTGAGGTAAGTGACTGACAGTTCTGCCTTCTGATCTTATTGCACATTTTAAATATCATGATGCTTTGGAGAAGGACCGTGACACAGAAAATTTGCTACTGTTTCCAAGCATCTCTTATTCCTTTCTTCAGACATTCTGTAGCAAACACCCCTACCCTTGGCTGCTGGATTGATTTCAGATTCTGTTTGTTTGTTATTTCCAAATCCTGCTTACATATTTTCTGCAATAAAAAAAAACTTTATTCTATTCCTGGTGCTATTTATGTATTTGGTAGTGCTTTTCTTGCTGATGTTTGTATCTCTGTGTGTTTGCCGTGTAGAATTTAGGCAGTGAATTATTAACCAACCATGTAATAATGATACCACACAAAAGATTTTGGTTGACTGTGAGACATTTTTTTAAACTGAGATGTACTTTTTAATTCCTGATATGTGCAAAAAAGAGGGGGAGTAGCTCAGGCAGTTAGTCCCTCACAGGTCTTGTCCCCAGTTTCACCTGGTGAAATATCTGAGCCCTAAGAACAGCCCAAATGCTGGGTTGCTCTCTGACTAATCCCATTAATCTCCAGTTGAAGGCCAACTGGAGAATCAAACCCTCAAAGTCTATTTCCCACTACCTGCCACGTGACCATGTATTTGAGACACCACCTTAGACAAAATGTCGAACTCCCCAGTCAACAGTGTAGAATGGGCAGAAAAAAAAATCTGGGGAAAGTGGGAAGAAATCCTATCCAGCCTTAAAAGTGAGATAGGAAAGTGGGTTGACAAAGATTTGAAAGGAGTGAGGAAGGACAATGACAGTTTCTATTGTGCAGACAAAATTGTAAAAATGTTGTCTCTCTCCATAGGAGGCCAGAAAATGTGCCACCCAGCCATATCTTGAGGGGGATCCAAATATTGTTCCATTTTCCCCGTCTTCTAGTTAGTAAAATAATTTGATTTATATTGTCCTTTAGTTTTGGTTTATTTGTGTGTGCTTCATTAATCATCATATTATTCCGATATCATACTCCAATTTGTCAGTCTTTTTCTTGTTTTTCCTTTATCTTGTATGGAACAGGCAGTCAGACAGTTTTATTACACCTGACTTTTCACCCCTGTGGATTTGGAAAAAAGTCTTTATTTTGATTCAAAGTCTATTTTGTTCTATTCCCCCCTCTTCCTTATTTCAGCCAGTAATAATACATTATATTTATTTAACTATTATTTCTTCTTTCTTAGCTTTTCTCCTGTAAGTTCTTTGCTTTTTCATTTCACTTTCAAGAAGTCAAATTCCCCAAGTGTTATTCCTTGAAAAGGAATCCAAGCTTCATCACTTGGGTCTTTCACACATGCACCCTTTTCAGTCATTTTAATTTTATACAAGTAGTTTTCAAAAGGTGTGTGTGTGTGTGGTGGGGAGTCTTTCTCCCATTGGAAAGCTCTTCTTCCACTTAACCTAGTAGTGCCTTGTGTCTGAGAATGATTGGTGACCTACATGTTGGCTTGCTCTAAGGCCCATTTTAATTGTTGCAGTACTATACTGCACCCAGTTCTTGTTTCATGTTCTCAATAAAGAGGCCTAAAGTAAAAATGTACACAAAGATGTAGCTGCTAAAAAATCATGCTAGCCTTGGCGCTGAAAAGAAGCTCTCTGTGAGAACAGAGAATGTCTTTGTCTCAGGAGGGAAGGAAAAGAGGGGACTACATCACTTTCCAGATTTGTATGTGTTGCTATAGCCTCTATAAAAACCAGGCCTGTTTGGCTATGTAACCTTCATGACATCCTTTGCCCTAGATTCTGAAGTGGGGACACTGTTCTTTGTTTAAAAAAATAGTTGAAAGATCTAAGAATGATATCTGAGGAGTGTAGATTCAGATACTACCTGGATTTGAGGTTGTGTCAGAGATTGGTTAAAGGGTCAAGATGAAAATGTTTTCATTTGGTTTTTTTTTTCTGTTTATTCATTTTCTATATATCTGCTTGACTTATGTCAATCTTTTGAACTGAAATTGAGCAGCATCTCCAAATATTCATTTCTTAAGAAAACCCTGTGAAATTTGTGGGATCACAATCAATCTACAAGCGACTTAAAGACATATGCACACACACATGCAGAGGACATTATTGACTCGTGTCCTTCAATATGTTTCCCTCTGGTTCCCAACCTGTGATCCATGGATCACCAGTAATCCACAAGAATGAAAATATGGTCCCCAGCCTCACTATTACTACACTGTTACCTCAAAACCACATGGCAATGAGAGCAACTGATCTTGCAAAACTCTTTTATAGTGCCGAGGCAATTGAGATGTTGGGAGGGAGAGGCAGGGTATCCAATAAAGATTACTACTATCAAATCAGCTTTAGATTATTAAATACGGTTGTTTGTGGGTGGGCAGATGGCAACTACTGGATGGCATATGTTCTGTATCAGAAACTACAGTTGATGTGGTCTATCCAATGTAATTTTCTGAATCAGCACCCCAAATAACCAAACCAAATCTAAAGTTGACCAAAAACCGATTTGCAATGCTTTTGGTACTAATGTTGGAAGGTGGTCCCTGGTCAAAGTGGTCCCTGTTCAAGTTGTCCTGGTCAAAGTGGTTCCTGGTCAAGTGACCCCTGGTCAAAAAAAGGTTGGGAACCCCTGCTCTATAACTTTAAACTTTTTTGTACTCTCTATGTGCAGTCTATCATTTTAGGAACAATGGTTTACAAGGAATGCAAGAAGTAAGTAATCATGTCTTTTCTTGGATGCCCTATGCAACAAAGATGGATGGACAGAAGACAGGAATTGCAACAGGCACCACCATACACAAGTTGCAAGATAGAGGAAAAAGTGACAAGATCTTGCCCAAGACAAGACCATGCAGAGATTAGAGACTCACACACCCTCACACACATCAGACCAGACAGTGGGAAATCACCACTGTATATTATATTTTGCCTTTGCTGCCTCCAATTATTTATTAAAGGTTTCTTTTGCTGCCACCTTTTTATTGTTTCATAGATCACCTCCTTCAATGGAATGTTTAAAAAGCCACACAAATACTTCAGTTGGAATAAAACAGGATTATGTTGTCTATTTTTGAACAGTCAATATGCATAATGGTTTCAAATGTCAGGCTTCACTTCTTGCAGAGGTGGTACTTTTATCTTGAGTTTCTTAAAACAAAGTTCCGCACACAGGAATCCAAACAGGATCCTTTAAATCTTTTCAACCTCCCTTCCTCCCACAGCACTCTAATCACTATAGAGGCCTATTAACTATTATCCTCAAAGAGGTATCTTTCATTTAACAAATAGTTCCCAAATCTCTTTTTTCTTTTCTCCTTCAAAACCCCTAACCCTTCTTCTTCCACATTAAACTCCTAACCGAACTAAAAATGGCTGCCTCAACTTCTTCTCTTTGGTTCTGACTCCATCTCCAGTTACTCAGCTTTTCTCTCTAATTGCATCAGCCAATCAGACTGAACTTCTGGTTAAGAGGCTGCCCAATTGCTCCACCCCTTAGCTTTTCTTAGCTTTGGCAAGCTGGGCCTGTTTTCTGACTTCACACCAACCCTTTAAGATAGGCCAATCCATTACACCCTACAAGTACAAAGATTGATCTTGCATGAAACTTCCTCCTTCTGTTCATTTGAAGGCTGGCAATCTTGAATACCCGAAAAGAGGTAGCAATGCCAAAACATTTAAATTTTTTTGGACAACAGTTAAAACATTACATTTTGAAATAAGTTCAACTGAAAGCATAAAACTTCCAGTTTCTGCATCTTCATTTGATTCAGGACCCAAGGTGAATCATATGGCTCCCAAGTCTGATCACTTTTCTTAGCATCTTGGTACTAACTAAAATTTGTATTTTCTACACTTCACAGCTTTCATTTTCTGTGTTTCCTTCATTAATGCAGAATTATAGGACAGAACTGGTTCACAGCTGCTATAATCACCCTTCCAAAAAGATTGTTTTTTACTTGATTCATTTCAAGAGAGAAAAATGATATTGGAAAACTGTAGTTAACTGGAACATTATATATGTATGTATATGTGATAAAGGCATCGAATTGTGCCTTCTTCTGTAAGCCGCCCTGAGTCCCCCCTCGGGGGTGAGAAGGGTGGGGTAAAAGTAACAGAAATAAATAAATAAATACAATGTTAAAATCAAAAATTGTATTTTACAATTAAATTATGCAATTTTGTTTCTTGGATCATATTCTAGAATATTATCTATGCTTTTTTGACACTCTGGAACAAACATCCTCAAACTGTGGCCCTCCAGCTGTTTGTGCCTTCAACTCCCAGAATTCCTGACAATTGAACAAGTTTGTTAGGGCTTCTGGGAGTTGGAAGCCTAAATGGCTTGGGGGGGGGGGTGCAGTTTGAGGATGCCTGCTCTGGAATTTCCTGCCCTGGAGACCAAATGACTTGCATCTTGCTGTATTTTCATTCTTTTAATTCTGACAAGTTTTCCAGAACTGGTTTTAAAGAAAATACTTTTAAGAGAGCACTGTACTCTTTGAAATTTATTGTTTCAAAATTCATTTTTAAATAATTTTAATTGCATATTTTAATTTTTGTATTATAACGTTGATAAACTAATTCTATTTTAATGTCAATTTTCAAATTAAAACTTTTTTTGATATTTATCTGTAAGCTGCTTTGAGTCCTGTTTTTATGGAAAAGCAGAATGATAAGGATGTTTGGAAGCATCTAAACTTGTTTTTATTTTCCGAGAAGTTTCTGTTTTGAATTGTTTACAGATACTTTTAAAAAGAGAAAAGAATTTCATTGATTTTACCTGCGCCTCCACTGCACAGATGCTTGAAGAACTTCAGCGTAAATCTCTTTGTCTTTGACTGATATTTCTTAGGCTGCAGTTGTAAGCTACTTTAATGGAAGTAAGTTCCATTGAAATCCAGGAGACTTAATACCATATAAATGTCTTCAGGAATAGGTTGAAAGTCACCTTCAACAGAATGAACAAGATTGCTTTGTGTAGTTGATAGCCAAATGTAACTGGTATTAAGTGGCTCAACTGTGGATACTTTAGTTCTCCCTAATTTTACAAGCTTTGCAGGAGAAAATTGTATGTCAATTTTCTGAATAGTATAAAACATTGTTTTGTAACTACTTGCTTGTTGAAGAATATCTATTTATTTTAAAAGGACAGGTATCTTTTATACACACACAAGAGTTCCTTTGGGTTTTGTGTTCACTAGAAGCTACTGTGGTATAGTATTTCAAGTAGTAGACTGGGGGTTACTTATTTTGGAGCCAATCCGGTGTGTTGGTTACTTGATTGGTCTCAGTAAGTCTCCTCACAGCAATTCTCCCAGATGCCATGGAAATGGAAGTCCCCACCATCCAGCAGTGGTGAAAAGAGTTTGATGCCACTGTCTTCTCCTCCTCTGTGTCATGCAATTTCCGACCATGATATGGGATCTTCCTGTACCCCATAACTTGCCCAGATAACAGCCAGAGTGATAGGGTGTCTAGGGACAGTGAAAGAAGAAAATTTCACCTCCCTTCTGAGCCCCCTGTTGCTTCAGTGACATGAGGGCAAGCAATGGGGAACAGTTAGGTTCCCTGTTAAAGTCATAGACTGCTGCAACTCAGGAGGTGGGAGTAAAGGTAACTGCCATCCCATGTCCCTGGGCCACCCAAGCCTCTGGAATGTGAGATGGAAGTGGAAACAGTTGCAGCCAGCTCTATTTGGGAACCAGCCTAGTTGTTCCCACTGGCCCTCAGTTGGGGAGAAGCCCAAGTTCTGTGGCAAAATTCAGACTTTCCAACACTTTGGCTAACATGGGGCAAGACCACATTAATGTGGCCTTGACCCATGTTACTGTGGATGAGCCCTGGATGACATTTGGCTGATCCTAAACTACACCGAGCTAAGTGGTCATTGTAAATGGGACACTGAAAGACTAGGTTTCAAATCCCCAATATTGGAAAAGTCAATGTTTTGAAGGTCCTCCTGGACTCAGCACTGAACCTGGAGGCACAGGTATCTGCTGTGTCCAGGAGAGCCTTTACACAATTCAAACTTGTATGCCAGCTGTGTCTGTTCTTTGAGAAGCTGTATCTGACCAAGTGGTACGTGGCTAATAGTTACATCCCGTCTGGATTATTGTAATGCACTCTATGTAGGGCTGCCTTTGAAGAGTGTTTGGAAATTTCAGCTGGTCCACAGAGCTTCAGCCAGTTTGCTCACTGGGGCTGGCCACAGGGAGCAGACAGCCCCCTGTTGCAACAGCTTCACTGGCTGCCAGTTTTTTTCCAGGCACAATTCAAAATGCTGGTTATGACGTTTAAAGCCTTAGACAGCTCAGGTCCAGGCTATTTGGCTAACCTTATCTTCTTGTATGAACCTGCCCAGGGCTAAGAGATCTTCAGAAGAGGTCCTTCTCTTGGTCCCTTCTCCTTCATAAGCTCTGTAAGTGGTAAATAGAGAGCGGATCTTCTAATTCATTGGCAGACACTCGACTCTGGAACTCCCTTCTTTCAGGGAAGCCAGAATGGCCTCTTCCCTCCAGTTTTTCCCGTAGCAGCTTAAACTTTTTCATCCAGGCAGGCTTTTAAAGAGGAAGGTTTTAAAGATCAAATCAGGTTTTTTAAAGCTTTGAATATGTTTTTTTTTATGGACTTTAACTGTGATTTTTTAAAAAATACTATTAATATTTAATCCTGTTTTAATATTTGTATTTTTGTGGATTTTAAATTGTATTGAAGTGCTTTTAATGTAAGCGTCTAGGATTGTGTGATGTATTATTATTCCTGACTATTGTTGTTGTTATTATTATTATTATTATTATTATTATTCAAAAGAGTTGAAGATGTTATGCATTTTACTTTTTTGTTGCTTCAGTTGCCTTCATAGTATGGCAAATCTTGGATATTATGAACCATGAATTTAAGCAGTTAAAAAGTGGGAATACTATCTGTTGCCTTTTGTGGTTGCTGTAATGCATACAGTAGCCCTTCCTGCCTTCAGATGATACCAGTCATCTGTTTTGTCAGCTGTGTTTTGTCAACCGTGCTGACTGGATTGGATATTTTGATTGGAAGAAAGCTAGCTTAGAACTCCTATTCATGAATTCATGCAGTCAAATAAGAGAGACCCTGTCCTGAGAACTATATTTCAAGGGTGACTGAATGATCCATTGACCTTCAATTGTTTCAGTCCAGATACAGAATTATTCACTTTGGTTGGAGTATGATTGAAAAGAGACAAGCCCAGGAAGTGAAATCATCCAGCGGTGTAGCTAGTTCCCCTTTAGATGGACACTTGAGGCTTTTTGGAAGCTTTAATTATGATATAAATTTAACACAATACACTTTTCACATTAAACACTCTTGTGATCCAGTTTTCTATATTGGGACTTTTGTGATGAAGGTTTTTATTACTACTTTTGCTGGAGATCCAGAAAGCCTAGTAAAATAATGTGAACATAACGCTTCCACTTACTTCACACAGTCAAATAGAGCAATGATACATTACAACTCTCTGTGAAATACATCTTTTTCTTGTAAACTTCAATTACCAATACATTCCCCCACACTCATCTAGCACTGAATAAATTTTTCTTAGCTGGCAGCTATGCTCAGTACATGGATCTTCCAAGTGATGACAGACCCACAAAATGTCACATTTTGTATTTTCTACAATTATATTAGTTTGGGTCACTAGATTAGATTTACTTCTGCTTCATGATTTTGCCCTGATGCATTTTTTTCAGAAGGGATTTAAATGCTTCCAGGTCAGCAAATCCCTCACCGTGCCTATGGGAAGAGTTTTGGCAACACCAATACATTCTGAAGTTGGCATCATTTTTAAGCCTTTTGGCCAAATTCCCAATTGAGTAGTTACTTGGTTGTTGCTTTTAATTCTAATTTGTTCTGACACAATAGAAAAACTTTTCTGTGTAGAAAATTGTAAAGTCTGCTCCTGTCATCAATGGCTTATATATTCAAGCTGTTGATATTGTTCTCAAAGGGCAAAATGGAGCAGAGTGAATGAAAGACACATTCTTTATCAAGGAAAAAAAATAACACAACACAATTGTTGCTGCACAATGTGGTGATGGTGGAGGGAAAAGTATTCCTTCTTTCTCTTTTGTAAAAAAAAAATACATGAGACAATTAGAAAGACTTAAATCTGAAGGTATGTGGGTGGGTGTCAGCTTTCACAACAAGGCTTTGCTACCTCTTGTTCTTCCAGCCCACTGTGCCCCTAAAGATATATTTAACAAGCAAGAGGTTCCTCCTATGTAAGTATGTAATATGGTGGTGAGAAGGGGCTGGGGCAGGAACCCGACTGCAGTGGGAATCAGTGAAAATTAGAAGTCAGTGCAAGTAACCAAGAATAGTTGGGTAGCAACTCCATAAATAATTTATTTTAAACAAAATTATCCTGCCTTGTCACTTCATTTCTGAAGCCTCTAACGAGTCTGTACGTAACAGACATGTTCAATTAATATGACTGTCAAGGAAGTTAGTGGGAGGGTGTGAGGAAGAACAAATTCAATCATGTAAAGGAAAGGAAAAGGTTGTATGGCATAAATTTATGAGGACCACCATGTACTGTCAAAGCAAATACTAAACACAGCTGAACCAAAAATGAGCCAGCCAAATGTGTTAGCATGAAAGTATAGTTTTTCAAGATATATGTTACTGGGGGGGAAAAAAGGGGGGGGGGGGAGAGCAAAGAAAGATAGACAGGAAAATCAATATGATGACATGCTATATGTTTAATAATATATTAAATCACCTGCTATTTCCTGGAGACAACAGATAACATATAGAAATGAATATGTTCTCAATTTTTGTAGCAACTGGACAGCCCAGGGAGATTGAAAGTCTCAAATATTTGTTTCTTCATAACTCAAATAGAATACATGTTTGGGGCAAAAAAAAAAAAACCTGCCAGTGAGGTCATTCAGCTTGACTCCCTCCAAATCACAGGACATCAAATCACAGGACATCTTCCAATCAATATTTTATTCAACCAATTACTTTATGACATGTGGCTGACCACCCACCTTTTGGGAAATCATCACTTCATGCAATATTTCAATATAAAAGAGCATGTCATATTATAACGTTTTAGGAAAAGCCTACCACACAACCTCTTAGGCTACATTTCAGAGGCAGAATGTCTGAAACCAGCTTGTCAGACAACAAATAATGGAAGAGTTAGCCTTCCACCCATTGCTAATATCAACATCTGTTTGTCTTCATGTCTGCTCCCCTGCTAATGTATTCACATATATCTGCCATGTACTTTCTTGCTGCAGGTTTTCTGAAGCATCTGGTTGGTCATTAAAGAAACTGAATTTAGGACCAGATTATTTGTGGTCTCACCAAGCAAAACCAATCTAGTAAATATACTCAAAAATTGCAACCAGACCAGTTTGGGGAGAGAGGTGTGAGGCTTCTTCTGTTACACTGCCACTAACAGGAAGACATTTAGGGAATGCTCACTAGTGCTCTCTCATGAAAAACTAGGTTAGTTGGCTCTTGGATATAGCTTTTTCTGCAATTTGGAAGAAGCCATAAGGGGATTTTTTGGATAGTGGGGAGAAGACTCCAAAGTCCAAGTGACTCATCACTTTTCATGTTTCACCATTTGAGTGAACCAGACCTCACAATGAGCTACACACTTAAAACAAATTTATATTTACACATTTAGCAGACAATTCAAAATTTGATGACTTTGGGTAATGCTACTTATTGTGTCCTAGATTTACTAGGTGAAAACGTTAATTCTAAATGATTTTGGAAACTTCTCCTTCTAGCACCATCTTGTCTCCTGTATTTGCCATCCATTGGGGACCCCTCCCCCCAGCACCAACTGGCACCCTGGGCCAGAGTGAAGAGAGGGGAAGCCAGGGAACAGCACCATCTTGTCTCCTGCATTTGCCATCCGTTGGGGACCCCTCCCCCCAGCACCAACTGCCGCTCTGGGCTGGAGTGAAGAAAGCGGGGCCAGGGGACAGTTCCACCTTGTCTCCTGTGCTATTCTAATAATATGTTATAATATAATATATAATATATTGTATATACATATAATATTTATAATATTGTAATGTAATGCAATATAATACTACTAATAATAATAATATGATATTATAATTATATATTTATATTACATGTAATATTACTAATAATATTACAGTATAATTGATATAGTGCAATATAGCAATATTTAAAACTGATATTGTACTATGTTAATAATATATTGTATGTATATATACCTTGTAAGCCGCTCTGAGTCGCCTTCGGGGTGAGAAGAGCGACATATAAATGTCGTAAATAAATAAATAAATAAATAAATATACTACAAAACATTATAGTGGATTAGATGTTGATGAATTATTTGCACAAAGGAAGAAGAAAGGAGAGGTGTATCAGATTCAATTATTGTGCTCCCAGGTCAACATTTGCAGATACTTCTTTGTCATAACAAGCAGAGAAAATCAGCTGAGGACTTTGTCCTAAATCTATATTCAAAATATGCATTCCAATGTATTTTTTTCAGAATGCCCATTTTATTTTATTTTTTAATTTGAGAGTGAGCAGTTCAGAGTTTCATCAATATATTTGGAAAGCCTCCCAAAGTCACCAAATGACTTAATGTTACTCTGATGGTATGCTAAATTCAGCTCATATTTGAAGGTTGGGCTGGGGAGGATGAATTATTTAAGCATCTGAACTTTCAGTGAGAATACATTAAAGGAAAGGATGAAAGATCCACTGTCCATAACCTCACAACCCTGAAAGTCCCTCTTGTCCATATATGACAGGACTGGGGTGAGCCAATAGGAATGGCTTAAGTTGATAGTTAGACCCATATTTGCCACTGAAAATCAAGCTTAACCTCAAGAAAATGGGTTAATGAAACTAGGGAAAGATACATAAAGTACCCATATTATCTTTCCTTTGACTTCCACAGTCCATCATCAGACTTTTCCCTGATCAGAGATGTATTGTATGAAAGACTAAAATAATGTTGCAAATCTATCGTGATTTTTACAATTGTCATTAATTATGGGTTATATCAAATATTCTTTTGAGAATCACAGCTATCCCCCTCAGCTGTCAGCATGGGAGAAATATAATTCTGGGATAAGTGATGATACATATTTCTTTTTAAAACTCATTGAAATAGTCTGAAGAGTACTACATTGTTCACTTTATCAAAAATCTTGGAAAAAGAGTGTTTGGTCTGGTCTGGGTTATCTTTCCTTGTTTCCTGACTCCCTTCCTTCTCTCCCACTGTGTTGTTGGTTGGGAAATACATCACATCTTTCATATAGATTTTCAATGAAGTACATATTAATAGATATATTGACATTTAAGAGACAGAAAGAACTTAAGGTACAGGGCACTCTGCCACTGTTAGACTAGATACTCAGCCCAAGTGGGTAACTTGCCCTTTCTCAACAACTCATCTTGGTTCCCTCAAGAAAAAAAAAATCCCATTAACTCTATTCTTTGTGAATTGGTATTGAAAGCATGCCCCACTTCCTAAAGCTCTGGCTTAATCAGTTTATGGTTCAAATGCCCAAATTTGTGACATTGCTGCTTAATATTGAATCCTTGTGAGCGATTGCCATAAAGATAACAAAAGAAGAAGAGCAGCTGGAGACATCAGATTGTTCATATGGCTTGTTTAAAGACAGTTAACAGGAAGATGGTCAGGAAAGATAAGTGGAGAGAGCTGGCAGGAGAGAGAAATAATAGCTGCAAGAATACACTTTTCACTTTTCTAACCTATCATTTTGAAGTATTTAAATAAAGCAATTCTCTCTGTGACTCTTATGCATTGTCACACAAGTGTAATACATGGCAGAGAAGAAATGAAATGCAAGTGGGGGCCTTTCTGTCTTTTTAACAAGGGGAAATGTATGCCTGATTAAACATGAGTGAGCAAAGGCACCTCCCAGAGGGTGCAGTTGTATAACAGGGTGTCTCTGTGGTGGTTCATTTTACAAGCTCTTCTGATCTTGTATATTTCATAGCATCTGGTGAAGAAGCTCCAGTTTAGATATTAGGCCTCCATCGCCGATTGTTAAAGGGCTGTGTGTTTAGTCTAATAATGGGGAAGTCCCTGAACCTCAAGTTCTTCTTGTCTTTTAAATGCATGATTTTTTTATTTTAAAAAACCAAGAATCTGAAACAAATACATCAAATATTACTCACCCCCACATTTTCACTGATCAAATCCAAAGATACAAGAATCCCCAGAACTGAGAAACTCATGTTTTACCAGCAATTTGAGACATAATTTTTCACTAAGTTTAACTTGAAGGTGGCAAAGATTCCAGCAATTTTCTTTCTGCTGTGTGACAGTCTTTGAAAATCAGGCAAATTGTTGAAGGCTGTTTGCAATTTGGGACTTATTCTGTGCAAAATCCTCCTATGCCTTGTTTGTGCAGAAACATCATTTTCTGTATGGGAAAGAGTATTGAAATACAGAAGTATTGATTCTGGGCCCCAAAATGTTGTTTTTATGCAAATCAACAATATGTGAAATTTATGCAAGAACAACTTTCAGAATTCTATGTAAAAACAAAATTCTATGACAAAAATATGAATGTTGGCGATTTCTAAATACAAGAGGAACTGGAATTAAATTGATTCCCATCCCTACTCAAGTTGGCAAAAGCAGTGATACTATGACTTGTGAGGGATATCTGTACCACTGTGAGGGATATCTGTACCACTGTGAGGGATATCTGTACCACTGTTTATGCCACAAAGATTTAATTTAACATATAACTTAACATTATTTAAGATACACATTAGAGAATGGTACAATTGAGCCACCATCCATTTGATCTGTTGTTTTTTTTAAAGAAAAGGCTGTTCCTGGTTTCATAATGAGTTGGTTTCAAGCATAGGCATGCTGAAATGAATTGAGCCATAAAGCCCTTTCAGATTTGTAATATGAATCCTTGAAATATACCCTTCCAAGACAGCCTTATGTGCTCGTGGCTAGCTTGGTCTCTCTTGAATGAAGATGTAGTTTTTCTTCCTCTTGCATAATAGCCTGGAAAAATGAATGAATGAAAGTTCTCCTAGAGAAGGTGCTCAATAGCTTACATTTCTTAACTTCAAAGGTTGTTAAACAGGTTCACTCCAACAATGCTATATCTTCTATTCAAGCTCCTCCAGAAGGACATGATCTTGCTCACTCTTTTTTATCGTTATTTTGCACTTTACAGTGTTTTTAAAGGATATATTTGCAAGAAAAAACATTATAATCTGCAAAGGATTAAGAGAGATTTCATTCTTTCATTTTGAGAAAGCGGGCCTGGTTCCTATTTATGTGATATATCGCTCAGAAAAATCACCTTTAGTTTCTAGAATATTAAAGCCTAAGCAAGTGGAAAGGCAAAAATACTGTCATCACACACATGCACCCATACAAAATCATCATTAAAGGTGCTTATATAAGACATTGATCTTCTAATAATGACTATCGCAAAAGAGTTGCATGAATATGGAAAGGAAGAAAACAGAATTGATCCTGATCCAAAGCTTATTCACTTTAATGAGATTAAGTGTAAAGAAAAAACATATTTTATAGCTATCAGATGGGTATTAAGCTTGCTTAAGATCATCTATTTTCTCCTGTCAGAATTCACACTTAAAAAGAACAAACGTTGGGCAAACCATAATGTATCCTGGTAAAAAACAGCATATTTATAATTTCCATTTATAAATGTGAATAGAAAGAATTGGACAATATCTATTTCTCCAATGTAAAGAGAAAAAGAAGTAGTATGAACTGTAGAGATGCTTTATTGGATTGATGAGAACTCAGGCCCAAATTTGGTGGCACTTGTAAGGTACAGTACATGTGTGGATTAAAAAAAATCTTCATTATTATTTCCATATACTCATCTACAGATGGCATCAGTGACTCGGGTCCTTCAAGGTGTTTCCCTCTTTAACAGTGGTTATCAACCTGTGGTCCATGGACCACCTGTGGTCTACAAGAATGAAAATATGGTCAGCAGTCTCACCATTACTGCACCACTGCCTTGAAACCACACAGCAACAAGAATGACTGGTCTTGTGAGACCCTCTTATGCTGAGGCAACAGGGAGGGAATAGGCTGACTGCCCACGAAAGATTACTACTGCCTCATCAGCTCTAGAATATTAAATATGGTTTCCTGTGGAAGAACAGATGGTGACTACTGGTGTGGTCTATCCAATGCAATTTTCTGAATCAGCACCTCAAACAACCAAATCAAATCTAAAGTTGACCAAAAACTGATTCATAACCCTTTTGGTACTAATGTCCCTGGTCAAAGTGGTCCCTGTTCATGTGGTCCCTGTTGGTTTTTTTTTAAAGGTTGGGAACCACTGTTATAGATCTTGGCATGAAGATGGTTAGCATGATGTTCCCTGTATCTAATATATATTTGCTCTTGTGCATAATTTTGGGATAGAAGTGAAAATTAACAGGCAATCCATGTATGGGCTAGATAGAATAGAATGGCCCATTGTTGCAAACTAGACTGGTTAATTACTGCTTCTGAAAGTCCTATTGATTTCAATGGATTTGTGTTAGATTGGATTTAGTTCAGTAGATACATAAAGTCTTCTTTAAATATCTCCCAATTGCTAACATTCTAGGATATACAGATTTTACTTGGATTCAGTTAATTTTTATTAATTATGTACAGCTTCTTAAAATGTACGTAACAGTAGACAATTGAAGTCAAAGATTAAATTCACTTTGAATGTTTGGAATGAGTCTTCAGTCAGTATTTGAACAACAGAAGAAGGGATGACAGAAAAAATGTACAGGTGACTGAAAAAGATTTAAAAGAACAACTAGCTAAATATTTAAATTGACCGAAACAAATCAGGAATTAACTAGTTTGCATTTCTATGCAATGGGGAAAGGCAAAAGATAGATTTTTTTCTCATTTGGCCCTAAAACTTGAGCTGATACTTTTTTTCTCTTCTCCTTTTTGGTAAAAATCATCTGTTGTTCTGTGATTTGTCTCTGACACCTTTAAAAATGGTCAAAGTACATTTAAAAATCAAGAAGAAAACCACCAAGAATGACATAATTCAGTCCATATTAAATACTTTTAACACTACAGTCCAATACACTCAATGGTGTTTATTTCCAGACAAGCTTTCAGTTGAATTCCCAGCCTTTTCAAACAAGTAATGGGAACTTGGGACACCAAGAGAACCAATAGTGTTCCTGAGGCCCCATCTGCACTGGCATTGTAATGCAGATTGAATTGGATTATATGGCAGTGTAGACTCATATAATCCAGTTCAATTTAATTCAGTTTGCATTATATGAGTCTCTATAAATTGCATTATATGGCAATGTAGATGGGACCTGGGATACCTGGCTTCCAGAGAGAGTGCTGGACCCCTAGACAATGGAAGTACACATTTCAACAATTTCATATGGCTTTCCCCAATTCTCCTTCTTGGTCTACAAGGCATGGTCCAGTTTGTGCAAGTGCATGCTGGAGTCCTGAGAATCACTGCACACACATAGTGCAGGAAAATCACCTTAGGGAATCTAAGATCTTTCCTTTTGTGAAGGAGAACTCTCTCTCCCAAAATGAAGTCCAAGGCCCTGGAATGCCAACCTTATTAAAAGAATCAGATGAAATAGGCCTAGGTAAACACATACACAAGCTTTCAGTCAAAGGCACTGTATGGGGCTGCAGCAGTTGAATTCTCAGCCTTTTCCAGCAAGAAATGGGAGATTGGGACTTATAGCCAGCAAGAGAACTGGTAGTGTTCCTGGGATTCACTTGGAAGTGAACTCTAATCAAAAGTCCAATTTTACATAGGATGGGACAGCAATACACTGATATTAGCATACCAGGATTACGTTCTTGTCCCTTCCCCAATGGAGTATGACAATGTTCATTTTGTATCAGAAACAGATATCTCTGCAGCACTTGGGCCAATTTGCCTGGTGTACTCTGTTTCACTTCCTTTTACAGCATGGGTCCATTCATATGATGTAAAGGACTTCCAGCTGGGCTCGGTGGCAAAAAGGGAAAGAAAGCAGTACATACCACCACCATGGCAACAGAGAAATCTTCCTGTGTTACCTTACCTTCAATGGGGGGAAGCTTCCCCCCATGGGATGAGCAGGGAAGTAAGATGGGTAATATGAGGAGTGAAGTGGGGGTTTCTTTACACACCCCGGTGGGAGCCCATGGATTCACTCTGATGTGAGGCGAATCTATGGATATTTATGATTTTTTTTTGTCGTGTCAGGAGTGACTCCTGGTGTGAGAGAACTGGCCGTCTGCAAGGTTGTTGCCCAAGGGACGCCTGGATGATTTGATGTTTTATCATCCTTGTGGGAGGCTTCTCTCATGTCCCCACATCTTTATGAAAAGTCCTTATACCTTGCAACTTCAAGGATTCAGGCACTGGGCAGGTTGACTAACAAAATATATTCAGGTGCAATCATGTAGTCCATGAAGCAAAATACAAAATTATGAATTCAGTGTTTCTTGACAAAGTAAATTATCTTTACATTACCTGTCTTTTATTGTCCTTTCTCTCTGGTCTTCACATGGCCAGGTGGCCTCTGCCTGCATTGATATTCCATCTTAACGGAAAATGGAAAAACAGCTAAAACAAATGGAGGCTTCTTATTCTAACATCACTACCCTTTCCCCTCATATATGATTTTAATAAGCCAAAACACCGCAGTAGTTTGAGGGTCGGACAACATCTCTGGAAATCAAAGTTTTAAATCCTGCTTAGCCACGGAAACCACATGGATGACTCTGGATAAATCACAGTCTCTCAGAGAAAGGCAAATATAACCCCCTTCAGAACAAATCTTACTGGGAAAACCCTATGTGTCATCATAAGTCAGAATTATATTTAAAGCATATAATTAGAACAATGATTTTTCAACACCTACCTTCTTAGATGGCGATCTATTAACACCGATTACCAATACTTAGAGGCATCAGACCCACTTGGAAGGCAAGTTGTCCTACCTGATGATGGCAAGGCTTCCAGTTAGCAGTTCAAACTGATTTAGAACCCATTTCCATTATTTGTGAGCAAGTGGGTTCAATTACACATTGGTTAGCAAGTGGGTCAACAGATTTCAGATATCTAGTCTCCATCAGAAGCCAGAGTTGTGGCTAATTAATTTATGATCTTCCCATCTGAACATAATGTATGCCATCTTTCAATTCTTCTAATTTCCCTTTCATCATGTGAGGGGACAAAACAACATCTTCATGCTAGTTACAATGTATAGTTCCACCTGGTGTACACTGATTATACAAAAAGAAATAAAGACCACATTGATACTAGAGAAATCCAATTTCTCAGTAAGGCACAATGCCAGCAAAGCTAGTAAACCAATATCCATTATTTCCAGGCTTGGGCTATAAACTCAACATATATTCATAAACTGTCACTCAGGGGTCCATAAAGTAAAGCCTCATCAATTTCTCAAGCAAAAACCTATTTTCCCTTCTGTCTCTAAAACTTGGGAATTGTTCAGTTGTCCAAGTATAACAGCCAACGTATTCTCAGGCATTAATTTCAAATTCTATGTAACAATTAAATAATTCTTACTTAATCAATGGAATATGTATATTAAAATCTATATAGAGATGGCTTCTTGGGGAACTAAGAAAGGTAAAATGACTTGTACTTTCAAACATAATGATGAGTGCCATTTATTTACCTTCCTTACCCACACAGCATCCAACATTTTCTAGAGTAAACATATGAGTCTAAATCATCACCTATTGAAAGCATACTATGAACAGCATGAAAGCTAAATCATATTGTTTCCTTCTTCATTTTCAGGCCTCAGATCTGAAAATCAGCTTCTTGAATCTAAAAGATCTTCAGTTTTGTCTCTGCTTACACCTTTTTAAGGAGAAACATTCTGACATGATTCAACAACAGATATTTCTGTTTGCATTACCTGTGGTGAATCAGGTATGTATTGTGCAATCATATCTGGATTTATTACTTCTGAATATATCATTTATGTATTGTCTCTAAGGGACAAAATTCATCAGTCAAACATGTGAGACTGCAGACGCAGTGAAGCTATCAAACAACAAATAGATGTGAATATTCATGTGCTACATAGTGACTTGTCCCAAAGTTTCCTTCTGGCAGAAATAAAATTTATTTCCTTAAGACTTAAGGATCTTAACTTTTTGAAGTTATCTAGATTATCTGCTTCATTCATTAACTTCTAGTGGGTGATAAATGTTCTTTTATTAAAAATGTATTTTAATTTTAAAAGGTTGAATTTTGTTTTTGATGATGTCCTCAGAGCTAAGTTTTAATCTGATTTCCAGATTGTTTTAACATTTGTTCTCTCTGGTCCCTTAAGAGCTTTTATAGCTGAAAATTGATCCTCAAATATTATAACTAATAAATAAAATATATAGAGGCATTACTTAAATTGGACAGATATTGTAGCAAGTATCATGCATTAATGAAGTTACTGGTATGTGTCCCATATTACAATGGAATAAAATAGAAATAGTATCGACATTTGCACCCTCCATATAGTTATGCCATGAACTCAGCTAAATTGAAATTCAATACAGTGTGTGAAGCCACCATGTGTTTTCCACTGGAGATTTGAAAATCTGTTTCTGCACTGATGTCCCAATTAAAATGTGTAGTACAACTGGGATATTATGACTAAGTTACACATCTACTGAATGTTTAACAGTAATTGCAGCTAGTTTCAATAACAGCCTCTCTAAAGAAGGATAGGATTTCATACTTGAGAACACACGAAACTGTAAAGCATTGATAGGCACATCTGTACTACTATCCCTAGGTTTTTTTTACTGGTACGTTAGCTAACAATTAATAAAATCAAAACAAATGTATTCAATGTAATTCCCATTGAAAAGCTACTTTCTAATTCCAGTATGTAATATTTCAAGTAGGATAAAGAAGAAAACAGTATCTGTCAATGCTTGAATCTTACATGTTTTGCAATATTATTTGAAAAAACCCATTCAACAAATCTGTTTAAGAGCACAAAACATTTTGTAGAGAAAGAGTGAAATGTCATTTCTTCAAGATTTCTATAAAAATTATTCCACGTTGTCTGACTAGGAGTCTCAAAAATGTCAAATCTGAAAGCAGGGACAAGGAAATCTGTCTCTTAATCTGTGCCATTTTCACATGCTTTCACTTTAACTCCGACTTCATTTCTGCATTTATTTGGATTTTTTTAAAAAAGGCCTTCAGGTATATATTTAAATGTATTGTGACTTTCTTATCTATGGATTTAATTTCTCTTCCCATGAGCCAAAAAAATTCCTCCGAGTAATATTTATGGCAATTTTATAGTATGCTTCCAGCCATAATATAGTCAAAATATAGTATGCACTATTACCCACAGTTTCACATTTCCACTGCATGCCTTATATCCCCCGAGGATATGGGGGTCATACTGTCCACACTTCCTCTTTAAAAAAATAATTTCAGCTTATAATTTGAAACATTTATATTTCCAAGATCTATATTACAATTTTTGAAGAATTAGTCAAAGAGAGAACATTTCATTCTAGAATTTGCAGTCATATTCTTCAAGTAGTTTACATGCACACAGTAATGACATCTGAGAAACTTTTTGGGTGAAGATTTCTACCAAACTGTTGTACAAAAAAGTGTAGTTAGAATTCATATTTTTCTTTTAAAAATGCATTCTCCAATTATATGGTCCAAATCCACCAGTCACCAGAAAGGGTCCAAATCCACCAGTCACCAGAAAGTCCAGTCAATTTGACAGTTTTTGCAAGTCCCCACGAGCCAAGTCCCCATGAGCCAAGTTTCCTTGGTGAGTATTTCTGAATAAACTTAAGAAGTCTAGCCTCGCTGTAAACATGTATATTGTAGCTGGGATAACAGCCAAAGGATTGGAAGAAGAGCCAATAGAGCATGGTGTTAGATATTACAAATCAATCATATCATGGCTGACAAATCTTGAGGCTGGATTTGGACAGACAATTCTGCTGTCAATTGTGTGAAGCATTTCTTTTCGGAGCTGACAGGGGCACTATGACAGGCACAAGATGTTCTTGGGAGCTTTCAGCAAAGGGCCTGTGCATGATAAAATATAGCTTAATCCTCACATCAGGATGCCATGTGTTCCACTGGCATACAGAAGAAAGATTTTGCCAACCAAGTATTGTTATGACAGGAAGTGATATCAGAAAAGCATTAGGAATGGCTAGAAATGATCTGAGCTTTTTTTTTTTTTTTAATTCTTTCAGTCTTTATGAACATTATGTTTTTACCATGTATTCTGCTTCCATACTTCCTTCTTGGAGCACGTGGCATTGACCCATTCCAACCTATCAAACTTCTGTCCCTCCAGGTGTTGGACTACAATTCGCAATTCACACAAACTTCGATCACTATCCATGTTTCTTGGGGCTATTGGCAACTAAAGCTCTGCAGCATGGTCTACTCTAAATCATTGAGTTATGAAACTTGAAGCTCTTAGCTCAAATCATTGCCACGTTATGGACCATAGGCCAGCTCTGGCATCTCGGCCCCTCCCTGCACTATGATAATGAAATTCTTATGATAATGCAAACAGAGCTTTTGTTAAGAATTATTAGAACATAGTAAGAGAAACATTTTATACATTGTAATATGTTATAAAAGCTGTCTCCTTCTGATCCTCCTTCTCTCTTCCTCTTTTCTTTCCCTTTCTTTCCCTTTTCTATCCCTCCCCAATCTCTGCTGTATTTCCTTTCTTTTTCTGTCCATCTGAGTAGTCAACACAAGTCAAGTCAACAACAACAACAACAACAAACATTGTCTCTTGTTCAGTCTAAAATAAGTTTGGATGTTTTATGTTATTTACTTATCAACTAGGAAATGACAAGACTCAATGATACAATTTTGTACTAAATAATCACTTTAATAGATTTTCAAACCTTCACTTTGAACTTTAATGATCTGCAAGAGGAGGAACCTATTTAGGTTTCAGGTGAGACCAAATTGACCACTTCCTCAGTTATGCCTGGGCAAAGCACTCAAGCTCTGAATGCCAGTCATCACTTTGACTGGACATACAGCCAGTTATAAACAAGAGACATTTTCAGGGGGGGAAAAAAACCCCTTCCCAATGTCCCATAATATAAAAGGAAAACACGCCTGAGGGTCAGTCATCTACCCCCCCCCCCTTATTTTGTGACCCATCTTTCCCACTCCCTATGTGCTGGAGGTGTCTTCTTTTCCAAAGACAGAGCAAGTTTTGAAGATTTGTCCTTCACTAAAAGTACTAGTATTGTTCGTGTCTGTTCCCTACATAACTGCTATGGGTAAAGCACAGGCACCCACTTATGTATAAAGGCCCTTATTGCTTCTTGCAAATAAAACAAAATAAATTGTTCTTTTCTTCTCAAAAATGAACTCTGTCATACCTGTAAAGGTGAGATTTTTCAAACAGTATCCCCAGGTGAGGAATAAAGTGCCCATTCCCAGATCTCAGGGAATTCCATATCTCACTATCAAGGCATCCAGATCTATTTCTGGCTGGTTCTGGAGTAACCATTCCTCAGAGGTCTAAGTATATGGGGCGGATTATACCAGAGAAGGCAAACTTTTAGGTAATTTGGCCCTAACCATGTAGGGCTTTAAAGGTCATATCCAATTTATCCAATACCTCAGTCTTTGAAGATGTATTCAATTCCAGTTTTGCAGAATTTAGCATTTGGTGACAACTTCTACTCCGTAATTGCAGTCAGTTGATCACATTTCAGTTTTCATATAGATTGAAAGTATAGAAATATCTGACATGTTAGAATGAATGGAAGTGTATAGCATTTGACTCTCCAACATTCTCCAAAACACTGGATTCTACAAGACAATTCCAGTATGTATGCCAGAAGCTGACAGATTCTCTGTTTTATTAGCAGGATCTTTGGCCCATGTTCAAATTGACTTTTAATTATAACTATTTGCTGTAGTTTCCTGTGGTGCAAAGGAAAATTGGTCAGGCAGAATCTTGCACAAAGTTGCATCTGAATTGCGGTTATTGGTCAATGTATCTTTGCAATATGATATCAGTAAGTACTAATTTTACTGGTTCTGTACAAGGAGTGGGTATAGACAATTAAAAATTGGTTGGTTGGTTGGTTGGTTTACTTTATTTTTTTAATCCACCTTTCTCCCAATATGGGGTAGGGTGGGGTTTTACAGGATGCTATTGCAGATAATGCAATTTAAAAAGAGATCCTCCAAACAATGATAATGAATTATATAGAAGCATTTGCTGGATTATGATGTGAAGTTTTAAATGGGGCAAGGACAGAACTGAATTGAAATATGGTGGAGTGCAGGAAAAAAATTAAAATATTTGTCCAGCTCACATTTACCTGGAAGTGCATCCCATTGAAAGAAATAAGATCTTATTGAGTAGATTTGCATAAGATTGCATTGTAAACATTTCAAGTTTCAAATGGATGAAATTCCAACAATAGCACGCACAATCAGCCTCTGTACCAATGCAAGGTCTTTTTTTTTTCTTTTGAGAAACTGGTGGGGAGGTGACTCTAGGGGGTTAGTTTAGTCCATTTCCAGTTAAACGCCATGTAAATTGCAGGGAAGAATAATTCAAAATAAATTTATCAGACACATAGAAGACTAGACTGTCATACTTCTCCACTGCAAATTCTGCTTTGAAAGGAAAAGAACATTATCCAGACTTTATTTTGTTTTGGTGCTGAGGACTGTAGAAAGAAGTGGAAGGAGTACATAATTTGTTGTTCCAAATGTATGGACCCAGCATTGGCAATGGTCACATCAGTTCTAGGACCTCATTACGTTGAGTCTTTACTACACTTCTCTGCACTGCTGGCACACTGCCAAGATGGAGTTCCCTGGAGCCCATCAAATGACAGATGTCTACTTCCAATGGGGCTCTGTTGGGCTCCATGCCAGCAGCATGCCAGCAGCACAGAGAAACAGAGCCCAGAGGAGTGAACACCAATCTCTGCATAGAAGAAGCAAGGGAAGAAGTGGGGAGAAGCTGGGGACAGCGGGGAAAGGTCATGTGATTTGATCCCACAACCAGCAATGGTAAGGCCACGAAGGGTTACATTGTCCCACAGTTTACCCCACTGTCCCCTGGCTTCTGGACATCAATGTGATTATGTCCTAGTTGTTTATCCAGTATCTGTTTGGAAGAAGTCAGAACAATACATCAGTTCTGCAAAAAATTCTATGCAACCCTTTCCATGTCTACTGAGAACTCAGCTTTTGTAAATTCAATGGTATTCCGCTGGACTTACTTTCCACTAGACATACATAACACGGCACTGCAAGACTACTTGGAAACACTTCAGAAGGCAGAATTCATATAATAATAACCTGGCAAACAAGCTTGAAAGAATTCTTATCATTCCAGGTCTATAATTCAGTTGTTTCGGTACAACGTTCAACAGTGGTATTTGAAATACAAAATCCTGGCCTTTGCATTAAAATTCAGCCCCCAAAGCCTTGGATTTCAAAATATGTTTTTAAAATAAATAATAAAGGAAGCTTTCAGGACTTTTATTTTCAGAGGAAATTCTGAAGTACACTGAACACGCTGAAACATCAAAAGGCAATATTAAATTGAATTAAAAACCCCGTATTTAAACAAAGTAATTTGCCTTATATACATGTGTATTTTAAAAGGTAGTTAGGGACCTTTAAATACAGATGACAATGAGGATTTTGGTGGACTGTACTTAACTAGATTTATGCACTGGGTATGGATGATTAATAGCAACAGCAATCTCTTATTTATTTTGTTTTTCTTTTTTAAAAAAAAATGAACCAAAAAATTTAATACTTCAGAATATTCACTTGTTGGTAAGGAATTCATCCTTTTTCCAATACATTTTATTCCAAATAAAAGTAATATATCCTGGTATTTTATAGGATTTTTTCCTCCAAAGAACGTTCAAATTAAAGCACCCCAGCATACAGAAGAAATCCCCGGGAGAAATGGTTGAAGATTACAGTTATGCCTCTAACAACTTCTGGAGAAGGACATTGTAATGCAACTCACTCTCTCCCCCCAATTTTTGAACAATAGCTCTTGCTGAGAGTATTTGGAAGCTGTGTTTTTATCCCATCCACATCTGTTCAAGCCCTTCAACTTTTCCCAGGGCAAAAGTGCCTGATGTTTATGATCTAGTATTTTTAGAAACCACTACTCAAACCCACTTCTTTCCTTGCTAACAAAGGGGAAGAGGATGAAAAGTCAGAAAGGGACTTACTGAATGCAGACAACAACACAGACAGCAAAGTGACAACGTGACTGCCATTTCCAGGTTGAGTTATAGTGTCTCCATGCAGAGCTGTAATGTAAGCAGTGGTCCTATGATAAAAGCAAGATTTAGCCTGTATACAAAATTGTATTAGGACTGGAAAATTTTGTATGTTTCCCAGCTGTTTTGCATATAGCCAATTTTAAGATTTTTCTGTCCAATGTTAGTAACTTTTTTGTTATAGTAATTCCACAAGTGGGAAAACTTCAGTGGCTCATTTCTTCTTCATTTTACAGCTATTGTCTTCAAGAGGTGGTATGGTTTTACCTGCCTTCTCCAAGACCAGCTTGATAGTCCTTAGAGGATCCTGGAAAACACAGTGGGTGAGGATGTGAGATAATCTTTTGTGAGGTTGGGAATTTGGGCTTTTAATTTTAAAAATAGCATAAATCCAGGTACAAATCTATATAAAAGACTTCATCCAGATCATTTTCAGACTGCAAATTGTATAGTGCTCTCTATTTCTTTCTTCCATGGCAGATCTGCTCCAGGTCTTCATTGATTCCATTTTAGAGGAAGTTAGGGTTTATTTTTTGCTTATTTATTTCTCATGTCAGGACAACCAGTCAAATTATATTACATTTCTAACAGAACAAAGCAAACAAACAGACAAAATACAAAATGTGTGAGTTTGGTAGTTGATTAAATGTCCTTTGACCAGTATCTGGCCACTTGGAGTCCTTCTGGTGTTGCTGCAAGAAGGTCCTCCATCGTGCATGTGGCTGGGCTCAGGTTGAATTGCAGCAGGTGGTCAGTGATTTGCTCCTCTCCACACTTGCATGTCGAGGATTCCGTTTTGTAGCCCCATTTCTGAAGGTTGGCTCTGCATCTCGTGGTGCACACAGTCCTCTGTGTGCCCAGGGGGGGGGGGGTCTCTCATTTGGTATCAGCCATTGGTTGAGGTTCTGGGTTTGAGCCTGCCATTTTTGGACTCTCACTTGCTGAGGTGTTCCAGCGAGTGTCTCTGTAGATCTTAGAAAACTATTTCTAGATTTATGTCATTGACATGCTGGCTAATACCCAAACAGGGGATGAGCTGGAGATGTCTCTGCCTTGGTCCTTTCACTATTGGCTGCTACTTCCCGGCGGATGTCAGGTGGTGCAATACCGGCTAAGCAATGTAATTTCTCCAGTGTAATTTTTTTGCTACAATGGTAGAACACATTTACCACTATTAGACCATCAAGTTTCAGAACGTTTCATCTATCCACAGAGTTTTGGGGAATTTTCAGTTTTATAAAAAAAAAATCTTTAAAACAAACTACAAGAGCTATCTCCTTGAATTTTCTATACAATGGCACACGAGAACAGGGGATCATCCACCCTGCCCAACTTTCAGAAATATTCATACATCTACTGATTTTAGTGATTTTAAAAACATTTTTGACAAAAAAAAATTTTAAGTCACAACAGCTAGCTCATTAAATGTCTCTCATATTAACCAATAGAAACCAACATTAACCAATTCAACATTTTCATAGAATCCTAAAATTGGAGGGGGGGGGGGGCAAGGACCATCTAGCCCAACCCCCTTCTTCCAGACAGAAGGGCACCATCAAAACTCTCTCGACAGATGGCCACCCAGTCTCTAAACTAATTAATGTGCTTCTCCTATTAAATTGGAGGAATTCCCCAAGGGCCATCCAGTTAGGGATTTTTTCTAATCCCAGCACAGAGATTTACTTGGTAGAAGTATCAGTCAGTCCTCCTCTTTGCAAATTAAACAATTTATTGGAACTCCTGATTAGGGCTTTCTGATGCGAGCAGAATTCTTGGAAATATAGTTTAGGACAGGGCTTTTTGAATTCTCTGACATAGAGCTACTCACCTTCCCAAACTACATTTCCCAGAGTTATATGCTTTATCATTCATTTCCCCAGTGAACATTGCTTCCTGCTTTCCCACTTGAAATGGCGAGAGGCCAATAATTTGAAGAAGCTTTTTGGCTGCTTGTCATGAAAATGAAACTGACTTTGGGAGGGTTCCAAACATTACAAAAGTGAAACATTAAAGAAGTGGATAAGTTTTAATTCTTAAGTTTTAAGTGCAGGCCATGCCCACATGTCAGATATCACTTTGGAAGTACAGATTTAATGAATTTTAATACGACTTATAACATTTCCAAAATTTTGGCAAAAGTTTACTAGACAGTTAGGTCATAACTCCTATTACTTCTGTGATTTGGGAGCAAATAGGTATAAACACCTTAGCAGAATCTGGGACTTAGGTCCAGCTCTAAATGTAGGTGCTTGTGTAGTGCCCTCACATAGTAGACTGAAGGGAATCATGATAAAATAACAGGGACAGATAACTTACAGTTTAGATGGCCAAAACAGACTTTAAAAGGAACTTGAGAGACTAGAAAATGTGATAGAACATGTGATAGAACACACAATTCCTGGAAGCTTGATCCTGAGTACTATTTCTCCTTGAGTATTCTTGGCTTTCATTGTTCCATTCTGAAATCTGTCACTCGGTTACAACTATTGAAACTTGGAGAGTAACATATTCAATTTCTAATGAGATAATCATAGACATTCACATCCTGGATGTAGGAGACAGAAAAGCTAGAAATCACAAAGTTCAGTTGCCTCTGCTCTTCATTATCTGATCAGCCTACAAGAGAAGTAAACAGGTGGCAAATACTTGATTATTGAGAGCATATGCAGATTAATATAAATACTTGTGGATAGTGTAGAATTGCTTGTGACACTTAATGACATTTGGCATTCAGATTTATGCTTACAAACAGGTGCCAGAAAGCTGTCAGTCAAGAAACAACAGCACCACCAGCAGCAACAATAACAAAAGGCCTAAGATGCTGATATTGAAATTGATAAGCACTATAAGATTTCAATTTCTAATTTACCATTTTTCTTTTTATTATTATTATTAATATCACTGCTCTCATTTTTGCTATGTTGGCAAAGGTTTTGCTGTATGCACTTGGAACTTAGTCCTTGAACAAATTGTGAAGAAGGAATTAACATTCCCTTTTCTGTCACATAGTTGAATCTCTGAATGTGAATGTCAGATTACTTCCCCCCAGTATTGAAAATGTAATATGGGATGCAGTTGAGATTCCTTTCTTTCCATTTTTTCTCTTGAACGTTTCCCTCCTTTTAAATCAGTGTGTGCTTGGTGACAGAAGATGGGTTATCTCGGTTTCTTTTAGAGAACCTCAAGAAACACGGGCTACAATTTTTCATTCTAATGAACTGATGTTAGGATAAAAAGCCTTTCTGCTAGTTTCATTGATTCCTTGCTGATCTTATTAAATCTACTAAAATCATTTGTTCTAAAAATAAATAAATACATTTCTTATGGTGGAATATTTTGGATCAAATCACCACATGATGCCTTTCTGCAGATCCAAAGAGCTCAATAGTACTGAAGTTCCTTCTGTGGGTCACGTTGGGTCTTTCTGAAGTATAACTAAAAGAACAATCCAATATTCAACATAAATGCATCCTGTCTCTCTACTCCCAAGTAAATTCAATTTAGTCCAGTGGGTTCTCCTCTCAGGAAATTATGTATCAAATTGTGTGTGTACACACACACACACACATAACGGTCAATGACAAGTACCAAAAACTGAACAAAGAATTGTAATATAAGACTGAGTACAACCTCTTGTTTTCATTTACATGTGCAAGATGACGTGCTCCTCTTCCCAAAGAACAAGACATTCTCAGCAGATGAGGGACCGCCTCACCCCCTACCAACCCCAGAGATCCGTCCGTTCTGAGGACCAAGATTTGTTGGAAATTCCCAATGTCAAGACCTTGCGTCTAACAGCAACCAGACGCAGAGCCTTTACAGCAGTGGCACCATCACTCTGGAATACTCTGCCACCTGAAGTCCATGCCATGCAGAACTTATCAGCTTTCCGCAGGGCATGTAAGACATATCTGTTTCGACAGGCCTTTGATTTTTGATATTGCTGTTTTAAATTGTTTTAAATTGTTTTTAAATTGTGTTAGATTTTAGCCTGTTCTTTTGAGCCACTCCGAGCCCTAGGGGAATGGTGGTATATAAGTTCAAATAATAAATAAATAAATAAATAAATAAATAAAGGCCACAACTTTATTGGTTAGAGCTGAAAATGGGATTGGCAGCCATACATGAGTCCTGGAGTCTGGCATTGGTCAGCCCAACAGCTGAATCAATTCCACCTATAGTAAAAGCTGAGTACACAGTATATTAGCAGATACATTATGGAGAATGAAGCCCTCCAATTGACAGAAAAGAGAAGTCAGAGTTGGACTCAATTAATTCACCTCAAAGAGAGGAAGAAGTGTAAATCATGATCAAATCAAAACATCTTTCAGTTCTGTTTCTCTTAATTGGATAACTGTTTAATCACTGCTTGTATTTAAGGGGTAGACTCTAAATGGTGAAGCAGGAATAGCACATGTTTCTAGTGCTGTTTCATATTTTCCCGTCTGTTCGTTCGTTGTGTTCTTTTGTGCATCAATGAGGATTATGGGTTCCATATAGCAAGCTAACATTATTTAGCATTTTTTTAAAATAACCTTAAAATGTTACATGGTAATATGGAACTTTGACTTTGGACTAATAGACTCCAGCACCGGCACCACCCACTCATTTATAGGGAAATTCTTATTTTAATATGTTAATTCACTAGAAATATATGCCAGCCCCAGTTGTTAATAGTCTGCCTATTTTCTTCCCTCCAAAATTAAGTTATTTAACAAAAGAAACGAGTTTCTACTTGTATATTTGACAGAATCTCTGGAAGAAAAAGCCTACAGGGACTGGAAGGTTTCCACTTAATATATAAAATTCAATTTTAGAACAATAATTTCTTGACAATGCGCTACATTTATTAAAGCAGAGTGTACTTTGACAGATTTAAATCAATGCAAATGTTTTATTGTTACAAATGATGCAGCATACTCCCATGCAATTTATAATTAAATACCATCTATGTATAATTTAATGTGTGTATAGAATAAGATACAAAAATGATTAACTGAAGAATTGATCATTGGACTGTAGCAGACACATGTGTGTGTATTTAAGGAATTCACAACTTTTTAGGCTCCTTAAACTATAATTTACCCAGACTCATCAAATCACATTTCCAAGAGCACTGATAGATGCTTCTCAAGGCATTTTTTCACCTACTTTGTGTGTTTTGGGGTGGAGTGAGGGGTTGGGGTGGGGATAGACTTGACCTCACTACCTCTGAGGATGCTTGCCATAGATGCAGGCGAAACATCAGGAGAAAAATTGCCTCCATCACATGGCCATATAGCCCGGAAAAACCTACAACAACCCATATCATAAGATTGCCTGGTGGACCTCAAAATTTCTAGGAAGGACATATTTCATAGGATGCTGGTAGCTGGAACCATGAGCAGCTAGAAATGTAATGGAGATACCCAACAGCCTGTCTTTGTGTCTCCCTAAGAACCCATCCAGGTGTGTCAAAATCCATTGTTTCTCCAACCCGAACCCATTGTCAAACCCTGACTAGCAGGATTAAAGCCATCAACACCCATCAACCTCAAACCCTGTCCACATTCCTTTCCCCATGGACCCAACAGAAGGTGGACTCAGGAAACAGTCACAAGCTTCAAACTGAGCAATGACTGTCTATTAAAGTTCCCACCACACTAGGAAAACAAACAATTGCAGTGACAGATGGGTGTATCCATTGCCTTTATGTCTGATTTGAAAGTGCAGACTCTCTGACATCCACTTTTGGCTAAATCAATAAAGCCTCTGAACCTTGCCTTCAACCCACTCATAACTTATTTGATCCTTCAAAGCTTAGGCACACCAAGACCTTGAACCCACAGTTCTTATGGAGCTGAAATTACACAAACGCATGCACGTGCACACACATGCATATTTTTATATAATATATCCTTTTATTTTTGTACAAACAATCAATTGTTTGTGTTTTCCAAGCCTATCATCTGCATTGATTCAATCTATACAAAGATTATATCATTGAGAATCAGGGCCAAGAAGGAGTGTAAACTGTTATTTTACTTTTAAGTTCTCTTCATGTGTTACTCATATGAGGGGACTTCAGATAACTGTGGTCTTGCCAGTGTCCTTCTTCCACTATATTCTTCCCTTCTTCCTGACCTCTATCTGAGAGGGAGCACACTTTATTTATGAAGCCTGCTCTCTATGATTGCTTTTACTATTTTAAGTGTTTTTGTGATTTGTCAATTAGCTTGTAATAGTGTTTCCATCTATTTTTGTTGCTCTCAAAGCTACAGAGGTAGGAATTTCTTTGTGTTTTTTCTGCCCCTCCACATTAAAAGAAGCAATGTCAAATAAAGCTTAATGAGTAACTCACTTCTGGAGTCCACAACTTGCCATAGAAGCTATGCATGACCAATTAAAAGTGTGTATCTGTAAACTGGACACATACACACACACACAGAGAGAGAGAGAGAGAGAGAGAGAATCTGTTTGATTGCAATTTAGTTTCAGTGTGAAAAAAAAGTTGGAGTCAGTTTGGTAATGCCTACATTTCTCATATCTGACCACAATGGGGCCTCTGACAGTAATGTTGAAGGAAGAGATACTTTTATTTATGGCCAAATCATCTAAAAATTCAAGTTGTCGTTCTTTTAGTGGGTGGATATTTTAAAATATGTAAGCAATTATTATTTTCCCGTAGTAGGCTATTTTGAGGAGTACATTGGAGAAAGAAAAAGGAAAGTGTAGTTTTGCATATTTTGCCAATCTTTATTCTTATTCTTGATGAGTTTGGATGCATAGATAGCCTGACTTCCTTGAGTCCCACTGTGAGAATTCAGTTCTTCCCTAGGGCTATCTGAAGAAGATTAAAGGAAAGAGCGTTAGAAGCAGAGGTTTCTTAAGTCTGATGCTTTAACCTGGGCTATCTGAAGGAGATCTAATAAAATGATACTAGAACCAAGGATTTCTTAAGCCTGTTGTTTTAACCCAGATCTAGCTGAAGAATATTAAAGAGAAGGACACCAGAAGCAGGGGAGCCTTTTAAGTTCCCCATTGCTGCAAATGGGCCAGATTTTCCTAGATCTTTCAGCTGTCAAACCAAAAAATGGATTTTTCCCCCTGGCTGAATTCGGAGGCTCCCGAAAAATGGATCGGGGAGGGGGGGTCATCGAAATCCTGACACCAAAACAGCACAGGGTTTAATCAACTTGCACACCCTTATTGTGCAGTACTGCTATTATTTCTACTGTCAGCCCTGTGTATGTACAAATTCTGCATCCATGGATTCAGCCATTCATGATTTAAATACAAGCCTCCAACAATTTCTTTTTTCCAAAAAAACAGTCTTGATTTTGCCATTTTATATAAACAATACCATGTTACTATGTCATTGTATATCATGTAACTTGAGCATTCACAAGATGTTTGCATTCATGTGGCATCCTGGAATGATACCCCAGTGGATACAAAGGCCTATTGGAGTCTTAAAAAACAGTCTTGGAATACTTGTAAGAACAAGTGTGTCTCTAGAGCTTCCAATATTGATTACCAGAATCCCTGCTGTTCCTTGTACCTCTCCTACCATCCTAAAAGAATCTCCCAGGGGTATGCTTCTAGTCTGCCTTTTCAGTATACCTGCTCTTGTTGCACATGACCCTACCATTCTGGATGCTGGTTAAAAGTGTAATGGAAAGAAGACATCAGTATGTCTCTCCTGCACTACTGCACTGGATAATTTGAAGAAGGAAAGGTAGGGGTCATAAGCTAATACAGGTTGATTGTTAAGTGTAATAAGTGACGTAAAGTGTATGCATGTGTGTGCGTGATAGAGAGAATAAAAGTTATCAAACAAAAGTCATACGATGAAAAAATAAGAAAGGGGAGGGAAAGGAAATATAACAGATAGAGCCAGGGGAGGGTCTTTTTCCTCAGTGATTTGTGAACAGCAACAGAAACTAATTATTCTGAGTAATTCAATTAAGTTAGACATTTTCTAATGAAAAATGATAAATTAATTAAATTTTAAAATGCTAGTGATTGCCTTATGTCAGACTTTCAACATTAACTTACCAGAATCAAGTTATTAATTAATTAAATGAGGTATTTTCCTAAATGGCATGCAATTTTTTTATTTCCCCCTGTTGGTTGTTGATTTTTTTGGCTTGTTGTGTTCATTATTATAGCATAATAGATTTTAAATGAACAAGGAGTGAGGGCAGCTTGGAAGAGATTGTTCATTGCATCCAGATGGTCCTCCTGTTTGCTACATTGGACACTGCATAGAAGCTCATCAGCCCAGGAAAATGAACTCTCTGGGACCTTAGTTGGGATCCAAATAGGATTCAGTAAGCTTAAGAGAAAGGATGTTAAGGAGGCAAGAAAGGAAAGGAAAAGAAGGGTTTTTGGTGGAGACAATGAAGCTGTTTCTATGAAGCTGTTTTCTTCTCATCTAAGCACAAACATGAGTATGCACATTTGTGTGTGTGTCTTTCTCTCTGCATGTGTAAAAAATCACTAATAACATTTTGAACCTAATTCTTGTAAGGTTTTAGTTTAGACATATGCCAATTAAACAAAAATGCAGCAATTAAATTTCCCTTATACTTAATTTAAAAAAAATCAAATTGGATATGTTTACAATTTTATATTATTATTAATTAAACACATGTATACTTTATATCATGATAGCACAAGTGTATCCTCATTCATTCATGAGTATGTTAGCCAGTCAACAGCATCCTATTTCCAAAAATTGCAGAACGAGTCCTGTAAGTGAAGCAGATAATGAAGGGCAGAATATAAATAAGTATTATTATTATCATCATCATCATCATCATCATCATCATCATCATCATCATCATCTGATGTATATAGCTAAGATTAAGGTACATTCAGTTATAACTTGGCCATTCCTACTTTTTCTCTCTGTACTTGTATAGTTATAATTTTACTCGAACTAGATATGTGTACTGTATATTGTGTTTATATTGTTTATTTTGATAAGGTCATTTGGCTGATCAATAAAATTGTTTCAATTTAAAAAATTTAAAAAAGGGAGCAGTGGACGTGCATGATGGCAGGTTTATGAGGATAGGCAGAAACACAACCACAGGACCATGGATCACTGCACAGATGCTATTGCATAAGTTGAGAGAGGTGTGATAACAGAAGTGATCATACAAGTATGTAGGCACTGTGACTGATTGCACAATTGCCATGGAATAATAAATTCTTGCAATAAAGTCCATCGTTTGAACCATAGGATGACAGGGAGCTTAGATGACAGAGATTTATGATTAGATCTCTCATCACTTTAACTCTTACCAGAGAAAAGGAGGTGCCATTGCTGCTTTGCTGTCCTCGGGCAAGGCAGAATACTTGTTTTCCACATAGAATTTTCCTGATTAGAATGACACTCGTAGAGCCTGATATATTTGATTCTAAAGAGATTACCAGGCTCCACACACTCTGATATGGACTGACCTGATCTGCACGTCCTGAAATAACATGAGCACCAGCATTTCATTATAACCCTTTCCAAATGCTCTTGGCTTGAAAATATATTAAAATATGTCTATCTTTGACATTTTAAAAGAAAATGTATTTAAAATATTGTAGTAATGTACATTTTCATGCGGATTTAAGAAATAACACATAAATCCAGAAAAGGGATAGGATGGAATTACAGATGAACTCATGTGAAGTATTCTGGAAATAGACTCCTTCTCATCCCTGCCTGGCATTTACACTGATATAGAAAATGAACAGATACAAATATTCAATAAGCCAAAGTGTGCCAGAAGAACAAGTGAGGAAACTTGGTAAGGAGTTGGAGATGTAGCCACTTAGAATGACTTTTTAAACCACATCTCAGCAAACTACAAATTGGAGAGATCAGAACATACAAGAGAGCCACTCCAGTCCATATCAATGAACAACCTGGCTCATACTGGAGGAAGCTGACTTGATTTCAAATCATCCCATTTTTTTTCATGTGAGGTGACCCTATCTCCTCATTACATGTATAGGAACTTACTAAACAGATATCCATAATATTAGGGATATAACAGATATTAATCACTCCCACTTATCTTGCTATGTTACATCACATTAATGTTACATTATTAATTTATTTATATTTTTATCTTCATTCCCAATAACAATTCAAGCAGAACTTGTAAGCTCAGCAGCATATCTACACATTTTGCATTTATTTTGCTATTCACACAATATCAACTACTTATTCATATAAAGATCAGTTCCTAGGCACTTCACGCCAAGCCACTCTGAGACCACCTCTGAGGGTGAGAAGGACAGGGTCTAAATGCGCAAAATAAATAAATAAATAAATTTGATAATGTAGTCTTTCATTGATGAAGGCTTATGCTACCAATTTCTTTCTCTTGGTTAATCTACAAGATGCCTTTGCATAGTAACCAAAGAAATTTTATTTGAATTGAGACTACAACATTGAGGAGGGGAGTTAGCCTCTTCTCACAAAAATGCCCCCATTTTCTTCATTTCAGTAAGCAAGCAAACAAGCAATGCAAACATGTTCTGTCTCCATCTGATGTTTGTCCTAATAGGAAAAACATGATAAGTTCACAAGTGTTTAATCCAGGGAAATTGAATTAAATTTAAATGAATTATTAAATGCTGCTATTCTAATTATAAGATCTGGGAGGTTAACTTATCTTTTAACTGTTTTATATGCCACTTCTGTTTTCTCCTAACTGTTGTGGGTTTGGCACATTGTTTTATTATCCTGTTAGCTGTCTTGAACTTTTTTTAAATGGAAAGGGGAGGTATACATCCTTGTAGCAAACCACTAATAAAAATAAAAATAGTAAACCATTAATAAAAATAAGGAATTTTCCAGGGCGACTCACTGTCACCATTGTTGTTCATCATTGCAATGATCCCACTGTCAATAATTCTACAGAAAACAAACCTAGTTTTAATAATAATAATAATAATAAAATATTATAAAAAAATGTCTGCCTACAATATTCAAACTGCTAACAGGCATAATAGCTGATCAAATCCAGGATTACTTGAAGGAAAATAACATCTTGCTAGTAGAACAAAAAGGCAATAAAAGAAGAAGTAGGGGCACAAAATATCAACTTCTAATTGACAAAATGATACTGGAGAATTGCAAAAGCTGCAAAACAAACTTCTGTACAACTTGGATTGATTACAAAAAAGCATTTGACTCACTGCCACATTGTTGGATTATCAAATGTCTAGATCTCATTGGAGTTTGTGAAAATATTAGAAAGCTCACCGAAAATGTGACGAAACAATGGAAAACTGAGTTGTTCATGGGCAATGAAAGCTATGGAACTGTTAACATCAAGAAAGGAATTTTCAAGGGTGACTCACTGTCACCACTGCTGTTCATCATTGCACTGATCCCACCATCAGTAATTCTACAGAAAACAAACCTAGGCTACCAAACAGCAAGAAATTCACCGAAAATTTCTCATTTGCTGTATATGGATGATCTAAAACTTTACAGAAAATCAGAAACTGAAATCTAGTCACTGACCAACACAGTTAGAATCTTCAGCACTGAAATCAGTATGGAGTTCGGCCTAGACAAATGTGCCACAGTGACATTAAAGAAAGGAAAAATTACTCACAGCGAGGGCATAGGGATGCCAAATGGACAAACCATAAAATGCAATCAGCCTGTAGCCTATAAATATCTGGGCATACTACAGTGGGACAATATCAAACATGGGCATGTGAAAAATGTGGTCAGCAAAGAATATGTCCAAAAAGTCAGAAAGGTTTTGAAGAGCAAATTAAATGGTGGAAATACGATCAAGGCTATCAACACCTGGGCCATACCCATCATACACTGCTGGAATTGTGAACGGGACACAAGCAGAGCTGGATGATCTGGACAGAAAAACAAGAAAACTGATGACAATCAACTACTCATTACATCCGATGTCGACAGACTATACCTGCCCAGAAAATCAGGAGGCAGAGGGCTTCTTCAAGTGAAACAAACGGTAGAAGAAGAGAAACATGCACTGGCAGTTTATGTGAAAGGCAGTCAAGAACCAACATTGAGGGAAGTCAGTAGTAGTAAACTGCTTAAAGTGCAAAATACAAAGAGTGAATCCCGTAAAAACACAGTCCAGAGCAGAAGAGAAAACTGGCAAAAGAAGGCTCTCCATGGACACTTCCTGGGAAAAATTGAGAGCCAAATTGACAAAGAAAAAACACGGCTGTGGCTCACAAATGGAACTTTGAAAAAGGAGATGGAGGGCCTGATTCTGATAGTCCAGGAGCGAGCCATTAGAACAGATACCATCAAGGCCAGAATTGAAAAGTCGACGACAGATCCCAAATGTAGACTCTACAAGGAAGCAGATGAAACAATAGATCACATCCTCACCTGCTGCAAGAAGATTGCGCAGACAGACTACAAAGCAGAGGCATAACACAGTTGTTCAGATGATTGATTGGAACTTGTGCCACAAATACCATTTGCCTGCGACAACTAACTGGTGGGATCACAAGCCGGAAAAAGTTACAGAAAATGAGCATGTCAAATTCCACTGGGACTTCCGAATTCAGACTGACAGAGTTTTGGAGCACAACACTCCTGACCTCCCGATCACGTTAAAAAACAAAGTATGGATTGTCGATGTTGCAATCCCAGGTGACAGCAGGACTGAAGAGAAACAACTGGAAAAGTTGACACAATATGAGGATTTAACGATCGAACTGCAAAGACTGTGGCGCAAGCCAGTCAAGGTGGTCCCAGTGGTGATTGGCACACTGGGTGCAGTGCCCAAAGACCTTGGCCTGAGCTTAAACACAATCAGCACTGACAAAATTACCATCTGCCAGCTGCAGAAGGCCACCTTACTGGGAACTGCACACATTATTCGCCGATAAATCACACAGTCCTAGACACTTGGGAAGTGTCCAACGTGTGATCCAATGCAACAACCAGCAGAGTGATCTTGTCTGCTGTGGACTCATCTTGCTCTGTTTCTAATAATAATAATAATAATAATAATAATAATAATAATAATACGTATTTCTGTATTGTGAAAGTCTTGCTTGAAGCAGGAGAATAAGCCAGGCTGTCCTCCTCACCCCCAGTCACTTGGTGCTTCCACTGATAATAGGAAAGCATGTGCTAGAGGAAAAGTAATCTCCTGGATAGAATCAGGGGTCAATACAATTTAGATGTTATTCTTAGCTGCAGATGAGAAAAATACGATAGAGTTCGAGCTATATTTTAAAATTAAAAACATATTTTAACTGGGAAGTCTTTGCAAGCAGGATAGGCTAATGCCCCCAGCACCTTTTTATTGATACAATATGCTATATAATCTTTTATTCTATCATATCTTGAGTCCCTCATAAGGAAGCTCATAACCTGCAGCTATGCCTAACATTACTACTTGACATGGCTGCACATGATATGTAAGTGTTATTAATTTTTATTATTTTTTTAAATAGAGAATTGATCTGGAGCAAAATTCCCTAGCAAATTCAAAAGCTGCAGCTATATGTGTCTGAAAACACTCTTCCAAAACAAGCTTATGGCTTTGCAAGGGGATGATCTGACTCTGAATATTTCTGGTTGTCAGCCAAAACTGACTGGAGTATCGGTCACCAGGCTAGTCTTTAAAGGCACGCACAGGAGGCTCATCCCCAGATTAGAAATAGAAATAGCCATAATTCTCTCTAAAACAATGTTAAATCCTCTCTAGAGCTGAATAAAAAAGCACAAAAACACAGTCAATCATACTAGCTTCACTCTATGGGATCAGGGCAACCAAAGCTAAATTGACACCTCTGATTTAGTCTGTAAAACCTTGGTACTGAACAGATTGGAAAATACCCTTGGCAGCCTGTCAACAACCCCATGACCCGAAATCACAGGACAAAATCAGTTTAGGACACACATTTAATATGGCTTAGTGCTAGTAAGTGTCCATAAAGTGTTTCAATATGCATTATAATGCATTCATGCTGTCCAGGTAGACATTATCAGAATAAAACATCCTGTCACATCCCAGAGTTGTGACGTCAAAGGCTGAAGAGTCCTGGAACAGATCTCCCTGTAACAAAATTCTAATTGCTAACAGCTAGCAAAGTGCTGTTAATGCTTTAACTAAGTCCTGACCTGTCTTCATGAGGTGGCTAACAATAATAAACAACATGAACCAAACAACTCAAAAACAATATACCAAAGACAGCATCAGTTAAAACCATACTAATGGGGCGGGCACTGGTTTAGCACAGGAAATGCTTCCTTCGAATTAGATGGAATGGAGTAATAGAATGTCATCTGTATATAGATGGCACAGCACTCCAAAACTCCAGATGAATTCTTCCAGCCATTTCATGTATGTTACATGAAACCAGTGGCCAAGGAGTCAAACAGGAGTGCCCCAGCACCACCTTCTAAGAATGTCCCTTCAGGAAGGAATGGAGTAACTGAAGAACACACTCCCACACTGTCCAGTTCTCTATGTAGGTCATCCACTAAGGGACCAAATTGTCTCTGTCCCATAACAAGGTCTGAACTGAAATAGATCTAGGGATTCAGCTTGTGCTGGGTGGAGTTACACTCCGGCTGAATACAGCTTAAGCCTATGCAACTACAGTCTAGATTATTTGAAAGACTGCATCTTTCCTCACAAATCAGAAATTTGCTGGGGAAGCCCCTTTTCTTATCCCACCAACTACTGAGCAACATTTGGTGGGTTTCAACTGCTGTCTTTTCTTAGAGAAATTATACTCCTTTTCACCCATCCATGGTTCTTCTAACTGTTATATGTTTTTGTTAAAAATTGAAAT